>NC_135233.1:977250305-977850305 GCF_051348905.1 Ranitomeya variabilis | reverse complement strand
TTTTGCGATTTCCACTGCGGGATTACTCCTATACTATTGATGCTGCATATGCAGCAATATGCAGCATCAATAGTAATGGTAAAAATAATAAAAATTGGTTATACTCACCCTCTGACGTCTCGATCTCCTCGGCGCTGCACGCAGCGCTCCGGTTCCAAAGATGCTGTGCCGAGAAGGACCTTCGTGACGTCACGGTCATGTGACCGCGGCGTCATCACGGTCATGTGACCGCGACGTCACCGCAGGTCCTGCTCGCACAGCAACCAGACTGGACGGCCGCGTGCAGCGCTGAGAGGTGAGTATAGCATCATTTTTTATTTTTATTCTTTTTTTAACACTATTTATGCTTCCCAGGGCCTGGAGGAGAGTCTCCTCTCCTCCACCCCGGGTAGCAACCGCACATTATCCGCTTACTTCCCGCATCGTGGGCACAGCCCCATGCGGGAAGTAAGCGGTTCAATGCATTTCTATGGGTGCAGAATCGCTGCGATTCTGCACAAAGAAGTGACATGCTGCAGGTTGTAAACCGCTGCGTTTCTGCGCTGTTTTTCCCACAGCATGTGCACTGCGGTTTGCGGTTTCCATAGGGTTTACATGTTAATGTAAACGCTATGGAAACTGCTGCGGACCCGCAGCATCAAAATCGCCGCGGATCCGCGGTAAAAACCGCGAAGTGTGAACATGGCCTTACATACAGGAATTCTCTGTCATTTCAAACTACCGTATTTTCTGGTGTATAAGACGACTGGGCGTATAAAATATGGAATTTGGGATATACCCGCCGTATAAGACGGGGGTCATCTTATACACCTAGTCATCTTATACGGCGTGTGGTTCCCAGGGTCTGGAGGAGAGGAGACTCTCCTTCAGGCCCTGGGATCCATATTCATGTAAAAAATAAAGAATAAAAATTAAAAATATGGATATACTCACTCCTCCGACGGACCCTGGACCTCAGCGGTGCAAGCGTCTGCCTCCGTTCCTAAAAATGCAGTGAGTGAAGGACCTTCGATGATGATCTTCCCCTGACGAAGCCCTTTTCTGTAGGGCGACACGCGTTGGGCTGTGTCTCTTGGTCCGTACCGGCCGGCACACGGGGACGGGGAGGGGGCTCCCTGCGTGCTTCCCTGAGACCCCCGGAGCAACACGATGTGATCGTGTTGCTCCAAGGGTCTCTTACCTCTTCCTCCCTGCAGCAGTCCCAGATCCAAAATGGCCACGGCATCCGGGTCCTGCAGGGAGGTGGCTTCACAGCGCCTGCTCAGAGCAGGCTCCGGAAAGCCTGGAGGAGCTGTGCACGTCAGATCGCCGATCTGACAGAGTGCTGTGTAAACTGTCAGATCAGCGATCTTACACTATAACATGATGCCCCCCCTGGGGCAATGTTATAGTGTAAAAAAAAAAAAATTATTCACATGTGTAAAAAAAATGTTTTTAAAAATCCCCCCCCCAAAAAAATATATATATATATATATATGCACCATAAAAGAGTTCAGTAGGCGGCACAATCTCTGCTGAGGTTCTATGCAAGTCGGTGTGTCCCTGAGGGAGTGCTTAACAAATAACTCTTGCAATATTCACTGAACCAAACGTCGGGTGCTCCTCCAGAAATTGCGACTATAATAGTAATCCAGGAAATAGAAAAATAGAGGGCACTCACCGGTCTTCATATTCAGTCTTTATTAGCAGTACATGTGAATAAAATTCATGGCTGGGAACGTCGGAGCCGAAGCTCGTGTGAGCAGGGAAGGAAGGAGACGACGATCGTTTCGCGCTGTGCTTTGCGCTTCTACGGGTCACTCAGTGTGAGAGCAAGACAGCGGAAATATAGTGCCGGCCATGACACCCACCTCCACCTGTGAGCCCTCCCACCGAATCTAAAACACTCATTAAAAAGCACAATTAAAAACAATGTCACATAAGCATGAATTCATTACAAAAATTCTTCAGTTACTAAATTAGAATACTGGCTCATAAATATATGAACGGAAATCAACTATACTTAATACCACAGATATACACACATATATACTAACGAACCCTTAGCACTTGCCCTTGTATTAACCCTCCTCTGTCATTACTCTTTTTATTCTAGAGGTGCCTGTTATTAGCCATTTATCTATAAGCTTTCCTACTCCTTTCAAAGAAATATTGAGAGATCCACTCTATCATTGAAACCTAAAGGGCCCATCGCATTACTGCGCATAATCCATTTTGCCTCGGCCCTGAGCAGCAGATTATCTAAATCACCACCCCTGGTAGGTAAGCTAACTTTTTCTATTCCTGCAAAACTTAAACAGTCGGGGCAGCCTCCATGCTTTTCCTTCACGTGGGCAATTAATCTCGGTACCCCCTTACCTGTGATTATCGACCGGCAATGCTCACGGAACCGCACAAACATAGGTCTGATCGTTTTACCTATGTAATAATATCTGCACGGACAGAAAACCACGTACACAACGTGGTCCGTCCTGCACGTTATAAAATCATTCACTGTGCGCTTTATCGCTCCCATTTGCAATGTCCGTTCTGTTACATGCTGTTTGCACATAGGGCAGTGTCCACACTTATGGTTTCCTTTAGGTGCAGCAGTACTCAACCAATTTTGATTAGGCTTGACAATTCTATTCCTCACCAGTTTATCCCGTAACCTGACACTTCTTCTGTTGGCTATCAAGGGACCTCGTGCTACAATAGCTGCCAATTCTTTATCCTGTCCCAATATGTGCCAGTTTCTCTTAATAGCCAACCTAATCTGCTGATCCATACTATTATATGGGAAACAAAAAGTGAATCTTTTTTCTTTTTTCGGCCTGTGTGTCACCAAACTACGATCATCAGCCAAACCTCTTTCTCTTATCACTTTCTCCTTTTCTGCTATGATCAATTTTTCTGGGTAGCCTCTCTCTCTGAATCGTTGTGACATTTCCTCAGATTGTTGCAAAAATCCCTCTTCAGTATTATTAACCCTATCAATTCTCATGAATTGACTACGAGGCAATGCCTGTTTTGTATGCTCAGGATGGAAACTTTTATAATGCATCATCGTATTAGCCGCTACGGGCTTACGATACAACGATGTGCAAATTTTATCCCCTTTTACCTCCACCAAAACGTCCAGGAATTCTAGACGCTGGCCTCCGAATACAGACGTAAATGCCATGTTCATCCTGTTACTCTCATTCAGATAGGAAACGAAATCATTGAAGGTTTTTTCAGTGTCGTCCCAGATCACTACTACATCATCTATATATCTCTGATAAAATTTAATATGCCGTAAGTAACCATTGGTATCTGCATAGATATATTTTTCCTCAAAAAAACTCAGAAAAAGATTTGCGAATGTACATGCTGCCGGAGTCCCCATCGCAGTCCCCACCTTCTGTACGTACCATTCATCTAGAAACATAAATGCGTTATGTGCGAGGATGAACCTCAAACCCTCGCACACAAACCCAATGAAATCCTGACTTTTATCAGTCGTGCACAAAATCCGTTCAATTGTTTCAACCCCTATGTCCTGGGGGATCCTAGTGTACAAACTCTCAACGTCTATTGAGGCTAAGGAATAATTATCCTGCCATTCAAAGTTCTGTATACTATCCAAAAAAGAGTTTGTATCTCTAAGATACGCCGGAATGTCTTTCAGGATGGGCCGTAATAGCCAATCAATGTACTGGGATAGGGGCTCGGTGAGCGACCCTATCCCAGACACTATCGGCCGTCCAGGGGGATTTTGAACAGATTTGTGCACTTTCGGAATATGATACCAGTGGGGTCTGGTGGGGAACTCCGGCAACAATTTTTCCGCTTTCTTCTGGGTAATTACCCCTATTTCTACATACTTTCTCAAAAAAGATCTCAATTCGGATTTATATCGGTGCAGAGGGTTACTTGGTAGCAAATCATAGACTCTTCTATCCGACAATTGTCTCTTTGCTTCATTGATGTAGTAGGATCTGGGAAGCAGCACTGTTTTGCCCCCTTTATCGGCAGCTCGAACTATTGTGTCTTCCCACGTCTGTATCTCATGAAGGGCCCCAACTTCTTCTCTAGTTAAATTTTTAGGGGATTCTTTATAAATAAGTGCCTCCACATCCTTCACAACCTGTGCCTCAAATAAATCCACTACGTTGCCAGGGGATACAACAGGCATGAATCTGGACGGAACTCCTCCAATAAACGGGGCCACCTCTCCTACTCCCAAATGTGAACCCTTACTCTGTGACTCATTAATACCTAACAAAAGTCTTGATTGTTCCCCCAGGTCCGCCAATGCCCCTGTTCCTGCCATGAACCCTAAGGGTCCAATAGAAACCGGGATTTCTCCTTCCGGAGCACTGTTTGCAGATACTTTATTGTTAAATGCTTTATAAAGATGAATTTTTCTAGTAGCCTTAAAAAGATCGATTCTAAAATCAGTCAGATCAAATTCCTGCGGCATACAAAACCCCAAACCTTTGTTCAATAGGGATAAATGTGCCGATGTTAATGTATGGTCAGTCAAATTAATAATTGTGTCTTCGGGACCACTTAATATCTGTGTGTCCACGCCACATGTTTCCGTTTCTGTTGCCTGTTGCCTCCGTTTCTTCCTTCTGCCCCTCCGGATCTTTCTCCTAAAGGGATCACACCCTCGGTGGACTCAATAACTCCTCCTGGTAATAGCTCTGAAGAACCAGCTGAGGTACCTGCCTCATCGCTCATGCTTGACTCTGATTCGGTGGTTAGATATTCATTCCTCCGATATCTCTTTGTATTTTTATTTTTATTTTCAAACCTCTTTCTGCGGCTAAAGGGATTTCTTCCAACAAAATTATAATCTTTATTGTATGTAAACACTCGTCCTGTGTCAAAATCGATTTTATCACGGACAAATTTGTCCTTTTTCCGTTGTTTAACGTTTGCCTGAATTATTGTCAGTTTATTATCTAATTTTTTGTTGAAAGTTGTCCACTGCTCCTCAGGCATTCTTGCTTTGAGTTCTGTTTGTGTTTTAATTAAATCTCCATTTAATTTATCATAACTCTGTGTATTAGTTTTCAATACCAGAGACAAAAGTTCCTGCGAACATCTCAGCATGATATTTTCCCATTCCTTTCGGAACTCCATATTGTCATTATATTGCGAGATCTGTTTCCAGACTCTTAGCCCCCGTGGGACTCGCCCATTGTCACAATACGACTGTAGGGATCTGTTCGTCCAGAATAACTTTATCTCCTTTTCAGCCAAATTCATCATTCTGTGTTCCAAAGCTTTTGTGCTTAATGAATGTATCCCTTCCACCTGCTCACACTCACGAAAATAGTTGTCGACATTTTCCCGGCCGGCTTGCAGCCCCACTCTGGGTGGACCGACCGCTAAATCCATTTGCTCCATTTATGCAATCAATTCCAGCGTTTCTCAGCCTCTCAAAGCAATACAGACGTGCTCAGCCCAATATAAAGTTGTGATAACATGCACCATAAAAGAGTTCAGTAGGCGGCACAATCTCTGCTGAGGTTCTATGCAAGTCGGTGTGTCCCTGAGGGAGTGCTTAACAAATAACTCTTGCAATATTCACTGAACCAAACGTCGGGTGCTCCTCCAGAAATTGCGACTATAATAGTAATCCAGGAAATAGAAAAATAGAGGGCACTCACCGGTCTTCATATTCAGTCTTTATTAGCAGTACATGTGAATAAAATTCATGGCTGGGAACGTCGGAGCCGAAGCTCGTGTGAGCAGGGAAGGAAGGAGACGACGATCGTTTCGCGCTGTGCTTTGCGCTTCTACGGGTCACTCAGTGTGAGAGCAAGACAGCGGAAATATAGTGCCGGCCATGACACCCACCTCCACCTGTGAGCCCTCCCACCGAATCTAAAACACTCATTAAAAAGCACAATTAAAAACAATGTCACATAAGCATGAATTCATTACAAAAATTCTTCAGTTACTAAATTAGAATACTGGCTCATAAATATATGAACGGAAATCAACTATACTTAATACCACAGATATACACACATATATACTAACGAACCCTTAGCACTTGCCCTTGTATTAACCCTCCTCTGTCATTACTCTTTTTATTCTAGAGGTGCCTGTTATTAGCCATTTATCTATAAGCTTTCCTACTCCTTTCAAAGAAATATTGAGAGATCCACTCTATCATTGAAACCTAAAGGGCCCATCGCATTACTGCGCATAATCCATTTTGCCTCGGCCCTGAGCAGCAGATTATCTAAATCACCACCCCTGGTAGGTAAGCTAACTTTTTCTATTCCTGCAAAACTTAAACAGTCGGGGCAGCCTCCATGCTTTTCCTTCACGTGGGCAATTAATCTCGGTACCCCCTTACCTGTGATTATCGACCGGCAATGCTCACGGAACCGCACAAACATAGGTCTGATCGTTTTACCTATGTAATAATATCTGCACGGACAGAAAACCACGTACACAACGTGGTCCGTCCTGCACGTTATAAAATCATTCACTGTGCGCTTTATCGCTCCCATTTGCAATGTCCGTTCTGTTACATGCTGTTTGCACATAGGGCAGTGTCCACACTTATGGTTTCCTTTAGGTGCAGCAGTACTCAACCAATTTTGATTAGGCTTGACAATTCTATTCCTCACCAGTTTATCCCGTAACCTGACACTTCTTCTGTTGGCTATCAAGGGACCTCGTGCTACAATAGCTGCCAATTCTTTATCCTGTCCCAATATGTGCCAATTTCTCTTAATAGCCAACCTAATCTGCTGATCCATACTATTATATGGGAAACAAAAAGTGAATCTTTTTTCTTTTTTCGGCCTGTGTGTCACCAAACTACGATCATCAGCCAAACCTCTTTCTCTTATCACTTTCTCCTTTTCTGCTATGATCAATTTTTCTGGGTAGCCTCTCTCTCTGAATCGTTGTGACATTTCCTCAGATTGTTGCAAAAATCAAATTTTATCAGAGATATATAGATGATGTAGTAGTGATCTGGGACGACACTGAAAAAACCTTCAATGATTTCGTTTCCTATCTGAATGAGAGTAACAGGATGAACATGGCATTTACGTCTGTATTCGGAGGCCAGCGTCTAGAATTCCTGGACGTTTTGGTGGAGGTAAAAGGGGATAAAATTTGCACATCGTTGTATCGTAAGCCCGTAGCGGCTAATACGATGATGCATTATAAAAGTTTCCATCCTGAGCATACAAAACAGGCATTGCCTCGTAGTCAATTCATGAGAATTGATAGGGTTAATAATACTGAAGAGGGATTTTTGCAACAATCTGAGGAAATGTCACAACGATTCAGAGAGAGAGGCTACCCAGAAAAATTGATCATAGCAGAAAAGGAGAAAGTGATAAGAGAAAGAGGTTTGGCTGATGATCGTAGTTTGGTGACACACAGGCCGAAAAAAGAAAAAAGATTCACTTTTTGTTTCCCATATAATAGTATGGATCAGCAGATTAGGTTGGCTATTAAGAGAAATTGGCACATATTGGGACAGGATAAAGAATTGGCAGCTATTGTAGCACGAGGTCCCTTGATAGCCAACAGAAGAAGTGTCAGGTTACGGGATAAACTGGTGAGGAATAGAATTGTCAAGCCTAATCAAAATTGGTTGAGTACTGCTGCACCTAAAGGAAACCATAAGTGTGGACACTGCCCTATGTGCAAACAGCATGTAACAGAACGGACATTGCAAATGGGAGCGATAAAGCGCACAGTGAATGATTTTATAACGTGCAGGACGGACCACGTTGTGTACGTGGTTTTCTGTCCGTGCAGATATTATTACATAGGTAAAACGATCAGACCTATGTTTGTGCGGTTCCGTGAGCATTGCCGGTCGATAATCACAGGTAAGGGGGTACCGAGATTAATTGCCCACGTGAAGGAAAAGCATGGAGGCTGCCCCGACTGTTTAAGTTTTGCAGGAATAGAAAAAGTTAGCTTACCTACCAGGGGTGGTGATTTAGATAATCTGCTGCTCAGGGCCGAGGCAAAATGGATTATGCGCAGTAATGCGATGGGCCCTTTAGGTTTCAATGATAGAGTGGATCTCTCAATATTTCTTTGAAAGGAGTAGGAAAGCTTATAGATAAATGGCTAATAACAGGCACCTCTAGAATAAAAAGAGTAATGACAGAGGAGGGTTAATACAAGGGCAAGTGCTAAGGGTTCGTTAGTATATATGTGTGTATATCTGTGGTATTAAGTATAGTTGATTTCCGTTCATATATTTATGAGCCAGTATTCTAATTTAGTAACTGAAGAATTTTTGTAATGAATTCATGCTTATGTGACATTGTTTTTAATTGTGCTTTTTAATGAGTGTTTTAGATTCGGTGGGAGGGCTCACAGGTGGAGGTGGGTGTCATGGCCGGCACTATATTTCCGCTGTCTTGCTCTCACACTGAGTGACCCGTAGAAGCGCAAAGCACAGCGCGAAACGATCGTCGTCTCCTTCCTTCCCTGCTCACACGAGCTTCGGCTCCGACGTTCCCAGCCATGAATTTTATTCACATGTACTGCTAATAAAGACTGAATATGAAGACCGGTGAGTGCCCTCTATTTTTCTATTTCCTGGATATATATATATATTGTTCCTATAAATACATTTCTTTATCTAAATAAAAAAAACAATAAAAGTACACATATTTAGTATCGCCGCATCCGTCACGACCCGACCTATAAAACTGTCCCACTAGTTAACCCCTTCAGTGAACACCGTAAAAAAAAAAACCGAGGCAAAAAACAACGCTTCACTATCATACCGCCAAACAAAAAGTGGAATAACACGCGATCAAAAAGACGGATATAAATAACCATGGTATCACTGAAAACGTCATCTTGTCCCGCAAAAAACGAGCTGCCATACAGCGTCATCAAAGAAAAAATAAAAAAGTTATAGTCCTCAGAATAAAGCGATGCAAAAATAATTATTTTTTCTAAAAAATAGTTTTTATCGTATAAAAGCGCCAAAACATAAAAAAATGATATAAATGAGATATCGCTGTAATCATACTGACCCGAAGAATAAAACTGCTTTATCCATTTTACCAAACGCGGAACAGTATAAACGCCTCCCCCAAAAGAAATTCATGAATAGCTGGTTTTTGGTCATTCTGCCTCACAAAAATCAGAATAAAGAGCGATCAAAAAATGTCATGTGCCCGAAAATGGTACCAATAAAAAACATCAACTCGTCCCGCAAAAAACAAGACCTCGCATGACTCTGTGGACCAAAATATGGAAAAATTATAGCTCTCAAAATGTGGTAATGCAAAAAATATTTTTTGCAATATAAAAAGCGTCTTTCAGTGTGTGACGGCTGCCAATCATAAAAAGCCGCTAAAAAACCTGCTATAAAAGTAAATCAAACCCCCCTTCATCACCCCTTTAGTTAGCGAAAAATTAAAAAATTTAAAAAATGTATTTATTTCCATTTTCCCATTAGGGTTAGGGTTAGGGCTAGGGCTAGGGTTAGGGGTAGGGGTAGGGCTAGGGCTGGGGTTAGGGCTAGAGTTAGGGTTAGGGCAAGGGTTAGGGCTAGGGTTAGGGCAAGGGTTAGGGTTAGCGTTAGGGTTGGGGCTAGGGTTAAGGCTACAGTTAGGGTTGGGGCTAAAGTTAGGGTTAGGGTTGGGGCTAAAGTTAGGGTTAGGGTTTGGATTACATTTACGGTTGGGAATAGGGTTGGGATTAGGGTTAGGGGTGTGTCAGGGTTAGGGGTGTGGTTAGGGTTACCATTGGGATTAGGGTTAGGGATGTGTTTGGATTAGGGTTTCAGTTATAATTGGGGGGTTTCCACTGTTTAGGCACATCAGGGGCTCTCCAAATGCGACATGGCATCCGATCTCAATTCCAGCCAATTCTGCATTGAAAAAGTAAAACAGTGCTCCTTCCCTTCTGAGCTCTCCCGTGCACCCAAACAGGGGTTTACCCCAACATATGGGGTATCAGCGTACTCAGGACACATTGGACAACAACGATTGGGGTCCAATTTCTCCTGTTACCCTTGGGAGAATACAAAACTGGGGGCTAAAAAATAATTTTTGTGGAAAAAAAAAAGATTTTTTATTTTCACGGCTCTGTGTTATAAACTGTAGTGAAACACTTGGGGGGTTCAAAGTTCTCACAACACATCTAGATAAGTTCCTTGGGGGGGTCTAGTTTCCAATATGGGGTCACTTGTGGGGGGTTTCTACTGTTTAGGTACATTAGGGGCTCTGCAAACGCAATGTGACCTCTGCAGACCAATCCATCTAAGTCTGCATTCCAAATTGGGGTCTATTTTCTCCTGTTACCCTTGGTAAAATAAAACAAACAGGAGCTGAAGTAAATTTTTTGTGGAAAAAAAGTTAAATGTTAACTTTTATTTAAACATTCCAAAAATTCCTGTGAAACACCTGAAGGGTTAATAAACTTCTTGAATGTGGTTTTGAGCACCTTGAGGGGTGCAGTTTTTAGAATGGTGTCACACTTGGTTATTTTCTATCATATAGACCCCTCAAAATGACTTCAAATGAGATGTGGTCCCTAAAAGAAAATGGTGTTGTAAAAATGAGAAATTGCTGGTCAAATTTTAACCCTTATAACTCCCTAACAAAAATGTGCTGATGTAAAGTAGACATGTGGGAAATGTTACTTATTAAGTATTTTGTGTGACATATCTCTGTGATTTAATTGCATAAAAATTTAAAGTTGGAAAATTGCGACATTTTCAAAATTTTCGCCAAATTTCTGTTTTTTTCACAAATAAACGCAGGTAATATCAAAGAAAATTTTACCACTATAATGAAGTACAATATGTCACGAGAAAACATTGTCAGAATCACCGGGATCCGTTGAAGCGTTCCAGAGTTATAACCTCATAAAGGGACAGTGGTCAGAATTGTAAAAATTGCCCTGGTCATTAACGTGCAAACCACCCTTGGGGGTAAAGTGGTTAATAACCAGCAAAAAGCTAGGCAGACAGCAGGCTGATAATATTGTTGTATTGTCAGCATTTATAAGTCACCCCAATTACTAACCCTATAGTAAAAAATACACAGCCAGAATAAAGTCCTTTAATTGAAAGAAAGACACAGACTCCTTAATTTTAAATAAATACTCCCCAACCCTCTCTTTCCCATTTATTACTGTAAAATAAAAAATAATAAACCACAATATTCCTCACTTGTCCGACAACAATCCCATTTGTCCCATGAAGAACTCCAGCTCTGCTACATCCGGCTGGTTTGTTGAGCAGTGGCATGATGCGACTGATCAGCCTGCCAGAGCACACAGAGAGGAGCATGAGAACAGTATGTAGCACTGACGTCAGGAATAGCTGATGAACCTCGGTTTCCTCATTGAAGAAAGAATAATTACGTTTTTACCATTAATATGTTTTAGCCCCAAGTTTGTAATTTTTGTGAGAGCTAGTAGGAAAAATGGACCTCATATTTTGTTGTGCATTTTATCCTGAGTACACCAACACCCTACATGTAATTGGGAAATGCTTTTCAGGCACAGTGCAAATCTCAGATGGGAAGGAGCACCATATTATAGTGCAAATTTTACTGTGATGGTTTGTGGGTGCTATGACTCACTGGGAGAGTCATCCAAAAAGCAGAACCCCCCATAAGTGCCCCCATTTTACAAACTACATCTCTCAATTAATGAATCTAGTCATGCAGTGATAACATTGACACCACGGGTGTGTCACAGAATTTTATACCATTGGGCAATGAAGAAAAAATAATTAAATTTTAACACAAATTTTTGTTTTCACTGCAGATTTTACATTTTCACAAGGTAAAATGGATACGAATTAGTGATGAGCTAATATACTCGTTACTCGAGATTTCTCGAGCACGCTCGGGGGTCCTCCGAGTATTTTTTAGTGCTCACAGATTTCGTTTTTCTTGCCGCAGCTGAATGATTTACATCTGTTAGCCAGCATAAGTACATGTGGGGATTCCCTGGCAACCAGGCAACCCCCACATGTACTTATGCTGGCTAAGAGTACTGATTAGCCAAACAGTGAGACTCAGGAGGGACGGGGGGCTGATTGACTCCTGGAGCGCTGATTTTCCAAGAACAGATTGCGGACTCCATACACAGAACCCCTAAGTGCTAGATGAGCAGAATCCCCCCGCAAGTGACCCCATTTTGGAAATTATACTCTTTTGGGAATTTATCTACAGGTGTAGTGAAGATTTGACTCCATGGTTGTTTTCCAGAAACAAGCAGCAGTGGATGTTACTGAGTGAAAATTGCAAATCTGCCATTGTACTTCCGATACGTTGTTGTGCCCAGTATTTTATGCCCATCATGCGTTTCTGGAAACACGTACCCCATAAATAAGGCGGACTCGCATCATTCAGAAATGCCAAATATATGGACTCTATATGTGGTTTAGGTACACTGTGGGACTCAGGAAGGCGGGGGCATTTGGATTTGGAAGAGCAGAATTTGCTGAATTTCTTTTGGCGGGTGAGGGGCCATTTCATTTTTCCAAAGCCTTTGTACTACCAGTAACGTGGAAGCCCCCTATATTTCCGTTAACAGATGAAGGACCTGAGCCAGGGCTTGCTTTTTTTGTGGATTCAGTTGAAGCTTTTATTGGGAACATTTTACATAATATTTGGGATCACATTTATCCTTCCCTCTACGCTGAGCACTCACTTTGGGTTTCCATCTAAATCTCTGAATGACGTGATTCAGATGAAATCCCCTAGGGATCCATTCACTATAATGAGGCAGCAGAGTTACTCTGAACTCCATTTGGCCTCTGTTAAGCAGTGTCCTTCTTTTCAGAAGTGCACAAAACTGTGGCTCTAGCTCACTTTTTTGCAGTCCTAAAAGGACAGCCACCGCCAGATCACAGGGCCTATGTCCACAATGTCTCCATCTGCCTCATTATAGAGAAGCTTCTGGCGCAGATTGCATCTGAATTAAGTATTTCAGAGTTTTATTCCACTTTTTGTTCGGCGGTATGATGAAAAAGAATCGTTTTCTGCCTCGGTTTTTTTTAAGATGTTCACTGAAGGGGTTAAATAGTGTGACAGTTTTAAACATCAGGTCGTTTAGGACACACAATACTAAATATGTGTACTTTTTTGTTTATTTTTCTTTTTACATATGATTTTTTGAAAACATATTTTTACAATTTTGTTAACTTTTTTCATTACTTTTTCAATTAATCCCTTTATGAGACTTTAACTTTTATTACTCTAATTGCTGGTATAATGCATTGCAATGCATCATACCTATCAGTGTTTGACTGTAAAAAGACTCTAAGACCATGTTCTCAGCATGGTCTAACACACTTGCCTTAGCTGGCAGACCTGGGGGACGATTTGGCCCCCTTATTGACATCATGGGGTGCTGATCAATCTAGAGATAGAGCACGCTTGCTTTCTCAGGCTCCTAAATGTTGTGATCGATATCGATCGGGGCATTTATGGGAGTAAGGCTAGTTTCACATTTGCGTTTAAATCCGCAGCGTTTAAAACGCATCCGCAAGTGGTGGAAAAAACGCATGTAAATGCGTACAAACGCTGCGTTTTTTAGACGCATGCGTTGTCGCATGATGGAGAAGGAGACAACCTAGGCGTTTTTGGAGGCACCCCATTATCGAACTACATGAGAGCCGTGGAGCCTATCACACGCTCTATGCCGAGCTTAATGCCAACCCGGAGAAATTCCAGGAATACACACGAATGTCGCAAGACTCGTTCCGGGATTTGCTTGCTCGTGTCCAAGGAGCCATACGGAGACAGGGCACCCAGCTCCGTAGAGCGATTGCACCCGAGGAACATCTGCTGGTTACATTAAGGTACATTCAAAATCTAAACCAATGACAGTCCAAATTTAGTGTTTTCTGACATGCATTTTTTGGGTATTTTCCTTTCTTTCTTAAGCGTAACCACACCATAAAAAGAATAGATTGTAATGTGTTTTGTGTTTGTTTTTCTTCCAGATCTCTGGCCACCGGAGAGAGTTTATCATCCCTCCACTTCCAATACCGGCTTGGAATATCCACACTGTCCGGAATAGTTGCGGACACCTGCCGGGCTTTGTGGAATGTACTCCGGGATGAGTTTATACCCCTACCCACCTTGGACGTGTGGCTTGAAATTGCGGAAAAATTCTGGAGTGTGTGTGATTTCCCCAACTGTTTAGGAATGGTGGATGGAAAGCACATCCGCATTATCAAACCTGCCAGAACAGGATCGGAGTACTTCAATTACAAAAAATATTTTTCTGTTGTACTCATGGCAATAGCGGATGCGAACTGTCGCTTCATCGCCGTGGACATTGGAGCTTTTGACCGTGGCAACGATTCCCAGACTTTCAAGAACTCGGACATGGGCCGCCGTGTGTATGGCAAAAATTTCAATTTTCCACCGCCACAACCTCTCCCCAACACTCAAGGTCCACCGATGCCATTTGTTATGGTTGGGGATGAGGCCTTTCAGATGTGTGAAAACCTACTGAAGCCCTATTTCAGTCGGGACTTGAACCACACTAGAAGAATCTTTAACTACAGACTGACCAGGGCTAAATGGCGCATTCTTGCATCAGCCATAAATCTAAAAGTGGAAACAGTCGACGAGGTGGTCAAAGCCTGTGTGGTTCTGCACAATTATATAATGGTTAAGGAGCAACCCAACATTGAACTGGATGAACCAGTTGCACACCCACTGCCCGATTTCCAGCATCACCCGCTGCGGTCAACTGCAGCCGTTGGTCACATGCGGGACCAATTTGCTGCCTTTTTTGATTCAGATATTGGACGTGTGTCATGGCAGGACAATGTTGTGTAAATGTCCTGTTGTAATTACATCTGTACCAGTAATTTTCTACAATGATAATAATATTTCTTATAAATAAACTTTACTTTTGGTTGTGTTGACCATCTCTCCTATCTTTTTCCTCTCCAAACCAAGGCTGTCCTAAAACTGGCAGTATTTGATCTGTATTTAAAATCAGTTTTTGTAATCCAAAACCAGGAGTGGGTGATAAAGGCAGAGGTGCTAGTTATTATGTTAATATCATAATTTACCTCTAATTGTTCCACTCCTTGTTTTGGCATACAAATACTGATATAAAACACTGGCCACATACTGCTAGTAATGGCAGCCATGTTGCTTTATTGGTAAGCTTGTTGACGTCATTGCGTCATGATTCTCTTCTCCTGTTTCCATTGGACACAAACTGAAGAGACAATCACTGTCACACTATCTATACTCATCAAGTCAGGTGTCAGAAATAATGAATTCATGATAAACATATACAGGCTCATGAATTCACTATTTCTGACACCTGTGCAGGTGAGCATAGATATGCAGTGTGTGACCACCATTGTCCCCTCAATTTGTGTGTAATAGATTATGTATAAAGAAGAGAAAATGGTGGTTATACAAGGCAGTTCTCTACTCAACAGGTCAGGTGTCATAACTAATGAGTTTTTTGACACCTGACCTGTTCAGTAGAGGTCTGCACTGTATTTCCACCATTTTCTCTTCAGACTGCCACACTAGGCACAGACAAAAAGAGATTATGGAGATATATGTAATATTTTTTGGGCCACCTCATATCTGTATATTAAAGACACACAAAGCTGCAGTCTTTTTATTTTTAACTAGTGGAGATATTTTGTGGCCCAAAAAGTAAGTGTGCGGCGAAGTTTCTTGGCGCACGGTGTGTGTTGCCGGCGGCAGAAGACACAATAAACCAAACATAATTGTGGCAAATCAAACTTTTTTTATTTTGTTAACAACTCAAAACATTATTTTTTACTGCGCCGGCTTGGGGTAGAGTGATGTAAACGGGGGGTGTGAAGAACTGAGGCCTGGCTAACCGTGGACGACGCAGAGGTGGCAGGAGAAGGGGCAATGAAACTAGAAGGGTCTGGAAATTCGGGGATGGGGCTTGACACATGAGAGGCTTGAGACGCACTGGAAGGGTGAGACAAACCTGACATTACAGACACATTGGGAGGTGAAGGGGGAGGAATGCTAAGAGTCCTCTGTTTTTTTTTTCTGTTGCTTTTTTTGGTTTGCCTGGTTGGGGGAGGTCTTGGTGGGCTCATATGGCGTGGCATGGTGGTGGGTGACCTGTCAGGGTCCGGCTGCACTGTGTCAGAGTCCATAGTGCTCGTAGATCGTGCAGCCATGCCAGAGTCCATGGTGCTCGTAGAGCGTGCAGCCATGCCAGAGTCCATAGTGCTCGTAGAGCATGCAGCCATGCCAGAGTCCATAGTGCTCATAGAGCGTGCAGCCATGCCAGAGTCCATAGTGCCCGTAGAGCATGCAGCCATGCCAGAGTCCATAGCGCTTGTATAGCGGAAAGCCATGCCAGGGTCCTGCTGCATCGTGGAGGTTGCGGTACGGAAGGCCATGTCAGGGTCCTGCTGCATCGTGGAGGTGGCGGTACGGAAGGCCATGTCAGGGTCCTGCTGCATTGTGGAGGTGGCGGTACGGAAGGCCATGCCGGGGTCCTGCTGCATCGTGGTGTCAGTGGAGGAGGTCCAAGCAGGAGCAGCGGATGTCATGGTGGTGGCGGTGGGATGTCCAACTGCACTCGGCATGGTGGTGGTGCTGTAGTGGTGTCCGGCTGTGGAAGGAATTGAGGTGGCTGTGCAGTGGGATGCAGCAGAGGTCGGCATTGAGGACAATCGTGACAGTGAAGGCAAAGGTGGATATGCCCCCACTGTCTGCTGGAAATACCGACTCTGCTGCATAGCCTGCACGTAAGCAGCATTGCAGGCCTGCATGACACTCAGCTGGAGATCAGGAGTAAGGTGTTCCGACATGCCCTGCTCAAATTGATAAAAAAAATGATGTGCTGGCCTCTGGAGGTCGGCATTCACTTGATCAAGGCTTTTGCTGACCTCCTGGATACGTGCATTCAAGAGGTTATGTGAAACATCCATTCGGTCACCCAAAGCCTTGATTGCGTCGTGTAAAACCGAGCTCAAGTGCAAAAACTCGGGCATGAGTGACCTGTCCGAAGCCCTCTGCCGCTGCCAGGAGGAGCCCCAAAAAAAGGCGGCAGTGGAAGAGGACTGCAAAAGGGAAAGACCTGATGGACCAGCTCCCTGGTCTCCAGTTAGTGTGGAAGGCCCACTTGCTGCTGCACTGCTTGATGGCTGGGACGGGTCTGTGGCTGTCGGATGAAGGACCGCTCCAGAACCTGGGCCAACAGTAGTGCTGTATGTGCTGTGAAAAAAGGAAAAAGAAAATTACTATCCAAAATTTACCAGACGCAAAATCCTGTGGAATGTAAAAATACAGATTATGGCAATACAATACAACCTAATGCACGTGATAAATACTTACGTTCTCTGGGCAAGGACCGGTCTTAAAAATGACAGTACTCGATGGTATTTGTAGCGTCTGATCCTTGCTCCTGAACCACTGGGAACACGGCTCTCTTGACGCAGGTCCTTGTTGAAGCGGTCCTTCATCGAACGCCAACGTGTTTTGACTTTGGATACTGTTAAAAAAAAAATTGTGGTCAGAAAAAGGACTTTTGGCCGTGCTCACACAACTGTGTGTGATGAGAGAAACTCCTGAGAGTTTCTTTCATCACACACAGTCGAGTGAGCACGGCTAAGGTCTCTGCTGATTCACACTGCAGTGCAATACTTACCAAATGCAGCTCGGACCCGTGTCGGGGCGTTGTCCCAGCCATCCCACATCGCTTGGGCCACCTCATTCCATAACCGCCGGATCGTGATGTTGTTCGAGTGCAGTGGATCCCGGGTGTCCCACAACGGGACTCGCTCCTGGACCAGGGTGATAAGGAGGTCATTCTCGATTAGGTCATCCTCCCGTTGTGAAACCTAAAAATTAAAGAAAGTCATTAAAGTTTGCTCAATTAACATAAGGAAAAGAAAGAAAAAAGATGCTGAGAAATGGCATGAATAGGAAAGTCAACATACAAAAGGATTCCAGAAGAAAAAAGTAAAGAAATACGAGAGGAAAGAAAGGAAGATTCAAGAATATTACACTAAGGACAGTCAGCCTTGTATACGTACCTGCTGCTGTCTTGCCACCGGACCTTGACTCCGCTGCTCCTGCCCTGTCTCTGCCGCAGTAGAAGAGCTCTAAAAAAAAGAGAAAAACACATTGTCACATGTGTCAATGTGACAGTGAATATTTACCAATCTGACGAGGCAAGTACTCACCTCACTGACATGCTCCACTTCCGACTGTCCTGGCCGAAACTCCTCACCAGATGAAGAATCCAAAGAAGACATTCTGATGCATGTAGAAAGAAAGAAGTGGCAGAAATTAGGGCATGTAGAGACAGAAAATAGAAAATAAAGGCATTGGCTAGGATTTACTCACATTATTCAGGGTCTTGTTTTCCTCCAAGATGTAGCCTGTCTGTGTCCCGTCTGCTTCAGAATCTAGTGAGAAGTGACTTGCAACTGTCCACACCCTCCCTTTTATCACCTTGATGGTGGGGGGTGGCTTATCAGTGTCTAGACATGTTTTTCTCAATTGAAACGCATGTGTTCAAAAACGCAACCAAACGCATGTGCTTAAAAACGCATGCGTTTACATAGACAGCAATGCGTTTTTTTGTCGCAATACTTGCGCAATCGACCGCATGCGTTTCCTGGTGGCAAATAGACGCCTCTAAAAATTAATACATGTTGCATTTCCGCGCCAAGCCGCAAACGACGAGATGACGCATGCATCGTCAAACGCGGCTAAACGCGAACAAAAAAAACGCATGCGTTTTTAATGTTAAATATAGGAATACACGACGCATGCGTTTATATGCGGTACAAACGCTGAGGCAACAAACGCAAATGTGAAACCAGCCTTAAACAGCCCATAGCGTTGTGGGTACCGCTCCTCGTTGTGAAAGCTGAGGCTCGGCTATCATGTAAGCAAAGCTCCCTGCGATGATTGTGGGGGCACAGCTCCTGTGCTGCACACGATTGCCATAACGTACCTATACGTCATTGGTTGGGAACCACTATGTGACCATTATGTATAGGTATGTCAAATGCCGTGAAGGGGTTATGCTAATATTTGCCATTTAATACTACATGTGAAATATATGGACTGGCTGCAGGTCTCAAACTCAACAGCCCCATTTATACCTATTTCACACTCAGATCTTGTTTAAACCCTTAACCCCGGAGGTATTTTCATTTTTGCGTTTTTGTTCTTTGCTCCCCTTCTTCCCAGAGCCATAACATTTTTATTTTTCTCTCAAAATGGCCATGTGAGGGCTTGTTTTTTGTGGGACGAGTTGTACTTTTGAAAGTCACGATTGGTTTTAACATATCGTGTACTGGAAAATGGGAAAAAAAATCCAACTGCTGTGAAATTGCAAAAAAGTGCGATCCCACGGTTGTTTTTTTTTACCGTGTTCACTAAATGCTAAAACTGACCTGCCATTATGATTCTCCTGGTCATTACAAGTTCATACACACCAAACATGTCTAGGTTATTTTTTATCTAAGTGTTTTAAAAAAAAAAAAGCGCCATGTTCTGATAACCGTAGCGTCTACATTTTTCATGACCCGGGGGTGGGTGAGGGCCTATTTTTTGCGTTCTGAGCTGATGTTTTTAATGATACCATTTTGGTGTACATACGATCTTTTGATTGCCCGTTATTGAATTTTAATGCAATATTGCAGCGACCAAAAAAACGTAATTTTGGTGTTTTTAATTTTTTTTCTCATTACACCGTTTAGCAATCGGGTTAATTGTTTCTTGTATTGATAGATCGGGCAATTCTGAACGCAGCGATACCAAATATGTGTATTTTTTTCAAATTATTTTATTTTGATTGGGGCGAATTGGGGTGATTTGAACTTTTATATTTTTTTAATATTTTGAAAAACTCTTTTTTTACTTTTTGCATGTTTCAATAGTGTCCATGGGAGACTAGAAGCTGCAGTTGTCTGATCGGCTCTGCTACATACAGGCCATGATCAGGTCACCTGTATGTAACAGAAATGCTCACTTGCTATGAGCGCCGCCCACCAGGCTGCGCTCATAGCAGTCTGGCTATGACAACCATAGAGGTCTGCTGGAGATCTCTGGTTGTCATGCCAACCTATCGGTGACCCGTGATCACGTGACGTGGTCACTGATGGGCAGTATTTCCGGCACGAGTTAAATGCCGCTGTCAGAGATTGACAGCGACATTTAAAGGGTTAACAGCCGCGGGTGGATCACAATTCCACTCGCGGATGTTGCGGGCACATGTCAGCTGTATAGATCAGCTGACATGTGCACAAACAAGGGGAGTCCGACATTGGCGCACTATTATGCCCCATGCCGGAAAGGGTTTAATGGACGTCTGAATGAGACCTTTGATAAAGTATAGAAAAGCGCTGAATATTTTACATATCAGTGAACTTAGCCCCGGCGGTGCTCAGAAACAGTTCCCTTCATTCTCAGCGCTAATGCGAAATCAGTTAATGCTTTGAATTCTATTTTCAATAGATAAGAATTTCTTGCAGTTAAATAAGCCTAGCTGGAGTTATGATTAGCTGACACATTGTTGGCTTCTTATCTTTTATATTGTCAGAGCTTTTTATGCCACCTAAAGTTTAATTGACTATTTCTTTCAATGTAGAATTATTATACGTTTATTTCCTCTGCTAGGGAAGATACATGTGCTGCTGTTTTTGTGAACTGCAGCAGCAAATTAAATAACAGTTTGTTTGCGCCTCCTACATTATGGTTTTTCAAAGCAGCTGCTGCAAAAGTCAAAGATTTAGGTGAATCGAGATAAAAAGTGTGAACCAAATAAAATATTGTCCCTCTATAAGCTCATTGTTTAATAATAATAATTGTAAGCCCTTATGAGAACGTGATATGGTATTTAAATCAAGCTTTTGTGTCACTTGTAAAGTATTTTTTAATAAAATGCATTATTATATCATATGTTATTTTTTCATATTACAATCTCAATTAAAAAAACATTAGTTATCTTGCAATTTTCACAATAGTCACTGGGGCTATTTTATCCTGTCCTTCAGGAAGCGTTTTCAGCAAGGCTCCATATCAATAGAGACAGGATTACAATGACACCTCTATACATGGCAGATAAGGAACCCTAATCACAATAGTTGATGTCACAGCCGACCTGCTCCCCCATCCTTCACAATGACCGTTGCACACGTTCATTAGATCCTTCAATCCAAAAGATGGGGTCTGAGGCTGTTAAATACTATTAATCATTTGTGGAGTCCCGAAATAATAAAAAGTCTAAAAACACCCGGTTGGCTAGTGTGAAAATATGTGATTTTTTTAAAAAACAGATTGTTATATAGAAAACAAAATTGCTAAAAATGTTGGAAAACACATTAAAAATGAAAACCCAATTTAAACAATAGTTTATTTTGTGATTATAAGGTCCATTTAATGAGAATCTGTCACCAGGTTTTAGCTACCTGAGAGCAGCATAATGTAGGGACAGAAACCCTGATTTCAACGATTTGTCACTTACTGCACTGCTTTTTGTACTTTTCATAAAATCACAAATTTATTAAATATCAAATAGTTGGGCCAAAAGTATGTAGTATCTCCTATCTAATTACTACTCATACTATCAAAAATTGGAGAACTCTGTTTAAAATCACAATACAAAAATCTTTACTACATATTGTTAGGGTTGACGGAACGCACCTAATAAAATATAATAGTAAGGTGCGTTCACAACCCGGGGTGTACCGTGCCGAGATGGAACCTGCAGCTAGGCAATGGCGGACACAGGATGGCGGTAGAGCACCGAAGACACATGGGTTAAATGTCACCCAGTGTGAACAGCAGCGAACGCTATTGCACCACAGAGCCGCAGCAAACTCTGCAATAGAATGCTGTTCTCTGTTAAGCGTCACAGGGCACAGCAGAAATGGCGCTAATGAGGTCCCTAAGCTCAGCCCCTGGAACGCTGGGGTAAGAGTCTGACCGGATCCACAATGCGCACGGTGTCGTGCAAGCGACGCCGCTACTTGGCGCTGGCTCTATCTCCCATCTCCCCTGAACACACACAACCAAAGGTAGGGGATAAATTAGGAGCTTTCAACAGAGACAATCATACATACATACAAATCCCATTTCATGGTCTATACTAGCACACGGCCATGTGGCTATGAGATCCTTTTATAGATCCCAGTCTGCCAGGACCTTGCTAGCGGACCAATCCGGGCTCGCTTGAGGACCTGAGCAGCTGACCACTGACCATCAATGAGAGGTTGCCACCTCACGAGCAGGCTCAGCAGGGCGATCGCCGGTCTTAATCTTAGAAATAACTGCTCGCTGCCGTTTACTGTTGATTGCTATAGCTGAACCTGGAGAGGCAGCAGCAATCAGTGGCACAGCACGGGTCTGAGCAATACGCTGAGACCGACGTCTCTGCTGAGTAGGATCCGCTGTGGCCAAGACTAAATGGGAGTCGGCAGGAGAAGACATGGCTTGGGATTCCTCCTGTGCAGAAGGAGAATCCTGACGCCTAACAACATACAATAACACTTCATATAAGACGCATGAGGGTTGTAAGGTAGTAAGTACACTATGAGACCGCACATGGTGCACTCAGGTATAGAAGGTGGTATAAGTTCACTCAACAAAGAATATTATTCATTATGCTACATAGCAAGTCAATTCTCTTTGTAGGTCATATATTATGTCTTCAAATTAAATCATACATATGAAAAAATTCAGGGAATATTTCTACGCAAAAAATTACAGTAAAGTTTTATAATAAAAAACTATTTTATATAAGATCGTAGGGCTGCTTGTTTAGAATTTTGAAAGGGCTATTTAATACGTAAAACGGGGGGGAAGATTATTTATGCCACTTAGTAGACCCCGTATGTGTAAATCAGTTGTGCTCAGAAAAACTTTTAACCCCTTACTGACGGAGCCAATTTGCAGCTTAATGACCAGGCCCATTTTTACAGTTCTGACCACTGTCACTTTATGAGGTTATAACTCTTATCCGCAAAAATAATGAACATGATGCTTCTTTTCCCCGCAATGCTTTTTTTTTGCAGCAAAAAACGCATCATGTGCGGAATGCATTCTAAATGATAGGATGCATATCTATGCGTTTTTATGCGTTTTATAGCGTTTTTATCGCAAAAAAAGTGCAAAAAACACGAAAATTCCTGAACGTGTGCACATACCCTTAAGAACTTTATTAACACTTTACGTGCTTCACAGGAACTGAAGCAATGTGGAAGAAAAAAATTAAAATTTTACTTTTTTTTTTACAAACATTTTACTTCAGAACCAATTTTTTTATTTTTACAAGTATAAAAAGAGAAAATGAACCACAAACTTTGCTTTGCAATTTCTCCTAAATACACCGATACCCCATATGAGGGAGTAAACCACTGTTTGGGCGCACGGCAGAGCTTAGAAGAGAAGGAGCACCGTTTAACTTTTTCAATGCAGAATTGGCTGGAATTGAGATCGGACGCCATATTGCGTTTGGAGAGCCCCTGATGTGCCTAAACAGTGGAAACTCCCTACAAGTGACACCATTTTGGAAAGCAGACCCATTAAGGAACTTATCTAGATGGGTGATGAGCACTTTGAACCCCCAAGTGTTTCACGGAAGTTTATAACGTAGAGCTGTGAAAATAAAAAATCTTTTTTTTTCCTCAATGATTTTTTAGCCCCCAATTTTTTATTTTCCCAAGGGTGACAGGAGAAACTGGACCCCAAGAGTTGTTGTCCAATTTGTTCTGAGTATGCTGATGCCGCACATGTGGGGGTAAACCACTGTTTGGGCGCACGGCAAAGCTCAGAAGGGAGGGAGAACCATTTGACCTTTTGAACGCAACATTGGCTGAAATCAATGGTGAAGCCATGTTGCGTTTGGAGACCCCCTGATGTACCTAAACAGTGGAAACACCCCAATTCTAACTCCAACCCTAACCCCAACAGACCCCTAACCCTAATCCCAACCCTAACCCTAATCTCAACCCTAACCCCAACACACCCCTAATCCTAACCCTAGCCATAACCCTAATCAACATCCTTACATGACCAAATATGGGCAGAAGGGGAACACTGGCCTTTTAAAATAATCATAATTTTATCATGTTTTTATATATATTTTTATCATAATTCTATTCTATTTTTATTTATATGTAAACAGTTGGATTCATACATTTTGCAATTGTGGATGTTCTTTAGCATTCACCTCTGTGTAGCAGATAGGAGGTGGGAGTCCTCCTTTTTAACATACGCCATAATTGGCGTTTTCTAGGTAATTGGGGGTGAAGTAATTAATAAAGAGTATTACGCATGCATTCGGGTGTAATGCATTTTTAAGAATTGGTATATATTGTAATAATTGGTGCATATATATCGTATGCACTATTTTTTGATTCACAGGTATCGTATAAAGCTCTGCGCAAATGGTATAAATATCCGTTAGTCAGATTGAATTTGGGCGCTACAGGGTGTTCCACATTGGGATAAGACAACACACGGTTATGCACATATAACATCTGGTAAAACTTTTGTGGTGGTCCGTATAGATCTAGGGGGCGGGTACGTAGGTGGTGCTAAGGCATATATATGTGAGGAGTTCTCCGGTAGCCATTAACCCTGAGGAAGAAGGGCGCATACCCTTCGAAACGCGTCGGTTAGTCTTTTTGGTCTCAGCGAGACTCCATAGGCCCGTGACGTCACACGCTGATCTCTCAGCGGCGGCCATTTTTTCGTAGTGCATCCAGGGACGTCTCCGGCCGGGACGTTTCCTGGCGCTGCACTGAGTATCTGCACCACACGCTGGTCACGGCTTACCAGTGCACACCCGCTCATCCAAGCATTACTGTGTAGCGTCCAGCCCTACCCCTGCACGTGCCAACATCATCCGCTGTGGTCTGCATACCCCTTGTTGGACACGCACCAGGAGGCCATACAGGACAACATTTGGTAAGAGCTACAATCAGCATTTGCTTCTCAGACATTGATAGTGTTTTAATCAACTGTTTCATTAGTGACCGTGTGGTCCGTGGTGTTCGGACTATATAGGTACTAGGGAGTCGTACAGCTGGCCTAGCAGCGTATAATTTATTGCATTTCTGTGCACAGTGTGTGGTATGTTCCCTTAACCATTACACTCCAGTGTACGTTCAGTATCACCCTAGCGCGGTATTATTTGGTAGTAAATTTGGTTTTTTCACAGAAAGGGGCACATTTCTGAGAATACCAGCAGCTGGGTGATCTCTTCAGATAGTCTTAGTAGGTGGTGCATTTTAGTGCTCAGCGCCAGTGGTATTGTTGTATTGTTTGAACATCCTAACCCCAACACACCCCTAACCCAATCCCAACCCTAACCATAACCCTAATCAAAGCCCTAACCCCAACACACCCCTAACCATAATCCCAAACATAACCCTAACCACAACCCTAACCCTAATCCCAACCCTAACCACAATCCTAACCACAAACCTAACACTAATCCCAACCCTAATCCCAACACACCCCTAACTCTAATCCCAACCCTAACCATAACCCTATAGTATCAAAAGAATCTGGCACACAAAGAAGTAAACAGCAAATATTAATTTATTCATGGATATACAATCCCAAAAAGATAACGCTGGGATTGGGATTGTATATCCATGAGTAAATTAATATTTGCTGTTTACTTTTTGAGTGCTGGATTCTTTTGATATATTTTGATACACAGGCTGATAACCCTTATCTGAGCACCAAAAGCTGACTAGGAGTGACGTGTCATATTATTGAATATAGTTCTAACCATAACCCTAATCCTAAACCTAACCCTAATCCCAACCCTAACCCCAACACACCCCTAATCCTAACCCTAGCCATAACACTAATCACAACCCTAACCCCAACACACCCCTAACCCAATCCCAACCCTAACCATAACCCTAATCAAAGCCCTAACCCTAACACACCCCTAACCATAATCCCAAACATAACCCTAACCACAACCTTAACCCTAATCCCAACCCTAACCATAATCCTAACCACAAACCTAACACTAATCCCAACCCTAATCCCAACACACCCCTAACTCTAATCCCAACCCTAACCATAACCCTATAGTATCAAAAGAATCCGGCACACAAAGAAGTAAACAGCAAATATTAATTTATTCATGGATATACAATCCCAAAAAGATAACGCTGGGATTGGGATTGTATATCCATGAGTAAATTAATATTTGCTGTTTACTTTTTGAGTGCTGGATTCTTTTGATATATTTTGATACAGGGGCTGATAACCCTTATCTGAGCACCAAAAGCTGACTAGGAGTGACGTGTCATATTATTGAATATAGTTCTAACCATAACCCTAATCCTAAACCTATTCCTAATCCCAACCCTAACCCTAATCTCAACCGTAACCCTAATCCAAACCCTAATCCCAGCCCTAAACCTAATCCCAACTCTAACCCTAACTTTAGCCCCAACCCTAACCCTAACTTTAGCCCAACTCACTTTAGCCCAACTGTAATCCTAATTGCAAAATTGAAATAAATACATTTTCTTTATTTTATTATTTTTCCCTAACTAAGGGATGATGGGGTATGCGACAGCGCAGGAAGAGACACCAGGCCAATAAACAATCTAACAAGATTTATTGGAGCAGGGAACTGGGACAACACAAATGAAAGTAATTCTGCAGCATCCATAATGAGTCCACAATGAATCCACACAACGGGAGTAGAGCCAGGGGCACCACCCAGCAATCCGACACTAGGGAAAAGACAAATAATACTGGGATGGGTTCACTGGATCCAACAGATGAGGGACATAACAGCTGCTGCGGCCCGCAGTCAGTTTGCCTGTTATTTGCCGCGGGGGGAGCTGCACTATACTGTGTGTGGGGGAAGCTGCACTACACTGTGTATTGGGGGAGCTGTGCCTGCACTACACTGTGTATTGGGGGAGCTGCACTGTACTGTGTGCAGGGGGAAGAGCACTATACTGTATGTATGAGAGAGCTGCACTGTAATGTGTGTTGGGGAGCTACACTATACTGTGTGTTGGGGAGCTGCACTATACTGTGTGTGGGGTGTACTGCACTATACTGTGTATGGAGGAACTGAACTATACTGTGTGTGGGGGTGATGCACTATACTGTATGTGGAGGGAACTGCACTATACTCTGTGTCGGGGAGCTGCACTATACTGTGTGGAGGGGAGCTGCACTATACTGTGTGGAGGGGAGCTGCACTATACTGTGTGTGGGGGGAGCTGCACTATACTGTGTATTGGGAAAGCTGCACTGTACTGTGTGTTGGGGGAGCTGCACTATACTCTGTGTAGGGGTGATGCACTATACTGTGTGTGGGGGGAGCTGCAATTTATTGAAATATTTGAATCAATATAGTTTGTTAATTTTTAAGTTAATAATTTTATATGGCCCCCGAGTGCTATTATAAAATTCCAAATGGCTCTTGGCAGAAAAAAGGTTCCCCACCCTGACTTAAAAGATTTAACAGGCATAATATTTACCACTCAATCTGTGCCAGTGGACCACATGCAGAGACCCTTTAACGTGCGTTTCGCGATAGCTTCTTCCGAAGAAGTATAGTCTATACCACTTCTATACTTGAGTGTACTATGTGTTGTCTTATCATGTACTACCTTACAACCCTTATGTTTTTTATATTGTTATTGTATGTAATAAAGATTTTTGTATTGTCATTTTAAACAGAGTTTTCCAATTTTTGATAGGACGAGCAGTCACTATTTTATTAGCAGAGTTTATTACTAGAGGACTAGTAAACCTGCTGCCATGTGGTCCTCCATATTCATGAGCTGTGTATAACCCCGCCACCTCCACTGACTGGCAGTTTTCCTCCTATGCACAGTGTACACAGAAAACTGCCAATCAGTGGTGTGGGTGGGGTTATACACAGCTCAGCATTCAGAGATCTGATAGATCTACAGCAGAAAAATCATTATTATAAAAAATATAACACACAGCCCAGTAAATAATTCATCACTGGAATCAGGTTCTCTGCCCCACATCATGCTCATATCAGATTACAATGCAAAAAAACTAGTTACAGAAGTCCTTAAATAAAGTGTACAATTTTGGGCTCCAGACTGTAAATGAGCATATTGGACAGCTACAGTAGAATGACCCAAAAGTGGGCAATTAGATGAATAAATAGGATGGGAAGAACTTTCGATGAGAAAATTGTTTCAGAAAATAAGTTTAACACAGACATCATATTCAAGAAGTAAACTTTAATGGCTATTACTGACGGTAATTGCATGTGTGCTCTCAGATTATTGATCAGACAGCATATGGACAGCACACTGACCCATGGTATTAAAAAGAGCAGTTCAGATGAACAATTTTTCTCTTGACCTAACTGTATGTGAGAGAAAAAATTGCAGCATGCAATACTTTCTTCCTAATTTCACATGAAACGCATCCAGGTCCGGGGCAAGATATTTTGGTGTCCTGAGCAGATGAACCTTGATGAACCCTCAGCACCTAAATAAAGGAATGGGTCAGAGACTAAGGTAAAAGGACCCCTAAAGCACCCGTCCCCCTTTTTCACAAAAAAATGCCAGCAAAAGTTAAAAAAAAAAGAGTTACACATTTCCTTTCTATTTTAGGCACAAAAAACTATATTATATATAAAAATATATTGTCATGCTTTACATTTTAAAAGTTACAAAATGGACAGTGGGATGATGCAAAAGTTTGGACACTCTGCATGGTTAGTATCTAGTAAGTATCACAGTTTGTAAACTCTTTTTGTAGCCAGTCAAGAGTCTTTCAATTCTTCCAATGGAAAACTCTTCCAGTTCTTTGAGATTCCTGAGTTGTCTAGCATGTACTGCTATCCTGAAGTCTAACCAAGTCACAGATTTTCAATGATGTTCAGATCAGGGCGACTGTGAGGGCCATATTAAAACCTTCAACTTGTGCCTTTTGAAATAGTCTATTGTGGATTTTGAAGTGTGTTTAGGATCATTATCCATTTGTAGAAGCTATCCTTTTTAAACTTCAGCTTTTTCACAGATGGTGTTATGTTTACATCAAGAATTTGTTGAAATGTCATTAAACACATTCTTCCCTCTACCTGTGAAATGTTCCCCATGCCATTGGCTGTAACACAACCCCGAAGCATGCTTGATTCAACCCCATGCTTATTGGTTGGCCATGTAATAATTATAGGGGATAACTCAGGAGACTCTTTGCGTGGAAGACAACTACAGGACACCTTTTTATAAGTGGTAAAGTCTATATTATCACACGGTGATTCAAACAGGTGCAGAGAGAAACTCAAGCCCACAACACTTGGTGCAAATAATAAACGCAGCTTAGCAGTCTATAGGAAACTTCAGAGGAAAATGCAATCAAGCAGAAAGTCTATGAAGCACAGTTATTCTTGAGGATACTTGACACGAATAAATCCTTGTCTTAGTCCAGGCACAGATAGATATGCTTATTAGGCAGTTCAAATCATATCTTAGCTCAACCAGGGAGGCCTGGTTATTTGTCTCAGGTTGTTGCAAAGCAGAAACAGCTTACATGTCCAGCAAATGCAGATGGAAGTAAACACGAACAGCAGATGAAGGAGGATTACTGGAACTGGTGTATGCAGCAGGAACTCAGAGCAGAGTAGCAGGATCAACCACACAGGTTCACAGGAGCAGGTGTATAACCAGGGAGTAATCAGAGGTCAGGAGCTGGATGCAAGGCAGAATACTCTAGCACAGACTGAAGGCTGGGGTGGAGTTTTATAGCAGGAAGACACAGTGCACATGAGACCAAAGACGCCATCTTGGAAAAGGGCAGTAATCACAAAAGGTAAAAAATGTTCAGAGTCCTGACATTACTCCCTCCTTAGAAGCGGCCTCAGGACGATCCTGGACCTGGTTTCTCAGGGAATCTCTGATGAAAACGAGAAATCTTCTGTTGGGCATTGATGTTTTCCACAGGTTCCCAAGAGTCTTCCTCAGGGAGATATCTCTGCCATCTTATCAGATATTGGAGCCGATTTCTGTGAATCCTGGAATCAATAATTTCCTCCACCACGAATTGTTCTTGCCCATCAATCACCACAGGCTGCGGAGGTGGCACAACACATCCCTGGAAGGTATTAGGAGATACAGGCTTTAGTAAAGATACATGAAAAACTGGGTGTACCTTCATTGTCCTAGGCAGCTTCAGCCGGCAGGCCACAGAGCTCACAATACCGTTGATCTTGAAAGGGCCAATGAATTTCTGTCCAAGTTTTTGTGAAGGAACGTTTAACTTCAGATTCTTAGTTGCTAACCACACGGAATCTCCTACCTTGAACATGGGTGCAGGTTTCCGGAATCTATCAGCCGATCTCTTATAACGTTCTTGAGCTGTGGTCAGGGATTCCTTCAGAACCTCCAGATTCTGTCTCATCGCAGTCAGCCTTTCCTCCACTGCCGGAACCGGAGAATTAATTGGAGACCTAGGTAAAATACACGGATGATAACCCAGATTGGCAAAGAAAGGTGTAAATTTAGTGGAGGCGCTCTGAGAATTATTATATGAAAATTCGGCTAACAGCAGCAACTCCAACCAATCATCCTGGAGATGGCTGACATAGCATCTTAGATATTGTTACAGCGTCTGGTTGGTACGCTCAGTCTGACCATTTGTCTGGGGATGGTAAGCAGAAGAGAGACAGACATTAATATTGAGTGCAGAGCAAAACCCCTTCCAGAATCTTGAAGTGAACTGTACTCCAAGGTCAGAGATGATCTCATCCGGAACCCCGTGCAACCGAAAGACATTCTGTATAACCAAGTTCACTGTATCTTAAGCTGACGGGAGGCCGGTGCATGGAACAAAATGAGCAGCTTTAGTGAGGCTATCAACTACCACCATGATTGTATTCATGCCCCCCGATGTAGGCAGCTCCACAATAAAGTCCATTGATATAGACCCCCAAGGGCGGGACGGAACAGGTAATGGTTGTAGAAGACCTGTAGGTGCCACATGAGGAGTCTTGCAACGGGCACATACCTCGCAAGAGAGAATATAGTCCTTGGTATCCTTCAGGCAAGTTGGCCACCAGAAGTATCGGCTCAGGAACTCTTGTGTCTTCTGTACCCCCTGTGACCAGCTAACTTGGAGTCATGTACCAACTTGAGGATCTGCAGACGGACGACCTCCGGGACGTAGATACGTCGATCTCTGAACCACATGCCACCCTTAAAGACAAGATTAATATCCACAGGTGGGTTGGCCAGAAATACATAACCTTCATAGGCCTCCCTGCACTCCTTCCACAAGTCCTGATTGTGGATAACTCCGATGAAATTGGCATCAGATAGAATGGTCTTGGACGGGGCTCCTGGAACGGAATCCGCAGCATGGATTTGGGATAAAGCATCAGCCTTCCCATTACGAGAACCTGGACGGTACGAGATAACAAAGTTAAATTGATTTAAAAATAAGTTCCAACGAGCCTGATGAGGAGAAAGACATCTAGTGGATCTAAGGAATTCTAGATTGCGATGGTCAGTTAGCACTATGATCTGTTGTGTAGCTCCTTGCAGATGATGCCTCCATTCTTTGAAAGCCGCAATAATAGCCAGCAATTCCTTGTCTCCCACATCGTAATTCTTCTCTGCTGAGGTTAGTCTATGGGAAAAGAAAGCACAAGGATGTAGCAGACCCTTCTCTCCAGTTCTTTGGGAGAGAATAGCCCCCAAAGCATTATCAGAAGTGTCCACCTCCACAATGAAAGGAAGTGTTGGATCTGGGTGTATCAACAGCGGTGCTGATGTGAAACAGATCTTAAGCCGATCAAAAGCTTCTTGAGCCTGTGATGACCACTTAAAGGGCTTTTCCTTCTTTGTCAAGGAAGTAATGGGACGGACAATATCAGAAAAATTTCGAATGAAGCGTCTGTAGAAATTTGCAAAACCAATAAAACGTTGGACCTCCTTAACGTTCTTGGGTACTGGCCAGTCAAGGATAGCCTGAATCTTACCAGATTCCATGTTCAGCCCCTGGGGAGAGATGATATAACCTAAGAACTGTATCTCAGAACGATGGAACTCGCATTTCTCCGGCTTAATATACTGATGGTTCTCTTTCAGACGTCTTAAAACAGTTTTGACATGTTCTTCATGTTCCTGTAGAGAGTCAGAAAAAATTAGTATATCGTCCAAATAGATCACTACAAACTGGTCCAACAAATCTCTGAAAATGTCATTAGCAAGGTGTTGAAATGTTGCAGGGGCGTTACAAAGCCCGAAGGGCATCACAAGAGATTCAAAGTGTCCATACCGGCATCTGAATGCTGTCTTCCACTCATCCCCTGGACGAATACGCACCAAATTATAAGCCCTACGAAGATCCAGTTTAGAGAACACCTTAGCATGGCGGACTCTTTCCAGTAATTTGGGAATCAGAGGCAAAGGGTAACGGTTACGTACGGTTACCTTATTGAGTTCTCGATAGTCAACACGGTCTCAGGGTCCCATCCTTCTTCTTTACAAAAAAGATAGGTGCCCCTGCAGGTGAGGAAGAAGGACGTATGAAGCCTTTGGCCAGATTTTCATCAGTATCCTCTTTTAAGGCTTGAAGCTCAGGTGCCGCCAAAGGGTATACGTTAGCAAAAGGAATGGCTGCCCCGGGAAGCAGCTCAATGGAACAGTCATAATGCCTGTGTGGAGGAAGCTGATATGCATTCTTCTTGTCACAGATGTCAGAGAACTCTTTATAAGCTGGAGGTAAAGAAAATACCTGTACATGTGGTTCCGTAGCCGTGGACTCAGGGACAGCTTCTGTTAACGCTGAGTTGCTCCTTGTTGGGAAGATAATCTCCTTGGTCTCCCAGTTGATAATTGGGTTCTGAGAATGCAACCAAGGAATGCCTAAAATCACAGGAAAATGAGGAGAAGAAATTAGCAAGAAAGAAAGTTGCTACTGATGATTAGGCTCCAACAAAATTTCAAGGGGTACGGTCTCCTGATCCACAGGCCCAGAGATTAAAGGTGACCCATCCACTGTTTCCATGGTAATTGGAGAGGCTCTTTGCTGAATTTTAATACCATGTTCCTTGGCAAATGCGATATCCATGAAATTGCCACCTGCACCAGAGTCAATCATAGCTGAACTGGAAATCCACTGTCCTGAACACAGGATCTTAATAGGGAGAGAACAGTGAGAGTTCTTTTCCTTCAGCTCCTTGGGGGGTGAAGTCATAGAAAGTGAATGGAATACAGCGTTTAAAGGCAGGCTACATTCAGAGATGTCAGATTCATCATCACAGTTGTCATACTCCCCTGTTGCTGCTAGCACCTTGTTAGGCTGTCTAGGACACTTAGGACAATTGATCAAGAAGTGGTCAGACTGGCCGCAGTAGAAGCATAGACTTTCATGAAGGCGATGCTCCCAGTGCTCATTGATCTCGCGCCTCTGAACGGAATCAATTTGCATGGGCACCTCCTCCACCTCCCGAGAGGTTTTACCTGCAGGCTCTTTGGAAGGAAGGGAAAAGTTAAAAACACGGTTATATGCAGCAAATTTCTCCTGCCTACGCTCAGTAAGCCGAATGTCTATGCGCATACAATGCTGTATAAATGTCTCTAGCTCTTGTGGTGACTCAGAGCGGGCTAGTTCATCTTTTACAATACTAGACAGACCCCTTTTAAAAATAGGCAATTGTGCATAACTGTCCCAATTGGTATCTACCGCCAATCTCCTGAATTCAGTGGCAAAACCAAAAACTACCAAAAAATAGGTGCAAATACGTCCGAATTAAATAACAATCTTTATTGAATGAATAAATGTTACAACAAGGCAAAAAGAAACAGTGGGTTAAGAACCAGATCACATGTACAGTACGCATGTAGACAGACCACGGCACCACACACTGGCAGACAGGCAGGACACAGTAAAAGGATGTTCATAGCTCACTGACAGCTCCATCATAGAAATCACTACCCATGTTACATATGTACTTCAGGAGCACCCATCACTGAATGCCCAAAAAGGCAACAATCTAAGATACATTGTGAAGAATCTTACCAACTGCCAGTGCGGGGAGAGCGTCCGCTACAGACCCACCCCGACACGTGTTTCGGCGGTATCCTTCCTCAGGGGGTTGCCCTGAGGAAGGATACCGCCGAAACACGTGTCGGGGTGGGTCTGTAGCGGACGCTCTCCCCGCACTGGCAGTTGGTAAGATTCTTCACAATGTATCTTAGATTGTTGCCTTTTTGGGCATTCACTGATGGGTGCTCCTGAAGTACATATGTAACATGGGTAGTGATTTCTATGATGGAGCTGTCAGTGAGCTATGAACATCCTTTTACTGTGTCCTGCCTGTCTGCCAGTGTGTGGTGCCGTGGTCTGTCTACATGCGTACTGTACATGTGATCTGGTTCTTAACCCACTGTTTCTTTTTGCCTTGTTGTAACATTTATTCATTCAATAAAGATTGTTATTTAATTCGGACGTATTTGCACCTATTTTTTGGTAGTTTTTGGTTTAGCAATTTTTTGGTGTGTCCTTTGACATCCTACAAGTGCTAGTTGCCTCTCATATATATATACATTACAATAAGTCATCATGAGGAGAGGTTTTACTGGACTTTGCTTGTTTTGTATTCCTTGTCTTTACTGAATTCAGTGGCATACTCAATAACAGAACGTTTAGCCTGGCGTAAAGACAGCAAAGCAGATTCAGCGGTTGCACGGCGATTAGGGTCATCAAACATTAATGCCATAGCAGCCAAGAAATCATCCAAGTCATTTAACCGTGGGTCACGAGACTCAATCATCGGATTCGCCCAGGCGAGCGCTCATGAGGTCAGTAGCATTATTACACACAATACTTTGGATCTATCAGTAGGAAAACGGTCAGCATGCACATCAAAATATAGCATACATTGATTCACAAAGCCATGAAATTTGTTGCGATCACCATTAAATCTGAATGGGGGCAACTTAGGTGGGCCAGCTGGTGGCGGTTGCCCAGAGGGTAAAGTCACTTGTGCAGCTATTTGCGTGCTTATGTCCTGAAAAGCCCGTCCATACTGGGACTCTATGCCAGCAAGTTTGTTTTCCTGGGCTGCCATGCGGTTGCTCAAGTCCTGCAAAGTTTGTCCAAACACTTGTTGATTGTGTTCAAAGCTTCCAAACTTCTTTTGCAGACCTTCCACATCTTTCTGCAGTGTTCTAATTATGGAAAACACCTGCTCTAATTTGCTTTCTGCAGTCATTGTTCCAGCAGTCTCCTTTTTTTTTTTTTTAGGCTAGAGTATCCTGTAATAATTATAGGGAATAACTCAGGAGACTCTTTGCGTGGAACAAGACAACTACAGGACACAGTTTTATAAGTGGTAAAGTCTATATTATCACACGGTGATTCAAACAGGTGCAGAGAGAAACTCAAGTCCACAACACTTGGTGCAAATTATAAACGCAGCTTAGCAGTCTATAGGAAACTTCAGAGGAAAATGCAATCAAGCAGAAAGTCTATGAAGCACAGTTATTCTTGAGGATACTTGACACGAATAAATCCTTGTCTTAGTCCAGGCACAGATAGATATGCTTATTAGGCAGTTCAAATCATATCTTAGCTCAACCAGGCAGGCCTGGTTAATAGTCTCAGGTTGTTGCAAAGCAGAAACAGCTTACATGTCCAGCAAATGCAGATGGAAGTAAACACGAACAGCAGATGAAGGAGGATTACTGGAACTGGTGTATGCAGCAGGAACTCAGAGCAGAGTAGCAGGATCAACCACACAGGTTCACAGGAGCAGGTGTATAGCCAGGGAGTAATCAGAGGTCAGGCTAGCACAGACTGAAGGCTGGGGTGGAGTTTTATAGCAGGAAGACACAGTCCACATGAGACCAATGACGCCATCTTGGAAAAGGGCAGTAATCACAAAAGGTAAAAAATGTTCAGAGTCCTGACAGGCCAGATGTTCTTTTCTTGAATTTCAGTGCACTTTTTTTCTCCACACATACCTTTGATCATGGTGGCCAAAGTGTTCTATTTTAACCTCATCGGTCCATAGGACTTGATTCCAAAATGCATTAGGATTTATTTTTGCATACTTCTGATGCTGAGGGGATGATGGACAGCTACAAGGTGGCTGAGTCAGAGGGAGAAAACATACCTCCCTGACTCAATAGAGGTATGGTGCGCAATTTATAAAAGTTAATATTTCAGCATTATTAGGGATCAAAAACATAAGAGCCACCTTCACAGAATGCAGCCTTAGTGCTGCAGAAGGCGGCTCTTTTACCTTAATAGGCCGTGGGGGGGGCGACAGGTTCCCTTTAACCTCTACTGTGGGTAAATCCTGGAGGGTATTCTAAGAGATGCTATACTGGAGTATCTGAAGAGGAATAACCTCATGACCCAATATCAACATGGGTTTGCTAGGGACCGTTCCTGTCAGACTAATCTGATAAACTTCTATGAAGAAGTGAGTTCCGAATTGGACTAAGGACACACAGTTGACGTGGTGTATATGGACTTTGTTCTGTCCATTAATGTGCAGCACGTTAATTCACAATGTAGTACCATACTCACCCGGCTCCCTCGTTGGCTGTCGCTGCTTCCTGTCCTGGCCGCACCTTCTACTGTATGCGGTCACGTGGGGCCGCACATTTACAGTAATGAATATGCGTCTCCACCCCTATGTGAGGTGGAGCCGCATATTCATGACTGTAATCGGCGACCCCACGTGACCGCATACAGTAGAAGGTGCGGCCAGCACAGGAAGCAGCGACAGCCAACGAGGGAGCCGGGTGAGTATTTTCAGAACAGCGGGGGGGCGCACAGGGGGTGGGGACATGGAGCTTTATTTTAAACACGAAATACCACTAAAAAAATTGATTATTCATATCTTCTTTACAGCAAACACTGCTGCACAGAAGATATGAATCGTGGCTTCAGCACCATGTGGGGGGGACAGCGCTTACTGGAGCGCTGTCTCCTGCACGGCACACGGAGAACGTCCGTGTGTGGTACGTGTTTTACACAGACCCATTGACTTTAATGGGTCCGTGTAATACGTGCGCTCCCACGAGCACTGACATGTCTCCGTGTTTGGCACACGGAGACACGGTCCGCAAAAAATCAATGACATCTGCACAGATGCATTGATTTTAATGTGTCTACGTGTGTCAGTGGCTCCGGTACGTGAGGAAACTGTCACCTCATGTACCGGAGCTACTGACGTGTGAAACCAGCCTAAGCCTGTGTTCTGACTACAACCGCCCCCCTGGTTTTCCCAGGCAAGAGTAGCCATTTTCCCCAGACCTTGAGGCTTTGTGCATACATCAGGATTTCTTGCAGAAATTTCCTGACAAAAACCGGACATTTCTGCCAGAAATCCGCATGCGATTTTTTTCACGTTTTTTTTTCTGCATTATTTGCGCATTTTTTTCACGGTTTTTCCCAATGCATTAAATAGCGGGAAAACCGCAAAAAATCCGCAAAATTAATGAACATGCTGCTTTTTTTTACCGCGATGTGTTTTTTTCACGGAAGAAAAAGGCATCATGTGCACAAAAATTGCATTCTGAATGATAGGATGCATATGTATGCGGTTTTTATGCGTTTTTATAGCGTTTTTATAGTGAAAAAACACGAAAAAATGCAAAAATTCCTGAACGTGTGCACATACCCTGAGTCTTAGGGTACTGTCACACAGTGCAATTTTGATCGCTACGACGGTACGATTCGTGACGTTCTAGCGATATCGTTACGATATCGCAGTGTCTGACACGCAGCAGCGATCAGGGACCCTGCTGAGAATCGTACGTCGTAGCAGATCGTTTGGAACTTTCTTTCGTCGCTTGATCACCCGCTGACATCGCTGGATCGTTGTGTGTGACACCGATCCAGCGATGTGTTCGCTTGTAACCAGCGTAAACATCGGGTAACTAAGCGCAGGGCCGCGCTTAGTAACCCGATGTTTACCCTGGTTACCAGCGTAAACGTAAAAAAAACAGACAGTACATACTCACATTCCGGCGTCTGTCCTCCGGCGTCTCAGCTTCTCTGCACTGTGAGCGCCTGCCGGCCGGAAAGCGAGCACAGCGGTGACGCGGTGACATCACCGCTCTGCTTTCCGGCTATGGTGCTTACACAGTGGAGAGAAGCAGAACGCCGGGGGACAGACACCGGAATGTAAGTATGTACTGTTTGTTTTTTTTACGTTTACGCTGTTAACCAGGGTAAACATCGGGTTACTAAGCGCGGCCCTGCGCTTAGTAACCCGATGTTTACCCTGGTTACCCGGGGACTTCGGCATCGCTCCAGCGCCGTGATTGCAACGTGTGACCGCAGTCTACGACGCTGGAGCGATAATCATACGACGCTGCGACGTCACGGATCGTGCCGTCGTAGCGATCAAAATTGCACTGTGTGACAGTACCCTTACACACATGTTCCTGGCTGTTTCTTCCTGCAGATCATTGCTCTTGATAAGCGGATTCCGGTGAGGCACAAATGAACTTACGTGTGTGTTATGTTAGAAAAGTTATGCAGCCACTGTGTAGCAGAGTGTGTAGTTAGGCATGTTGTGCTTTCTTTCATATTGCTGTTTTTCTGTATGCAGATAGATGCTTGCCTGTATAAAGTAGTGCAGTGCTGACAGCCTGAACTTGCCCTAAGATAGCCATGATAACTGTGTATCTGTCTTAGGCCGGAGTCACACTAGACCGTAATACGGACGAGTGCTATGCGATAAAAAATCGCATAGCGCTCGGCCCAATGTTAATCTATGGGGCAGCTCCTGTCTGCTGTTTTCTCGGCCGTATTCAGGATCCGAGTGAAATCGCAGCATGCTGCGATTGTCAGCGTATCTCGGCCGAAACTTGCCAATGCAAGTCTATGGGTGCGAGAAAAAAATGGATTACACACGGACCAGCAGTGTGACTTGCGAGAAATACGCAGCGGTGTTCTATAGAAAAGCCGGTAATTCAATTGCCGGCTTTTCATTTCTCCTTCACAAACCCGACAGGATATGAGACATGGTTTACATACAGTAAATCATCTCATATACCTTTTTTTTGGCATATTCCACACTACTAATGTTAGTAGTGTGTATATGCAAAATTTGGGCGCTGTAGCTTGTAAAATAAAGGGTTAAATCGCGGAAAAAATTGGCGTGGGCTCCCGCGCAATTTTCTCCGCCAGAGTGGTAAAGCCAGTGACTGAGGGCAGATATTAATAGCCAGGAGAGGGTCCATAGTTATTGGCCCCCCCTGGCTACAAACATCTGCCCCCAGCCACCCCAGAAAAGGCACATCTGGAAGATGCGCCTATTCTGGCACTTGGCCTCTCTCTTCCCATTCCCGTGTAGCGGTGGGATATGGGGTAATGAAGGGTTAATGTCACCTTGCTATTGTAAGGTGACATTAAGCCAGATTAATAATGGAGAGGCGTCAATTATGACACCTATCCATTATTAATCCAATAGTACGAAATGGCTAATAAAACACACACATTATTACAAAGTACTTTAATGAAATAAAGACACAGGGTGTTTTAATATTTTATTATACTGGTATTCCACCTGAAGACCCTTATCACCTGAAATAAAGTAAAAAAAAACAAACAACAATATTCCATACCTTCCGTCGTTCCGTCAGTCCCACGATGTAAATCCATCTGAAGGGGTTAAATCATTTTACAGCCAGGAGCTGTGCTAATGCACCCACTCCTGTCTGTAAAATGTTGTGAATGAATGGAGTGCAGGGGAATGTGGAATATTTCCAAAAAAAGGGATATGAGATGGTTTACTGTATGTAAACCATGTCTCATATCCTGTCGGGTTTGTGAAGGAGAAATGAAAAGCCGGCAATTGAATTACCGGCTTTTAGGATATCTAGCTTTACCTGAATTAAATATAAATACAGTATATATATATATATATATATATATATATATATATATATATATATATGTGTGTCTCAATGACATATACACTCACCGGCCACTTTATTAGGTACACCTGTCCAACTTCTTGTTAACACTTAATTTCTAATCAGCCAATCACATGGCGGCAACTCAGTGCATTTAGGCATGTAGACATGGTCAAGACAATCTCCTGCAGTTCAAACCGAGCATCAGTATGGGGAAGAAAGGTGATTTGAGTGCCTTTGAACGTGGCATGGTTGTTGGTGCCAGAAGAGCTGGTCTGAGTATTTCAGAAACTGCTGATCTACTGGGATTTTCACGCACAACCATCTCTAGGGTTTACAGAGAATGGTCCGAAAAAGAAAAAAAATCCAGTGAGCGGCAGTTCTGTGGGCGGAAATGCCTTGTTGATGCCAGAGGTCAGAGGAGAATGGGCAGACTGGTTCGAGCTGATAGAAAGGCAACAGTGACTCAAATCGCCACCCGTTACAACCAAGGTAGGCCTAAGAGCATCTCTGAACGCACAGTGCGTCGAACTTTGAGGCAGATGGGCTACAGCAGCAGAAGACCACACCGGGTACCACTACTTTCAGCTAAGAACAGGAAACTGAGGCTACAATTTGTACAAGCTCATCGAAATTGGACAGTAGAAGATTGGAAAAACGTTGCTTGGTCTGATGAGTCTCGATTTCTGCTGCGACATTCGGATGGTAGGGTCAGAATTTGGCGTAAACAACATGAAAGCATGGATCCATCCTGCCTTGTATGGAGCATCTTTGGGATGTGCAGCCGACAAATCTGCGGCAACTGTGTGATGCCATCATGTCAATATGGACCAAAATCTCTGAGGAATGCTTCCAGCACCTTGTTGAATCTATGCCACGAAGAATTGAGGCAGTTCTGAAGGCAAAAGGGGGTCCAACCCGTTACTAGCATGGTGTACCTAATAAAGTGGCCGGTGAGTGTATATACGTAAATATATATATACTGTATACTGTATATATGTTTTAACGAACATTTGAGCCGAAAAATCCATTAGATGCCGGTTTTGCAAGCCTGCGAGAAAATATCGCAGTACGGATGCCATACGGATTACATACGGAGGATGCCATGCGCAAAATACGCTGCCACACCCTGCCTACGGATGACATACGGATCACTATTTTGGGAACATTTCTGCGTATTACGGCCGTAAAATACGGACCGTATTTTCATACGCTGAGTGTGACGCCGGCCTTATCCTGTATTCAGTGTTAGCTCTCTAATCTCTCTGTTATTCATGTTATTGCATCCTGTAACATGCTGTAATGTGCCAAGTACTAGTGCACTGTTATTTCCTTTGTAGTTTTTACCTGATCATCCATTATATCGCATATCTCACAATATCATCTATTATTGTTGTTCATCGTTCACTATCTCACTAAATTTAGACTTAAGAACCTATACAATCTGTTTACTGAGGAAATGGATGAAGATTTAGCCATATGCTAGAATCCACACCGCATCATACGTGGAGAAAGGTAGAACAGACTTTTCGGAAGCTTTTGATACGGTGCCACAGAAAAAGTTGATACATAAAATGAGAACAATAGGGATAGGGGAAAATATGTGTAAGTGGGTTAAGAACTGGCTCAGGGATAGGAAACAAATGGAGGTTATTAATGGAGCACACTCAGACTGGGTCACAGTTACTGTAACAGTGGGGTACCACAGGGGTCAGTATTGGGCCCGCTTCTTTTTAACATATTTATTAATGACCTTGTAGGGGGCATACAGAGTAGAATTTCAATTTTTGCAGATGACACTAAACTCTGCAGGGCAATCAATACAGAAGAGGACAATTTTATATTACAGGAGGATTTATGTAAACTAGAAGCATTGGCTGATAAATGGCAAATGAGCTTTAATGGGGATAAATGTAAGGTCATGCACTTGGGCAGAAGAAATAAGATGTATAATTATGTGCTTAATTGTAAAACACTGGGCAAACCTGTCACTGAAAAAGACCTGGGTGTATGATAAACTCACAATTAGTGGCCAGTGTGGCAGCTGATGCAAAGGCAAATAAAATAATGGGATGCCTACTGCATTTCTCTTCTCAAGAGCTCAGCATTGTATTCTCACATTATCACTATCTAACCTTTTAGCTACATACTATCACTATGTAAAACATTATTACTATCTATCTATTTAAGGCAACATTACCATGCTTTGGCTAAGTGCAACAAGTAAACATTCCCTTTAAGAGGAAATCTCAAGTCTCTTCTGAGGTAGTGCAAACAATCAACAAGTCAGTTATTAACTTTAAAGCAAGAACTTTCACGCTGTAATCAGGAACAGTCTCTTCAAAAAGCTCTTCTTTGTAAAACCAGTAGAGAGCACCTTTAAGAAGGTGCAAACTATTTACAATCAGTTTGTGAACCATTCACCGTCCATGATTCGGCAGTCTTTTAGAAAAAGTAGAAAAACTTAACTTGAAACAATAGGGATCCCAGGTAAACGAAGGGATCCCTTTAAGAATTAACCCTAGACGGGTTTTAGCAGCAGGAAACAGGGAAACGAACAATTAACTATTTACAGTTTTCGGTTCTCCGAGGTTTATTCTGGCGGTCTCCACCAGGGCTTTACCTGACAGGTAGCCCTCTGCGGTTTAGGAAGACTCAAATCCAAGTCCACTCCCAGCGCCAGGGCTGGTGACGGCGCAGGCAGCAGACTCTCCATAGGCAGCTCCCCGGAGTCCAGGCTCTCCAGCGGTGGCATGTTGGAGTAATCCTTCGGTGACGGGAGTCTGCACGGGGCCATTCTTTTTCAGAGGTCCCCTCTGGTCTCCAGCTCCATTCCTTCTGAATCATGGTTTCGTTTCTCCACCCGCCATAGAGAAATAGGAGGCGGACCTCGGCTGCTGACGGACACGTCCTCAGGATACAGAAATATTTAGACTGGGCGGTCATTATTTTTCGCGCTTCTCAGTTCGTTCACGCCCACAGCTCCACGCCCTCCTTCTTCTCCTGTGCTCCTCGTGGCGCTGAAATGGCGGCAGTTTTGGCGGGAATTTTGGCAGCAAATGGCAATACACAGTCTTTGCAATAAATCACAGTTCCAATACAGTTCTTACGCGCACATGACCCGATTCTTCAGGCTTAAGTAGATCCTGTTTGTGACGCCAAGAATGGATTGCCCCCACGTGTAGGGCAATGGGGTACTCAGTGTTCGTGATGCCACCTGTGGTATTCGGTCAGGGTGACCGACGCTGCTAGGGGTCCGCTGAGGTGATGGAATGGCAGCTAGATGGTGTACCTTCCCACAGGTGAAGTATGTCCCCAGGGCTTCCCAGATGTGTAGATGGTGATGGTGGACGTCGTAAGGCGCAATGAATAATGAGGACACAAAGGTTGCAGTCTCTTTACCTTTTACTGAAGGCTTCAGCGTCCACAGTCCAGAGTACTGTTCACAGGTCAGGCTGAGTCCGGCCGGTCCGAAGGCACATCCAGAGTTCCCTTATCCAAGTGGAAATCAGTAGCCTTCCTACTAGCGCCTGTGTGTTGTAGTACCTCCCTGCTGAGCACCACGGGATAGTCCTCACAACTTTCGTGGATGTTTCTGATGTTCTCTCTCTGTCCCCCAGATGATATGGATAGGACAACCCGTATGATGGGGTAGGCCTGGAGCTATTTTATAGGGACCCTAGTGACGCCCCTCTCCCACAATTTGCCTCCGTGTCTTCATAGGTATTAAGGTCGGGCAGCCAACTTGGAATCGACTGTCCTGCCGGTCTCTGAAGTAATGCGTAGAGCCTATTACTCCCTCGGTATCCCGGCCACCGGCTATGCGCCTCAGAAGGAGGCTGCCGATCTTGGGGCAGAACTCCTCTGGGTATTATCTCCTTGTGCTGTGACTTCGTTTCTCACTCTCCACAATATACTTCACTTCGTGTCCTTTCGTAGGATGCTGCCGCAATGGAGTGCAGGCGCAGCTCCGTAACGTTCTATCTCGTGCTTGGTCTCTGCCAGGATCCCACCCCTGACAGGGACCCTCTGTCTGCAGCTCAGATGTTCCTCTTTTCCCCCTGTCTGCCTGACAGGTCCTCCCTGGGTCAAACCCAGGTAGCTTCTGACTGACTTCCTATCCAACCCACCAGTTTTACCCGTGTGTGAGGAGTGGCCTAGTAGATAGTACCTTTGCTCCCCCTGGTGGACTGGAGTGTGAAGTGTAGTGTGTGACTGTGATACCTGGTCAGGTGAACTCCTTTAGTACCATCAGACGTAATATCACTCCCCCTGGTGGAAGAGCGACATTACTGCAACGACCAGGACTCTGGGGCGCTGCACTTGGAAATTCAGAGACATGTTGTCAGAAATTTAGAGAATGAAAGAATAATTTACATTTTACTCAAAAATATACCTATAAAGAGAAAAATCAGACAAACTGAACATTTTGCAGTGGTCTCTTATTTTTTGCCAGAGCTGTATATCTGTAAAAATTCTACTTAAGTCAGATCCAACATGAGATAATTATCTGCTGTTTATTTTTCTCATTTTTTTTTGCTAGGATCCATTAGGGAAGAGCACTGATATTGGACAGTTTATCTACGTCAGTGTTTCCAAAATTCCAGTCTTCACAGCTCCCCAACAGATCACGTGTTATGATTCCACCCCTCAGTGTGTCTGGGATGCAACTACTGACAGCTCAGGCATCCAATGTGGTGCAGGGGCATGCTCAAACTGTCAGTACTTTGACAGCTCAATCATCCAGTTTGGTACAGGGGTGTGCTGAGTTGTTGATAATTGGGAGGTGCTGGGCTGCCTTCAGATGTTCCCTGTCCCAGGTGATTATCCATCTACTTAGCTGGGCTGTCAGTCACAGATCCCTGCCAGTCTTTGATTCAGTTCTCTGTGTTTTTTCCCTCTGTGCCTTGTGCTTGTGGATCTTTCTGTTTACTGGCCGTGGATCTTTCTGTTTTCTGGCCTTGGACCTTGTTCTGACCTTGGACTGTTACCTGACTATGCCTTTATCTCTTCCCTCTTTGTATGATGCACCCTCCTAGCTGTTGACCTTGGACTCATTGACTACCCTGACTCACAGCTTGTCCGTGAAAGGTGACTCCATGTTACAGCATGTTTTCAGGAGTTCTTTAGTATTGAACAGGTGATAGAATTATTATAAAGGCATCAGCAATTGTCACAGGTTCTCTCACCTGTACAATACTAAGACAATCCTGAAAACAATCTGTTGGGGATCCATGAGGACTGGAGTTTTAGAAATACTGATCTACTATGTTTACAAGGTATCTGAGATATGCCTCCATTTTCATTATTGGTTCAGGCTGTTGCTCTCCCATCCCCTTCTGTCTCTGCTTCTTCTGATTGTCTGCTGCCAGGTCTATCAGAGGCTCAGCAATAAGTATGGAGAACTGATTTCTATTGCAGCAGACAGAATGATCATAAAGTACAGACACTAAACCACCACTGAAAAATCAATGATAATACTGTGGTGAATAAACCTTAAAAAAGCAGATTCTAGAAGCTGTTATGGTTCCACCCCTCAGTGTGTCTGGGATGCAGTTACTGACAGCTCGGCCGTCCAGTCTGGTATAGGGGTGTGCTGAAGCTGTCAGTACTTTGATTGACAGCTTGGCCATCCAATCTGGTACAGGGGCATGCTGAATTGCCAATGTTTTGATTGACAGCTCAGCTATCCAATCTGAGACTGTGAGGCATCGGCTGTCTCCATGTGTCCATTATTCCAGTTAATTACCATGCTTCTTAAAGGGAACCTGTCACCCCCAAAATGGAAGATGAGCTAAGCCCACCAGCATCAGGGGCTTATCTACAGCATTCTGTAATGCTGTAGATAAGCCCCCGATGTATCCTGAAAGTTGAGAAAAAGAGGTTAGATTATACTCACCCAGGGGCGGTCCTGTTTCTGTTCGGGTCCTATTGGAGTTGCGCTCCGGTCTGGGGCCTCATATCTTCATAGGATGACGTCCTCTTCTTGTCTTCACGCTGTGGCTCCAGCACAGGCGTACTTTGTCTGCCCTGTTGACGGCAGAGCAAAGTACTGCAGTGCGCAGGCGCCGGGAAAGGTCAGAGAGGCCCGGCGCCTGCGCACTGCAGTACTTTGCTCTACCCTCCATGCTGTAGATAAGCCCCTGATGCTGGTGGGCTTAGCTCATCTTCCATTTTGGGGGTGACAGGTTCCCTTTAACTGAGCTGTGTCAACCAGAACTCTGCCTGAAGTACATTCAGCCTGTGAGGTTTGTGCTTTCCTGTGCCTTGAGTTCTGCATGCTTGATCTGTTGCCTGACCTTGGACTTCATTCTGACCATCCGCCTGTTTAACCCCTTCAGCTCTGATCCGTTATCCTCCTGATATTCTGACCGCGGAACTTTACCTGACTACGATTTTATCGCTTCCTTCTGTTTATGATGTACCCTCCTGGCTTCTGACCTTGAATTCCTTGACCACTCTGACTCACGGCTTGGCTGTAAAAAGTGACTAGCATCACATTAGCTCACTTAAAATTACTGCTGATTTGAAGAGGTTCTCTACCAAAGATGATTTTTTGAAAAATATAAAAAGGGTCAGTTGGGCAATGGAATAACTATATTTATAGTAAAGTAATTCCATTGCTCATCTGAGTCTTTTTTATGTTTTTGTAATGGTCACCTTTGGAGGAAAACCTCTTTAATTCAGCAGTAGTTTAAAGTGATCTCCCAGAATAGTTTAACTCTCAAATTATTTGATATACTGTAGCTCTGGTTGCTGGGGATAGACTGCTAAACAATCTTTCAAATAGAGTTGACAACCCAATTCACTGGTTGTCAGCTCAAAGCCAATCTGATACAGAGCTGAAGTCAGAGAACTCCTGTGCTCAAAACTCCGTATTGACATAGTCATTGATTTTCATTAATTATAGGAGAGCACTTCTACATATTGTTTTACAGTTGTGTAAATGTGTTTTTTTCCACTAGAGTAATATGAAATGCCTTTTTTGAACAATAAAGACTGATAAATGCAGTTGATGGCCCATCCAGGAGATGTCACCATGAAAAGTCATGACAGTGTCTGTTGATATATCAAGAAAACATATCGAGAAAACAATTTACTAATAATAAGGCACAGAAAATAATGGGAAGTAGTTCTCTTTTTTATTTATATTTTTTTCAGCAAACCCTTCAAAAATGTCAAGCATCACTGCCCAAATCCAGACAATTCCCAAAATGACAAACCAAAAAGTTATGCATTCATACAGATGTGGAATCACTAGGTCGGTTCCAACAATAGCCATAGTCTGAGTAGAGAAATTAGAAACCATGAAATATCTCAATAACATGGCTACTGGAGATAAACGTGATTTCATGACAACATTTTGAAACAGTAAATTAGATTCGATGTAAGAGTAAAATTCATATTCGGTTTGATGAAAGTGATGCTCCTCACAGTGTCATTGTGGACTCTTTTGTGACACATATCTGACATCATCAAGGGGTCGGAGTCTGCTTACTGAGTACCTAAAGACTGACAAATGATTCGGGTTGTTATTGCCTCTTTCAAAAAATACACCTGGAATGCTCCCAACTATGGTTTCGTAAAACACATGGTAATTGTAGACAATATGCAGAGGTATACCAGATTAAGTTTGATATTTGGGCGTCAAAAATAAGTAGTTGTGTTTTTTTATTAGTTCTACTGGCAAAAACATTTGGGTAAGATTTTACATGCATCATTGTAAAATTCTTGATAGACCTCAATTCTGGTGATGGCCGATTCTACTACATTCTGTCTACTGATACATGCCTAATGCTTGCTTCCCTCAGAAACTTACCATTCGAAGAGCGTTAGGGATACAGAACCCTTGGGCATGTTATCTCCTTAGTTTACACTGTTCTCTGTCTGTAGAGCTGTGGATGGGAGCCTTGGTAAGGTTCACATTATCTATTGGTAAGGAGGACCATCTGACTGTGACCTTACCTCTCGATAAGCCCAATGCCATCAACAGGGGCTAAATCTATGTATATATGGACATGTGGGTTATAAATATCCTCACTTAAACAGAGGTGAGTTTTCTGGTTGCCATATAACTCATCCGTGTTCATTGATTATTAGCTTCATGGTGCAAGCTCTTTACTAGCGAAACCTGATATGCATTTTTTGCTAGGCAGTTCTTGCTCCCTTTTAATGGCATTGATATATGTGCCTTTAAGATGTGCAAAATTCTATGATTTCTCGACATCTGCTAAACTTTTATATAGGCTATATTAAAATGAAATGGCTAGACAGAATTTGGGAATCCTTTCGAAAAGACAGTACTGGATGGAATTTCAAACAAGATTTTTCCAGTAGTCCATTAATGCTCTGTGGCACTGCATCCAGCAAAAAAAAAAAAAGAACACAATTTTATATATATATTAAAAATTAAATAATGTGTAAATATCCATCGTAAAGGAATTTTGCTTCCATGTAAACAATATCTGCCGTGCTGCATTGAGTCTTCTCTTCTTTCTCCTGTGTTGTTTTCCGGCTGAGGCTTAGAGGCACAGTGATGATGTCACTGATATTGTAAATAGTTCTTTAATGCCTGAGGCAAAGGTAAAGATTCGATTTGGTGCAAACGTTCTCTGCCGATAGCAAACCGAACTGATCTCCGGCACAAGTCCATCAAAGGCAACGGCTCCGCTGAAATAAAACAAAACAAATAAATTACTTTATTTTACTGTATTAACAGAATTCATAGTGACAAAATATTCTGAAGCAAAAAATTAGTACTTTTGCAATTTTTGGCCACTAGGGAGTTTTTTAAACTCTAGTTTCCTGTATTTTCAGGACACAACATATGTACATTAGTCACAATGAACAAACTGAGACTCTTTTTTTTGCACTGAATCATCTAAAGTACATGGTACATGTGCAAAGATGGAAGGGCAACGTTCATTCTCCAACCAAGAATCTGCAAAAACCCTAGTCCATGCCCTCATCATCTCTCGCCTTGACTACTGCAACCTCCTGCTCTGTGGCCTCCCCTCGAACACTCTCGCACCCCTCCAATCTATTCTAAACTCTGCTGCCCGACTAATCCACCTGTCCCCCGCTACTCCCCGGCCTCTCCCCTCTGTCAATCCCTTCACTGGCTCCCCATTGCCCAGAGACTCCAGCCATCCACAACCTGTCTCCTCCATACATCTGTGACCTCGTCTCCCGGTATTTACCTACATGCAACCTCCGATCCTCACAAGGTCTCCTTCTCTACTCCCCTCTTATCTCCTCTTCCCACAATCGTATACAAGATTTCTCTCACGTATCACCCCTACTCTGGAACCCTCTACCACAACACATCAGACTCTCGCCTACCATCGAAATCTTCAAAAAGAACGTGAAGACCCACCTCTTCCGACAAGCCTACAACCTGCAGTAACCACCGATCGACCAAACCGCTGCATGACCAGCTCTATCTTCACCTACTGTATTCTCACCCATCCCTTGTAGATTATGAGCCTTCGCGGGCAGGGTCCTCTTTCCTCCTGTACCAGTTATGACTTGTATTGTTTAAGATTATTGTACTTGTTTTTATTATGTATACCCCTCCTCACATGTAAAGCGCCATGGAATAAATGGCGCTATAACAATAAATAATAATAATAATAATAACAGGTTCAGCTGTGACATCACATATTGTGAATGGTGTTTTTTAAACTCCAGCTTCCTATATTTTCAGGAAACAACATATGTACATTAGCCACAATGAACAAACTCAGGCCCTGTGTACTGAAGCATCTAATGAGCATTTGAAAAGGTCACATATTGCGAATGATGTTTTTTAAACTCTTGCTTCCTGTCCTTGTTGTTCAAATTGTGTTGCAAATCGTGTTGCATAATAAAGATTATATTTAATTTATTACTGTGGGTAATCTTGACCATTCAATACACACTTCTTTCCTTTCTTGTCTTGTTTTTGTTGTTCAGGAAACAACATATACATTAGCCACAACGAACAAACTCAGACCCTATCTTTTGTATTGAATCATCTAATGAGAGCGTGCAAAGGTCATTGTGAAGGTAAGGGCAACAGGGTCAGCTGTGACATCTCCTACTTTGAATGGTGTTTTTTAAACTCTAGCTTCCTGTACTTTTAGGAAACAACACATGTACATTAGCCACAATGAATAAACTCAGACCCTATCTTTTATATTAACGCATCTAATGAACATGTAGAAAAGTTGTTGTGAAGGGAGAAGCACCAGAGTCAGCTGTGACATCACCTATTGTGAATGGTGTTTATAAAGTCTAGCTTCCTGTATCTTAAGGAAACAACACATGTATATTATCCACAATGAACAAACTCAGACTCAATCTTTTGCATTGAATCATCTTATGAGCATTTGCAAAGGTCATTGTGAAGGAACGTGTAACAGGGTCAGTTGTGACATTATATATTGCTAATGGTGTTTTTTAAACTCTAGCTTCATGAATTTTCAGGAAACAACATATGTACATTAGTCACAATGAACAAACTGAGACTCTTTTGCACTGACTCATTTAATGAACATGTGCAAAGATGGAAGGACAACAGGGTCAGCTGTGACATCACATATTGTGAATGGTGCTTTTTAAACTCTAGCTTTCAATATTTTCAGGAAACAACATATGTACATTAGCCACAATGAACAAACTCTGACCCTATCTTTTGCATTAAAGTATCTAATGAGCATGTGCATAGGTCATTGTGAAGGGAGGCGCAACACTGTCGGCTGTAACATTGCCTACTGTAAATATTGTATATTGTGTTCTAAGCTGTGTATATTATACATCTTATATTAAAAGGAGCATTTTAGAGACAGGCGGAAGAGTGAGAGAGCTCATGAAATCCAAGTTTATTCAGTCTCCACCCATCTAATGTGATTGGCAGCTGCAGCTTGTACTGTAGCATCATGAAGGAGGAACTCTGAGAAGCTGTCAATCAGGCTAGGTGGGCAAAGATTGAGTTAAAAGTACATAGCTATTCTGGCATGGGTTTTTAAATAAGTATAAAATAATGTCTAAGAGAGCTATACATTCATTTATGAGGTTTATATTGTAAAATCAGACAACAGCTTTGCTTTTAATATATTAATAAAATATGAATAACCCTTTTAATGTAAATTTTCTCCTTTTGAAATTCGATAGAAATATACATTGCAAGTCTCAAATACTATAGAATTATCAAAATCAATCCTCCTTGGCGTATCTCATCCCATCTCATTTGAATGGGTGCTGTCTAGTGCCTGAAATATCAGAGGGCCCGCGGATTGATACTCCTCATATCAGCTTGTCATTATTTGCTTGAGCCGTATGACCCCATATAACACAACTTGCCCTCTTCCTCGGAGAATGCATTCTGTGAGATATACATAACATACATATAGCGCTATCTGCTTGTCCCTTTTAGTTCTATTCCACCTCCCACCTCCGCCAGCTTCAGTTATACATTTCATGTTTTATTAGGAGATGTGCCAGTCTAGGATGCCATGCAAAGGTCAAATCTCCAAACCTCTAATAACGTTCTAAAAATCACTGCCAAGCGAGTGTGGCAAAACGCTTCAAGGGATTTGGAATCGGCTCCTTAAGGCTTTTGTGTGCTGGACTGCAGACAACGCAGACGCTGCAGTGCGGTGTGGAATTTCTACTTTCCACAGGAAACCATAGGTTTCCTTATAGGCTAAGAAAATACTAGTCATGCACATTCGTACAGTAACACACTGTGTGGAGCTCAAACCTTCTCCAAGGTCTACTATGGAGCCCTATGATGAGAAGAAGCTATGTGCAAATTAATGGAGACAAGTCTGTACTTGTCATCTCTTGCAGACAATTATGAATTATCAGGTCTGGGACGTTTTTGGCATTTATTAACTTTGTAAGTGACTTTATAATTGAGTGTGGAATGAGCAATATGATTATTTACAAATGATCTTTGTTAACTGTTCTGCCCCACGGGGTTAAAATAATCATTAAATCCATTATTCGTTATTGCCTGGAGACGGAAGATGAGTTCAGTTTTGAGGATCGCTGTTTTCTGTGTAAACTATAAAGCTCATCTGGTTACAAAGTTTAAATGTGTTGAACCATTTTTTTGCATTACAGTGTACAACGAAGGGCTTAACGTATATTTTCTTAAAGGGCTTGTCCATTATCATGATAATGTGGCCATAGGAAAGTAATGCTATAACTAGTCACTGTGGTTGCAACAAACTTTGTAAAAATCAATAGCACAAGCAAATACTGTATACTTTCTAATTTATTTTTTTTTATGAAAAAACATTTTTTTTTTTTCCTTTTCCCTGTTTTTCATTCACTCAGAAAACAGTTCTAATCCACTTTGCTCAAGACAAAATCTGCCAAGTCACTGTTGGATAATAATGCAAGCTGCTGAGTGAAGTCTATGGAGAGTGAAAGGTTGGAGGAGGAGGTGCTGGTGCTTTCTAATGTGTTTTATCTCAGTTCAAAGATGGACTCACAGCTACACTGCTCAGTACTGCTGTATACTATGTTCCATGCTACTGTTGCTTTTCAGCTGCCGCTACATAGACACAGGATATCACACTTTAATATAGCAAAGTAAGCAATACTCCTTCTACAACACTAGACTACTGCAGTTACAGGTTGACGTGAACTCTTGCCATCTACTGGGTTATCACTTCTGAACCCAGTGATTGACTGCAGTGGTCACTTATAGTAATGAGGACGTTAATGCTTGATATCCCTAGGAAAAAAAAACTGCTGGTGCATCAGGGGCTTTAGCAGATAATGTTTTTTTTATGTTTTTTTTAAAAGCGTTCCTAATATTGTCTCCATTTTTTTAAATAAAAATGAACAATCCCTTTGAGCACATCATTAGAGCAATATATTTCAGTGCACTACATGTACATATACTTCAGAGATCCATGTGCGCGCTGTGCCTTTATACAATGCATTAGGGATATAACATAGTAAATAAACACAGCTTCTGCTGTTAAGCTCCTGGGATCAATGCTTAGTGATCAAACCATAACTAGATGTAACCAAGTACAACACAAAGATGACTCTATGTTATCTTATACAAAGCAAGACACACAAATTAGGGGTTTCAGAAGGCCAAAAATGCCTAACATACACTACTTTCCTTCAGCTGAAGCTGATATCTGTGGAAAGCGGGTCTACCTTGGTTTTACTGCTGTCGCCTAGTGTAGTCATTCGGATACCTGGAAAGTTGTCAATGACTTGTTACATATGTGCATTATGGGGCATGATTACTTTTTATCTCAAGATTGGTCTACAAATAGCTACCTAATCCCATGAACAGAAGCCCAGTCCATTGATCTACAGAAAGTGATTATTAACAATTAATCTTTTTAAGTTATGCTATCTCCATCCAACACAACAACCCTCACAAACTAAGTGAACCTATCAATTGATCAAGAGCATATTGCCCCATAAAAAAAACATGAACGTCATAAATAGTACAAAAGAAATAATTTTATTAATGACAACATAGACAATTACAAAAATATTATTAAAAAACTGTAAGGATCAGGAATTGGTAAATGACAAAAAATGGACAGACACAGACTGCAAATCCCACCATAACACAAGTAAAGGTGCAGACTATCTCTAGGCATAGACATAAAAAGTTTCAGGCATAGTAAGAAGAGCATATACTAATGTGCAACGGGGAGAGAGACAATGAGGTGCAAGAGTAAGTCATATACGAACAATATGGTAAGTGTGTGCTCAAGATCATAGAGCCTCCTGCTGCCTCACCATACAACCCTCATATTGCACCATGCCCATAAAGTGCATACTGTCAAAATTGCCATGTGAACTGCTTACCCATGGAAGGTTTGGTGCTGTGTGTGTCCATGAAAAGAGCCCCGACGCGCGTTTCGCGTGGTGAGCTTCCTCGGGCAATTTTGACAGTATGCACTTTATGGGCATGGTGCAATATGAGGGTTGTATGGTGAGGCAGCGGGAGGCTCTATGATCTTGAGCACACACTTACCATATTGTTCGTATATGACTTAAGGTACCGTCACACTAAGCGACGCTGCAGCGATAGCGACAGCGATGCCGATCGCTGCAGTGTCGCTGTTTGGTCGCTGGAGAGCTGTCACACAGACCGCTCTCCAGCGACCAACGATGCCGAGGTCCCCGGGTAACCAGGGTAAACATCGGGTTGCTAAGCGCAGGGCCGCGCTTAGTAACCCGATGTTTACCCTGGTTACCAGCGTAAAATGTAAAAAAACCCAAACAGTACATACTTACATGCGTCCCCCGGCGTCCGCTTCCTGGAATGACTGAGCGCCGGCAGTAGCAGGGCACAGCGGTGACGTGTGCTTTCACTTTCACTTTACTGCGCTCAGTCAGTGTGGGAAGCGGACGCCGGGGGACGCATGTAAGTATGTACTGTTTGTTTTTTTTACATTTTACGCTGGTAACCAGGGTAAACATCGGGTTACTAAGCGCGGCCCTGCGCTTAGTAACCCGATGTTTACCCTGGTTACCAGTGTAAAATATCGCTGGTATCATTGCTTTTGCTGTCAAACACGGCGATACACGGCGACCTAGCGACCAAATAAAGTTCAGACCTTCTAGCAGCGACCAGCAATTTCACAGCGGGATCCAGATCGCTGCTGCGTGTCAAATACAGCGATATCGCTACCTAGGACGCTGCAACGTCACAGATCGCTGGCTATATCGCTGCGACGTTGCTTAGTGTGACGGTACCTTTACTCTTGCACCTCATTGTCTCTCTCCCCGTTGCACATTAGTATATGCTCTTCTTACTATGCCTGAAACTTTTTATGTCTATGCCTAGAGATAGTCTGCACCTTTACTTGTGTTATGGTGGGATTTGCAGTCTGTGTCTGTCCATTTTTTGTCATTTACCAATTCCTGATCCTTACAGTTTTTTAATAATATTTTTGTAATTGTCTATGTTGTCATTAATAAAATTATTTCTTTTGTACTATTTATGACGTTCATGTTTTTTTTATGGGGCAATATGCTCTTGATCAATTGATAGGTTCACCTATATTCTGGGAGTTCTGCCCCTCCTGCTCCCCGTAGAGTGCTATGGGCACTCTCGCCATTTGGGAGCAATACTTTTGTATTTGTATTCGTAAGATTGGTTTTTGTTGTGTATTAACCCTCACAAACTAAGCCTGACCTCCAGGGAATGGCAAACATCACAGCAGATGGCTCCTGTTCTTTTGGGTTGAATCACGATGGGCTCCTTCACAGAGCATTAAATGAATTGGAGTCAATTGACAGAAACTTCCCAGCACGGTTGTACATTTTGCCAGGTTTGCCATGGCTATTGACCACTGACTTCCAACTCCACACTTGAAATGTAAACTCTCTTCTCCATTTTATGGGCCGTTAGACTGAGGAAACTAAGGACTGCCCATATTTCTCGAAGTTTTTGCATTTATTATGATATAATATGTGGGATGCCATGCACACATGATACTGAGCGATTCTCTAACAATCGTTATTAACTGTGTATATATTATGTGAAATCTCCTGATGGATTGCTGTTTAGAGACTTTGATCAGCGTAGTGTGACTGGTCGAAGTACGTAGACATCTCAGGATCTTTTTCCCTTCCCTAGCTGTAGATTTCTTTCATTTTCTCTAAGCATTTATTAATCTGTAAACTGAGTTGTTACCATCTGTGTCTTACATGATCTTACTATACTGAGTTAGTACTACGTTGTTTCTTCAAGCAATTCAAGGCACACAGACCTCTTAAAAAACGAACAACCATAAAATTGAAGAGAATTGGAGTCAAAGTATCTCATGCATCTCAAATGGGAACTATGACACCTGGAATCAGCACTAAACTTGTCTATATACTGATGCTCTTGATACACAAATGATGTATTCTTGATTGAAATCTGTATAACCTCCTATTGCCTTTCTGTTAATAAAACTTCACAGATGTTCCCCTTTCACCATGAGTTGTGGGTCAAGGCAACATTACCTCAGGGTTAACCTTTACAAAAGGCAGTTTGCTCTGTTGATACAAGACAAGTGATGCCTGTGAAGGGGCTGTCCAACTGTGTATTTCAATACGTAAGCCAGACCTCTTTTCGGTATATGCATCAGCCATGATAGAGAAGGGTGCTGGTTAGCTAATGAAATAAACAGTCAGCCAGCCTCCTTAAAAAGAACCCGTCAATAGGATCAGCCCTGCTAAGCTGTCTATATGAGCATGCAGGTCATAGAAAGATGAATAAAATGATACTTCGATATCTGTGATCCGATGTCTAATTCCAGAGAAATCCACATTTATTCCTAATATGTAAATTAGCTGTTCATGACTATGGGTCTGACATAAATCTCCCTGAGAATCTGCGTCCAGAGCTTATTTTAAATTAAAGGGGCCGTTACCAGTGTGAGACATATTATGACTGAAAGTCCACTCTACTAAATGTCTCACACTTCTAATGCACCTTTCATTTCAAATAAACTCTGGAGGCAGATTCTTGAGGAGATCTGTGACCTGCCCATAGAAAGTTGAATAAAATGATACATTTAGATCTGTAATCTGATGTCAGAGTAATCCATATTTTTGTTAATATGTAAATGAGCTGTTAAAATCTACAGGCCAGATATAATGCCACTGAAAATCAGCCTCCAGAGTGTATTTTAAATGAAATGATGCATTATCAGTGTGAGACATAAATATCAGAAGAGCAGACTGTCACACTGCTAACGGCCTCTTTCATTTAGAATAAGCTCTGAAGGCAGATTGTCAGGGAGATCTATGTCACGACCATAGATCTTAAAAACAAATTTACATATTAAGAATAATGTGGATTTCAAGGTATAATTTTATTCAGCTTCCTATGATCTACACCTGTGCACTTGACCCGATCCCATCCCATTTCATCCCAAACCTCACCATAGTCTTCATCTCAACTCTAACCCATGTCTTCAACCTATCACTAACAACTGGTGTTTTCCCCTCATGCTTCAAACATGCCTCAATCACACCCGTCCTCAAAAAGCACTCGCTTGACCCATCCTCTGTATCTAGCTATTGCCCCATATCACTTCTCCCTTATGCCTCAAAACTACTGAAACAACATGTCCATTTCGAACTGTTCTCCCACCTCTCTTCCTGTTCCCTCTTCAACCACTTACAATCTGGCTTCCGATCGCGTCACTCCACTGAAACTGCCCTAACAAAAGTTACCAATGACCTGCTAACTGCCAAAGCCAAGCGACACTACTCTGTCCTCCTCGTCCTAAACCTGTCCTCTGCCTTTGACACAGTGGACCACTCCCTATTACTACAGACCCTCTCATCTCTTGGCATCACAGACTTGGCCCTACCTTGGATCGCGTCATACCTAACAGACTGGATATTCAGTCTCTCCCCCTCACACACCACCTCCTCACCTCACCCCCTATCTGTCGGAGTCCGGCAAAGTTCAGTTCTAGGGCCCCTGCTCTTCTTCAACATTCTATCCTTCACACTCACAATTCTTCGCCCACCCAAGCACTCTCCTACCTACCACACATTCAGAAATCTACATGCCATTAACCCTCATAAACTTCCAGACTCCCTACACTCATCGTTGTCCCCAATCTCTTCTTTTTCCTGTCCTGATCTGGCTGTACATCACTACAACGACACTCTTAGAAGCACCCTTGACCAAGTAGCTCCCCTCACCCTCAGAACCTCCAAACACAGAGTGAAACAGCCCTGCATCTCCCCTGGCTCACTCTCCACATTCTATCCCATCTCCAAGCTCCTCTCTTCTTCTTGTCTGACTACATGCACTACCGACCCCATTCCCTCTCATCTCCTCCAATCTCTCTCCAGTCGTCACAACTCACCTAACTACAATCTTTAATCTCTCCATCTCCTCTGGCATTTTCCCCTCCTCCTTCAAACACTCTATCATTACTCCATTACTAAAAAAAACCCACCCTCGACCCATCCTGCACAAACAACTACAGACCGGTCTCCAATCTCCCCTTCATCTCAAAACTCTTGGACCACCCTCTCCTACTCTCTAGGCTCCAGTCTCTAGGCATTAAGGACACTGTTCTGTCCTGGTTCTCCTCCTACCTTTCTGACCGCTCCTTCAGTGTTCTGTTCTCTGGCTCCACTTCATCTCCTCTTCCTCTCACTGTTGGGGTACCTCAGGGCTCAGTCCTTGGCCCCCTTCTCTTCTGCCTCTACACAGCCCCAATTGGACAGACCATCAGCAGATTTGGCTTTCAGTACCATCTTTATGCTGATGACACACAACTATACACGTCATTCCCTGACCTTACCCCCGCTGTACTACAGAACGCCACTGACTGTCTGTCTGCAGTCTCCAACATCATGTCCACTCTCTATCTGAAACTCAACCTCTCCAAAACTGAACTTCTTCTGCTCACCCTTCTACTAACCTCCCTAAATCTGACATTTCCCTCTCCATGGGTGGCACCATAATAACACCCCGGCAGCAGGCACGCTGTCTGGGTGTTATGTTTGACTCCGTTCTCTCCTTCACCTCCCACATATAATCTCTTGCCGCTCGTGCCGCTTACACCTAAAGAACATCTCTAGAATCTGCCCTTTTCTCACCATGGAGACAACAAAAACCCTCACTGTCGCCCTAATCCACTCCCGCCTGGACTACTGCAATGCTCTATTAATTGGCCTTTCCCTTACTCGACTTTCCCCTCTCCAGTCTATCCTTAATGAAGCAGCCAGGGTTGTCTATCTAGCTAATCGTTACTCTTGTGCATCCGCTCTTCGCCAGTCATTACACTGGCTGCCCATTCATTACAGGATACAATTCAAAGGACTTGTTCTCACCCACAAAGCTCTCCACAGTGCGGCACCCCCTTTCATCTCCTCCCTCATTTCTGTCTATTGGCCTAGCCGACCGCTGCGCTCTGGAAATGACTTTCGACTATCCTCTGCACTAATCCGTACCTCCCACTCCCGACTCCAAGACTTCTCCCGTGCTGCGCCAATCCTCTGGAATGCTCTACCCCAAGATATTAGGACCATCCACAACTTGCATAGTTTTAGGCGCTCGCTCAAAACACATTTGTTCAGAGCGGCCTACCACGTTAACTAATCAGTCATTTTATGTTTGTGTGTGTAGCCCATTCACTATCTCCATCCACCCCCCACCCCCTGAAGATGGCTGGACCATCATTGTAAATACATCATTGTAAATCAGTCTATGAGAAACACAGTAGACCGCACTACCGCCTATTATTACAGCTGAGCCTGCCCCCCTGCAACAGGAATGTGACCGCCGGATCCCGGGTGCTTCTGCCAAAGACAAATGCTAATAAATCCAATCAAGAAACAGAAAAGCAGCACTCACCGATCCTTACCTGTCTCGGAAGGATCGGTGAGTGCTGCTTTTCTGTTTCTTTTTTAACATCATTGTAAATACACACCTGTACTTTGTATCTCCCCCACCTCATTGTAGATTGTAAGCTCTCACGAGCAGAGTCGTCTTATTTTGCTTTATTATTGTATTGTTAACGTTGTTACCTATGACTGTTGTGTATGAAACTGTTAAACTGTAAAGCGCTGCGGAATATGTTGTCGCTATATAAATAAAGATTATTATTATTATTATTCTCCATTCACACCTTCAGCCTGGGACAGCTCATAGAATCTCACGGCTTGCACTATCACCTCTATGCTGATGACACACAGATCTACCTCTCTGGACCAGATATTACCTCCATACTAACTAAAATCCCAGAATGTCTGTCCGCTATTTCAGCCTTCTTTTCCGCTAGATTTCTAAAACTTAACAAGGACAAAACAGAATTCATCATCTTTCCCCCAGCAGACCTATCCATTAAAGTAAATGGCTGCACACTCTCCCCAGTCCCACAAGCTCGCTGCCTCGGGGTAATCCTTGACTCTGATCTCTCCTTCAAACCACATATCCAAGCCCTTTACACTTCCTGCCGACTTCAACTCAAAAATATTTCCCACATCCATACATTCCTCAACCTATAATCTGCAAAAACCCTAGTCCACGCCCTCATCATCTCCCACCCTGACTACTGCCACCTCCTGCTCTGTGGCCTCCCCTCTAACACTCTTGTGCCTCTCCAGTCTATCCTAAACTCTGCTGCCCGTCTAATTCATCTGTCCCCCCGCTATTCCCCGGCCTCTCCTCTCTATCACTTCACTGGCTCCCCATTTCCCAGAGATTCCAGTTCAAAACCCTAACCATGGCATACAAGGCCATCCACAACCTGTCTTGTCCATACATATGTCACCTTGTCTCCTGGTATTTACCTGCAAGCAACCTCCGATCCTCACAAGATCTCCTTCTCTACTCCCCTCTTATCTCCTCTTCCCACAATCGTATACAAGCTTTCTCCCACGCATCCCCCTACTCTGGAACTCTCTACCCCAACATATCAGACTCTCGCCTGCCGTGGAAACCTTCAAAAGGAACCTGAAGACCTACCTCTTCCGACAAGCCTACAACCTGCAGTGAGCACCGATCCACCAAACCACTGCACGACCAGCTCTACCCTCACCTACTGTATCCTCGCCCATCCCTTGTAGATTGTGAGCCCTCACGGGCAGGGTCCTCTCTCCTCCTGTACCAGTCGTGACTTGTATTGCTTATTGTACTTGCTTTTTTATTATGTATAGCCCTTTTCACATGTAACGCACCATGGAAAAAATGACGCTATAATAATAAATAATACATGGCCATATTGAAGGCTTTGGTGGGTTGATCCAACTGACAGATTCCTTTTAGAAAAGTCTTTTAAAATGCTCCGTATTCCTGAATAAAACTACATTAACTATGTTATGCAGTATATGAAAAAATAGCAATAACATAATGACATGATAGTACGCAGTAATAGTATACATGTACATTAAAGCTGAGACCATTCACTGCTTGGCTTACGATATAACGTGTGTTTCATTTATTAATGTCAAGAAAGCATGAAGTCATGTCACATCACACAGTCATTAATGAGATCTCATAGCAGTCGCATTACACAACAACAAAAGCCTGCGTTCTCATCGAGGTAAATGCTGAAGCATGACACACACCCTCAGTAATGTCTCCCGCTGCGGTAATTCTTGATAAACGCCTGCAATTTCACAGCATTTTATTTAATATTCTAATATTCTCATTTGGCAAAACTTTCGTTACATCATCTGTGGCAGTAATGATTTAGGGAGTGCCATGAAACAGTTTACATAGGCGCTGATGACATGGCCTGTATTCTCAACCTATACATTCAACATTAAAATAACATCTTGTCCCCTCTGCAGCTCACAGCACTGTGTTCATTTATCTTCAGAGCTCCCCGTGGATGGCTCAGATCCTCAGCAGACTAAACAATCTCTGGGTCATGACAGGAGTGGAAACTGCAATGCGGGCAGCATGTATTCCAGCACATTAAGGTATGGGTCTGGGAAATAGTTCTAGGTGCTCCGGCTGTGTAAGGTAGATTATCATATTAAGTCATATATTTTGCTTCTCTGTGTGGTACATTTCCTGCCTTTAACCATGTCCCTTCTTTAAAAGGCTGTAGATGTAAAGGAATATTGTGACCTAGCAAACTAGAGCTATTAATACTTTTATTCATATCTAGATACTGCGCAGTACATATACAGTCATGGCCGAATGTGTTTTGTTACACACGTTTATTTCCTTTGTGTGTATTAGAACACCACAAAAAAACTGAGAAAAAAGGCAAATTGGACATAATTTCACAAAAAAACCCAAAATGGGCAGGACAAAATTGTTGGCACTCTCAACTTAATATATGGTTCCACATCCTTTGGAATAAATGACCGCAATCAATCGCTTCCTATAACGATCAACATGCTTATTATACCTCTCAGCTGGAAATTTGGACCACTCTTCTTTTGCAAACAGCAATTTAAAGATCTCTCTACAGGTGTTCAATGGGAATTAGATCCGGACTCATTGTTGGCCACTTCAGAACTCTCCAGCGCTTTGTTTCCATCCATTTCTAGGTGTTTCTTGAAGTATGTTTGCGGTCATTGTCCTGCTGGAAGACCCATGACCTAGGACGCAAAACTAGCTTTCTGATACTGGACATTACATTGTGACCAAAAATACTTTGATAATCTTCAGAGTTCATGATCTCTTGCCCACAGTAAAAGTACCCAGTGCCAGAGGCAGTAAATCTATTCCAAAACATCTTTGAACCTCCACCATATTTGACTGTAGTTACTGTGTTCTTTTTTTAATTCTTTTTTCAGTGAGCACTACAGTAGAATGATGTGCTTTACCAAACAGCTTTATCCTGGTCTCATATGTCCATAAGACGCTTTCCTAGAAGGATTTTTTTTTACTCAATTTAGCTTTTTTATGTTTTTGGGTCAACAGAGGGGTCCTCCTGGGTCTCCTGCAATAGCGTTTAATTTCATTCAAATGTCAACGGATAGTTAACGCTGACATTGAGCACACTGAGCTTGTAGGACAGCTTGAATTTCTTTGGAACTTGATTTCGGGCTGCTTATTCACCATCTGGACTATCCTGCGTTGCAACATTTCATAAATGCCAGGGAGGTTAGCTACAGTGCCATGAATTGTAATCTTCTTGATTATGTTACGCACCATGGAGAAAGGAACATTAAGATCTCTGGAGATGGACTTGTCACCTTGAGACAATTTTGGTTCTCAAGTCCTCAGATAGTTCTCTTCTTCTCTTTCTGTTTGTCATGTTTAGTGTGGCACACTTAGATACACAATGAGAAGATTGAGTCAACTTCTCCCCTTTTTATCTGGTTTCAGGTGTGTTAAAGAGGACCTGTCACCAGGTAAGAAGTGACCAGTTTTTGCTCTTATGTTATTTCAGCTTCTTTTAATAATCTTTTTTTTTAAAATAAATCTGCCACTTGGTTCCAGAGATATGGGCCTTTTTTATTTAAGGCTAATTTGCATATTTTACCATGGGGACGGTACTCATATGATTCTTTGGGGACATGGCTTTAAACTGCTCTGCATTTTTACGCTGTGAGCAATGCTCCCTTGGTAAAGTCCATAAATATTAGCACTAAATATATAGGCCCATATCTCTGGATTGAGTCATATGGCAGATTAAAAAATAAATAAAAATGATGGAATACTTGACGGGAATAAAATAACTGAACTAAGTGGTTACTTTCAAACTGGTGACAGGTTGAATTTAACAATAATTAAAAAAGATAATAGAATAAAAAATAAAAACTCTTGTATACTGCCTTAAAGGATGACGGTTTTCTTTTTATTTAAAGGGAATTTGTCAGATGAAAAAAAGCTATTATTTTGCAGATATGGGGTTAATCAACAGGTTTATACTGTTCCGAAGACCTGGCTGATGGGAGGAAATTAACTTTACTCCGCAAGACAGCCCCCCGGTCATTCACAGAGGCACGTAACAGTGCATCAGTACAGAGCTGGCTGTCAGTCAGTACAGGGGCGTGGTTATAGACACTGCCCACTGTGTCCAGAGTGGTGACTGAACTCGCGCCTCTATGACGGAAAGCCGGAGCGAATCTACTGAGCGAAAAAAAGATCACTTGCCCTTGGCAGCTGGACTTTCGGTGCGGCAGCTTGACGGCTTCAGAACACTATTAATCTGCAGATTAACCCCATATCTGCAGGTTAATAGCGTTTTTTTCACATGTCAGCATACTCCAACATTGTTAATATAAGGCTGATTGGAATTATTTACCAAAATGCAGAAAGGCTTTTTTTTAAATAAAGGAGAGTGACATCAGAAAATATTTTTTTTCTGATATTTAAGGAGTTTTAAAATTTTTCATATCATTATCTATTTTAAAAATGCACTTTGGCCACTAAGCCTAATAATATGCTGATACTTTCTATTCCGTAAAGATAACTTTTTACTAGTAATCTGATAATTATCACAGACAGGATTAAAATAAAATGTAACAATTCTGTGCAGATATCATATAATCCACTATTTACAGTAGGTGATGGCCACTTTATACCCCTCTCTGCACAGTGACTTGCGCACAGGTCATGGAGCATGCTCAAAACGATCTCCCATAAAGTCAATTAATATTCCTAGACTACTATTCCATTCACTGGTTATGACTATATATCCATGTGGCTGTTACAATGCATATCTCTGTGGTTAACAGAGGCTCTGGCAAGATAATAACAGAAAATAAAAAAATATTCTACATTCAGAAGAGAATAACACATAAGGAAAAATATGTTTTATTATCTGGTTATGATAATCTTTTGCTAGAAGTAATGTTTTTCCTTTGCTGTCTTCTCTAGTTCTTCAAGACAAGAAAGATGACAACAAGTAAAATATGTTTTCAGGGATTTAAAGCTGCGGAAACAAGATAACTGTTGGCTTATTTCTATCCCCTCTGACAGCAACATAAACTTACTAAAATAACATGGTATTTCTATGGTAGGAACAGGGATAAGTGACTGTTCTCCAGTGGTGCTTATCCCATTAGAATCAGCAGGATGGGATAAATAGGATCCGACCTATTGGATCCCCGCTGCCTTCAATCACATTTTGGCCCATGACCTCATGTTGAAAATGCGGAAATATACATTACCACCAGTATCTAATGACTGCTTAAGTGCTATGAAATATTTCCTAACCTTAGACGACATTGACTCCTTACTCTTCCCAATCAACTGACCAGAGAGATGTCCAGAAGGATACAACTAAGGGTCTGTTAGGAGTCGAGTTTCCTCTGCTGCACAGGGGGAATCTCGATCCGTCCCTGCTGCGGTCTCCCATTCTCCTTCGGCCGCAGTGGAGCCTGCTCAGCGGAGATGTCGGTCCCAGCGTCTCACTGAGTCTAATTCAGTGCAAAGGGTTTTTGCTGCCTCTCCAGGCTCTGCTGTTGTACCCTGCACTGATCTACGGTGAACAGGCTTTTCTGGGACTAAGTCCTGCTTTGTACACACTGAGCATGCCCAGGGTAAGATCTCTCAGTGGAGATTGAGGGTCACATGTTCAGGTACTGCAGCCAAGTCTATTGGTCTTTCTAGGAAGGTCCTGTAGGTACGCAGACTCAGTAGCAATCTCTCATTGGTCCTCTTCTTTAAGGTCCTGTACGTGCTGCAGCTATTTAAGGCTCGCATGGCCGCACAGCCATGCGCTAGTGTCTTCTAAAGTTACATGCTTTGCGCCACTGTGGTCATATGCGTGAATGTGTTCAGGGACCCGGCTGAAATAAGCCCCTAGAATGCTGGCACCTCCGGCGAGGAGATTGTGTATGAAAGTATTCAGGGACCCGGCTGAAATAAGCCCTTAGAATGCTGGCACCTCAGGCGAGGAGTGTTGTGTGCATGCATGACCACTGACTGCTCTCTTCTGGGTAGTTAGCCTGTGTCTCTGTGAGAGTTAACAGGGCACAGAGCTTTGCTTTCTCGGCCGCTCTGTGAAGCTAACAGAGCTGGTTAATACCGCCATATAGTGCCGCCATTTACTTAGTGGCAGGATATTTCCTGCACAGTGGATCCCGGGTTGCGAACGCACCAATCACATCAATAAATATATTCGATGCGTTCCGCAAACCCTAACAGGGTCTGACTGCCAATCGGGACATAATTGCCAATCAGCGGCAATTTAATAGTGTGTTGGACAGGTAGACTGCACAATAATATGGCCACAGAACGACAAGTAATGGATCATTCAGGGAGCATAGGTTGCCTTGGTTCTTGGCAGCGCTGGTTCTGTTTACAAAGGATAATGTGCTGCCGAGAACAATGATCTTTTAGGCAAGACTATTGGGAACGAGCACTCCTAGGAATGCTCATTCCACATGTTTGGTGTAAATGCGCCTGAAGAGTGATCTCCCTTCATACCTTACCACATTAGAAATATTAAAGGGGTTGTCCACTCCACTGTCTTATGAATAGGCCCAGGGAAATGAAAAATGCGTCTCCTGGCATCAACATGGTGCAGGGCAGCTTGTGAACACTGCAGTCAGTGACTAACTGATGTTGATCCCAGTAGACCATCAGGGGACGCAGGACTAAGTAAAGAGTAGAGGCACTGTTCCAGGAGGCATCAATCTCTTTTTTTTTTTTTACCTTGGGAGTTTGCCTTTTATAACTGATCCTACAACTCTAGTCACCCTAATAGCAGATAGCAAAGTAAAAAATACTTTATAGCATTGAAACTAATCAGAATTTTAGGTGACGGAGAGCTATAATGCGGTTTATGTCCTATACATCGTACTCTACATTTTACACCATACACTCACATATTTGGATAAACAGCTTTGGTAAATGGTAAAAAAGATAGCACACAAAGGAAATGCAATTAGGAGGTGGAAACTGCTACAATCGAATAAATATAGCTGCAAATGAGTTATAAAGTCATAGGAAACAGAACATACTGAAATATTTAGTGAGACCCTTCAGCCTAAGGGCTGTCAGGGAAGGTCTGAACATCTGTATGCTAACTGGCTCAAGGAGTGTGGCTAACCATGATCCAAATGAATCCCAGCTCGGTAAAGTGCTACCAGCTGTAGACACGACAATGTACCACATGTACACTACAGGGAAGATATAGAAATGCATCAAAAATTGTGCACTTGCCTTGCCTTTACTATGTTTTTAGACACAAAAGTGGGTACGGCTTTGCTGGAAAGGCGTTGTATAGCTAAGGAGGGAGTGCCGTAATCTTAGAGAGGATAAGTAGATCTGCACTAATCTGTCTAAATGGAGAATGAAGCAAATGAAACTCCAACATGTTGCTGATTTTTCATACCGGTTTGGTCTATCTAATACTGGATGTCAAACTAGTTTTAGCTTCATGCTTCAGCTTTAGGTATAATGAGCCCCTGACTACCTTATAAATCAGAGAGGTTTTTGGATCCTCTTTGGCACCAGGATCATTATCCTCGGCAGCACATTATCCAATTAAACAGGACCTAAGCTGCCGACAACTATGGCAGTCTATGCACATCGAATAATTTATTACTGATCATTCAATGCGCATCTGAAGCCTCTGTAAATAATCTATTAAACAACTGCAAACCAATAAATATGTAGCCGCTGGGGGTCATTTTAATGCTGCTCATCAAGCAGTGTAAATGGAGCTTAAGACTGCGACCTCTGCCCGTGTTTGCCTGGGTTCTCTGTTTTCCACTCACACTCCAAAGACATTCTGATAGGGAATCCAGACAGTATGGGGACAGTGATGATTATTAGTGATGAGCGAATATACTCGTTACTCGAGATTTCTCGAGCATGCTCGGGGGTCCTCCGAGTATTTTTTAGTGCTCGGAGATTTAGTTTTTCTCGCCGCAGCTGAATGATTTACATCTGATAGCCAGCATAAGTACATGTGGGTTTGCTTGGTTGCTAGTGAATCCCCACATGTACTTATGCTGGCTAACAGATGTAAATCATTCAGCTGCGGCAAGAAAAACTAAAACTCCAAGCACTAAAAAATACTCGGAGGACCCCCGAGCGTGCTCGAGAAATCTCGAGTAACGAGTATATTCGCTCATCACTAATGATAATGTATGAAAAGTGCTGCAGATTATGATAGGCCTATATAAGTGAACACAATAAATTAATCTTAGCTTTCAAACACTTTTCTAATATTTCATGCAGAGTTTGTGTGGCTAAAGCTTTCCATCTCCAGCACAGTCACGTCTTCACCTTTACACTTGTTATAGAGAGATAACTGAGGTGGGTGAACACTTAATCTTATTATGTAACTGGTAAATGTTAAATTGTTTTCAATCACAGATATGAAAAAATCTGAGTTTTATTCCAGCTAAATAAACCCATGTCTTCCAAAATCTGCAGCTCTTTTTTTTGTTCTACTTGCAGTTCATGGGTTTTGGCTACATTAAAATGTCATATAAATTAATAGAAATAACTTTTTTTTTCATTTGATCTTTGATCAAAACATTTAAAAAAACCTTTGATGCTTGATGGCAACCTAAGGGTGCGTTTACTTGCTGCGAATTCTGTGCATTCTGATTAGTTCTGATCGCATTTAGTAATGATTGTGGAGTAGGAAGCAGCGATCACTCTCAATTATAATCACTGCCACTGTAATTGAAAATCAATCCGCATGGTAAATGTATTCCCTTCAGTCAGCATGGAGGGCATCCACAGTTATGGTACCCCGGAATATCTATCTACATACCTAACAACGATACTGTTACTAGAAGGGTAAGCCCAGCCCAGACTACCCAAAATTTGCCCACTTTTGGAAGAGGTTTAGACAGACTGCATCTATTTTTTGGCCTGCTAAGGGATTGTTTATGTATGTGTCCGTCTAATAATCACCTGTCACATGTCGGATCCATAAAATACAGTTGAGCATCATAAAATTATTTTGTATGCTCCCACTCATCTTCTAGATTTAGGACTTTGCTTGCCATCTGCGAGGCTGAGTGCGATTCTGCACTTTCCTGTCACGGTATGATACTTCTTAATAAGCTGTATTGGCTTTGACTTTGCCTCACTCTTCTGTATGAAGTCTTCAATGGTAGCCTTTCTCGCTGTCTGTTCATATCAAAGATAAATCACAATGAATCCTATTCTTGCAGCCTCTGAGCTTTTATCAAAATTGCTGTAGGAGGATTGTTCCGGGCGAAGGCTACATTCATTATAGCGTGTGAAAATGACCAATGTAGAGGTCAGCCTTTGTGAAATCAGAAGCATAAAAATGATTTTTTCAACCATATATATTTCATGCAATGTGATAAAGTATTGAATGAGACTTCCCTGAGCTTATACCTTCTTATCTCTATCTATCCATTAGATCTGTCGAAGCCACCAATCGCCTGTAAGATATGACCTGACCTTGTAGGACAGATGGGCTGTAGTTATACTATTACTCTTCTCTTCGTTTATGGCCTAACAGAAATTAACAATTAATGCCAATTTTGTGGTGTTTCTTTCAGCCATAGAAACTAAAATATTCATGAATCTTCTCCAAGAGCCTTAGATATGTCTTATGTGACTAATATAGTAAGAATATCTTCCCATAAGTATATGATATCAAGCAAGAGTAGAAAAACTGGACAAGATATCTTCATATCTAATGAGGTTTTCACCCAACCAATATCGCAATGCGTTTGTATGTTATTTTATTTGTGTACCTTTCCTCCTACATTCCAATACCAGTTATTGGCTTAAAAAATTGTGCCAACATACAGTATATGTGTGAAATGTGTAGCCTGAGAAACCAAGCTGCACTGAGGACAGACCCCCATTATCTGGAGATGACTACCGTGAGCCATCAAAGCCTCATACACACGAAATTGATGTGTGCAAGAGATTGTGCTGTCAAATAGTTTACTAAAATAGCACAGTACTGCACTTTACAGACCTCATCATGACTATTCCCATTAAGGCTCACAATCTACATTCCCTATCAGTATGTCTTTGGAGTGTAGGAGGTACTTGAAGGAAACCCATGCAATCACAGCAAGAACATACAAACTCCTTGCAGATGTTGTCCTTGGTGGGATTTCAACCCAGGACCTCAGTGCTGCAAAGCGACAGTGCTAACCACTGAGCCACCATTCTATTCTAGAAACAAAGCTAATAGTAAGGGAAAAATCCACGGTAATATGGCATGTGACTGACCAAGACACAGAGAAAAGACCTCTCTTTGCCTCCGTATGAAATCAGTGGAGATTGTAAATATTGTAAAGCCCCCCTACCCAATCACAGTTGTTCTTCCAAGAAAACTCATCTGAGGGTTCTTGTGTTCTCTATGCGAGATCATCTTCCAGACTCCATTGACAGCATCTTATCTCAGTGCTGAACTAAAGGATTGGGCAGCTTTTTTCTAATGTGTATAGGTGCATTAAGGCCTCAGTTACCTCTTTAGTGTAGCGTTACACTAACATCTTGGAGATTGTATGGAATTATACAGTAGTAGGCTAGTATGCTCAAGGCTTAAGTTGACTTGTTCATCTTGGGATGTAGTTTATACTGTAGTAGTTGGCACATAGGTACATTTGGATCAATTAGTTAACCACTGGTTACTTACAAAGCTAATTTACCATGTATTCCGCTGTTTCTTGATGGTCTGAAAAATTAAATCTGACCTAATACCTAGAGATTAAATAGCTTTTCTTTTTCACATTTGAATTAGGAATATTAGCATCCCAGGCTTTTGGTAATGGTGCAAAGGCTTACTTGACCTTTAGATTTCACCTTTTAAATATCACAATGAATTTTACATTTTTCTGCCTGAATTGTAATAACATGTCAGTCCTCGGAAAATGCATCTGTTTCCTCTTCAAGACACTTTCAGCAAAGATTTGTTGATGGGAATTTGTTAAATTTAACAAACACCCATAAATTTATGGCAAAGCTCTTATTATTTTAGTTTTGCATTAAGGCGGCTCTTTGCTCACCAGTTCTTGGTGGTGCTCATCAATTTCTGTAGTGAAAGGTTGACTTTTACATGCCTCAACTCTCTATTAGACTAAACAATCTATGGGTCGCTGAACACAAAGGGAAATCCTATATAACAGAATGTTTTGGGTTTTTTTAAAAAATAGAGTACTGTTTGACCTTCCTTTCCTGTGGATGACCTTGACAAAATTTTCTCTATGCTCTGCCATCTTCAGCTCACCATTTTGAGTAGAATAGTTTTGGTCGGCAATATAAGTTTAACCAGAAACATGATTTAGTTGAATATTACTATTATTATAATTATTTATTTTTTATAGCGCCATTTATTCCATGGAGCAATATCTGGTTTCTTATTGTGCTGGCTGAGCGTCCTTGATCTTTATACCTTTTTGAATTACTTTTACAGTGTTGTTTTTTCTGCTATTTTACCTGATTATACGTAATCTAATAAATTTAATTGGATTTTCTTATACGTGAATTTGGACTTATTGGTCGGCGGTTTCCCTTCTGTTTTTTCTGTTCATTTTCCGACTGTCCATAACTTACTTTAGGTCCTTATATTGTTGGTGGCTATTCACTACTCTATTCGTTATTCTTCACATCCACTAAATCTTGGAAGCACATTTAGGCCATGTGCACACGTTCAGGATTTTTAGCGTTTTTTTCGCGTTTTTTCGCTATAAAAACGTGATAAAAACGCGAAAAAAACGCTAACCTATGCCTCCTATTATTTACAAGGTATTCCGCATTTTTTGTGCAAATGTTGCGATTTTTTCCGCGAAAAAATCGCATAGCGGAAAAAAAAGCAACATGTTCATTAAAAATGCGGAATTGCAGGGATTCCGCACACCTAGGGGTCCATTGATCTGCTTACTTCCCGCATGGGGCTGTGCACACCATGCGGGAAGTAAGCAGATTATGTGCGGTTGGTACCCAGGGTGGAGGAGAGGAGACTCTCCTCCACGCACTGGGCACCATATAAGTGGTCAAAAAATAAGAAATAAAATAAAAAATAGCGATATACTCACCCTCGATGTCCCGCGCAGTGTTCCCGCCTCCACTGCACGCTGCCGTTCGGTTCCTGTAGCTGATGTGCGGCGAAGGACCTCGCCGATGACGTCACTGTCCTGTGATTGGTCGTGAGCGGTCATGTGACCGCTCACGTGACCGTGACGTCACGGAAGGTCCTGCGCGCACACACCAGCTATAGGAAGACGAACGGATGCCGCTGAAGAGATGTCTGGGTGAGTATAAGCATTTTTTTATTTTTTTTATTATTTTTAAACATTCTATCTTTTACTATAGATGCTGCATAAGCTGCATCTATAGTAAAAAGTTGGTCACACTTGTCAAACAGTATGTTTGACAAGTGTGACAAACTTGTCAGTCAGTTTTCCAAGCGATGCTACAGATCGCTTGGAAAACTTTAGCATTCTGCAAGCTAATTACGCTTGCAGAATGCTAAAAAAACGCGAAAAAAACGGAAAAAAAACGCAAAAAAAAAAATGCGGATTTCTTGCAGAAAATTTCCGGTTTTCTTCAGGAAATTTCTGCAAGAAATCCTGAACGTGTGCACATACCCTTATACTCCTGCCACCACCAATTATTCCTTTGTACCTATTTACATTCTGCACACTGTAATCACTCCCCAGCACATTAATTGACAGCTTGGGTCTACACACACACACACACACACACACACACACACACACACTGCTCGGCAAGATGTCAGTTAAGGTACAAGAGGAAATGATTACAGCTCGGTCACCGTCTTGTGAGCAGTGACTGTAACCTCTCCCTTTTGATACAGGACAGATATATATCTTGGTACCGTGTTAGCCAGTAGATAGAAAAATGTTTAGAATTGAGAGTCCTCAGTGGTTGATACCTTTTAATGGCTAACTGAAAAGATTGTAACAAATTGCTGACCATCTTTTCAGTTAGCCATTAAAAGGTATCAACCACTGAGGACTCTCAATTCTACACATTTTTGTAACCTCTCCCTACACTATCCTGATGACTGGGAGAATGTGGCTCCAAGGAAAATATAAGTTCATTTTCTCCCTGTAGCCTATGTTTCAGTAAACCTGCCAGACATGATTTGAATGCTAATTACCAGCATTTGCCAGTAGTCAGTTGTTTAGTAGCCTGTTTACACAGGCAGATTGCGCTTTAGATGTGCACCGAGCGACCTGTAATTAATAGTTCAGTGCGGATAGGCTGTTATTGTATTTGGCAGAGCTGGTCCAGTTTATACATTAAGATGCGCTGGTGAGTTGGTCTTTAAGACTAATGAAAAGATAATTTCACAAGCGTTTTGCTACTTTGTCATGGAATCGGCAGTCTGTTTCGACTGCATGATTATGGTGAAATGAACGTTCCGAAGAACACTTGTTCACAATGATCATGCAGTGTAAACGCTTTTTAAAAGAAGAATGTCAGCATAAAATGAGTGTTCAGGCCAAGTACAGGCGCTTGGTGCACCCTTGTTGAGGCCAAACATTTAAGTGCACCTTCCCGCCTACTTGTTTTCCATCTATTTTCGCCCTTCTCTAGCTTTATAATTCCAGAGCTGTCGATCAAAGAAGAGTGGGGGTTGAGATAGAGCGAAAACAAGTTGGTAGGAAACTGTACTTCAATGTTTGGCCTAAGGGTTCACCGAGCGCTTTTAATTGATAAGAACAGTCATTCTGTACTGACAAACTTCTTTAACACTGCATGATAAATTTTTATTATGTATACTCCTTCTCACATGAAAAGCGCCATGGAATAAATAGCACTATAATAATAAATAATAATAATAATCATAATAATAATAAATACACCATACAATTTAGCAACAATAGATGAACTGGCCAGTGAGATCTACTGCTTATCTGCGGATTATCACGTCGGAGCCAGAGAGCAACAGGATACAAAATGATATACCAATAGGACACCATAGAATAGCCATAATTTACACCATAGAATAGCCATAATTGACACCATAGAATAGCCACAATTTTTTGTCCAACTTTTTACTTAAAAAGTCAAACAAAACTACATTTTGAAGACCCATTTTAAAGAAGAGAAAGCAATATTAACATTTCATGGTATTTGAAGATTCAACACAGATTTTTGTAGCTCCTGTAACTTCAAAGCATGTACGATTTCCTGGCGTTTATAGTTTACGTGCAGACATAAAGAGGAAATGAAGATGTAATTGCTTATTGATTCGAAGTTCTTGAAATCATCTATTTTTAAAGGACCTTTGCTGGGAGAAGGTTATTGGTCTTATGTGCACATTTGTCTGTGATCGAAGTTAAGAGACATCATTTGGATTGAATGGCGCAAGATAAATTTTATAGAGCAAGTCACAAGGAAGCAATGACTGGCAAAAGAGAAAAAAATATAATGGAATATCAGACATATACAAAATAAATCATCCATGAGTTTAAGATGAACTCTTCCTGACTTGAGGAGATCCCTCAGATAACGTTCTCTTGGTGGCAAGTGAGTACATGACTGACTAAGATGGCATGATAGAAGATCTATATGCCAAGGGTTTTGCATATGAAGCCACATGTTGTTAGAAGCAGTGGAGGACCATAGACACAGTAGTTTAAAGTTGATCAAAGTTAACATTTTAAACCAAAATAATTTGGCGCCCAGTAAAAACTTAAGAATTGTTTTAGCCGAACAATAGTAAAACTAGACTGTCACTGTTTGAAAATATTTTTTTTGCCTGAAAGTTGGAAGAAAGATCTATGTGGAAAGAATATTCCAATAGATATCGTTTGTGTCCCTGAATATGTATGGCCATGTATGGTTATAAGAGACTATAAGGAGCAACATGGACTACAATGCATATAGCTGTGTTGGCATTACAATTGTTCCCTATACGATTGTTCAACAAGCAAGAAAGTACTATTTTGTAATTTTTCCATTTTCCTCTTGTAATTCAGGGTATTCCCAATAATTTATTAGATAATTTATTTCCTCTTAGACAGTTTGCACAGCTGAGAAGGTTGGAATTGGTAAAGATATTGTTAAAGAAAGAAATCAGTTTCAGTTGCTGAAGCAGAATACAGCCCTGTAGTCTGCTATTTTGACCAAATGCGGTGTGCGCACTTAAGCATGCAGATTAGACTAACGCCTGCAGAACCTGCCGATACCATGGGGTTGGGCAGACAGTTGGGGGAGTTAAGGATGCGGCTTGTCCAACCAGCCGATCCTTTTACTCTCCCTTTTATCCTAGAGATGTCTGGCAGCAACTTTCTCGTAGATATATGATGCTACATCATGGAAATTGCGACAAAGGATACTTTTTCATGGAGTTGTCCACTATTAGGACAAACCCTTCTCGATCTGAATATTTCCCCTTAGTAAAATAACAACATTTATACTCACCTCCTGTGTCAGTGCCATTCTAGTGATGTCAGCACTTGCATTTCCACGGCTCACATGAGGTTGTCACAACACATGAGTCCTCCACCCAATCAGTCTTGGCGTCACCGCTCCCACCTTCGGACGTATAAGTAATCAAACTGCGGTATGCCGCTCACTTCCTCTTGATTTCTTATATGTCCGAAGGTGGGAGCGGTGACACCAACACTGATCGTGCACAGAACGCATGTGATGTAATAACCTCACGTGAGCCCTAGGAGAGAAAGTGCCGACACAGCTGGAATGGTGCCTACACGGGAGGTGAGTATAAATGTTGTTATTTTAATAGGGGCAAACATTCAGATCCTAGTAGTGGACAACCCCTTTAAATATGTACTTGATAAACAACCATCCTGTAATTAATGCACTTTAATGGACCTTCTATAAAATGATAAAAGTTTAATCCTTTACTGAAGACTGCTAATACAATATTCCGCCCCCCACCCGAGTAAATATATTCACTTCTGGTGTATTCCAGCGGGGGCAGCACTGGCTCTCCTGTGGCTTGTATGACATTGCTATGTCACTCGACCCCTGCAGCCAATCAGCAGCTGCTTCCCTTCCCCTCCCAATCTGACATCTGTGGGAAGTCAGAGGCAGCTGAATCTTTCACTTCCCCCAGACTAATAGATAAAGGAGATTTGACGTTTCAGAGTAGCCCACACTGCTGTATGAAGGAAGAAGTTCCGGAGTGGAATAGCAATTTTGTAGCTTTGTTTTTACGCATTTCGTGCTCTCACCAAGCTCTACCGCTATGTAGTTTGTTTCTGAAAAAGGGCTTGGTGCGAGCACAAAACGCGTAAAAATAAAAACTAACTATAAAATTGCTATTCCACTCTGGAACTGCTTCCTTCATACAGCAGCGCGGTCTACTTTGAAACGCCAAATCTACTTTTTCTATTAATCGATACACAAAAGAGGCTTTACCTTCATTTGCAGACAAGACTGCAGCAGCTGCAAGATTCATGGGCAATTATTGGACTTGTGACAATCACAACCCTTTCAGGTGAGCAACTCCATAACTCCTTGTCACCTGTACCCTTAAATATCGCCCTATGTGCGCATCCCCCACACCTTTTTTTACTTCCTCCAGATGTCAGATTTGTCGAAAGAAGGGAAGCAGTTGCTGATTGGCCGCAGGGCTGATGGAAGCACTGGCACCGGAGGCGGTATAGCTGTTATTATTTTACTTGGGGTGGGGAACATAGTGAATCGGAAGGGGTTTTCAGAGTAGTAGAAAACCACTTTAAAAAAAATAAATAAAAAACATTTTTTAATTTTGTGCAAAATTATAGGGCTGTTTTGAAAAATTTGACACAAAAATTTGGCAAAGAATGTCACCAGAAAAACAAAAAATAGTACCGTAACTTAAATAAAAAACGCAAATAATGAATCGGGGCCAAGATGTCAACTATGAGATGGGTTTTTCTACAGCATCGTTGCCAGCTTACATTACTGTCTTCTTTCCAACATGAATGGTGAGATCAATGCGTCTTGACAATTCTACTGCTGCTTCACAGGTTTCTGATACCGCTATGGATTTAGTATTAGTTTTCTGAAACAACGGGCCTCTCAATTGAGAAGTCTGGAATGGTTAAATTATTCATGAGATGTACCCACGGCAACCTCAACGGCTGCAGAAAGGTCAGTGGTTTTTGTGTGCGCCAAAGGAAAAGGCATATATTATTAAGTGTTCCCTTTGAGTTATTTGAAAGAAGTGCAATTATGCCCCTGTTTGCATTGTTCTCCAAACCTACTTCATTAAAAGATGACTGATTAAAATGTCCAGAAATGAATCAATCTACTTTACACAAAGATTATTTTAGCTTGAAGTGAGTCGGGTTGGCCTAAAATGGCAGCAATCTACTTGGCCTTGAGTTTTCCCGATATTACGATATTATAAAGCTATCGGGAGCAATTTTCTTTAATGTTGCTCAAACTGCAAAGTTTGCAGGTGCAATTACACGGCCTCAAGCCCATAGTAAAAACACATCATCCCCGTGCAATACAATGTACATGTGTAGATGAGTATGGCAGTACGTATAGCTTTACCAGGATATTGAGAACAGGCAGGTAGGTTATTGCGCTACAATGCTGATGCTACAGCCGCCAGCAAATCATTGTCTTTAGGGCTTGCTCACACTGGTGTATACATCGGACAAGTGCTATGTGATGTTTTATTAGACTGTAGAGACAAAACAAACATAACTAAGACACTAAGGATATTCAGATCGCACTCGGCCAGGCAAATCAATGAGTGCATAGAAATCATCGAACTACACTCAGATGTCATCCGAGTGCAGTCTGATTTTTGCTGACTCATAGAATGGAGAGGATAGACAAATTTTGTTCTCCATCTTTTTCTGACAGTGTGCTCAGGAGAGAATCGGATCACAATAAGCTGACACTCGGTTCAAATGCTGACAAGAGTTTGATCTGAGTGTAATTTACATAATCGATCCCATTCTCTCGAATGAGATAATATACGGTTGTGTGACCCCGGCCTTGAGGGTATGCCCACACACACCTCAGACTCTTTTAAGACATTTTTGCAAATGAAAAATCCATTGGGATTGTTTCTGCAGCATTTGCAGCATTTGCCTTCAGTCAGTGCTGAACCGATGGGCACCATTGTAGGGTACATCTTTTTTTATTGCTCCAATATGTTACATGCTCAGAATCAATATTGCTTTTTCTACAATTTCATGTTTTACATTTTTTCTCTATGGTGTCATTAACTCACCTGCTCCTACTCCAGCTGTCATCACTGCTACAATTGCTGAGGTGCCTGACAGGGATGCCTGGTGATAAAGGTGAGTGCCGCTTTGTCAGCATGACTGAAAGTGCAACTGTGCAAGCATGATAGAAACCTCAATGGCCAAAACGGTGGTCTCACTGCGGATCAGTCAATGGATTCAAATGGTACTCCCGACACTCTGTTTAAATCATTAGTCTCGATACCTATATTAACTAGTACATACTTTTTAGATCCTACCCAGGTGTGATTTTGGTTTTCCATTTGAAGGACAAACCCGGCTTTTCCGTTGACCATTCTTCTGACTAACCCCATGGATGACCTCACTGGTTTCACCATTGGACTGTCTGATTCCTCCAGGCCTTCTTGTCAATCTCCTGCAACATTTTTTTTTTTCATTAGTCCTTTGGATCATTTTTTCTTGTCTTTGTCTCAAACTCTTTAGTTCTTATCAGTCTCATTTACTTTTCCCTTAGCTGGCTCCACCAGTAAGTAATAGTGATGAGCGAATATACTCGTTACTCGAGATTTCCCGAGCACGCTCGGGTGACCTCCGAGTATTTTTTAGTGGTCGGAAATTTAGTTTTCAGCGCGGCAGCTAAATGATTTACATCTGTTAGCCAGCATAAGTACATGTGGGGGTTGCCTGGTTGCTAGGGAATCCCCACATGTAATCAAGCTGGCTAATAGATGTAAATCATTCAGCTGAGGTGAGGAAAACTAAATCTCCAAGCACTAAAAAATACTCGGAGAATACCTGAGCATGCTCGGGAAATCTCGAGTAACGAGTATATTCGTTCATCACTAGTAAGTAATACTCACCAGATGCAACAAATGGGCTCAGGTCCCTGTTTAGGGACATAAGGGGAAAGCCTTAGACCCTGCTAAGCAAACTGGCTAACACCAAGCCTTACCGTGTAAGACAGCTTTGACACTTAGGGTATGTGTCCACGTTCAGGATTACATCCGGATTAGCTGCAGATTGAACGCTGCATACAACCGCAGCGTTCAATCCGCAGTGTCCAGATGTTACTGCATAGTGGAGGAGATTTTATGAAATCCCGTCTCCACTATGGGTGCGAAGACACATCCGTACATGCGGCTCGTCTTTTTAGAACGCAGCATGTCCGTTTACCTTGCAGCGACGCTGCGTCGCCGCATGGTAAATCACAGGGCCCTATGAATGGGGTGCGGAGATTCCAGATGTGTGCAATGAACACATCCGGAATCACCGCGCATATAGAAGCTTCCAAAGCGCCGGCAATCCGGAACGTGGAACCTTACCCTTAGATTTCTTCATTGGAGATGGAGGATGTGTCCTGAAAATGGTATATACTGCAGAAATGTGCAACGTTACATGATAAAAAATGGGATCTTAAAAAATCACACTTAAGTAACACAGACTAAAACTGCGTTTTTTAAGGTTTTTAACAATGAGAAAAAAATGCAATACAAAATATGGAAAAAAAAGTTTTCCATATGAAGCTCTGGACACATTTCTTAGAACTGTTTTTTTAAGAAAAAAAACATGAGAAAACCAAGAAGTCATTCTTTGCATTTAACCTGTGGTGTTCTTACAGGGTTTTGTTGTATATCTTTAATGGTCAGTGTCATTGTATAGATTTAGCAACCATCAAATGTTCTTTTTTTTAACTTCCTGGGAAAGACTGATATAACGGTTTATGGCTTCATTCAAGCACGTGTATTGAGCCAGTGTTTAATAGTCTGTATCCGCACAAAGCATCCAATCCCAATTGTGTGTGTGGTTCAGTAGCACTGCGGCAGTCCGGATGAATAACATCCATCCAAATTAAGCCATACACAAAATTGTGGTTGTTGTGTAGGATCACATTATTTCTACATTCATTCCAGCCCATTTTTTCTCACCCGCCATGTGGATGTAAACTCCTTTGTATCTGTAAAAGAAGTGTCCAGAAAATCATTTACAGATCATGATGACCTCTCTTTGGCCAACAGAGTTATTTACAGTCCTACCAAGACCCTGCCATAAAGCCAGCTCAACAAACAAGAAAGGCTATTCACAAAGTATGGCTTTACTTCCACTATAGCACAAAGGTCATAATATAGTTTGTAAAAACAGGGCAAAGTGGTCCATTAGACAATGTCACTGCATATACTCTGTGCACTATGCCCTCATCTAAAGGAGTGTCGCTGACCAATGCATTACCTTCCCCCAACGCAAACTACGAAACCCATCCACTGAAGACCTCACTACATCCAAGTCTGGATTATTATTTTTTTCCATTCTCTACATAATTTCAGATGCAAAATAAATCCTCCAAGAATGACAGAGAGAGTCACTTGACCATGTCAACTCCATATTAAAAACTATGCCACTACCTACGGTATACCTTATTTTAATTACTCCAATATGTCTAAGGTAAAAATGTGAAAAAAACTCTTTATTCAGTTTGGAAAGACAAAGGCTGATAGTCAATCTTAGTACAATGTACAAATATGTGTTGGGACAGGACAAAGATCTTTCTAATGATCTCACTTGCTAAGCTACTCCATCAACTTGTAGTTGCTAGGGCTTGGTAATGCCCGTCCAGCTCTTATTCAAGTGTGTATTACTCTGCGGTGGCCCCTACAAGTAGACGGAGCAGCTCGGCCAGTGAGTACTTCCAGGTGGCGACCAGCGCCACCAACACCAATAACAGCTGATTGGCGGGAATGCTGGTTGTCGGACCTCGGCCGATCAAACTTTGATGACCTATCCTAAGGATAGATCATCAATGTAAAACTAGTGGACAACCTCTTTAAGTCTACCTTGAACCTTAAAAACAATGAAATTGCCTACAGCTCCTATGCAAACTTATGTATCACAGTGGTAACAAACTACAAACAGGCTATGTGTAGTCTGATCTTGACGATATACTCCTTTGTATTTGTAAAGGTTCTTTTACACTGACAGATTTTTGGCCATAATGAGTGCTGCTCAATGCGATGACAAGCCCATTAGAACTCATTTAAAGGTCCAGTTACACAGGGCAACGCAAAATATTTGTGATCCTATGATATACAGCTAGTATGTGATTTGCATACCTGCGGTGATGTGCCAACTAGTGTAAGTGTATTGAGTGAGACCGACAAGTTTAGTCGGAATGTCGCCAGAAGTACACACTGAGCTTGCACTGGGATCTGAATCTCACTCCATCTACTGGGATATTTGTAATTCTATGTTTGGTAAGTGTAATGTAATGGCAAACTGTAGCCATTTTCACATAAAGTTTCCCTTTTTAAACCGGCCTTTATATATCACAGTCTCAGTATCTGCACCTCAATTGTGACAATAGTCACTACTCACGGACAGGCCGTGAGACAGTGTAGTCAAACATTCCTAGGTCAGATACCAAGAGAGCATGTAGTCAACTAAGGGAAAAGACAAAGGCAAAGTCAGGTCACATTCTGAGGTCAGAATACCAGGAAGCTAGCGAATCAGAGCAAGGGAGCTAGCCAAATGGATGAACAGAATGAGGTCCAAGGTCAGGCAGCAAAAGATCAACAAACAGAATGCAGAAATACAAGGCAAGCCAGTAAGCAGATGCCAAGTCTGGCAGAGGTCTGGTAATGACAGCTCAGATAAGTAGCTGGGTAATTACCTGGAACAGGGAACACCTGAAAGAAGCTCAGCACCTCCCAGATTCAAATTGAATGTCTGAGCTGTCCACCAAAACACTGACAGCTCAGCACACCCCTGCACCAGATTGGACGACAGAGCTGTCAGTCACCACGTCGAAAACACAATGAGTGGAAGAATCCTGGCATCAATATCAGCCACATGTACATGGCAAATGAAGTTGTTTTGAACAACCAACAGTTTTGCTTTTATTAGAATGTTCAATTTCTAGTATATATGGCACATACTGAGATTTTTCACTAAGATCATCATGATTTTACTATTTATATAATGAAGGATCAACTAGGTTGCTACCCATGTAGAATATAGATGTATATTATCAGTGAGCACCATGGATGCTGCTGGCAGATTGTCCCAGAGTTGTAGCTCATTGTCTGATACGGGATGTCAGCAGTGCCGGTGTCTCATTATTTGGACATAGTGGGTGTAGAGGTTGTAGTTGCACCAGGGCTATGAAGCCATAGATGGTGCAATATGTCCCTCCATCTAAGTAATAGTTGCCCAGGAGCTTCAAGTCACTCCTCTGATCCTGCTACATGTAAAGGTTATTATATCCATGAAACGTATAAAACATTTCAGTTTTTCATTATTTTCAATAGATGTACATTTTTTTTAAGTTTTCAGGTTCATTGTGGAGAAATACGTTCTCAGACTGAGATCATTGTAGATTCACCTCGCTAAGAAATAAAAAGATCTCTTTTTAATGGTGTCTCATTATAGTCTGCTGAGATGTAATATTTCCATATACAAGGAGGACGTGTGATCTGCCCAATCATACTTATGATGTGTAAAAATGTAAAAAAAAATAAACTACGCATTACATCATCAAAAAATAACATATTATAACATGATGATCAAGTCAACTGCAGCCAATCACAGACTGCCCTGATCCTGCTCCAGGTGGGTGCAGATAGGTGAGTATCAATTACTTTCTACAGCCCCAAGCCACTGGGAAACTTTTTTTTTAGCCTGGACAATCCCTTTAAGCTTCTCGTGTACAAGCTCATTTTATTTATAGATCTAATGAGAAAACAGATGAGTCATCTACCATGTAAAATATCGGCACCAAAAGTCGCTAAATTTGCACAAATCCACTCCAGTCCCCTCTAGTGTATTTTTGAGTATGACAGTATTTTGGCGCAATTCTTGAGATAATTGGCCTCAGCGTATGACTTTTGGCACCATAAGTCACAAAAACAGGGGGGGAACCCTTACTTCTCAAGGGAAATATGCCACCATTAAAGACAACATCTCATTTCCCTCAACCTACTAAGAACAAATGCATGCTCAGTTGATCTAGGCACATGTGTATATACTGAGGGCAGGCGGTTGGGGCATCGCAGCAATAGTCAGACATCTATGTACGGTGTAAGGCCGTCTTTAACATTGATTGGGACTAACCTGAGTTAAGGTTGCTCTATCTGTGGGCTGCAAAGCAGGTCATGAGTTGCCAACAACCAAGGCAAGGCAAGTATTTTGTTCTCCCTAACCCATAAACTGCTAGCAGTCTCCGGGTCCTTTCCACTAGTCCAGGACAGTCCCAGTCCCTCATTCCCCAGATTCTAATCTTGGTCCTCCTCTGTCATATGCAGAGTGTAGCAGCCAAGATGACTTTGATATTGACTGCTCTGCTGTGCTCTGCACCATTCAATATTTCATTACACTAAACTCAGCCTCAGTCATCTCGGTGGCTGCTTTTACAGAACATAGCTGTTGTGATGACTTTGTCATTAGCGGTTGCGCTCTGCACAGACAGATACCAAGGTGACAAAGCTCTCAGTATAATGTATTCAATGAGAAAGCAAGCATATATTTAATATTCCAATGAGTTTGTCCTCTTGGTCGCAGCTGATGACATAGTGGTCTCCAAGGCTGCATTCTATGTAGGCACTGGCAACACAGACCAAGATAACCAAGCAGCTGCTGGCTCATTTACTCTGCTCGATGGCTGCAGGGGGCCCTAGGCACTCACAGTGCCACTTGTAGTTAAAGGAGCAGAACTTGCTGCTTAATGGACACTCAGTCTCAGATCATTTCACATTTGAGAGGCCCGGTTTGCATCACTATGGATTTGATGCCCGTTGCAACAGACCATGTGCTCCCCAATCCTCAAGTGATGCCGCTGTGCATATATGTCTCCATCAAATACACAAAGGTGATTTTTTTTGCCCAGAATAAATTCTCAAACTATTCTAAGTCTTAGCTGTGACTTTTCCTGACACTTGTTTAGTATTCAGCTACTCCATAAATTCAGCTAATCAAAGCTGGTACATTCATTTTGCTTTCATTAAGCTTTCATTAAACTAAATGAGCATGATTAAATCTTTACCGATAATCTCATTTTAGTAGATATTTGATTCAAGTATTACGAGAACAATGGATAAGCTAAAAGGAACATGGCCTCCAGTCCCTCAGAGTAATAGGGCTATTCCCTGGATGATAGATTTTCTATACAATGGACTCGAATGATTGATAGTTTTCTTTCTTATGGTTTCACTAGAAACAGACTCAACAAAACAAGACTTTGTGAATCTTTTCCCTGACACGTCATTGATGTATTTATTTCATCCAGGTAGAACTGACATATCATTCTGCTCTCACTCCACTAATGAGGAAAATGGTTAATAGTGAGGCAGACACAAGGCCAGCCATGCTGACTGCTCTATTGCTAGTTACCATGCTTTTAATGCCAAGCCCCTTAATGCGCTGGGAGAGTCATAAACTATACAACAGCATTGCAGGGAAATGCCAAGTTCAGGCCCATAAAACAGAAAAGAATCACCTCAGACCTTGTAAAATGAGTAAATGGCTTGTATAATGGAGCTCATCTGAATCCTAGCAGACACGCATCTGTGGTCAACCAGCTCTGACGTTCTGGATCCAAAAAGTGCAAACACAATTAAATGAATTACAGCTTGTAAACGGTCTAAAACCCTAAAGGACCAGTCGTCCCACACATAACGCCAATACTCATGAAGAAATAGCTGTGAGTTCATAACTAAACTCATTACTGATATGTCCAAATATAGAAGATTCAAGACCCCACACAGGGGCAGAACAATAAGAACTCACATTGTGGTAAACCAAGGCCGAGCGCTATCCAATGTTTTATAGGATAGCACTCAGCCCAATGTTATTCTATGGGACAGTGCAGATCTGTGATAATTTTCTCATTCCGATGTGACAATCGGATGACGTGCACCAATACAAGTCTATGGGTGCACGTGAAACATCGGACTGCACTCCGATATCATCCAAGTGCTGTTTGATGAGGAAATTACGTTCTCCATCTTCTCTGCACCTGTGCTGTGATTCTCTCATGCGAAAGAATCAGATAACAGTAAGATGACACTCAGATCAAAGTCTGACAGAGTTTGAGCTGAGTGTCATTAGCATTATTGGCCGATTTTGTCACATGAGAGAATATATGCCAGTGTTAGTGCACCCAAATAGTGGACATCACAGCCAACCACTGCCCAACCAGATTTCATAAAAACATGACGTTTCCTATTCCACTAATGTAGGAAATCTCACAAACATATAAACAGAAGTGTATTTTGAACAAGAATAGAAAAACCTTTATTAATAAATTTAAAAAATATATAGAAAGTTAAAAAGTAGCCAAGAGTGCTTGAAATTGAGCCCAAAAGAGTGGCACCACCACGGGGCAGGCAAGACTCAAATTACGTCACTTTAACAATGATTATGCAATGCATCGTAAACCAGATAAGTATAGCAGATCCAGAAAAGAGGGGAACACTATTTATACATCGTGTTATATCAGATCAATTCGACCATCTAGCGTGCTCATATTACATAGCTTTATACCGCTGGTCCAAAATAATGCACTGACATTGCCCAATGAGTAAAGATCAAAAAATGAAATTGAATGCAACTTACCAATGCCCAGGTGATGGTGCCAATGCCCCTATGGGTGTTTCGGCAGCGTGCCGTCGTCAGGCCCCTTGACAAAGGCACCCTGCCGAAACGCGTGTAGAGGCAGTGGCACCATCATCTGGGCATTGATAAATTACAGCTTCTCTACATTTTCCAATTTAGATGCGATAATTTTCTGAATATTTTCTTCAGCACACATATTGTGATAATTGCGTGTCATACTGCTGGGGGTAATAATCAGATTTTTTAATGTAGGAAATATGTGCTGATATATTTGTGAAGGCTGGTGCACATGATCAATTACGGTATATCGGACGAGTGCTATCCATGGTTTTCATGGATAGCACTTGTGCCCATGATATTCTATGGGGCTGTGCACATGTCCGTTTTTTCCATTTGGTCTGAGGAAGAATTTGTAGGGGTGTCTAATATTGATACAAAAACAGCCATGCACGTCTATGGGTCTGCGAAAAATGATTTTCACGGACTGACAGAATGGAGGGAGTTGAAGAACTTTGTTTTTTCTCTCTACCGCTGAGAAAAACTGATGCCACTCTGATCACACTCTTATCAGAATAATTGGACCATTTTTCTTGAATGGAGTGAATATGGTCGTGTGCACTTCCTTTGAGCGTAATTACTGTGATCATGCTTTAGCTATGGTATAAAGGAATATTGGTTATAATGATAGTCGTGTTGTGTTGAACTTTATTAGCACCATCCCAGTCACGTACACATTTTCTACTTATATTATTTATATATTTTCTCTTATGCGCCAGACCACAAAATTGCAACACATTGTTCTACCAGAGAAATTTAGGATCTGTAGCTTGGCGAATAATAGAAACGATACCTGTCAATTTCAGTGTGACATGCCAACTACCTTCTGTGTTACTTGGGCCTTCCAACTCTCCTCCAATACGTTGCTTTTGGGATCAAAAAGGATATTACATTTTAATGTCCAATCCTTTTGTTCTCAGGGAAGAGAGGACACCGCTAGAAAAGTCTAAGAAGGTTTATGGGGTGCACTGTACCCAAAAGAGGAGAAGGACTGTTTACAGTGGCGTAACTACAAAGTTATGGGCCCCGGTGCAAACTTCCAAATGGTAAATTTCCCAAACTGGGAAATTTCCTGGCATGAGAGTGACTGCTGTCCTTTAACAGATACAGCGCTTCAACATCCAGCGACAAGCAAAATGTCTTGCTGACCATGAGCCCGACTTCACATTGTATGATTTTCTGGACCTTTTTTTAGAACCCCTCCCAAAAAATGCATATAATAATGTCTGTGATTTTGAAAATGTCCACCATTGATTTACAAAGAAAAAGAGTGCTTATTTAGAAAAAAAAACCCATAAGACTTTATATTTGGTTTCGAGACCTATTTTTTCCCCTGCATTTAAAAAAACAACAGCAATGCAGAAAAAAACACCGTGAGAATTAGCCTTATAATTTCAGAAGTATAATACAGTACTGTAATGGGGTATAATTAACTAAAAGTTCAGAGTTTGGCCTATTTCACATGTAGGCACATACAGCTCTGGCAAAAATTAAGAGACCACCACATCAAAACCCTGTCAGGGGCAGCCCAATCTCCAGACCTGAACTCCATTGAAAGCCTCTGGAATGTAATCAAGAGGATGATGGATAGTCACAAGCCATCAATCAAAGAAAAACTGCTTACATTTTTTTACCAGAAGCAGTGTGAAAGACTGGTGGAAAGCATGCCAAGATGCTTGAAAGCTGTGATTAAAAATCATGGTTATTCCACAAAATATTGATTTCTGAACTCTTCTTGAGTTAAAACATTATTATTGTTGTTTCTAAATGATTATAAACTTATTTTCTTTGCATTATTTGAGGTCTGAAAGCAATGTTTGTTTGGTTTTTATTTTGACCATTTTTCTCTGTCAGAAAAAAAATACAAAATGTATTGCTTGGAAATTCGGAGACATGTTGTCAGAAGTTTATAGACTTAAAGAACAATTTACATTTTACTCAAAAATATACCTATAAAGAGAAAAATCAGACAAACTGAACATTTTGCAGTGCTCTCTTAATTTTTGCGGGACGAATTGTACTTTTGAACAACACCATTGGTTTTAACATATTGTGTACTGGAAAACGGGAAAAAAATCCAACTGCAGTGTGTCTGACATTGGCATACTATTACGCCCGATGTCAGAAAGGGGTTAAACTCCAGCACAGTTTATACTGAACAGACTGCAGGTTCCACATGGGTCTCTGCACACACAGACTGCTCAATTTTCCTAGTTGACCCATGCAGTCTTCATTCAGAGAGAGACCCCAGCACATCTTTTGTCAGAGCTGTATGATGCTGTTGAGTTTGATACAGGAGACCCTCGGTGGGTCCGTACATCATGTTCTCCTAAAACCAATTATACATGAACAAAATACATGCGCATTTCTGGACCATCATTCCAGCTGCAAATCCCAACACCGCCATAGGTCTGAACACCTGTACTAGCCGCTACATAGGTCCTTATTATGCGGTTAGTTTGATGGATCAAAGCTATGGAGGCCCTTTACTTGCGGGCACAATACGGGTGGAGTAATGAGCTTATGATACGCTCGTGTGAAATAATTCAAATGTTTACTTTATTAGTGTCAGGTTGGGTGACAATGACTAACGCTGCTAGGAGAGTTTCTGATCAAATATTTGGGCAGCAGAGTTAGCACTATTGCTTTGCAGAGCTGGGGTCTTTACATTAAGGCCATGTGTTTGTGAGTTTCCAATGGAGACATTGAAAAAAGTGCTGCAGAATATGATGGTACTATATAAGTAAAATAAATATTTAAACATATGTGAAGAACAAGATAACCCCGAAAATGTTGAATACAATATAAAAAAGGACTTTAAAGAAGAAAAGCCTCAGACTTGTCATTCTAGGAACCTGTTTCTTAGGCCGTGGTCACACTAGCGTATGGTATCTGATGGGAGAGCATTGGATACAATATGCTAATGACCCTCGGCTCCTGCTCTGCTGTGAACATGAGCCGAGTGTCATGCTACTGTTGTCCGACCCTCCCACACAGAGAATTAGAGCACAGTTGCGGAGGAGGCGGAGAGTGTAATTTCTCCATCTCCTCCACTGTCGGCGTATATCGCACAGCACTCGGATGATATCTGAGTGATGTGCGTTGTGTCACTCGCATAGACTTATATGGGTGCGAGTGAGCCGAGACTCCGAGTCTCGGTGCCAATCGCAGCATGCTGTGATTGTTCTCGCATGCTGATTCGGCATGAGAAAACAATCGCAGATGTGATCTGCCCCTTAAATTAACACTGGTCCGAGTGCTATGTGATGTTTTCCTGCATAGCATTCGTCCGTATTCTACGCTAGTGTGACCCCGACCTTAGAAGGAGATACTCGTTATTGGTAATTCACCCGATTTCCTTGGAAATACCAGTTGCAGGGGTCTTCTGTATGCAGGCTTGGACTGGCCCACAGGAGAACAGGAGAATCCTCTGGTGGGACCCTGTGCAGGAGTAGGCCACCACCCTCTTATATGAGCAATACCTGGCACAATATACTAGAATCACTATGTACAGACAAAGGCGGCATCTTATTCATTTAGCAATCTAGCCAGTACATTTCTATGTAAATTTGTGATTGAAGATAATGTCACATTTACATGTAGCTGAAAAGTGGGGCCTTGGAGTTGGTTACTAGTAGGCTCTTGGCACCCCAGTCCGTCACTGTATGTCTGTTTGTATGCAAACAGCACGGCCCACCTCAGCTGCCGTGGCATCTACGAGGCTTGATATAGAATACGGCTAGAACACACTCAATCTGACATTAAATATTGAACCAGTAGGAGGGCTCCCAGCTACGGTATTATACTTCTGAGAGTATTTTGTTTGCGTACTGGCAGGATTAATTCGGCACACTAATTTCCCTCGACTCTATCTGCACTGAATGTCTTGACAGCCTGCCCTTGGGCTTGAGACCAGCTTGTTTTAAAAGGGATGGCGTTGAGTGATCTCTCATTTTCGCATGTACCCATTACTGGCCTCAGACTTTTCCTGTGAAGAACAAGCTGATGTGTTGAGACAGGAAAGGGGCAATGATGATATTTTCCCACTCACAGCTGCCATTTATCACAGTTCTGATCAAAATATAAGCATGTTATATGCTGATAAGGGAGGAATACCAGCAGCTTCCACAATCAGATGGAAAGGTCAGGTTGTCCGCTGTATAACCAACACTTTGTTATGTGAGTCCTTGGAAACCTCAATTAGCAGAGAACGCTGCCTCTCTCTTCAGCTAACTAAGTAAACTAGATCAGAATTCCCTGCAAGATAGCAAAACGGAATATACTGCGAATATGTGACCAACCGTATTGGCAGAATTACATTTAGTTCACAGGTGGAGTTCTGCATTTGTTGGCGACCGTCACATAAAACATTCTGGTTACATAGAGGATAGAAGCAATGGGTGCCATATTGCTGAACGTTTCTAAAAACAATAAACACATCAGTGGCTAGAAATCACAATACTATGGTGTACAGAGAACAGAACTATATACATTGTAGGGATTCACTCTCTCAGGTAGGCATGAGGCAACATTCACAAAGGCCATACTGTTTGGTTCAAACAGGTACCGTTTTATTGCATTCATAAAACACCAAGGGATTCAAACCCCAAAACAGCTTCTTCTGGGCACAAAGGTGTTACAGCAAATAAACAATTAATTCAGAAGAGCACATATACATCAGTGCGGGCTCACCTGAATAGATTACAGCCCTTTCACCTGGAGAAAACGTAATCCACAAAAAGGCACAATCCTACCTGCCTCTGAATCCCCTTCAGCCTAAGCTACAGCAGAAGTGGTAACCTCTTCACAACCAGAGGTATTTTCATTTTTGCGTTTTCGTTTTTCGCTCTCCTTCTTCCCAGAGCCATAACTTTTTTTATTTTTAGGTCAATATGGCCATGTGAGAGCTTGTTTTATTTGCGGGACGAATTGTACTTTTGAACAACACCATTGGTTTTAACATATTGTGTACTGGAAAACGGGAAAAAAATCCAACTGCAGTGTGTCTGACATTGGCATACTATTACGCCCGATGTCAGAAAGGGGTTAAACTCCAGCACAGTTTATACTGAACAGACTGCAGGTTCCACATGGGTCTCTGCACACACAGACTGCTCAATTTTCCTAGTTGACCCATGCAGTCTCCATTCAGAGAGAGACCCCAGCACATCTCTCTCAGCTATAGCTCACATTTTGGCTAGATAATCACCTGCAGCACACTCCACTCCGCCCCATCCAGCAGACTAGAGGCACCTCTAGTGAACACAGACCCTAGTTGTAGTAAAAAAAAACTAAGCAGGTGCATCTAATAAAATCCTGCAGAGCAAGGACTTAACCCCGTTCTACCTGGATCTGCTACTACATATGTATATATTTATACATGCCCACACAAGTGTGTGTGTGTGTGTGTATATATATATATATATATATATATATATATATATATATATATATATATATATGTGACGCCCGGGAGACCGAGGTACCCAGCACCAGATCAATGAGGTCCGTCTCTTGAGGGGGATGTCACTAGTGGCTTGACCCGGTGCTGTGGCCTCAGGCGATGCACAGTGTAAGGGATATCATGAAGGAACAGACACTTACTTGATCAGCAGCAAGTCCTCTCAGCTGTGATGACCCCGATCCTGGATCGATGGCTATTGTCCAAATGAAAGACTGAGGCGCTGAAACGTTTAACCAGTTTACTTCAACAAAAAGGGATTTGCATCCAATACTGTCACCGGAGTCTGTTTAAGAACTCTGAATTACTTTGACCCTGTCAGGATTTCCACCTCTTATTATGCGCAGTTTCTGTATGGCCCTGCTGCTGTATGTGAACTGGCTGCCGACCCAATCTGTCTCTTCTGTGCTCTGGTTCGACGGACAACCCGAGTCCTTTTTTGTCGGCTTACCCCCTCTGGGAGTACCGCTGAACTCTGTGTCTGTTGCTGCGTCTTACCCAAGTGAAGCTGATATCACCTCACGTCCTTCCGGTTGCTGTATTATATATAATGAATATAGCCACGGATCCGGTATCCGTCTCTGCGCCTATTCTGGGCAGCGATTATTGCTACCCGGTACTCACAATGTCCTTTTTCTTTATTCCCCTTTTCCTACTATGGGTACTATAGGCCTATAATCCGTCATAGGGCTGTTAGGAGTTCAGTTATACGACCTCTCACTTTCAGCTCCTCAGCCCAACTGCCAGTCCTTTTCTCAGACCAGAATAGATCAAGGGGAGTCTCTGGAGCTCACCCTTCTGGCCGGAGATGGTAGTGCAGTCTTGCTATTTTAGTATTTGTATTCGGTGTCAATAACTATTTTTGTGGCAAATGCCCCTAGGGGCGCTACATATATATATATATATATATAGCAAAAAATGTGTGATGTGTCAGATGTGAGATAGTGGAAAAACTATGGTTGTTATTCACCCATGTATGTGCGATGTTTCGGCTCTTCAAATTGTTAGCTTTTCTCCATAATATCCCTATATATCCATCCAGGATAGTTATATATGGTTTTTATATAGACGGTACATCATAAAGATCCTTCAGTCAAAAGTACTGTTACATAGATAGAAAAAAATCTCATCATAAGGCTGCGTATTATCATACAGTAACAGCGACACAACCTTGTCCATGAGTTGTGGACATACACTACATGGAGAAAAGTATTGGGACACCACTTAATCTTTGATTCAGAGTTCTCATTCTGTCTCAGTGTCACCGGTGTATACACCGGTGTATACACCGGTGTATAATCCAGCCCCTCTTCATCCATTCACCTTTACCAGCATTTGTGAAAGAATATCTTCTTTTAATGAACTGACTGATACCAGCGCCATCCTTAATATGATACCCCAGTTGTAACAAGTTAGTTCATTAAATTTCTTCCCGCCATGATCACCTGTGAATGTTATGATTGAAAATGATCAGTAGAAAACTAGTAAGCCTCATGCCAGGTAGTCCTCTTTATTCATGAGTTTTGTCCAACCTCGTCCCCACCAATGGTTGGCCAGTTTCTGTCGATGCAGGGTGTACAAAGAAAGCTGCCAATCAGTGGTGTTAGTGGGGTTTTACAGAGCTTAGCATTCAGAGAATTAGTAGAACTGCAGCATCAAAATGACAGCAAGCGGCCCATTTAGCTACACGAATCAAGGTCTCTACCTTTACGTCATGCAGATAGGAAAGTGAAAACCTAGTTTATGTAGAAAGATATATACTTGCAACCATAACATGGATGCACTATGAACTATGTGACTGGACAATTCATTATTTGGTCATTAAAGTTCAAGGATAAAATATAAAATATACAGTATATACAGGTCCTTCTCAAAAAATTAGCATATAGTGTTAAATTTCATTATTTACCATAATGTAATGATTACAATTAAACTTTCATATATTATAGATTCATTATCCACCAACTGAAATTTGTCAGGTCTTTTATTGTTTTAATACTGATGATTTTGGCCTACAACTCCTGATAACCCAAAAAACCTGTCTCAATAAATTAGCATATTTCACCCGTCCAATCAAATAAAAGTGTTTTTTAATAACAAACAAAAAAACCATCAAATAATAATGTTCAGTTATGCACTCAATACTTGGTCGGGAATCCTTTGGCAGAAATGACTGCTTCAATGCGGCGTGGCATGGAGGCAATCAGCCTGTGACACTGCTGAGATGTTATGGAGGCCCAGGATGCTTCAATAGCGGCCTTAAGCTCATCCAGAGTGTTGGGTCTTGCGTCTCTCAACTTTCTCTTCACAATATCCCACAGATTCTCTATGGGGTTCAGGTCAGGAGAGTTGGCAGGCCAATTGAGCACAGTAATACCATGGTCAGTAAACCATTTACCAGTGGTTTTGGCACTGTGAGCAGGTGCCAGGTCGTGCTGAAAAATGAAATCTTCATCTCCATAAAGCATTTCAGCCGATGGAAGCATGAAGTGCTCCAAAATCTCCTGATAGCTAGCTGCATTGACCCTGCCCTTGATGAAACACACTGACTGTGGGTACTTGACACTGGACTTCAGGCATTTTGGCATTTCCTTCTCCCCAGTCTTCCTCCAGACTCTGGCACCTTGATTTCCGAATGACATGCAAAATTTGCTTTAATCAGAAAAAAGTACTTGGGACCACTTAGCAACAGTCCAGTGCTGCTTCTCTGTAGCCCAGGTCAGGCGCTTCTGCCGCTGTTTATGGTTCAAAAGTGGCTTTACCTGGGGAATGCGGCACCTGTAGCCCATTTCCTGCACACGCCTGTGCACGGTGGCTCTGGATGTTTCCACACCAGACTCAGTCCACTGCTTCCTCAGGTTCCCCAAGGTCTGGAATCGGTCCTTCTCCACAATCTTCCTCAGGGTCCGGTCACCTCTTCTCGTTGTACAGCGTTTTCTGCCACATTGTTTCCTTCCAACAGACTTACCATTGAGGTGCCTTGATACAGCACTCTGGGAACAGCCTATTTGTTGAGAAATTTCTTTCTGGGTCTTACCCTCTTGCTTGAGGGTGTCAATGATGGCCTTCTTGACATCTGTCAGGTCGCTAGTCTTACCCATGATGGGGGTTTTGAGTAATGAACCAGGCAGGGAGTTTTTAAAAGCCTCAGGTATCTTTTGCATGTGTTTAGAGTTAATTAGTTGATTCAGAAGATTAGGGTAATAGGTCGTTTAGAGAACCTTTTCTTGATATGCTAATTTATTGAGACAGGTTTTTTGGGTTATCAGGAGTTGTAGGCCAAAATCATCAGTATTAAAACAATAAAAGACCTGACAAATTTCAGTTGGTGGATAATGAATCTATAATATATGAAAGTTTAATTGTAATCATTACATTATGGTAAATAATGAAATTTAACACTATATGCTAAGTTTTTGAGAAGGACCTGTATAAAAACAAGCCAGCAACAAGTAGGAAAACTACAAGTGTGTGCGGCCACTGTGGCATAAAATAGAAGAAGACCCTTGTCTAAGATATTCAATTTTTCGAGGAGCACAAAACACCTTATTTCCCATTCTCCTAAGTAAACAATGAGATGTCTCCTGGCGCCAGAACCTGTCTTGTGTAACAACACTACTTAGAGAATATGGACCAAAACACCGCTCCTATTACAAAGGTTTGCAGCTGTACGTTGGATACATGCCGACTGGCCTTTCTTCTTTTGCCAGTGTTGTTTAGTTAATATAATCACAGTTTGGGCACAGGAAGCCACAATCGTTTTTCAGAAATACTACACGGCCTCTGTAGCTGTCTGGCTCCAGCATAAGCAGACTATGAAATCCAGCACTATCTCACTGCTGTCTGTTTTATGAGAAGTTTCCTCAGCGCATCAAATAACCACCCAGGTAATACCAGGAAATCTAACAATCGTCACTGGGTGCACACCATAATGGCTCTTGGCTTCTGACTCTGTAGAGAGGCTCGGAGTCACACTGCATTTTCTTCTCGTCAAGTAGTTTTTTCTATTCTTTTCTTTTAACACTTAACAAGACTGCTGAAAAGTGACTGGTATACATGTTAGTGGGCACCATGTGGTGGTTTGTCCTGATTCTCAGTCTTGAGGGCTGAGCTATAGGGGTGTCGTAGTATCAGTCACAGAACTATGTGCAATAAAAACATACACCAGTGTAAATTGTGCATGGTAGATGGAGGATCCTGTTCAAAATTTTGCAATAGATCCAAGGGCTTTGAATAATGTCTTGCCCTACCTGACCCTACTGAATCTATGTTTGTGCCAAACTAGGGCAAAATTGTAAAATTGTCCCCAAGTTTATGTGGGTCCTTGGAAGACAAAGTACTAGTGCGCCCCTCTTTGTTTTTGATTTTTTTTCCCTTGTCTTCCTCTTTATTTATGGGTTGATAGTTTTATCAAGGCTTGTTTATATTGAGGTACAAACTGTAATGTTTACCAGTCCTATCCTGCAAGCTGCTAGTGGTGGTCCTGAAATGAGCTATGTATTAATAAAGCCTTGTTCATATCACATTAGTAATCTGCAGCGCCCCAGAGTCCTGGTCGTTGCAGTACTGATGCTCCGCCGCTAAGGGGGGCTATGGTACGTCTGATGGCACTGAAGGAGTTCACCTGACCAGGTATCACAGACACCAATACACTTTACAGTCTGGCCTCCAGGGGGAGCTAAGGGTGCTATGTATTAGGCCACTCCTCACAGTCTGGTAAAACTGGGGGTTGGATAGGAAGTTAGACAGAAAGCTGACTGGGTTGGAACCAGGCACCATCCTGTGGCAGAGGGTGTTGCAGGGGAAGATTCAGGGGGGTCCCTGTCAGGGGTGGGATCCTGACAGAGGCCTAGCGAACAGAAAGAACGTTACGGGACCGCGCCTGCACTGGATTGCGGCGGTACCCCAAGAAAGGACAAGAAGCGAGGTTTATTGTGCTGAGTGAGAAACGAGATCAACGCAACAAGGAGAAACACCAGTAGGAGTCGTGCTGTAAGTCGAGGCAACATCCTACTGAGGCGCGCAGCCGGTGGCCGGAAACGCCGAGGAAGTATTGAGCTCCAGGCCTTACTTCAAACCTATGGCAGGACAGTCAGTTAGTCAGTTATAGGCGGTCTGTCTCACCCAACATCACCTAAGCAGACACAGGGGGCAACATTTGGAGAGGGGCGACTCTAGGGTCCCGGAAGACCTCCGAGCCTACCCGTCATACGGGTGCGTCCTAGCCATATCATCTGGGGGGACGAAGCAGAACATCATAATCGAGTTGTGAGGGAACTTCAGAAACAGACACAACAGTTGTGAGGACTATCCCGTAAGCACAGCAGGGAAGGACTGCAACACACAAGCGTTAGAAGGTAGGCACAGATTTCCACCTGCGAAGGGAACTCTGGAGGTGCCATCGGACCGGCCGGACTCAGGTAGCCCGGTTGACCGTATTCCGGACTGAGGATCCTGAAGCCTTCAGTAAAGAGGTAAAGAGACTGCAACCTGGTGTCCTCGTTATTCACCGCGACCTACACCACACTACAACATCTGCACATTGGCAACTTTCACTGGACGCCCCTCAGCAGGGTCACGGACCGGGCCTAGCCACCGTGACAACCCCAGAACCGAGACACAGAGGCCCGGTACCGGGTGCCCCTCGGCCCTGCAGCAGTGGGGGCGCTCCAAATCTATGATGGAAGCGGCTCCTTTCACCTGACAAAAGCATATAAAATGTTCAGGAACATGCTAAAGATATTGAACAGAACGGCAGACTATGCTATTGCACACTACAATCCAGACTTGGGTCACACGACTGATTTTCTCTCATCTGTTCAGAGTTTGATCACAGTGTGAACCAATTTGCTCAAATGTGGAAAAGATGGAAAAAAATTCTCCATTCAGTCAGTCCATGAATATCAGACTACACTCAGATGTCATCCGACTACAGTCCGATTTTTTCCACAAGACCCATAGATATGAATTACCGAGTGCAATCCACAACTCATTTTTTGCTGTGATTTTTTCCTGTTATTGACACGGTCCGATGACATATATCGGACATGTGCACATCCCCATAGAATAACATGGGGACTAGCGCTGTCTGTCATAACAATGGATAGCACTCGTCCGATTTTTGTGGTCATCTGCACGAGCCCATACAGTAATAAACGCATGGTACACACTTTTTTAGAGTTGGAGACTATAGGTGAGGTATGTGATTCCATTCCAACATGCCACATTCCAGTCTTCTTTCAAAGACCCGCGTCTGGAGCTTTTTTTAACACATACATAGGTGGAGACGGGAAAGTATGATATGAATAAGGCCTAAGTGACATGTCGGTTAAATTGCTATGATCAGTTTGGTATTTTGCAATTTTTGGGAGATCACCTTCATAATATAATGTAGGATGTCATACTATAATGTAAGGACTGATATAGGCACAGTAGTTGTCATACATATCAATGCGGGACGCACCTGGCAGAAGGTATGATGCCGCTTCCAGCAGGCCATGAATGATGGGGATATAAAAGAACAGGCGGCTTGTTTGCAAACTGCTGCTGAGCGATGTGTCCTCTCTTGAGGCTGGCAGCTATTTTACAGAGATTACTGGAATGAAGTCTCCAGACAGGATATACGCACCGCCGTCCTCTCTCCGAGCTGATTCATCCTGTCGCCTCCCTGCGCTTGCAGAAGGGAAGGATAAAGTCAAATATTCGTGCAATCTCGGGATGACGCGCCTTTCAGTTTTCTGTTCATAAAAAATGCATTTTCCTCTTTTAGTCTTTTGTCTCTTAGGCAGAAATACCGACCTGTATTTTTCATCAGATTTGTACCAGTCACTGCTTATTCTAATTTAACTATTTGTCCAATTATCAATTTACAAGAAAAATGCTGTTAATTTAATTGAGATAATTGATCTAAGTGTCTAAGCTTCTAAGCGCTAATGGAATTTGTTTTTTCATTTTTAACTCTTAAATGTCGTTATACATGGATATCGTTTACATCCGTGCCAATGGTGTTGGTAGAAATGGGGGGATCAGGGTGAAAATGAGTGCTATGGTCTGGAGCACCAGGCAAATGGCTCAGGTATCTTTTGCATGGTGATAGCAATTAACTTTTTTTTTCCCAGGGGCAGGTAAGGATCCAAATGGAAGAAGACCTGTTTCCCACAACAGGGATACATTCTCACAAAAAAAGTACAGAGAACCTTGAGCTCATATATGGCCTTGTCTTCTGAAATCCAGCAATGCAAAGACATCTAGGAATAACCAGCTCCTATTTTGTGAAACTGTCCTATTATGAGCTACATGGCCAATTAATGCCGTGTCAACTTCAAAAATGGCGATTATATATTACCACAAAAATTCTAATGCCATTAAGTATTTCATATTCCAAAAATTCAAGTTGCCATGTTGGAACATTTCCAAGAACATAGGTTTTCACATTGGTTCTCCTCCACCAATGTTGTCTTCATGTCACTTATGCTTTTATTCCAATCCAATAGCGCAGATTTTGGAGAACTCGCATGCTAAACGTACGCTCATTGCTCTATGTGGTTGTATTTTAATGGGAAGACGAAACCAAAACAATAAGTTGTTGGAATTCAGCATTGGTTATTGGCAATGATTAAGGGCCACACCGGCATAAAATGTGTAACTGGAGACCATGGTTTTTTTTTTTAACGCAAGTTTAATAAATGGATTTTATCACATTCCGAATGCTGGCTCTTTCATCTTTCTGTTTGAAATTTAACATGCTTCATCCTTCTTTCCGATCACCATCATCATCTGTTGGGAATGAGCTGGGATGGGCCCAAATACATAAGATCATTGATCGATTCTGCCGAATCTGCAGATCTTGCAGTTACTCCCACTGGACTAAGCTTAAGGTGCATTTACACCGAAAAGACAATTGTAAACAGGCTGCCGATCACCCGATGACTGAGCGTTTCGCATGAAATGATCTTTTCTACAGCTCAAAAACTCATCGTTCTTTGCAGTTCATTGTTCTATGTAAACAGGACTCGCACTGACGAGAACTATGCCTGCCTATGGGCACTGAGCAATCTATTATAGATCTATTATTCGCTGCTTCTCAGTTTACCGTCTGATATTAAACAAATGTCGGACGCTTAGTTTCGCCGGTCGGTCCGTGTAAACAGACCCTTACAGTGTTTTATGACATACTATTCAGGGATGCTTTATACCAGCGTTATTCAGAATCCGCTGGAGTAAATTGCGCAAAATTCATTAAGTGGCACTTTTCAAAAAGTTGTCTGAGTTGCCCTAAAAACACTAAAAGTTGCAACATTTATGTGCATTTATGTGTGGTGGAAAAAAATTGCAACTTTTTAACATCAGTTTTGGTGCTTGTTGAATTCCCCTTCTATGTGTCCACAGAGATATAGGAAGAACAAGGGGTGCTGGTTTTACTTTGTTATTTCTGGAAGAATGCTGAGCAACCTCCAAATCAGCAAGGACTGCTCCTCTCTCCGATTATAATACTATCTAAAGAAATTTAGATGTGGGCAACAAAGAGGTGATACCCCATAGAGGGAGAGTGGGTAAGTGCTGGTTAATGCTTACCTGGAAGAGTTGTGACAGGCACAAGCCCTAACTGCTGCTGCCCCTTGGCTGTAGGTTAGATCCTACAGAACATATTGGATCCAGTTGGATAAAACTCGTTAGATGGGCTGCGCTGTTGGAGTAAACCGATCTTTCAACAATGATGACAAATAACATTTTTATATTCATAACGCGTTTCTTCATCTAGTGAAAAAACAAAAATGTACGGCACTGAAATGCGTTGTGATAAAAAAAACCTTATTATCATCATTGTTGAAGAATCGGTTTATTCCAGCAGCAGAGTCTGTTATGACCCCAATGGCGAGGGTCTCAGAGGAACAAGTAAGTCTGCGAAGTACAAAAATCCAGCTCATAGGGCAGTGGTAACTGGGTTGACCATATATCTACTCCTAATGCCAACACTAGAAGTAGCCGGGGAACATGCCTACGTTGGTCGCTAGATGTCTCGCGCCAGCCGGAGGACTAACTACCCCTAGAAGAGGAAAACAAAGACCTCTCTTGCCTCCAGAGAATAGACCCCAAAAGTTGGATACAAGCCCCCCACAAATAATAACGGTGAGGTAAGAGGAAATGACAAACACAGAGATGAACTAGGTTTAGCAAAGAGAGGCCCACTTACTAATAGCAGAATGTAGTAAGATAACTTATATGGTCAACAAAAACCCTATCAAAAATCCACACTGGAAATTCAAGAACCCCCGAACCGTCTAACGGCCCGGGGAGAGAACTCCAGCCTCCCTAGAGCTTCCAGCAAGGTTAGGATACAGATTATGTACAAGCTGGACAAAAATGCAAACAAAAACAAATAGCAAAAAGCAAGAAAGCAGAATTAGCTTAATCTAGCAGGAACCATGATCAGTAGACAAGAGCACAACAGATTAGCTCTGATTACAACGTTGCCAGGCATTGAACTGAAGGTCCAGGGAGCTTATATAGCAACACCCCTGACCTAACGACCCAGGTGAGCATACAAGGGATGGCAGACATTCCCAGAGTCAAATCACTAGTAACCACTAGAGGGAGCCAAAAAGGTAAATTCACAACAGTACCCCCCCCTTAGTGAGGGGTCACCGAACCCTCACCAAGATCACCAGGGCGATCAGGATGAGCGGTGTGAAAGGCACGAACCAAATCGGCCGCATGCACATCAGAGGCGACCACCCAGGAATTATCCTCCTGACCATAGCCCTTCCACTTGACCAGGTACTGAAGCCTCCGCCTGGAGAGACGAGAATCTAAGATCTTCTCCACCACGTACTCCAACTCGCCCTCAACCAACACCGGAGCAGGAGGCTCCGCAGAAGGGACCACAGGCACAACGTACCGCCGCAACAAGGACCTATGAAATACGTTGTGAATGGCAAACGACACCGGAAGATCCAGGCGAAAGGATACAGGATTAAGGATTTCCAATATCTTGTAAGGACCAATGAAGCGAGGCTTAAATTTGGGAGAGGAGACCTTCATAGGAACAAATCGAGAAGACAGCCATACCAAATCCCCAACGCGAAGTCGGGGACCCACACCGCGGCGGCGGTTGGCAAAACGCTGAGCCTTCTCCTGTGACAACTTCAAGTTGTCCACCACATGACTCCAGATCCGCTGCAACCTATCCACCACAGAATCCACCCCAGGACAGTCAGAAGGCTCCACATGTCCTGAGGAAAAACGAGGATGGAAACCAGAGTTGCAGAAAAATGGCGAAACCAAGGTGGCGGAACTAGCCCGATTATTAAGGGCAAATTCAGCCAACGGCAAGAAGGTCACCCAATCATCCTGATCAGAAGAGACAAAACACCTCAAATAAGCCTCCAAAGTCTGATTAGTTCGCTCCGTTTGTCCGTTAGTCTGGGGATGAAAAGCGGACGAAAACGACAAATCAATGCCCATCCTACCACAAAAGGATCGCCAGAACCTGGAAACAAACTGGGATCCTCTGTCCGACACAATATTCTCAGGAATGCCGTGCAAACGAACCACGTTCTGGAAGAACACAGGAACCAGATCAGAAGAGGAGGGCAGCTTAGGCAAAGGAACCAAATGGACCATCTTGGAGAAATGATCACATATCACCCAGATGACAGACATGCCCTGAGACACCGGAAGATCAGAAATGAAATCCATAGAGATGTGTGTCCAAGGTCTCTTCGGGACAGGCAAGGGCAAGAGCAACCCGCTGGCACGAGAACAGCAAGGCTTAGCTCGAGCACAAGTTCCACAGGACTGCACAAATGACCGCACATCCCTTGACAAGGAAGGCCACCAAAAGGACCTGGCCACCAGATCTCTGGTGCCAAAAATTCCCGGGTGCCCTGCCAACACTGAGGAATGAACCTCGGAAATGACTCTGCTGGTCCATTTAGCAGGCACAAACAATCTGTCAGATGGACAAGAGTCAGGCCTACCAGCCTGAAATCTCTGCAACACACGCCGCAGATCAGGAGAAATAGCTGACAAGATAACTCCTTCCTTAAGAATACCCACAGGTTCAGCGACTCCAGGAGCATCAGGCACAAAGCTCCTAGACAGAGCATCGGCCTTCACATTCTTAGAACCTGTTAAATACGAGACCACAAAGTCAAAACGGGAGAAAAACAATGACCAGCGGGCCTGTCTAGGATTCAGGCGTTTAGCAGACTCGAGATACATCAGATTTTTGTGATCAGTCAAGACCACCACACGATGCTTAGCACCCTCGAGCCAATGACGCCACTCCTCAAATGCCCACTTCATGGCCAACAACTCCCGATTGCCCACATCATAATTTCGCTCTGCCGGCGAAAACTTCCTGGAGAAAAAGGCACAAGGTCTCATAGTAGAGCAACCAGGGCCTCTCTGCGACAAAACGGCCCCTGCCCCAATCTCCGAAGCATCCACCTCCACCTGAAAGGGAAGTGAGGTGTCAGGTTGGCACAAAACAGGCGCCGAAGTAAACCGGCGTTTCAACTCCTGGAAAGCCTCCACGGCAGCAGGAGCCCAGTTAGCTACATCAGAGCCTTTCTTGGTCATATCCGTCAATGGTTTAACAACGCTAGAAAAATTTGCGATAAAACGACGGTAGAAGTTAGCAAAACCCAAGAACTTCTGAAGACTCTTAACTGACGAGGGTTGAGTCCAATCATGAATAGCTCGGACCTTGACTGGGTCCATCTCCACAGCAGAAGGGGAAAAAATGAACCCCAAAAAGGGAACCCTCTGTACACCAAAGAGACACTTTGAGCCTTTAACAAACAAAGAATTTTCACGCAAAATCTTAAAAACCATCCTGACCTGCTCCACATGCGAGTCCCAATCATCAGAAAAAAACAGAATATCATCCAGATAAACAATCAAAAATTTATCCAGATACTTCCGGAAAATGTCATGCATGAAGGACTGAAAAACTGAAGGTGCATTAGAGAGCCCAAATGGCATCACCAAGTACTCAAAATGACCTTCGGGCGTATTGAATGCGGTTTTCCATTCATCGCCTTGCTTAATGCGCACAAGGTTGTACGCACCACGAAGGTCTATCTTGGTGAACCACTTGGCACCTTTAATCCAGGCAAACAAGTCTGACAACAGCGGCAAAGGATACTGAAATTTGACAGTGATCTTGTTTAAAAGCCGATAGTCAATACAAGGCCTCAAAGATCCGTCCTTTTTGGCCACAAAAAAGAATCCCGCACCAAGAGGGGAAGAAGAAGGACGGATATGCCCCTTCTCAAGAGACTCCTTGATATATGAACGCATCGCGGTATGTTCAGGTACCGACAAATTAAACAGTCTCCCCTTAGGAAACTTACTGCCAGGAATCAAATCTATTGCACAGTCACATTCCCTATGAGGAGGCAGTGCACTGGACTTGGACTCGCTGAAGACATCCTGATAATCAGACAAATACGCCGGAACTTCCGAAGGCGTAGAAGAAGCAATAGACAAGGGCAGGGAATCTCCATGAATTCCATGGCAGCCCCAACTTGACACCGACATTGCCTTCCAGTCCAAGACTGGATTATGGGTCTGTAACCATGGCAAACCCAAAACAACCAAATCATGCATCTTATGCAGAACAAGAAAACGTATCACCTCCCGATGTTCGGGAGTCATGCACATGGTAACCTGTGTCCAAAACTGCGGTTTATTTTTTGCCAAAGGCGTAGCATCAATACCCCTAAGAGGGATAGGATTTTCTAATGGCTCCAGAACAAAACCGCAGCGCTTGGCAAATGACAGATCCATCAGACTCAGGGCAGCACCTGAGTCTACAAACGCCATGACAGGATAAGATGACAGTGAGCAAATCAAAGTTACAGATAGAATAAATTTAGGTTGCAAATTACCAATGGCGACAGGACTAACAACCCTAGTAAGACGTTTAGAGCATGCTGAGATAACATGTGTAGAATCACCACAGTAGTAACACAAGCCATTCTGGCGTCTATGAATTTTCCGCTCATTTCTAGTCAGGATTCTATCACATTGCATTAAATCAGGTGCCTGTTCAGACAACACCATGAGGGAATTTGCGGTTTTGCGCTCCCGCAACCGCCGGTCGATTTGAATTGCCAGGGCCATGGAATCATTCAGACCTGTGGGAATGGGAAAACCCACCATCACATTCTTAATGGCTTCAGAAAGGCCATTTCTGAAATTTGCAGCCAATGCACACTCGTTCCACTGGGTCAGCACGGACCATTTCCGAAATTTTTGGCAATACACTTCAGCCTCGTCCTGGCCCTGAGACATAGCCAGCAAGGCTTTTTCTGCCTGAATCTCAAGATTGGGTTCCTCATAAAGCAAACCGAGCGCCAGAAAAAACGCATCAATATCAGCCAATGCCGGATCTCCTGGCACCAGCGAGAAGGCCCAATCCTGAGGGTCGCCCCGTAAAAAAGAAATAACAATTTTCACTTGCTGAGCGGAGTCTCCAGATGAACAGGGTCTCAGGGACAAAAACAATTTACAATTATTCCTGAAATTTCTAAATTTAAATCGGTCTCCGGAAAACAGTTCAGGAATCGGTATCTTAGGTTCTGACATAGGATTTCTGATAACATAATCTTGTATGCCCTGCACACGAGCAGTAAGCTGGTCCACACCTGTAATCAGGGTCTGGACATTCATGTCTGCAGCAAACACAAGCCACTCAGAGGTAAAGGGGAAAAGAAAAAAAAATGAGAAAGAGAAAAAAAAAACCTCAGAATTTTCTTTCTTATAATCCCGCTTCTGCAATGCATTTAACATTTAATACTGGCCTGGCAAACTGTTATGACCCCAATGACGAGGGTCTCAGAGGAACAAGTAAGTCTGCGAAGTACAAAAATCCAGCTCATAGGGCAGTGGTAACTGGGTTGACCATATATCTACTCCTAACGCCAACACTAGAAGTAGCCGGGGAACATGCCTACGTTGGTCGCTAGATGTCTCGCGCCAGCCGGAGGACTAACTACCCCTAGAAGAGGAAAACAAAGACCTCTCTTGCCTCCAGAGAATAGACCCCAAAAGTTGGATACAAGCCCCCCACAAATAATAACGGTGAGGTAAGAGGAAATGACAAACACAGAGATGAACTAGGTTTAGCAAAGAGAGGCCCACTTACTAATAGCAGAATGTAGTAAGATAACTTATATGGTCAACGAAAACCCTATCAAAAATCCACACTGGAAATTCAAGAACCCCCGAACCGTCTAACGGCCCGGGGAGAGAACTCCAGCCTCCCTAGAGCTTCCAGCAAGGTTAGGATACAGATTATGTACAAGCTGGACAAAAATGCAAACAAAAACAAATAGCAAAAAGCAAGAAAGCAGACTTAGCTTAATCTAGCAGGAACCAGGATCAGTAGACAAGAGCACAACAGATTAGCTCTGATTACAACGTTGCCAGGCATTGAACTGAAGGTCCAGGGAGCTTATATAGCAACACCCCTGACCTAACAACCCAGGTGAGCATACAAGGGATGGCAGACATTCCCAGAGTCAAATCACTAGTAACCACTAGAGGGAGCCAAAAAGGTAAATTCACAACAAGAGTCCATCTAAAGGGTTTTATCCAACGGGATCCTGTGATGCCATCCGGACATATATCTGTGACAGTGACAATCTATTACTTTTCTCTTATACTGTAATATTCCGACTATTGCGTTACTCTTTACTGTAATAGTAAAAAGATCTGAAATTCTGAATACGGACACCCAGTATACACCTATAGGTATATTTAATATATCCTTACAGCATATCTGTACTTTGTAGATCATACTGTCTTTTCTGTTTTCTGACAGGTCTACCAGATTCGGCAAAGAATCAACACCATCCCCTGTAAGACATATGTCTGACGTTCTGCAGTCACTTCATGTATAAGTCAGCTCAGTGCGTAAAGAATTAATTTAACTATTAACATGAGTGAATGTAATTTGGAATTTAGAGATTACTTCTCTTAGGGCTTTTACTAAGTCATTGTATCACCTTTGCTAGATTTTAAGTGTGCTGGGACCACAGCCAATGCTTCTTTCTCACACCAAGTGGTTCCATCAGGGGATGGGCCATCTTTAAATGAGCAAACACATAATTGTCCTGTAATGTGTGTTCACATCAATATTATTACAGGAGGCATGAGGGTTGGAAAGACTGTGACAGTAGAAAGACTTGACATTAAATTGGTAATGATAGTTTATAGAAAGTTATTATGTAAAATCCAGTATTCAAAGAACTTGTGCCACAAACACAATGTATCGCCATGCTATAAAATAAGTGATAAGTTGATGATCATGGGGCTCCCAATGGCACGGGGCAGATTGATCGTGAGAGTCCTGAGCTTTATGCTACATGTATGGGAAGTCAAGCATGAACACTACCACTTCACTCAATGTTTATATTACTGATGGAGACATGTAGCATTAGCTAACACTGACCGCCATCAGTCACTTAGTGGCCTGTTTACACAGCTGGCGTAAAGGCTGCCATTATTCTCGCAGCACAAAAGATCATTTTAGTTAATGAATTAGCGTTCTGCTGCTCTTTCATCATTCCATCATTCCTTGGAATGCTCATTCATGATAGTCCTACAGTATAAGTGGACCATGGTTCTGTTAGTCCCATAGACTTTGAATGAAGCAGCAGTACACATACTGAACCACTGCACCATTTAACCAGGGCACCACGTAGAGTAAGTGTCCAAGTGGTGGGTACTGTCTGTGTGCAGGTAAGGTAGCTCAGTTGGCACTCTATAAGGGGGATATCTGGCAAGCTCTCTTTACTGGTGTGTTTTACTTACTCAAATGCATAATACAATTCTGGGGAAATGTGGGAACTGGCAAGGTAAGGCTAGGATCACACTGGAAGTTGCAGTTCTGGTTCTCTGTTCCATTATAGGAACAGAAAAGTGAGCTCCTGCAAGCAACTTATTAATACTATGACCGACACACACAGCGCAAGAAGATCTCCATTGATTACAATGGGGTCTGTTTGGTTTTGTTTGTTTTTTCATCATTTTATTGGAACAAACACTGCAAGTGCAGTTCTGCTTGCCAATTACAGTGGCATGTAAAAGTTTGGACACCCCTGGTCAAAATTACTGTTATTGTGAACAGTTAAAGGGAATCTGTAACCCCATTTTTTGCCTATAAGCTGTGGCCACCGCCATCAGGGGCTTAACTACAGCATTCTGTAATGCTGTAGATAAGCCCCCGATGTAACCTGAAAGATAAGAAAAACAAGTTAGATTATACTCACCTGGGGGGGGGCAGTCCCGGTGCGGTCCGGTCCGATGGACGTCACGGTCCGGGTCCAGCATCTTCATGCGATGTCATCCTCTTCTTTGCTTCCTGTCGCGGCTCCTGCGCAGGCGTACTGATTTGCCCTGTTGAGGGCAGAGCAAAGTGCTGCAGTGCGCAGGCGCCGGGAAAGGTCAGAGAGGCCCAGCGCCTGCACACTGCAGTACTTTGCTCTGCCCTCAACAGGGCAGATAAAGTACGTGCAGGAGCCGCGACAGGAAGCAAGGAAGAGGATGTCATCGCATGAAGATGGGAGGAACTGGACCCGGACTGCAACGCCCATCGGACCGGACCGTGACCGCCCCTGGGTGACTATAATCTAACTTGTTTTTCTTATCTTTCAGGTTACATCGGGGGCTTATCTACAGCATTCCAGAATGCTGTAGATAAGCCCCTGATGGCGGTGGCCGCAGCTTGTAGGCCAAAAATTGGGTAACAGATTCCCTTTAAGCAAGTTGAAGATGAAATGATATCTAAAAGGCCTAAAGTTAAAAATTACACTTTTCTTTTGTATTTAGGAAAAAAATTCAGTATATTGTCATTTTTTACATTTTAAAAAATTGCAAAAATGATACTGGGCAGATGAAAACATTTGGCACCCTTGGAGATTTGTGTGGTCAGATAACTTTGACAAAGGTTTCAGACCGTAATTAGCCTTTTAGGGTTTTGGCTTGTTCACTATCATCGTTGGGAAAGGACAGGTAAAGAAAATTTCCCAGCTTTATAAAAAGACAGGCCCACAAAGCAGGAAAAAGTCTATTAATAAATAGCAAAGCATTTTCAAGTTGCCATTTACTCAGTTTGAAGTGTAATTAAGAAAAAGCAGTTAACAGGAACAGTGGAAACTAAGATAAGGTTTGGAAGACCAAGCAAAATTTCAGTGAGAGCTGCTCATAGGATTGCTAGAGAGTTAAATCAGAACCCCCGCTTGACTTTAAAAGACCTCCAAAAAGGTTTATCAGACTATGGAGTTGTGGTATATTGTACTACTGTTCAGAGACACCTGCACAAATATGGCATTCATGGATGAGTCATCAGAAGAAAACCTCTTCTGTGTCCTCACTATAAAATTCAGCATCAGCATGCAAAAGAACATTTAAACAAGCCTGATGCATTTAGGAAACAAGTCCTGTGGACCAATGAGGTAAAAATAGAACTCTCTGGCCTCAATGGATAAAAAAGGGCACAGAATTTCAGGAAAAGAACCATTTCTCCAACCATTAAGAATGGAGGTGGATCAATCATATTTTGAGACTGTGTTGCAGAAAATGACACAGGTTACATTTCAAGGGTAGAGGAACAATGGATTCAACGAAATTTCAACAAATTCTTGATGCAAACATAACACCATCTGTAAAAAAGCTGAAGTTGAAAGAGGATGACTTCTGCAAATGGATAATATTTCCAAACACATGCCAAAAATCCAAAATAGATGACCTCAAAAGGTGTAAGCTGAAGGTTTTACAACTGCCCTCACAGTCCCAATCTGAACTTCATTGAAAATCTGAGGCTAGACCTCAAAATAGCAGTGCATGCAAGAAGACCCAGAAATCTCACAGAACTGGAAGAATTTTCCAAGGAAGAATGGATGAAAATCCCTGAAACAAGAATTGAAAGTCTCTTGGCTGGCTACAAAAAGCATTTACAAGATGTGATACTTGCAAAAGGGGGTGCTACTAGGTACTAACCATGCAGGGTGCCCAAACTTTTGTATCAGAACATTTTCCTTCTGTTAGATACCTGGGCACTATTACCTGAAGGTAAGTGGGTAACTAGGATCTTCATTGTGACACACGGCATAAGGCGACCATGACTTGTCAACTGCAAAAAATAGAACCCTACTGGATTTTTAGCTGCAAGTCACATGCATCTTTGTAAGCCTGGACTTCAAAATAATCTGAATCCAGCTTGTTATAGATGTACAATTTGCACTTTTTTTGGTCACAAAACTTGTATGACCTTTGTGGTCACATAACTAACTAAAATTGCTGTTTAGTCCTATCCTGAAATGATAGAAATATATGATGTAATATAGGTCACATATAGCAACCACAACTATTCCATTAAAGGTTTGTTCTCAAGTTCTTAAATTGCTTTAATTAGTTAGACAGTATGAAAATCAGAAAGTTTGCCATTGACCTGCTTTTTCTATCTGTCATTCTCCTGCAATTTCAGTTTTTATATTTTATACTGCACAGCATGTTTTCATGGAGTCTGGCCTCCAGACACTGGCAAAAGAGCATCCACATTCCTGGAGAGGAGTTAACTCTCAACATCCCAGTCTGCTCTCTCCTGCCCACAGATTTCTATACAGCAGTTAGCTGGTCACATTCCTCTCACTCTTTCTCATCTCCTGAAGAGAGGCAATTATAAATCACCAGCCAGGGGATGCCACAGCAAGTCTGCTAATGTCCGGAGCTGTATGCTTGTTTAAATGCCCTTTTATCACTATGTATAAATGCCATAATAACTGTGTCGACTCATAACAGAACAAACCACTAATAGCTAAATGTGTTATATAGCAGAACTTGTGCTGAGCTTTATAGTTCTACTAATACTACAGTTCTATTACTCAGCAGAGATGTCACTCAATGAGGAGAGCCGCCCTGCCAGAAAGTAAAAAGTAAGGAAACTAAGGAGGCTACATAGCTTTGTGCTGCTCAAGAGACAACTTGAGACTACCCTTTCAAGTGTGGAAGAATTGCATCATAAGGGAGAACTGCCTGAAAACCAGCCTCTGAATATCATCATTGGAAATTACAATATGTCCCATAATCCTCTGCCAAACAGCTGCTATTGAAAGTTACTCAGGTTAAACATTCATAAAAATTGACAGAAACAAGAAGCAGACCGCCAGGACCCAACCTTGAAAAATAATTTATTTTTATAAAAGTCAATGTCTGAAAAAAAAGTATACCATCTGCTAATGACATAGTACTATACAAAATGCCTCTGCAATTTGAGACATCATAGTTAGTTACAACATAAAGTCTATAAAAATAGGAAGAAAAATAACATTAAATAAGCAAGCAAATGGTTAATTTAGAACAGGAACAGTGAACAGAAGAAGGAACAGAAGAAGGAATAGCCAGGCGATGCCGCCTAGCTAAGAGCTGATTATTTGTCCAGTTCTTGCTAAATGAGGCAGATGTTCTATTCAGGGCTAATTTTGGTAGGCACCTGGACTTCATCACTCCCGCACAGAGAGTAAAAGGTTTTTCCAATCAGCCAGTGCCACTTTACCATATCCTTCCAGGCACATTGTTAAGCTCACCAGGGTTTTACAACATTGGCTCAAGGACAATACAGAACTGGGCTTGTTATTTGCAAAGAAGACGGTCAGTCTATTCATATGGATGCACAACTATCTGCAGCCAAGAAAGTTAGTTAAGTCGGAGCTCTGGGAAACCTGCTGAGCTAAAGATGAGCTCCAGTGTTATTTTTTTTAACTTTTGAGTCAGTATGGTTTACTTGAAAAGTGTTTGATATCAGGTTATACTAATATTACATAGAAACGTAATATATTTCCGATAATGCTAACATGGTGCGTCAAATAGACAGTGCTGGTGTCTTTAGTGACTTTTTAATACAAGTGTGTTTGAGAGTTAAAATATCCATAATCTTACCTTATGATATACAATTACCGTAATACTTCATTGCTGGGGATTGGACGTCCAGTACATCCGTGCATCAGCAGAATCAAGGCGCCATAGTCCCTTCATTAATTACCCAAGCCAGGTACTGCAGCACAGCCTGTGTCACTGATTGGACCTGTGCTGCACTACCAGTAACACCCACTTGTATGGATGTTTTTCTGTGTCTGTGTGAATAATGCCATGTTACTCCAGACATTTCTTAGTTTACCCTACTGAAGCAATGCAGGCAAATAGAATCAACCTAGTTGCCATAAACTGCGGAGCTAATAAGGTGGTCTGTATGGTGGGCTATAGCGTGGACTCATAAGAACGCTCTTTCCTGATTATTGACCTGTGTAAACACGCCATTAATTTCATTTTATATACCATCTACGAAATCATTCCTGTTGGCAGCACATTACGACAAGGAAGCAGGGGATGTGCTGCTGACAACATGATGCTCTTTTGGGACAGAACGATCAAATTAAGGCTGGGTTCACAAAGCATTTGTCACCATGTTCAGTGGCTCCTTCGGGGTTTACGTCCGAACCTCGGGAAAATAAGATTCAGGCATATTTGCTGACAGGGCCATTGACAGTAATTATGCAGACTGAGGCACAGTGTTCTCTGTCGTGCATTATTTTCGTCTATATCTTGCGGTCCGTCTCAAATAGGCATATACAGCTGAAAATTATGCCTTGATGGAAAGTAGTGGGAAATGCTATGTGAACCCAGCCTAACAATTGTTCTTCCCCATAAAATTTTTGTAGCCAAAGATGGGTCAGTAAACAAATGTTGCTGAACTTCTCTATAGTCGATCTGCAATCAAAAGGGCCAAAACGTCACAGAAGACTGAGCCGAGTAATTGCCTGTAGAGCCAAGAAGAACCTCTGAATGGGAAGGTGACTCTAATCTACTAAGCAAAATGGTTCCTTTATAGCAGCAGCTGCTAATTAGACTTGAAGGCTAAGTAAGCTGACTTGGCTGGTTTGAAGGCCTACTGTGCAGACTGACCCTAAAATAGAGTCAAATGCATCAAAGGCCTGGGTAGGGTTATCCTGGCCATAGTGTCTGTGATTGTGATGGATGGGGTTGTGCCAGCCTGGAGGGAACCTGGGAGGAATAATAGATGTTCTCAGATTAAAGCAAGGGAGGCTGTTAAAGAACCAAGTTGATGTTTTGACGTGTGCCAACTCTGAGGGTTGCTTAGGAGGAACTGCAGCGCAGTACTTGTTTACTTGGGAATTGGCTGGACTAGGTTACTTGGGAATTGGCTGGACTAGGTTACTTGGGAATTGGCTGATCTAGGTTACTTGGGAATTGGCTGGACTAGGTTACTTGGGAATTGGCTGGACTAGTTTCAGTTGTACTGCGTAATAACACTAACCGAATAACTGAGTGACCTCAGATATGCAGAGTATTTCAGCACAGGCCCTATTGGAATGTTATGGGAAAATAGAAAAAATGTAGTTGTTGTGAGTAAGGGTCCACTTCAGAGAAGAGGCTGACAACTATATTAGAATCGGTGAGAGATAGTTACAATACACTATATTGCCTTGCGCTGGCATGTACTTCGGAGGACAGAGAATGAACTTCAATCCAATATTGCGGCCAGCATGCAGCCAGCGGGTAAGGAAAGGGTGAATCAAACACCTGAAAACCCCGCCCATATGACTCAAAACTGGTCCCGCCAAATTCAGGTGACAGGTTCCCTTTAATAAAAGAAGGCATTTTTTTAAGAGGAGCTAGGAATACAAGATTGTGGCAGTATTCTTTGTTCAGGAAAACGCTGTAATATTTCAGCTAAAGTGCCTCCTTGTGTAACTGCTAAGTGGAATTGTATGTACTCAATCTGTCTGTGAATCGTCCAAAGTAAAAGTGGAGCCCAAACTAACAGCAGTGAGACCTTCGCTGACCCCAAATATGAATTTGACTGTTCATGGTACAATGGCGGTGTACCTAGAAAATGAATTTGGCTGCGCTGGATTTTTATGGTCCATAAGGGATGTCCAGAAGCATAACCCTATGATTATACAATAGATAATACCAGTGGACTTTTAACAGTTAATTTGTTTTCATGTCATTTATTATTTCAGCTGAAACAAAGAAAACAGAATCCGCTTCCCCCTTATATTCATCCCAGTTTTGAATTAAGAGACAAAAGCAAAAGGCTTCCTACTCTGTCACAAGGTTATAAGAAGGATGTGGATTAGCAGAAAAGGCCAAATCTCTAGGGGTAAGAAGCATATACAGGCTGCTTTCTGTTTTCCTCCCACAGACACACAAAAATAACATAATCAATGAATGGAGTGGCTGAGTTTGCATTATTAATGTGAATAAGGCACACAATATCTATAATTCCATTAGATGACCTCTAAGAGGAACGTTACCGAGCAAAGCCTCGTATAGGTAGACAACGTCTTCATTGCCATCACAATTTTTATTAGTCAAAGACAGTGATGACATTAAGTGATGAAAAAGACACAGGTCGGTCCTTGCTTCAGATCATGGCTAAAAATGGCAGAAAAAAACAGCTGTGAGTCAGCAGGGCATGTATTATTCAGTTCTGTATAGACACAGACTTCCAGTGACTTCTTTTGTGCTTTGGGTGGCTGAGCACCTCCCAGGTTACGCGGCAGCATATGCCACAGGAAGCCCTCCGCGGCCATATGGTGCTCATTACACTGCAGTTTCTGCACTGCTGCCATTTAATATCCCGGATAATCTTTCCCTCAATACTTGAATCCTACATGTAAAGGGAATGTGCTGCAAAGTACTTAAACGCTATCACGTAAGTGCTAGATAAACATTCATGTTCCCAATAATGATGGGGGAGTTCCTTTCTGTCTCATTTAAAGGCCAGGCTGGAGTAGCATCTAACTTTTATGAGGGAATCCTGACTCTTCTCCAACGTATGAAGTCTGTCGTGGAAGATAAGGATTGGACATTTTAAATTTTAATGTTCGATTCTTTTTATTTAATTGAGGAGAATCTGCTGCCGAAGAGGTTTGCCAGAATTAAGGTGTCCATACACATATATAGATGTTGGCCAAACTGTTATTCTGCCACAAGCTAGATCCTGAGGTCCCCAATATTGAGCATTCCTGTACTCTTTATGTCAGAATAATCTGGTAATGACCATTCTCCTTACCAAATAAAAGGATCAGCTATTGAACTTCCAACGGATGAATCCTTCTATACGCCAACATCAAGAGTTGTAAGGCCCCGACGCATATCAAATGCTTGGCGGATCTCTCCAAATTATGACTTTTATGTAATGTATAAAGGGGCCTTTATCCCTCTGGTTAAAGGTGAAGGTTTTGCAGGACTAAAGGCCTTCATACACATTAGACTAACACCAGAAGGATCCACCGATACCGACAGGTAATATGTTTGGGGGCTCCCGACTCCCATCATCTGTAGGGGGAGATAAGGAACCAGAATGTCCAATTTTGGACTTCCGTTCCTTTTTTCTATAAGAGATGAGCCACCACCAGAGATGTCTGGCAGCGGCTGTTTTATAGACTATACAGGAGCACTCAGCAGAGCGAGGAGGGTGAGATAGCTGACGACTAAACTATCGGCCATGTTATTGGTCATCCAACAGCCATCTAAAATGGATTACAACTTTTCTATCAGATCCCTGTTAATATTTAATTTTCTAATTTTCAATGCTGCTAGAATGACTTAAATATAGAGTTATGAGCTGAGTATATTACATTACTTGTAAGAATGGACATTCTATTAAAGACAGAAAATAGCTCTATATTGTGATATGAGGACAACAAAGGAATATCCAAAGTATTACGTAGCTTCCATTTGGTTTTAAGCCTGAATATAAAGTACAACCTTATCAAGAAAAACAGAAACATCCCATATTTTGGGGAACTGGGGGATAATAAAATCGACCACAAAGATTCCTGACCACAAAATTTATCTTTGAACGACAGTTTCCCCATAAAACTGTGTTCGTTTTTCTTAAGCGAGACATAATGCATCAATTTGAATGCTAAAAAAGCAGTTAACAAAACATCAGTTAGGCCAGGTTCACATTATTATTATTATTATTTATTATTATTTATTTATATAGCACCATTAATTCCATGGTGCTGTACATGAGAAAGGGTTCACATTTGTGTTTCTGTGCGCAGCGTACGATCCGCATCGATCTGCATGCGTCACGTGTCCATATATTTAACATTGTGTAAGCAGGGACACGTTTTTGAATGCGTTCGCTTGCGGATGCGTATGCATGCGTCATTTTGAGGTGTGCGGCGGGGTCCGGCGAAAGCAGCATGTTACATTTTTTGAGGCGTCAAATATTGCGCAATCATCCGCATGCAGACGATTGCGGATGATTGCGTCAAAAAAATGCATTAGTGTCTATGGGAAAGCATTGGTACGCAATGGCATGTGTACCAATGCGTTTTAGACTGCGCATGTCCAGAAAATGATGTCATCGCCTCCACCATGCGCATAAAATACGCAAACACATGGCAAAACGCATGCACACGCAGCGTTTTTGTTTGCGTCATGAGCAAGATGATGCGCAGGCATAAGCATGCTTTTGCATACGTTTGCGCATGCAGATATTACGCTGCGCACAGAAATGCTAATGTGAACTTAGCATTAAAGTGGTAAGTAGTGATCAATAAGTTATGTATAATAGTGGTTGGAAATGGTATTTACATATACAGTTGGTGAAATAAGTATTTAACTTGTCACCAATGTTCTCATTAATACGTATAACTTAATTTATGGACATCTATGGTTTGGTTTTTTTGCCGTTGTGGATTGGATGGGTTGTTACCAACATCTGATGAGAATTTCATGTCAATATCGCCTTTAGAAATATATTTATAATGAAGGGTGTGGAAGAAAATCAAGGAACCATTGGGAGCTGCCGAAAAAAGGAGGGCTCACAGATAAAGTTCCTGCTACTTTTTTTAGGCTACGCACTTCAGCAACATACAGGTACCGTCATCAGGCCATATGAAAGAGGAGGTACAGACACATATATTGTAGGGATTCACGCTTTCAGGTAGGCAATAGGTAGCGCTTACACAGGCAATGAGGTTTAGACCAAACGTGTAATTTTTTTGTTTTCATAAAACTGCGAGGAATTACAACCCTAACAGCCTTTTCTGGGCACAAAGGTATAGCAGCAAATAAACTGTCACTGGGATTCCGCAACAGAGGAGCTAGAAGACCGCGGCATCTGATTGCTCCCATTCCTGCTCTGAGAAGAAGCACTCCTCCTTCATTTTAATGTTGTTTATTTCTTCTGTCAGAACAGCGGTTAATCAGTCATGTTGGAGAGCCCTGAGCTCACACCTGAGCTCAATTAGCCACTCCTGTTTCCTTTATAATCTGGGCTCTGATGCAAATCCTTGTCAGAGCTAGCATTTGCTGCATTGCTTCAGGAGGGAGAAGTGTTCATATGAGAAGGAGTGTTGGAGGAGTTATCTGTGACTATTGCGTGGTTTGTAAGTTTCCAATCTCTATTTTTGTTTTTTCCTCTACCTCCACTCCCCATTTAATTCCTCTGCTATATGTGAGTGAATATTTTGTGTACCTGGAGTTATCTGTTAACCCTTGCTTGTGTTGCATTGTCGGGTTGTTGTTCTGCGGTACCCAATAGCGCGCCTCTTCCTTAGGTAGGGGAAGAGAACATATGGAGGGATAACTCAGGACACAGGGCAAGGATGGAGGCCCCAGCATCTTCACCTTCGGAAGTATCCTGGGGAATAGGGTGAGCTAGGGCGCCCCCTAGAGATAGGGACAGGGAAGGAGCCCCTGGTCCATGAACAACCGACAGCTGTGTCATGACATAAACATTCAATTCAGCAGGCACATATGTCATTGTGGGCTCACCCGAACAGATTACCATCCTTTCTCCAGGAGCAAACTTCATACACAGAAGAGGTCCTATCAGTCTTAGTATCTCCTTCAGCCAGAGTTCCAGCAGCTTCCAGCGCCAAACAGAGGTGTGCATAAATAGACTCAAAGATTTTTATTGCCATACATTATAATACATTTTAAATTTTCGGAATTTTTATTGTGCATAAGACACAAATAAAGATGATGTTTGGATACTTGTTGAGTCATTTTTTGACTTCTACGAGACAGTGTTGTAGGCATTCTCTGTGACTTATGTAGGCAGGTGGAGCGGAGCTGTGTCCATCACCTACTGTCAGTGAATTAATCCTATGTTATCTGCCTTTATCTTTATTTCAGAGATCCATCTTACGCAATTCTGCCTCTGATGAAAATAAGATGACTATTGACCCCAGCCTCAGTGCACACAGCACTGTTGTGAGGGCTCTTTGGCCAGTTTTGAAATATGCAAGATTACAGAATTTTTAAAGACATACAATAAAAAGGAACTACTCCCAAAATGCAGATGGTACATTTCTACTACTGAAGCTAAGAGCATATTTTACAGTAGCAGCAAGTCTGCTGTAGTTTCCAGACCACCACTGTCCTTCACATTATAAAAACACTTCCATCTTCTTCATATTGACATGTCTGCATAATAGATAAGGAATATAAGAAGGAGCCGTTTTCCAGGTCGCTGGTGACGTGATGCCCTGTCACTTAAGCCCCATTAACAATATAAAATCTACAAATTAGTCAGCTTTTTTTTCTTTTTTTTTTTAAGCATCGGGACTGCCATCAGTGTTAAAAATAAGGCACACTGCATTCTGCTAAGCAATCTCCAATCAATACACATTAAGGCTGTCCGATATTACCCAGATCATGGATTTTATCTCTGTATACTCTATGTAAAGTGAGCGCTCGGCATTTTGCTAGCTGTCGTATATCAAGAATTAAATGGAAGTGGCATCAGAGGAACCATGACTGGAGCAAAAGAGAAGAACTTCAGCATCTTCACTTTAGTTGAGCTCCATTTCTCCAGGCAATCAGGCTATCACATTCAGATATCTATCCCTCCAGGTACCTGTGCTAGCACTTGGCATCCTGATCAGTTATGCTTTTTGTAATATAAAAGAGGGTAGCAGCCATTGAACCCTCAAGATAAAGCAAAGAATGAGAAGGAAACATAGAAAGATGAGATGGTTCTTTTACAATTTACTAAATTAAATTATAGGAATGTAGTTTATGAAAGGAGAGTTTTAATTATGGCTTTAAGGGGAACTATGTCTACATAGCAGGCAATTAAATAATAAACAATATAAGGTATACGAGGGGCTGCTGATAAGTCTTTGGCTTTACCCAGAAAAAAACAAGATTGGAAGATGAAACTTTACATTTATTCCACATTCTCTCCACTGATGTCAACACACTTCTTATATCGGTATTCCAAGCTCTGTAAACCTTTCAAAAAGAAGGATTTCGGTTGTGCCTCAAACCAGGATCCATAACAGTCATGACATCAGAAATGGTGTGAAATTTGGTACACTTGAGGTGTTTCTTCAGGTTTGGAAACAGATGACAGTCAGAGGGAGCTAGATCTGGTGAATAAGGTGGGTGGTCAACCAGCTGGAAGCCCAGCTCCACCAGTTTTGCTTTGGTCATTTGTGCAGTGTGAGCGGAGGCATTGTCTTGCAGGAACAAGATTCCTTTGGACCGCTTGCCGTGCCTTTTGGCCTTCAGAGCTGCCTTCAATTGGTTCAAAAGTTCAATGTAATACCTTGCATTGATGGAGGAACCCTTTTGAAGGTACTCCACTAGCAGCACGCCCTTCTTAGCCCAGAACACAGACGCCATTAGTGGCTGATTTTTGCACCCTGAACTTCTTTAGACGAGGAGAACCACTGTGCTTCCACTCTTGACTGTTCCTTGGTTTCAGGGTCATACAAAGAAATCCAGGTCTCATCCATGTGACCAGTCGATCCAGGAAGTTCTTATCGGTCTGGAAATGCTGACAAATGGACTGGGAAATTTTCACTCGCATGTTATTCTGATCTGTTGTCAAACATTTGGGGACCCACTTTGCAGATAGCTTCTTGATGTCCAAAGGTTCATGGATAATTACACAAACACATTCACAGGAAATCCCCATGATGCCTGCTATTGCTGAAATTTGCCGATTCTCCAGTACGAGGTTGTGCACAGCATAGACGATCTCTGGAACAACAACTACTCTCGTTCGTCCAGGACGTTCCTCATCGTTGGTGCTAAAGTGGCCCATTTTAAACTTGGCAAACCAGTTCTTAACTATAGAATATGAAGGGCATTGCTCCCCCAATGTCTGTGACATAGCACCATGAATATCCTTTGCGGACTTTTCTTGCAGAAACAAGAATTTTATCACTTGTGTGCTCTCATTTGCTGTGAATATCGCATTAGACTCCGCCATTTTGTTGCCATAAGCTAAAAAACACAACATTTTGAAAACATAGTAGACACATAAGGCTTTCATGTGATGTAACATTCGTTGCCATAGAAACAAAAAAGATCACAAAGCCAAAGACTTATCAGCAGCTCCTCGTATTAATACATGTTAAACTTTTTGGAGACACCAGCTATCCATTTTATTAAAAGTTGGAGCACTTATTTAACAGGCGTAAAATTGAAGAAGAGAGGGGTGGGTTTGGAGGTCTGGGTTGGAGTCAAGTAGGTTGTTAACAGATAAAGGGTTAAAGGAAACTCACCAGGATAATTTTACTATTTAAACTATTGATATGGCTGTAAAGGCTGTAGAACAGAAATAAACATAATATATATCTTGTTGGAATGCGCTGGGCCATCACTGAGAAATCGAGCTTTGAAGCTACATGCAAAGTAGCATTGAAGTGCATTGGGGGGGTGTCCTGATGCAGTCAAAGGGAAGCTACATGCCCCAATGTACTTGTCCTGCCAGGTGCCCTTTAAAGACACCTTCAAAAGAGCTTTGTATATGTGTATGTAGCGTAGTGTGTGTGCTAATATACTCACCTACAGCCATCTCTTCGGGTATCCAGTGCCATCCTGGCCCTCTTCTCAGAGACATCACTGCTCTTCAGAATATCCAGGTCAATCTATGCTCTATGCATGACCCGGAAGTGGCTTTTACAATGTAAGCCTATGGAACATCAGAATGAAGACTCTTAAGCTTACATTGTAAAAGAGACTTCCATCTCACGCATAGAGCAAAGATTGACCTGGATAGTCTGAAGTATGATGATGTCACTCAGAAGAGGAGCAGAAGAGCACTGGATACCGAAGAAGGCAGCAGCAGGTGAGAATATTAACACACTGACAGCATATACACATACGCACAGATTTAGAGAAACAAAAAAGTTCATTGGAGGGCTTCTTTAAGCAGTGGTCAGAATGTGGAGTCAGGAGACATCTACATACACTCAATGAGCTAGATCTAATAAGTTCCCTTTAATCAATGGTCAGAAATTGGAAAGAAAAATAGGGAAAGGAAATGCAGAAAAAGAAGAGCAAGTAACATCATATGAAGGGGAAAGAAGAGGTATCCAATTCAAGTTTGAAGCATGAAGAAGCCCACTTATCCCGACTATGGGTGAGAAATGTTTACTAAGTCTTCAACCTTGTCACCATAGTCAGTGGGAATGTGGTTATGATGGGGTTTTGGGAACCTTTTGAAGCTTTGATAGTGCATGATTGATATTCTTCCTGTTAAATATGGTCTCAGGAAGCAGCTGCTGAAGATAAAGTGGAGATGCAGAGCAAGTAGCTTCACACTGCCTGGATAGTGACTTACCCAGGCGTCTTGTCAGGTTCTTCTCAATTTTCCTAATGTTCCTAATATTGTTTCAATATTATTTATAGAGTTAATAGATCAGACTGCTCTCATCATTTTTCTCTGTCACTCCGAATGATTGGTGGGTTATTAGTTAAAAAGCAAAAACACTAAACTTTGGATTAAAGTTTGCCCATCAAATACCCTGATCAAGCAAGGAAGGCTCCAATACCTTAATGAACCATGGAAGAAGGGCCCAGGGTACTTGTATGGACGCTGTCTCGCTGAGTGACTAAGGATCTCTCCACATAGTCTTTAGACGGGAAGAACATGTTTATTCAGCTCAGTTGTCACTTCCACCATCGTGCATAGTTGTCCTGAATTATTTAGATACTATTTTTTAACGTTCGCTTCAAACATTTCAAGTGAATTACCTTCCTTTGCAAGAGACCAGGGAAAGCATGTAAAGTAAGTGTGAATCATCTTGGTGTTAAAAATAAATTTTGAAAGCCAAAGGTAAATAAATAAGCTTTGTACATAGCTCTACCCAATATGTCTGCTCTGTGCATGGAAGCAAATTAAATAATTGATAAGTTGGAACTAAAACATAAAAGTACAAGCATGTTACTCTAAAGGGACTTGTGTATTGTCTTTCAGATTCTGAAGAGGAAGGCTCCCAAACTGATGCTAAGGCGCCATGCTGTTCCCAGCAGCTGCTGCTCAGTTTGGCAGCGGAGCACAAAGGACCTCAAGATTGAGGAAGCCCTAGGAATTGTGAATAATGCAGCTGAACAAAGGCTTAACTTGAAATTTTAGACATATGCATCTGCCTGCATAAATAACAAACAGTGATTTACTGCCATTTCAAGAGTCTGAAGCAGGACTTAAATAAATTGGAGATGAAAACTATAAAGGGAAAGCAATAGGCACTTTGATGATACTACAGGAAGTCAACCAGAGGGAAACATCTGGCTGTAGCTTTGAATTTTTCATAAGTGTTTAATGCAGACCTGCTAAGATACAGAATGTTATTTACTGCTTCATTGTTACACCCCCACCCCAAGAATGGGATTCTCCAGGCAAGTTCGTAAATGACGCCTGATAACAATGGGGTTACTTGTGGTTTATTACAACTGTCTCAACATCTTGTTGCAAAATTATGGAATATCATTTACATAAGATATCTTCAATCCATTATTGAGAGTAACTTTAATTAAAGGGGTATTACCATCTAAAAAATCATATCCTAATATGTAGTAGGTGTAATAATAGTAATATTAGCAAATACATCCAATGTACATAGAGAGCTGTGGTGTGAATGTGGGCAGCTTTCCCAGCTTTGCTTCATCATGATACATATAAAAAAGATGCTCCTGGTAAGCACCTATTCATACTAGTTTGGATGTGCCAGTCGTTTTTCTGTTATTTCTATGTTAGCTTACTGACTGAGCACTCCTCCCTTGGTTTTTAATCCCTTAATGACCTTGGGATTTTCCGTTTTTCCGTGTTCGTTTTTCGCCCCCTCCTTCCCAGAGCCGTAACTTTTTTCTTTTTCCGTCAATTTGGCCATGTGGGGGCTTATTTTTTGCGGGACGAGTTGTACTTTTGAACGACATCATTGGTTTTACCATGTCGTGTACTAGAAAACAGGAAAAAAATTCCAAGTGCGGTGAAATTGCAAAAAAAGTGCAATCCCACACTTGTTTTTTACTTGGCTTTTTTGCTAGGTTCACTAAATGCTAAAATTGACCTGCCATTATGATTCTTTAGGTCAGTACGAGTTCATAGACACCTAACATGACTAGGTTATTTTTTTATCTAAGTGGTGAAAAAAAATTCCAAACTTTGCTAAAAAAAAAATTAAAAAAAAATTTGCACCATTTTCCGATACTCGTAGCGTCTCCATTTTTCATGATCTGGGGTCGGTTGAGGGCTTATTTTTTGCGTGCCGAGCTGGCGTTTTTAATGATAGCATTTTGGTGCAGATACGTTCTTTTGATCGCCCGTTATTGCATTTTAATGCAATGTCGCGGTGACCAAGAAAACGTAATTCTGGCGTTTCAAATTTTTTCTCGCTACGCCGTTTAGCAATCAGGTTAATGCTTTTTTTTATTGTTAGATCGGGCGATTCTGAACGCGGCGATACCAAATATGTGTAGGTTTGATATTTTTTATTGATTTATTTTGATTGGGGCGAAAGGGGGGTGATTTAAACTTTTATTTTTTTTTAATTTTTTTCACATTTTTTTTTACTTTTTTTTTTTTACTTTTGCCATGCTTCAATAGCCTCCATAGGAGGCTAGAAGCAGGCACAACGCGATCGCCTCTGCTACATAGCAGCGATCTGATGTTCGCTGCTAAGTAGCAGAAATGCAGGTGTGCTATGAGCGCCGACCACAGGGTGGCGCTCACAGCTGCCGGGGATCAGTAACCATAGAGGTCTCAAGGACCTCTATGGTTACCATTCAGAAGCATCGCCGACCTCCGATCATGTGACGGGGGTCGGCGATGCGATCATTTCCGGCCGCCCGGCTGGAAGCAGTAGTTAAATGCCGCTGTCTGCGTTTGACAGCGGCATTTAACTAGTTAATAGGTGCGGGCAGATCACGATTCTGCCCACGCCTATTACGGGCACATGTCAGCTGTTCAAAACAGCTGACATGTCCCGGCTTTGATGCGGGCCCACCGCCGGAGCCCGCATCAAAGCGGGGCTTCTGACCTCGGACGTACTATCCCATCCGAGGTCAGAAAGGGGTTAATTACATCTAATCACATTTGGTTCCGGCGAACCCATATATGTAGGCTTTACTGAGAGAGGTGTCCACATTCACCCATGCATTCAGACATTAGCCTTAGGTAAGTGTTCACATTGGACAGGCAGGTCAGGGACCAATCAGTTTAACGAGGCCACCTTGACGATGGTTGATGGGCTCACACTATTTAACCATATTTTGTGCAAAGCGTCTCATAAATATTTTTCTTAATGTTCAAAAGCCATTTTGCTATTCATATTTCATGTATTTCATATTGACATGCTTTGGCACGATAGAGTGCAACCTTTCTTTGTACATATAAAAACTCTGTCATAACTACTGCACCCAGTAAACTAAGGCACACATCGATGGAATCAAGGTCAGAGTTAGGAAAAAACTGGTGACAGATTCCCTTTAATATTGACTTTCCATGCTTAAATGACATATTTTGGGACCACCACTGTGACCCTGCCTTATCTGATAATATAATAGAGTTTTAGGAAAGAGAGTCTTCTAAACCTCAATGTGATTGAACTGAACTGAGGTGCTCCAACTTCTTGGAACATATATACAAACCTAGGATTTGAGGAATATTTAAAGGTAACCCATCAACTGTTATATGCTGCCTGATCCATGGACAGCATGTATCAGGCACGGTCTGTATGATTTCAGCCATATACCGTATATACTCGAGTATAAGCCGACCTGAGTATAAGCCGAGACCCCTAATTTTGCGACAAAAAAAATGGGAAAACTTATTGACTCGAGTAATAGCCTAGGGTGGGAAATGCAGCAGCTACTAGTACATTTCAAAAATAAAAATAGATACCAATAAAAGTAAAATTGATTGAGACATCAGTGGGTTTTTGAATATCCATATTGAATCAGGAGCCCCAAATTATGCTCCATACAGTTCATGATGGCCCCATAAGATGCTCCATACAAAATACGCCCCATATAATGCTGCACAAAAGGTTAATGATGGCCCCATAAGATGCTCCATAGAATATTATGCCCCATATAATGCTGCACAAAGGTTGATGGCCCCAATAGATGCTCCATAGATTATGACCCATATAATGCTGCACAAAGGTTGATGGCCCCAAAAGATGCTCCATAGATTATGACCCATATAATGCTGCACAAAGGTTGATGGCCCCAAAAGATGCTCCATAGAATATTATGCCCCATATAATGCTGCACAAAGGTTGATGGCCCCAAAAGATGCTCCATAGATTATGACCCATATAATGCTGCACAAAGGTTGATGGCCCCAAAAGATGCTCCATAGATTATGACCCATATAACGCTGCACAAAGGTTGATGGCCCCATAAGATGCTCCATAGAATATGCCCCATATGCTGCTGCTGCTGCTACAATGAAAAAAAAATGACATACTCACCTCTCATCGCTCAGGCCCCCGGCACTTTCAATATTCACCTGTCCCCGTTCCACCGCCGTGCGCCGCTCCGTCTTCCAGCTCTATGACTGTTCAGGCAGAGGACGCGCACTAACCACATCATCACATCCTCTGACCTGAACGTCACAGCCAGAGGACGCAGAAGACTGAGCCCGGCGGTGGAACGGGGACAGGTGAATATCGCGCAATGCTCACCCTCCCCTGTTATACTCACCCTCCCGGCGCGGTCCCTGCTTCTCCATCGTCCCAAGCCGGCAGCTTGTTCCTGCGTTCAGCGGTCACTGGTACCGCTCATTAAAGTAATGAATATGCGCTCCACCCCTATGGGAGTGGAGTCACATCCATATTCATTACTTTAATGAGCGGTACCACGTGACCGCTGAACACAGGAAAAGCTGCGGCGCCCAGAGACCATCGCATCACATCGGAGAAGCAGGGAAAGCGCCGGGAGCAGGTGAGTATGATGTGGCATTCGCCACTCCCCCTCCCCCGCCGACCCCCTGGAAATGACTCAAGTATAAGCTGAGAGGGGCACTTTCAGCCTAAAAAAATGGGCTGAAAATCTCAGCTTATACTCGAGTATTTACTATGTTTAACTTAAGAAAAGCATACTTTAACTGCACAGAACGAACCGCACTGTAGAGTAGTTGCAAGTCCCTGGTGGCTCCTTCCCACCCACAGGCCTGGAGTGACAGGTCTCTCCCTGTGTAAGTGTATAGTCAGACACCTACCAGTCATTGGCAGTTGGCAGGAAGATGCAGCCAGGGACCCACCTGTCTGACTAGTCTCACATTCGGTTCAGTCCCCGGCAGCCATTAAAGTCTGTTTTTTCCTAAAACGCTGCATTAATTCAAAGTAAGTGTAAATGTTGAAAACTTCCATGATGTCATTGTTTACATTCTCATCACAGTCTCATACCAAACTAGTAACTAGCATACTTGAAAGTATTCAAAGCTAAAGTCCTACACTAAGAAACTTTCCCAGTCCTGGGAAATAATTGTGGATATTTTTATCTTAAGTGATACAATTTATTGGAGTAACTGTAAACAAATGCTGACGTTAATAAGATCTCTGGAGGTTTCCACCACCCCGGATGCAAGGTGGAGCCTCAGTGATACTAGTATACCAATAATATTCTACGACTGACACTATACACAAACTGTATTCTTCTTAAATCCTATTGAGAATTTAAAGGGGACCTGTCAGCAGATTGTAGCGCCCCCAACTGATCTAATTAGTGTTAGCTCGCTGTAATGCAGATTACGGTGATTCCATACCTTTGTTTTTTTCACTCCTTTATTCTATTTCTGAGAATTCACTTTTCCAATTTTCATGTAAATGAGTGACAAGTGCAGGGGGCCTGGCCGACCACTTCCAGCTCTCCAGCATGTCTCCCCGCCATCTGCTCTCCTCCGGTCACTGAATGACAGGTCACTCTTGTCTAAGGGATCTGTCTCCCCTGCAGGGGATCTTGTGTAGGTATTCTCATTCCTTGGGGCACATGAGCAATCAAGTCCTTATTTAGGGAGCCAGATTATGGATCTCCCCATGCATTGTCCCAGGGAATGACAACTCCTGCGCAAAATCTTAGGCGGAGGGAAGCAGGTAACTTAGACAAGAGTGGCGTGTCATTCGGTGACTGGTGGCAAGAAGTGAGTGGGAAGTGGGGATGGAGAGCCGTGTGTGCAGGCCAAACCCCCTGCAATAGTGGCTAATTTACATATAAATTGAAAATGCGATTCCTTCAAAATGGAATAAATGAATGAAAAAACAAAGATCGAGAAATAATCTGCATGACAGATCAGATGAATTGGGGGTAATAAAACCTGCTGACTGGTCCCCTTGAATGAACATCTCCCCATCCACAGGTAGAAGTATTTTACGGTATGCAGGACAGGCACTATCAGTCCAGATGTTTGCCGACCCAATAGGAGGACTATCGGCCTGTGTATAAGGAAATATCAGTTAACTAATAGGCCCCTGTCTGTTATATTTGCTCTTCTCCGGCATCTTGAGAACTTTCTTCCCCAGTGTGTCTACAAGGCATCAAACAAAGGTCAAACCTTACTCCATCATCAATGGAAACCAACAAAAATGCTGACTGAACGTCTGCAGAAATGGTCATTAAACACTATTAGGTTTCCTGGACACACCTGCTTTCTTATCTCAGACTTCATGTTTTTGCAAAAAATCATGCAATAAGGCCTCCCAGACAATGGCACGTTCACTACAACTGCTCCAAGTCTTTTGCTAGTTCTATAAACAAGAATTCTTGGAAGTTTTTTTTCTCATAGATTGTGTAATCTTGTGAGCAGGGACCTCACTCCTCTTGGTATCTGTTTTGATCTGTGTTTATTGTTATGCTGTAATGTCTATTGTATGTAAAAGTCCTCTCTAAAATTTAAAGTGCTGCGGAATATGTTGGCGCTATATAAATAAAATTATTATTATTATTTGCTGACGCTTACAAAGAACCAACGTATTCTGCAGCAAAGAGATCGTCATTAGTCACATACGTCTCTGCCCCGATGAGACTCGCAATAGAATTATTACCCTATCACACACACCTATACTAACGTGGACCAATTTTACAGGAAGCCAACTATCCTATCAAGATGCTTTTAAAGTGTGACAGAAAACTGTAGGAAACCCACCGGAAACCTACTTACCATCGATAACACATAGAGTCAGGCTATGTGCACACGTTGCGGATTTGACGCTGCGGATCTGCAGCTGTTTTCCATGTGGTGTACAGTACCATGTAAACATATGGAAAACAAAATCCGCAGTGCACATGCTGCGGAATAAAACGCGCGGAAACGCAGCGTTGTTTTTTCCGCAGCATGTCAATTCTTTGTGCGGATTCCGCAGCGTTTTACATCTGCTCCTCAATAGGAATCCGCAGGTGTAAAACCGCAGGTGGAATCCGCACAAAAAAACGCAGGAAATCCGCAGTTAATACGCAGGTAAAACGCAGTGCATTTTACCTGCGGATTTTTCAAAAGTGCTGCGGAAAAAAACGCACACGAATCCGCAACGTGGGCACATAGCCTAAAAGATGCAAATCAGGATTCATACTGATGGACACGGAAGAGACCATTTCTTCTAGTCCATGTTTAGATACTAACTCATCCAGTGTGAGATCTGAACTTTTATTTGCTGCAAAATGGAAAGTCCACCGAGTGTGTCCACTAGTGAATGCCCATTTATACAGGCTGAGGATCAGCTAAATGAAAATTGCCCCCATTCACAATACATGTCTGCTGCCACGTGTACACATGTCCAGCAATCAGCTAATAAACTTGCAAATGAACCCTTGTGCGCTGATCGTATCCTTTAAAAATTGTCAGTAGTCAGAACTTATTCCCTTATGTAAACAGGGATACATATGTATGGATAGATAGATGATATTATGGTGTTTTTACTGGATATTTATTTATGTCTGCTACTACCTATATTATTAATTGTACAGCTATGTATAATTATTCTACGTGGGATGTGCGTTCCCCATATCTGGCAGTTTTCATGTGTTCGTTTCTCCACGTTTTCTTTTGTCATTAGATTGGATTATTACATAACTCCTTCTGTGAATATCCTGTTATGCGTCGGTGCTTAATCTCTTTATTTTTAGATATTATTGCTATATGGTTATTTTTATAATATCTGCCTATAAATATCCACCTGTGTAGAGGATCCTTGCCCAACAATACCACGGAAAGAGATGTGTCGGACCATTGGCTACAAAGGGTTTGTATGTTCTAAACAGAATATGGGCACGATGTGAACCATAAGGGTACGTGTCCACGGTCAGTAAACGCTGCGTGTTTGACGCTGCGCAGAGCTGCAGCGTCAAACACGCAGCGTCCAGATGTTCCAGCATAGTGGAGGGGATTTTTTGAAATCCCGTGTCCACTATGCGTGGAAACACGCACGCGGCGGCCCTGCGACTCCGAACATGCTTCGTGTCTTTTCAGATCGCAGCATGTCCGTGTTCCTTGCGGCGACACTGCATCGCCGCAAGGAATAACACAGGGCCCTATGCGAGGAGTGCGATGATCCCGGATGTGTACAGTGAACACATCCGGCATCATCGCGTCCCAGAAGGGGGCGGGGCTTAGCGCCGTGTGGCTTTGCCGCTCCGACGATACCGCCGGACATCCTGAACGTGAACACGTACCCTTATAGACTGTATAAATGCTGCAGACAAGAATTCAGCTGATGAAACAAACTGTTCCCACAATGAGTTTTTGATGAGTTTTTTTACGCTGTGTCTTTTCGAAAAAATGCAAGTAACCTATTTTACTTAATGTGTTCAGAAATGGCGCTGAATATCTGCAACATCTAAAAAATCACCAAAAGCTCATAGTGGAAACGTAGCCTTGCATGCTGAGTTATTGTTAGGCGTCCATCCCAAGATCATCCCCTCCTGCTGCAGAAATTATTTCTCCAATGATGCATGTAGCTGATGACCCCAAGTTACGTGGATTCCTGTAAACCTCGTCTTTCTGTTTTGAAATATTTCCTGTGACATGGGCATGTTTTAGGGGACGTGTGCCTCCATTTTTGCACCAGTTACAAATCACTGAAATCCTAGACGAGGCACACACTTCTTCATTAGTATTACAGGAGCGAAGCAGACAGCAGCACAAATCCATACATGCAGCAAAGGTGTTTGTCAAACCGCTCTATAAAATGGCATTTATTATAGGGAGTAGTGATGAGCGAATATACTCATTACTCGAGATTTCCTGAGCACGCTCGGGCAGGGCCGGCGTTAGGGCCAGGCAGACTAGGCAGCTGCCTGGGGCCCCCACTCCCTTGGGGGCCCCCAGCCCCTTGGGGGCCCCCAGCATCTACAGCAGACGCTTCACTGATAATAATAGCATTATCAGTGAAGCTTCCGATGTAGAGACTGGTTAAGGACCTGTAGTGACATCACGATCAGGTGACCTGCCATGTGACCGTGATGTCACCACAGGCCATGTACTCAGGGACTGTCTGGATGTTTCTGCAATGAAAAAGGAGCGTGCAATGAAGCACAGGAGCAGCGGCCACTGAACCTCCCCCATCAGAGTGATAGAAGCGCTCATTGGCCAGTGCTCCTGCCCTCCTGCACAGAGCCTCTGAGGGAAGAGAGAGCTAGAGATGGCAGCCACCAACCTGAGCTGTGAGGTAAGCAGTGCAGCACTGTGTGAGCTGCTCCTGTCCTGTCAGCTGCTCCTGTCCTTCTGTCAGCTCCTCCTGCACTGAGCCTCTGAGGGGGAGCTAGAGATGGCAGCTACCAACCTGAGCTGTGAGGTAAGCAGTGCAGCACTGTGTGAGCTGCTCCTGTCCTGTCAGCTGCTCCTGTCCTTCTGTCAGCTCCTCCTGCACTGAGCCTCTGAGGGGGAGCTAGAGATGGCAGCTACCAACCTGAGCTGGCAGATAAGTAGTAGAGCACCGTCTCACTGTGTGTGCTGCTCCTGGTGGAAATGGCTCCTGTCCTGCTGTCAGCTCCTCCTGCTCTTGTCGGCAGTCCCAGCAGAGGAGAGGGCAGGGAGGTGTCTGCTGGGACAGTGCTGCTGGGAGCAGGAGGGCTGCAGCTGATAGTGTGGAACATCTCATTCCCTCCAGCATAAAGCATGTATCTGAGGTGTGTGCATTGTATAGTGTGTGCTGTCTGTGAGCTCTGTGTGTGTGTTTATGTGAATCACATGTATCAAATGAGCATTTGTTGTGCCGCATGTGTGTGTATGTGTGTGTGTAGGTGTATGTGTGTATATAAGTGTGTGCCGTGTAAGTATATAAGTGCGTGCCATGTGTGTGTATATACTGTAAGTGCGTGCCATGTGTGTGTATATAAGTGCGTGCCATGTGTGTGTATATACTGTAAGTGCGTGCCATGTGTGGGTATATACTGTAAGTGCGTGCCATGTGTGTGTATATAAGTGCGTGCCATGTGTGTGTATATAAGTGCGTGCCATGTGTGTGTATATAAGTGTGTGCCATGTGTGTGTATATACTGTAAGTGCGTGCCATGTGTGGGTATATACTGTAAGTGCGTGCCATGTGTGTGTATATAAGTGTGTGCCATGTGTGTGTATATACTGTAAGTGCGTGCCATGTGTGGGTATATACTGTAAGTGCGTGCCATGTGTGGGTATATACTGTAAGTGCGTGCCGTGTGGGTATATACTGTAAGTGCGTGCCATGTGTGTGTATATAAGTGCGTGCCATGTGTGTGTATATAAGTGCGTGCCATGTGTGGGTATATACTGTAAGTGCGTGCCGTGTGTGTGTATATAAGTGCGTACCATGTGTATGTATATAAGTGCGTGCCATGTGTGTATATACGTGCATGTCATGTATGTATGTATGTATGTATAAATGTGTGCCATGTTTGTATGTATGTGTGTGAATAAATGCATGCCATGTATGTGTATAAGTGCGTGCCATTTACATGTATGTATGTGCCATGCGTGTTTGTGTATAAGTACATGCCATGTATGTGTGTGTGTATACAAGTGAATGCCGTGTGCGTATAAGTGTGCCATGTATGTGTATGTGTGTATAAGTGCGTGCCATGTGTGTGTGTGTGTATAAGGGCTGTCCCACACGTCCAGATAATTCCGGTACCGGACAAATCGGTACCGGAGTTATCCGTGTCCGTGTGCCTGGGAACTCACGGAGGCCATACCTGCGGCACACGTGTGCCGCCCGTATGGCGAGTGGGTACCACACGGAGCGTGTGGTACCCACTCTGCATGGTGCTGAAGCTGCGATTCATATCATCCCTGCAGCAACGTTTGCTGCAGGGAAAATATGAAGAATAGTGTTTAAAATAAAGATCCATGTGTCCGCCGCCCCCCCACCCCCTGTGCGCCCCCCCCGCTGGTCAGAAAATACTCACCCGGATCCCCCGTCGGCAGTCGCTCCTTCCTGGTCTGGCCGTGGCTTACTGTATGCGGTCACGTGGGGCCGCTCATTTACACTCATGAATAGGCAGCTCCGCCCCTATTGGAGGTGGAGCCACATATTCATGAGTGTAATCGGCCGCATACAGTAGGAGGCGCGGCCAGACCAGGAAGGAGCGACAGCCGACGGGGGACCCGGATAAGTATTTTCTGACCAGCGGGGGGGCGCACAGGGGGTGGGGGGGCGGCGGACACATAGATCTTTATTTTAAACACTATCATTCATATTTTCTCTATAGCAAACGCTGCTACAGGGAACATATGAATGGCGGCTTCAGCACCATGTGGGGGGGACAGCGCTTACTGTAGCGCTGTCTCCGGCACGCCACACGGACCCCAGACGGAGAATGTCCGTGTGAGGTGCGTGTTTTACACGGACCCATTGACTCTATTGGGTCCGTGTAATCCGTGCGCTCCCACGAACACTGACATGTCTCCGTGTTTGGCACACGGAGACACGGTCCGCACACGGTCCGCACAAAATCAATGACATCTGAACAGATGCATTGATTTTTATGGGTCTACGTGTGTCAGTGTCTCCGGTACGGGAGGAAACTGTCACCTCACGTACCGGAGCCACTGACGTGTGAAACCGGCCTAAGCATGTGCCTTGTACATGTATGTATGTATGTGTGTATAAGCATGTGCCGTGTAGGTGTGTGTATGTGTATATATATACATTTTTTGCATTACTCTAACTTGAATATATGTTAGTATATGTAGATGGCTGGGTATAGACACACAGTGATAGCGTGTGAGTGTGGTGTGTGTGTGTTTGTGTGTCATGCACATTTTTAAATACTGGCTGAAGAACAGACGAGAGTATATATATATATATATATATATATATATATATATATATATATATATAAATAAACATGTTGGCAATCGGGCAACAAATGAGCAAAATGCTCATTTATAGGACATTTCATAACTTTCCCACATTATTATGAAAAAATTACAGCACATCCTGCACCCAATGTATTATATAATGTATTTAAGGAGACAGAGTCTGTCCATTTGATACCAACTACACCAAAATGGACACTGACTCCGACTCTCCAGCCCTCCTGCTTAGAACATGAAAGTATATGGGGACAGATTAATCTACTAGTGTTCTGTCCCCATCGTTCTTCATTAGCCGGTGTAAAGAGGCCGAGAAACAAGAGCCAAACGACTTCAATATTGTAGATCACACGCATTGAACGGCCTGAACTCAGCTCATGTCAATACAACCAAAATGTTTGAGAGTCATGGTGCAATATGTGAGCATTGGGGGCCTCATTTTAAACTTTTGCCTAGGGCCCCACATTGGCTAAAACCGGCCCTGCGCTCGGGGGTCCTCCGAGTATTTTTTAGTGCTTGGAGATTTAGTTTTCATCACCGCAGCTGAATGATTTACATCTGTTAGCCAGCTTGATTACATGTGGGGGTTCCCTAGCAACGAGGCAACCCCCACATGTACTTATGCTGGTTATGAGATGTAAATCATTCAGCTGCGGCAATAAAAACTAAATCTCCAAGCCCTAAAAAATAGTCGGAGGACACCCGAGCATGCTCGGGAAATCTCGAGTAACGAGTATATTCGCTCATCACTAATAGGGAACATTGGTAAAGAAAAAAATACCCCAATCTTTACAAACAGAATACCACTTTTACTAAAAATGAATTTCACATTGTGTCTTGTGTGCTTAGTGGTGTTTCTGGAGGTGTGGAGATGCTTCTTTTAAGACTATGGTCACACTATCAGTATTTGGTGAGTTTTTTACCTCAGTATTTGTACGTGGAACAATCAGAGGAAAAGTATAGTAGAAACACGTCACCACTTCTGTATTTATCACCCACTCCTGGTTTTGGCTTACAAATACTGAGGTAAGAAACTGCCCGAATACTGATAGTGTGACCGTGGCCTTACATTTAATGTATGCCCATGAATAAGTAGGATGGTTTGATCCGTCTGAAGGTGGGGTGGCCCAATTTGCAAACTTTTCCCTCTAAACTTGACTCCTAAGGTTATGTTGACTACTAAAGGTCTGCAGACATCTTTCGTATCAAAAATCACAGTGAAAATACTTTTTATCTGCTCGCAACATACATTCTATGCATCTTAAAGGGTAACGCACCTATGGTGTATGTTCTGTATTTTTTCAATGCATTTTCAAAGCGTGATAGAAAAGACTTCATGGAAATTCTTTCATTGGTAAAATCATTTTTTTTTCTTGTTTTTGCACTGAGAAACTTTCAAAAAACAGGGTATGCTCTGCATTTTTATTTAAAACTAGCTGTACTACCCGGCTTCGCCCGGGTTAATGACTGTTGTTAGCAAAATAGAATGTGTTAACAAAAATTTATTCTGCACGCAAAAACCACAAAACAAATAGATAGAAATGTAATTATTAAAAGGCAAAAACTAAGCTAATAGAAGCATTTCTTAACATATATTAGCTTTGTTAGGCCGGTTTCACACGTCAGTGGCTCCGGTACGTGAGGTGACAGTTTCCTCACGTACCGGAGACACTGACACACGTAGACCCATAAAAATCAATGCATCTGTTCAGATGTCATTGATTTTTTGCGGACCGTGTCTCCGTGTGCCAAACACGGAGACATGTCAGTGTTCGTGGGAGCGCACGTATTACACGTACCCAATAGAGTCAATGGGTCCGTGTAAAACACGGACCTCACACGGACATTCTCCGTCTGGGGTCCGTGTGCGTGCAGGAGACAGCGCTACAGTAAGCGCTGTCCCCCCCACATGGTGCTGAAGCCGCGATTCATATCCTCTCTGCAGTAGCGTTTGCTGCAGAGAAAATATGAATAATAGTGTTTAAAATAAAGATCTATGTGTCCGCCGCCCTCCCACCCCCTGTGCGCCCCCCCGCTGGTCAGAAAATACTTACCCGGGTCCCCCGTCGGCTGTCGATGCTTCCTGGTCTGGCCGCGGCTTCTAGTGTATGCGGTCACGTGGGGCCGATCATTCACAATCATGAATAGTCGGCTCCGCCCCTATGGGAGGTGGAGCCACATATTCATGACTGTAAATGATCGAGCCCACGTGACCGCATACACTAGAAGCCGCGGCCAGACCAGGAAGGAGCGACAGCCGACGGGGGACCCGGGTAAGTATTTTCTGACCAGCGGGGGGGCGCACAGGGGGTGGGAGGGCGGCGGACACATAGATCTTTATTTTAAACACTATTATTCATATTTTCTCTGCAGCAAACGCTACTGCAGAGAGGATATGAATCGCGGCTTCAGCATGATGCAGAGTGGGTACCACACGCTCCGTGTGGTACCCACTCGCCATACGGGCGGCACACGTGTGCCGCACGTATGGCCTCCGTGAGTTCCCAGGCACACGGACATGGATAACTCCGGTACCGATTTATTCCGGTACCGGAATTATCTGGACGTGTGGGACAGCCCTTATACTGAGAATGTCTTTGTTGCCTATATTAACCAATCAGAGCTCAGATTAATTAACTGTAGCAAAATAGAAGCTGAGCTGTGATTGGTTGCTATTGGCAGCCTGATAAATCCCCAGCCAACAGTAAGCCCACCCCCTGGCAGTATATATTAGCTCACACATACACATAATAGACAGGTCATGTGACTGACAGCTGCCGTATTTCCTATATGGTACATTTGTTGCTCTTGTAGTTTGTCAGCTTATTAAATCAGATTTTTATTTTTGAAGGATAATACCAGACATGTGTGTGTTTTAGGGCGAGTTTCATGTGTCAAGTTGTGTGTGTTGAGTTGCGTGTGGCGACATGCATGTAGCGACTTTTGTGAGATGAGTTTTGTGTGGCGACATGCGTGTAGCAACATTTTGTGTGTCGAGTTGCATGTGACAGGTTAGTGCAGCAAGTTGTGTGCAGCAAGTTTTGCGCATGGCGAGTTTTGCGCGTGGCGAGTTTTATGTGTGGTGCGTTTTGAGTATGTGCAAGTTTTGTGTGAGGCAACTTTAGCATGTGTTGCAACTTTTGTACATGTGGCAATTTTTCTGCGTGTGCAAGTTTTGCGTGTGGCGAGTTTTCCATGAGGTGAGTTTTGCACGTGTGGCGAGTTTTGCGTGAGCCTAGTTTTGCATGTGGCGAATTTGGTGAGTGGCGAGTTTTGAGCGGCGACTTTTGCGTTTCGACTTTTATGTGGCGAGGTTGGTGTATGTGTGGTGAAATGTGTGCTGAGGGTGGTATATGTGTTCAAGCACGTGGTAGTGTGTGGCGCATTTTGTGTGTGTGTTCATATCCCCATGTGTGGCGAGTATCCCATGTCGGGGCCCCACCTTAGCAACTGTACGGCAGGGCCGGACTGGCCATAGGGCACTTCTGGCAAATGCCAGAAGGGCCGGTGCCAGTAGTGGGCCGCTCAATCCGCCGCCCCCGCCGTCGCATTCAACTATACCGGCGTATAGACGCCGGTACAGTTGAATGCAATGATGGAGGAGAGAGCGTCTACAGACGCTCCTCTCCCATCATTCCCCGCTCTGCCTCTGACACTGCGGGTGCGCGATGATGTCATATCATCGCGCACCTGCTGTGTCCCGGGCAGACTGCAGCTGCTGAGACAGGAGCAGGAACCAGGAAGCAACGCTGGGCACGAGGAGAGGTGAGGAGAGTTTTTTTTTTTTCTGGACTGTGGGGCCATTCTCGGAGGAGGTGAGGGGAGGAAGAGAAGAGATGTGGGCTGTATATAGTTCTCTGTGGGCTGTGCTCTGTGCTGTATACTGCTATGGGCTGTATATAGTTCTCTGTGGGCTGTGCTCTGTGCTGTATACTGCTGTGGGCTGTATATAGTTCTCTGTGGGCTGTGCTCTGTGCTGTATACTGCTGTGGGCTGTATATAGTTCTCTGTGGGCTGTGCTCTGTGCTGTATACTACTGTGGGCTGTATATAGTTCTCTGTGGGCTGTGCTCTGTGCTGTATACTGCTGTGGGCTGTATATAGCTCTCTGTGGGCTGTGCTCTGTGCTGTATACTGCTGTGGGCTGTATATAGTTCTCTGGGCTGTGCTCTGTGCTGTATACTGCTGTGGGCTGTATATAGCTCTCTGTGGGCTGTGCTCTGTGCTGTATACTACTGTGGGCTGTATATAGTTCTCTGTGGGCTGTGCTCTGTGCTGTATACTGCTGTGGGCTGTATATAGTTCTCTGTGGGCTGTGCTCTGTGCTGTATACTGCTGTGGGCTGTATATAGTTCTCTGTGGGCTGTGCTCTGTGCTGTATACTGCTGTGGGCTGTATATAGTTCTCTGTGGGCTGTGCTCTGTGCTGTATACTGCTGTGGGCTGTATATAGTTCTCTGTGGGCTGTGCTCTGTGCTGTATACTACTGTGGGCTGTATATAGTTCTCTGTGGGCTGTGCTCTGTGCTGTATACTGCTGTGGGCTGTATATAGCTCTCTGTGGGCTGTGCTCTGTGCTGTATACTGCTGTGGGCTGTATATAGTTCTCTGGGCTGTGCTCTGTGCTGTATACTGCTGTGGGCTGTATATAGCTCTCTGTGGGCTGTGCTCTGTGCTGTATACTACTGTGGGCTGTATATAGTTCTCTGTGGGCTGTGCTCTGTGCTGTATACTGCTGTGGGCTGTATATAGTTCTCTGTGGGCTGTGCTCTGTGCTGTATACTACTGTGGGCTGTATATAGCTCTCTGTGGGCTGTGCTCTGTGCTGTATACTACTGTGGGCTGTATATAGTTCTCTGTGGGCTGTGCTCTGTGCTGTTTACTGCTGTGGGCTGTATATAGCTCTCTGTGGGCTTTGCTCTGTGCTGTATACTACTGTGGGCTGTATATAGTTATCTGTGGGCTGTGCTCTGTGCTGTATACTGCTGTGGGCTGTATATAGCTCTCTGTGGGCTGTGCTCTGTGCTGTATACTGCTGTGGGCTGTATATAGCTCTCTGTGGGCTGTGCTCTGTGCTGTATACTGCTGTGGGCTGTATATAGTTCTCTGTGGGCTGTGCTCTGTGCTGTATACTGCTGTGGGCTGTATATAGCTCTCTGTGGGCTGTGCTCTGTGCTGTATGCTACTGTGGGCTGTATATAGCTCTCTGTGGGCTGTGCTCTGTGCTGTATACTACTGTGTGCTCTGTGCTATATATAGTTCTCTGTGGGCTGTGCTCTGTGCTGTATACTGCTGTGGGCTGTATATAGCTCTCTGTGGGCTGTGCTCTGTGCTGTATACTGCTGTGGGCTGTATATAGCTCTCTGTGGGCTGTGCTCTGCTGTATACTATGTGCTCTGTGCTATATATAGTTCTCTGTGGGCTGTGCTCTGTGCTGTATACTGCTGTGGGCTGTATATAGCTCTCTGTGGGCTGTGCTCTGTGCTGTATACTACTGTGGGCTGTATATAGTTCTCTGTGGGCTGTGCTCTGTGCTGTATACTGCTGTGGGCTGTATATAGCTCTCTGTGGGCTGTGCTCTGTGCTGTATACTACTGTGTGCTCTGTGCTATATATAGTTCTCTGTGGGCTGTGCTCTGTGCTGTATACTGCTGTGGGCTGTATATAGCTCTCTGTGGGCTGTGCTCTGTGCTGTATACTACTGTGTGCTCTGTGCTATATATAGTTCTCTGTGGGCTGTGCTCTGTGCTGTATACTGCTGTGGGCTGTATATAGCTCTCTGTGGGCTGTGCTCTGTGCTGTATACTACTGTGTGCTCTGTGCTATATATAGTTCTCTGTGGGCTGTGCTCTGTGCTGTATACTGCTGTGGGCTGTATATAGTTCTCTGTGGGCTGTGCTCTGTGCTGTATACTGCTGTGGGCTGTATATAGCTCTCTGTGGGCTGTGCTCTGTGCTGTATACTACTGTGGGCTGTATATAGCTCTCTGTGGGCTGTGCTCTGTGCTGTATACTACTGTGGGCTGTATATAGTTATCTGTGGGCTGTGCTCTGTGCTGTATGCTACTGTGGGCTGTATATAGTTCTCTGTGGGCTGTGCTCTGTGCTGTATATAGTTCTCTGTGGGCTGTGCTGTATATAGTACTCTGTGGGCTGTGCTGTATATAGTACTCTGTGGGCTGTGCTGTATATAGTACTCTGTGGGCTGTGCTGTATATAGTACTCTGTGGGCTGTGCTGTGTATAGTACTCTGTGGGCTGTGCTGTGTATAGTACTCTGTGGGCTGTGCTGTATATAGTACTCTCTGGGCTGTGCTTTATATAGTACTCTGGGCTGTGCTGTATATAGTACTCTGGGCTGTGCTTTATATAGTTCTCTGTGGGCTGTGCTGTATATAGTTCTCGGTGGGCTGTGCTGTATATAGTTCTCTGTGGGCTGTGCTGTATATATTACTTTGTGGGCTGTGCTGTATATATTACTTTGTGGGCTGTGCTGTATATATTACTCTGTGGGCTGTGCTGTATACTACTGTGTGGACTGTGCTGTATACTTCTACGTGGGCTGTGCTGTATACTACTGTGTGGTCTGTGCTGTATACTACTGTGTGGTCTGTGCTGAATACTGCTGTGTGGGCTGTGTTATCTACTACGCGAGCTGTGCTATAGTATGCAGGCTGTGCTGTATACTATGCGGTTTGTGCTATATAATATGCGGGCTTTGCTATATACTATGGGGAGTATATTATATTCTATGGGGGAGGCCATGTTATGTACTATGTGACTGTGTTATATACTATTGTGGGGGTATATTATATTCTATGGGGGAGGCTGCGTTATATACTATGGGGGGCTGCATTATATTCTATGGGGGGCTACATTATATATTATGGGGAGGTGGGCTGTATTATATTCTATGGGGGTTACATACTCTGGGGTGGCTGCATTATACTCTGTGGGGTGGCTGCATTATACTCTGGGGTGGCTGCATTATACTCTGGGGTGGCTGCAATATACTCTGGGGTGGCTGCATTATACTATATGTGGGCTGCATTATACTGTATCGAGGACTATAGGGAATACGTTATACTATATGAAGAACTATGGGGTGCATTATACTATGGGAAGTGAATTGTACTACATGGATGACTGTGGCGGTGCATTATACTATATGGAGCGCTATGAGGATTGTATTATGCTATATGGAGGACTATGAGGATTGTATTATGCTATATGGAGGACTATGAGGATTGTATTATGCTATATGGAGGACTATGAGGAGTGTATTATACTATGTGGAGGACTGAGCAGTGTATTTTAATATATGGAGGACTATAGGGAGTGTATTATACTATATGGAGGACTATGGAGCACATTATAATATATGGAGGACTATGGGGTGTATTTTACTAAACAAGTAAAATGCTGCATATTCGGATTGTTTTTGCTGGAACAAAAAGCCTTGTTGTCAGCAGCACATTGCCAGTGTAAACTGTAGATGTGCTGCTGAAAACATGATACTGTATGGTGATCTATTAGTGATCGTTCTGTCTCATCATTATTCCTCAGCTGGTGGAAAGAGGCCGGGAAACAAGCGTTGAACAACTTCAGTATTGTCGATCAAACTCGTTTAGCGGCCTGAACTCAGCGCACGTAAATACAACAGAAAGGCTTCTGTGTGATGTGCAATATGTTAGCATTTGGGGACCCATTTTAAACTTTGCCTAGGGCCCCACTTTGCCTAAAACCGGCCCTGCCTACAAGTGTACAAAGATATTATACAGTCACCATGTGACAAGTGGGCCTGTGTAACTTCAAATGCCAGGGCTGAATTTTAGTCCCAGTCCGGCCCTGCTGTACGGTATATACTCTTTGGCGTCATCGCTCTTGTTCTTTAAGTCCCCTTCGTTCACATCTGGCAGCTGCCTTTTTCCCCTATATGTAGATAGGGGCCAAATTGTTTGGTGAATTGGAACGCGCGGGGTTAAAATTTCGCCTCACAACATAGCCTATGACGCTCTCGGGGTCCAGACGTGTGACTGTGCAAAATTTTGTGCCTGTAGCTGTGACGGTGCAGATGCCAATCCCGGACTTTTACACACACACATACATACATACATACACACATACACACATTCAGCTTTATATATTAGATATGGAGTATAGCAGTAGGGTCTATTACAATGTATCAAAAGCCTCAAAGAGAAAAAGAGGACGAAAATAAAAAATGTCCATAAAGATTAAGATAAGGTTAAGATAACAAAAAAAACTGGTAACTGCTTCTATCTTCACTAAATATTGATCTCGCCAATGCTTTTTTAATTTGAACTGGATATTACTTGCCCTTTAAATTATCATGAATTATAAATTTACCTATTGTTCAAATAAGGTTTTTCTGTTACATGTTTTTTTGGCAATGTTTTTCTTCATATCACAATCTGTATTACAAATAAAGACTAGAAATCTTGTAATTTTCACATTGGCAATTAGGGCTTATTTAGACTCTAATTTGTTGTTTCCATAAACAACACATGTACATTAGCCACACTGCACAGATTCTGGGACCTCATCTTTTGTATTGAAGCATCTACATACACAGTAGTTAAAAGGGTCATTGCGGAAGTGAGAGGGAGCAGGATCAGATAAAAAACACCTATTGTGATCAGTGTGTATAGATAGTTACCTGTCATTGTAATCCTGCCTCTGCTGATAAGGAGTCTCCTGAAAATTCTTTTTGAAACAACAGGAAGTATAAGTCTAAGAAAAGCCTTAGTGGCCAGTGTTAGGGTATGTGCACACGTTGTGGATTTTGCTGCGGATCCGCAGCGGTTTTGATGCTGCGGATTCGCAGCAGTTTTCCATGCGTTGTACAGTACCATGTATGTTACACAGCAGCGCCTTAAAGGGAATCTGTCACCGGGTTTTTGCTACCCAATCTGATACCAGGATAATGTAGGGGAAGAGACCCTGATTCCAGTGATGCATCACTTACTGGGCTACTTAGTGTAGTTTTTATAATAGCATTGTTTTATCAGCAGGAAATTATCACCAGAGAACTACTTGACCTGCTGCCAAATAGTCCAAACCTGCCCCCACCACTGATTGGCAGCTTTCTGTGTACACAGTACATAGGCAGAAAGCTGCAATCAGTGGTGTGGGTGGGGGAATACACAGCTTAGGCTAGTTTCACACTAGCGTTAACTGCAATACGTCGCAAATGCGTCGTTTTTGCGAAACGCCGCATCCAGCAAAAGTTTTTGCTGGATACGTTGTTTCGTCATAGAGTAACATTAGCGACGCATTTGCGACGCATTTGCGACGCATTTCCAAACGGTGAATGCGTTTGGCGGCGTTTGGGCGTATGGTAGCGGTCCGTCGGGAGAAAAAAACGTTACATGTAACGTTTTTTGCTCCCGACGGTCCGCTTTTTCCGACCGCGCATGCGCAGTCGGAACTCCGCCCCCACTTCCCCGCACATCACAATGGGGCAGCGGATGCGTGGGAAATATGCATCCGCTGCCCCCGTTGTGCGGCGGAGACCACACTAGCGTCGGGAACGTCGGCCCGACGCGCAGCGACGGGTTGTTCCCGACGCTAGTGTGAAAGTAGCCTTAGCAATCATAGAACTGATAGATCTGCAGCAGATAAAACAGTTTTTTTTATCAAAAGTGCAGCAAGAAGCCCAGTAAAGTGAGTGATATACTGCTGGAATCAGGGTCTCTGCCCCTACATCATGCTGTTCTCAGATGGGGTAGCAAAAACCAGATGACAGATATGCTTTGATTTTTCTGTGCACGCTATTCATCTGCAATCGTTTTGTTTCAAAAAGGTTTGGTATGTCAGATAAAAATGTCACTGAAAATTACTTTTGTTTGTGGAAATAAAACTTTCCACATTTCCAGACATTTGGAGTTCTGAATTCTTTTTCGTGTTTTAAAAGAGCTAATCAAAAATGTATTTCTGGGATTTACTACATCCAGTAACCTGTAAAACAGTTTTTATGTGCCTGTAAGAAAAACTAAAGAAAAAAAAAAATCTTTTTTTTGTCTTTCCCATATGTAAAATCTTTTTATGACCTGGAGACTGGAAGGTTGAGAGCAAAGTTGGAAAACAATTTACCACCACATAAAAAGCTACGTTCTTCCTGTAGACCCCGTCACCCAGTTCATGTAGTCAAAGCTGAGCCTGAGACAGACTAAAGTCACACAAGCCTTCAGATATTTGCGGCAAGCTTTCCGGAGAGGAGAATGGATGGATAATAGCCTTTGTAACCCACTGATCCTTCTGTGATTAGCAGCGCCATGAAGCATGGAATACGATTAACCTCCCAGGCGCCAAACTCAAAGCTTTGCCACCCACATATACAAAGAACTTCAATAGCACTGTCGACAATCAGCAGAACTACTCAATTGCATGTTTTGACACATTTGCAAATGAAATGTCTATACTTTTTTACCTGTTGTGTATCGCCGATTCTAAACTGATAATCCAATTATTGCCATTTCATCACGTTATAATCAGAAATGAACATGGTATTACAAATAAGGCAGCCATAGTTTACATGGAGGAGGACAGATTGCACAAAATTCATTAATTTGTTCTAAAGAGTGGGTTCATCCTGTCAGATAGCGGCCGTACAATGACCGCCAATCGGCTTCATGTTTGGCAGACATGTCCTAGCTCGTTTAGATAGGCCAGCGCGCCCCCCATGCCTGCAAAACGATCGGTAATGAATCGTTCTATGTGCATAGATTGGAAGCCCCCCTATAAGAAATAAAATGGGAGTCTCATGGTGACACGAACCCTTCAATTTATTTATTATTGCCATGGGTCTTTTTGAGGTCTCTATGTTACAAAGGGTTAATTTCAGTAAGCACGACACGGGCAGGTTGTTCCAGTTCTAACCAGTTTTTCAGTGGTTCTTTTATCTCTATTTTCATTGGTTTAAATAAAAAGAGCGGGAAAAATTGCATCTATAAATAGCTGGCTCTACCTGAGCAGCTGGTCATTCTACAGGAGCTGCAAAAGAGTGAAGCACCAGCCCGTCCTCCTCTTTTTATGGTCATTGAATATGTTTTGCCGTGAAGTTTTGTTAGTGGGAAAATCGCCAGCCCTGCTATATTTGGTGTTATTTATTTATTTATAATATTACGGTTCTTTATTAAAATCATTTATGTAAATCTTAATAAAGCTTTACAGCCAATTTATAGTCCAAAGACTATTACTGTGTCTTCGTGTTTTTATTGGTTAGCTAAATTGGGTTTTGTGTCACCATGTCATTGTTCCCAGCTGCTGTTTATACAGAGTGATGTGCTAGCGAAAAGAAGTCGGCGCGTCGGGCGATGTGCCCGCTGTTTACAGTGGCCGTTTAATGGGAAACGACCATTCTTAGGTACGCACGTTCACGGTAATTAGCCATTGTACATGCATCGTAAGTTGACCATACACATTATATTAAGAGGGTTATCCAGCAGGCAAAAAATATTTTTACATGCCTCGTTCTCAAAATATTAGTGCTGATCTCGGCAGATTAGGGGTATTATCTATCTAAGGCTACGTTCACATTTGCGTTGCGTCGGGCGCAGCCGCGGCGACGCATGCGTCATGCGCCCCTATATTTAACATATGGACATGCGTTGTCTAGTGTTTTGTGACGCATGCGTCATTTTTGGCGCAACTCAGGGCGCAGACAACGCTGCAAGATGCAGTTTTTTGGCGTCAAAAAAATGAACGCATGCGTCACAAAACGCTGCGTTGTGCATGCGTTGCATCGCCGACGCTGCGCACAACAACGCAAATGTGAATGTAGCCTTACAGTGGTTGTCTGATCTTAGGCTACAAATCTGCAGTCACTCTATGGGCGCTGTGAGAACTCTCCGGTGCCAATGCTGGAAGCAAGTGGTCATGTGACTGCAATAATTTGATTTGCATACTCCCAGCCACATTCCCACTAGACTTTGTCCAGAGCCGAGATCACTATACTTGCATTGAAGCCGTTCCCATCTAGTCTGCATGTGACCGCATGTACGCAAATCACATACCCGCCGCCAGCACCCGAGAATTCTCACAGTGTGCAGTGCGTTCGATGTGGGAATTCACAAGTTTGCATTCACATAGACCTGTAGCCTAAGGCCGGACAACCCCTTTAATCCAAAGGCCTCACATTAATGCCTGCTCTGACAAGGACTGTACCCAAACTTAGCCTTTATATACTGTTTGTTCATTGCCCTTTTTTATCCATGATTCCTTGAATACACATCTGTTTCTGAAAGATGAGACTATTCCCCATGGTCTAGGGATCTGCTATCACTCATGGTCTTACAATTTTATTGTTCCATAATGCTTTATACAAGGACAGCGAGCCAGAGGTTCTGCATGGTCTAGGGGCTATACTGCCTGTATGCCTCTAGTCTTTGGACAGCGTCCTCCTACTGTGGTCCACTTGGTAGAACAATGGTGTCTTCCACTATTTGGATAATGTTACGGGACTACTGTGGCCGGGAACTGGCTGCAGCGAGCAGGTGACTTGAACAGCGCCTTATCGGGTATCTCTCTGATGGCGGGATATTCAAGTATGGCACATTTTGGTGTTTTCGCAGAATCGAAGTGAGGTGAAAAATTGTATTTGGTTCCGAACAAACCCCTTTAATATAGTTGTATATATGTGTTTGTCCTATTAATATTCAAGAAGTGGGTAGTATGGCAGTATGGCTGCTCCCCGGCAGTTCATCAGGTAATACATTCACTTTAAGATACGAGAATTTATAGAAAAAAAATAAAATAAAAACAATTACTATGCTAACAAAATGATTTTTACTAGTCCCAGCTTGGTAATATTTTTTGGGAAATGGAAGTAGCAGTAAGAGCTGTCACAGGTCACACTTGACCGGTTTAAAGTGCAAATGAACTGGCAGCTGTTGCACAATGATAATTCTTAGACGTCATTTCAGAAAATGTAGAGGGAATGCTCCAGTGCCCTTCCTTCATTAGATCTGTAAATCTTTGCCGTGCACTGACTAATATAATCACAGGTCACGCATCTCATTTGTAAAACATCTTAGCCTTTGCAGACAATGTAGTGTAATTAATATATATCATTATCTGGCCCCTGTACATTTGTAAAATGCTTGGCACAATGCTTATGAAAAATGCATCTTATTAGTATTGTTATTACCTGCTGTGATGAGAGCCATTAACTCTATTAGCTATTGTTAAAAGGCCTTCAAACAACGACTCAAGGATCTCCTTCAGGGGTGAACGCCAATGGTTGTGGTTATGGGGTTGAAATACAGTTCAGCAATTGTGTTTGTGGCTTTCGTTGCTCCCTCTCCTGTCATTGGGAATGCTGAACCAGTAGGGGATCCGCCATAAATGTACGTCATTAGCATCTGAGGTTGCTGTAATTCTACCACAATTAGTGTATATAGATCTATGCTACCAATATAAGACATGATCTCTGAATAGGTGATTATATCCTTTATCTATATACTCTATCAGTAGAGAAGGTTTACAGTATCATACAAGCTGTGTCTCCTGTTGAAGTGACAATATCTCTTATATTTTAGTCCCTTCTATTGTCTCAGACAATCTGCTAATTACGGAGACACCAACCATTTTCTATGATTATCCACTGCTGTATTTATAAACAATAATATTAAAAAGAGAGTATTATTTATTGATTACTATAGACATTCTTCTAAATCACTCTTCTTCCCGGATTTGACATCACGTATAGTCAACACATTACCTCAGATGGAATACAACAAGGCTCACTAACGTCATCTTTATTGACAGTTGTTAGCAGCAACAGCACATATGTTTATCTGTTTATTTAGTTTTTTTGTGGTGTGTTTTGGGTGGTGGCTTTGGTAGGGATACCTTTTAGGGTTCTTAGGGTCAGTCTACATTGAGCGGGGGAGCCATATCGTATCCCAGGGTGCCAACCTCCGCAGCAAGGAAGGGATTCCATTAGGGTGAGGCACGCCTATCTTCCCTAGCCTTTTCCTTATTAGCTATTATCTATATTCAATTATTTGTACTCGACGACTATCTGATCCTATTTGTGGGTTCCCTGCCATTGGTTGCTTGGTATGTGTGCTTTCTAGTTCAATATTTTAATTATTATCATTAAAGAGTACTTTTAGGTCTTTCTTGTAATTTCTTGGTTTTTCCTCTTGATACTAGACCTAGGCCATCTTTTTTGTTTTTTTTCTGTTTGAAGACTTCCATTGAAGGAGAACTCCCCACCTCTCGTGGCAGCCTGTTCCACCTATTGATCACTTTCACATTTTTTTTCTAATATCTAATCTGTATCGTCTCCCTTTCAGTTTAATTCCATTGGAGAAAACTTATCTGTACCTTCTATTAATTTGAAATAAAAATTATTGGATTTTAAATCACCAAGTGCTGGACTTCAAACTATCATTGGACTTGTGTCTTCTTTCAACTTTAAAACTAAGATCTGGCACAAAAAAGTTTGAAAAAAGATTATTTGTCCATCCTGACATTAAATTTCAAAGTAAGTACACCAGCTTCATTATGTCTTGGAAATCTCTTTAATTATGTGTGCATTTTGTATTGTGAAATCTAGTGACAGATCTACTTTAAATATCCTGAACATAAAAAGAATGATGACCACTGATGACATTGCAGCATTCTTACGTTTTCTTCACCCGTAGATGAACATATTATCATTTTATCATAATAAACCTCACCCTGTTAAGGTAGAAATTAATGATAGTTTTGCTACTGGAGATGATGCTGTTATGGAGCCTGAGATACATTATTATAATAATTCATGGTAACAGCTTATTGTCCTGCTGCTCTTTACTCAGATGATACTTCTATGTAGAGTGCAATTTTCCAGATTATCAATGTTTTTTAAATTGACCATTTTTAGACTTCACTATTCAGAGAAGACACAGTAATATTGACTTTGCAGCAAATTCACAGTCATTTCTGTCTGGAGCGAGCACCAACACAAAGAAAGAAATCCCATTGAAATAAATTGCTATTACGATTATCATAAAGGACCGTGCACTCTCACTTAGAGACACACAGGTATTAACAGAACAGAGTGAAATGTGAGTGATACTTGACTACATGACCCTCCTGTAGAAGGTATAACTAGGCAGCAGAAGGAACATTTCATTCATACTGACTATAGGTGCCACATTATTACGACTTTTTTGTTGTTGCTCTTGTAAAATTAGTCAGTAGGACAAAGACAGACATCACATAGAAGCGTTAACTAAAAGCACTTACGGAAGTTACTCATAACATCTACAGTGATTTTTAACATTAGGACATTTATGAGTCAGATCTGAGAGAAGAAAATGAATTGTGAATCACAAAGTACTAGCTTTAATACTTGGCTGCGTCTCAAGAACGACTGACCGCACAGAGAGTACCTAGCAGAGTCAACTCCATAGCACTGCGCAGGAATGTGAAGCCTTGTGTAACGCCATGGTCTCTATGGTGAATATTTCATTGTTAGCACATGAATCATTTTCCACATTTTGGAATGCGTATCCCATTTCATTTTTTTTTCACTTTTTTTTAATGCAACATGATTTTGAATTTACTAAAAGTGAACGAGCTTTACCTATACATGACAATGTGAAAAATCGGAAAATTGCAAAGTAAAGGCTTCTCGGCTCTGTATTGCCAAAGTACAGGCTGTACTGCACCGTGCTTACCGTATATTCTGCTCACAGCACCTACCATGCATTAGATGATTAGACGCTTGCTGGAAGTGCCAGTCAACAATAAAACCTGCATTGGATATTATGCCCCTTGTAATATACTGGGTATAAAGTGCAGAAAATTTCTACACATTCTACACAATTTCTCCATTTGGATCCTTCAAACGGAACCTGGAAACCCATCTCTTCAAAGAAGCTTACAACCTGTAATGACCACACGGCCACCTCAACACCGTCGGAGCTACTGCAACCCCCGACCTACTGTCTCCTTCCTCACCATCCTGTAGAATGTAAGCCCGCAAGGGCAGGGTCCTCTTCCCTCCGTATCAGCCTGTCATTGTTAATTTGTTTACTATAAGTGATATTTGTATTTTGATGTAACCCCTTGTCATGTACAGTACCATGGAATTAATGGTGCTATATAAATAATAATACTAAAAATACACATAAATAATTCCTATCCAAGGTAATCAGAATTGGAAAGTCCTATCCACACTTTTTCGGAAAAATAATCATGGATGTTGAGAAGTGCCGCAGATATCCAGATTTACAATCTGTCTTATCCATTGTGGTTTTCATGTGGACTTTTTTATGATTTTTTTCAGTGTAATGAAATAAAAAATAATTGCACCATTAGAATCAATAAGATCCGTAATCAATAACAATTCACTTTTCTCACTATGGACTTAAAGTACAATCATGACCTGGTTTTGTTTATCCTTTTAATGCAAGATAATTGATAAGTGTGAACCCCGCTTTACAAGTAGCCTCTTGATGCAGTCTCTACTACTGCAATGCAGCTGTGTGTCACACAGCACTGATGGCTGAGCGAGGAGGGGGCTGTCAGCAATCTTGGCCCCTTACATTCTAGCTGATCAAGCAGCTATGGGAGAATGTGGACATAGCATGGCTCTTAATGCATATCCTGCCCGCACTGTCACTGCACTCAGTTTATACAGGATGCAGTGGTTTATTATCACAGCTAATGAGAACATGGTCTGCAGAGAAAGCTCAGACAAGCCACCGCTGTCAATCACCAGTGAGGAAGGCGGGGCAGGCAAAAAAGTGGGAGGAACGGTGCACCGTGCCCCCCCGAACACGCCAAGGCTGCACTGAGCAGCCCAATTTACATGTTTGATTTTCTGCAGAATGGAGGCGGCGATTAGACTAAGTCACTAAAGGTGAGATTTCATAGGTGCTATATCCTTCCATAATATATCCTTCCATTTAGATATATGGTAGAATTCCCATTTACCACTCTTCCTACTCAGTGTTCAACTTGGGATGACTCTTCGTCAAACCGCTGAGTAGTCCAAATAGAAGTATCCAAGACACCGGAGTTATCCTACAAGTTTACTATCAAGTTGTTTAAAATACACAAAAGTGTGCCAAGATTTTGGTTTGAAAGTAAAAATTGATCTAAAGGTAGGAAACCAAGAGGTGTTATAGAGTTACAGAAAAGTGTCTAATTATATCATCTAGCACTAGTCACAGTGACAAATTTTGTAAATTTTCAGACTGTCTAGTCTAAATTTTCATCATCTCGATATTTGACAGGATTAATTAATCTGCGCCACTGTCTATCCACGCACCATCCCTATTTAACCCTTGTCAGGCTGCATAATTTTACAACCTTAACAGGCTGCATAGGTACAATTGTACCTTCACATATACCTCCACTGTGGGAAGACTTTACTTGGTTTCAGAAACTAAAGTTCATTCAGCTACAAATGTTATGCTGATATCTATTGTTCAGTGTTGTTACTGGTCACTTATGTTGCTGTCAATTAAGTTAATTCAAACTGGGAGTGGCTTCTACTTGTCTTCCTGCCTCCCTCCTCTCATTAGCCATTTTGCTGTTCATCTCATTGCTGTGAGCACACATTTCTAGGCTTGTGAAGTCTTCAATTTCTTGGAAACGAAGGTAGGAAAGTCTCACAGCATCTAACAGCCAGTTATACCTTTATTCTCATTATGTGGGGACAGAACAGTCAAATTGTCTTTCAGCCTGGACTTGGCTTACATATATTTTGTATGAAACTTATCACTATAGGTATAATTTTTATACGAAAAATGGATAATAATTAGTATCTATATATTGTTTTACGATGTTTTATTTATATTCAGCACAAAATACGAAGCCAAAATTCATCTAGCAAGTCATCATGAGTGATAGTAATGCTGGATCTAGTTTCCGCCATAATCCAAGAAAACGTGTTTGCAGGTTAGTATAATTTTGTGAAAAGCCAATAATGTAGTATTTCGGAAAATTATTTATTTTACATTTTTTCATATTTACAGATTTACGTCTGACGAAATAATGCGAATGCTAGAAGAATCTGATTCTGAGCATGAGGATGAACCATATGTTGCATCTGATGATGAAAACTATGTACCACAAGTGGATGTTACTGAAGAAGATTCAGACATTGAACAAGAAATGGTCATAGAGCATGAAAATGAATACGAATCAGACGAAAGTGTTGAGGATGATTCTGTGCCTCAAAGTGCAGGCGACATTTGGACTGCTAAGGATGAAACTCAATGGTGCAGTAATCCACTGCCAAATGCACAAACAAAATCTCGTAATGTCCTACGACAAAGAGGTGGCCCTGCAGCAATCAGCAACCTATATACAGCAAAAGAGCTATTCAAGTCCATCATGACTCCCGAGATGTGTGACATCATATTACGGGAAACGAATCGAAAGGCCAAGAGAGTTTGTGATGCTTACAACAACGAACTGGTACAACGTTTTCCTGATTCTTCCAAACGGCCACCACAAAAAACATTCAAGCAATTTACTGAAACTGAACTTCATGCATTTTTGGGCATACTGATTGCTGCTGGTGTGCACAGAGCCAACAAAGAGAATCTGGAGGAAATGTGGAATGTTGCTGCTCTGCCTCTTATACGTGCAGCCATGTCTCGTGACCGCTTCAAGATGATACTCAGATTTATCAGGTTTGACAACGAAAATACACGTGCAGAACGTGTGCAAACAGATAAAGCTGCACCAATACGGGACATCTGGACAATGCTGAACAGTAATCTGGAGAGAGCCTACAAGCCATATCATTGTATCACCGTCGACGAGCAATTATTTCCATTTAGAGGTCATACTAAATTTACCCAGTATATACCTTCAAAACCAGCTAAATATGGCATAAAGATTTTCTGGGCTTGTGACTCATCAAATGCCTACCCTTTACAAGGTCAGCTCCACACTGGGAAACCAACTGATGGTCCTCGACAAGTAAACATTGGAGAACGAACAGTATTGGACCTAGTGAGCTCGTATAAAGGCTCTGGAAGAAATGTCACCACCGATAACTTCTTTACAACCATGGAACTAGCTAAGGTATTGAACTCCTGGAACATGACACTAGTTGGTACAGTAAGAAAAAACAAAAGGTTCCTACCTAGCAACATGCAGCCTGCCAAAGAAAGGCCTGTAAACTCGACAAATTTTGCCTACAATCATGATGCAACAGTCTGTTCATATGTACCAAAGAAGAACAAATCAGTCGTGCTTCTATCATCTATGCACATGACGGGAGAAGTTGAAGAGACACTAGCAGCCAAGCCAGAGATAATAAAATACTACAACATAACAAAAGGTGGCGTTGATGTTATGGATAAAATGTTGGGAGAGTACACTGTGAAACGACGAACATCACGTTGGACTTTGGCATTTTTCTACAATATGATTGATGTCAGTGGGTTAGCATCCTACATCATCTACAGAGAACACAATCCAAGCTTCAGGGCAAAGGATCAACGAAGAAAGTTCCTGAAAGATCTCGCAAATCAGCTGTGTATGATTGCAATTGAAGATCGTAGTACAAACAAAATGATAATGAGAAACCATTTTCTTCGAGGTGCAGTAGAAATGGTGCTTGGACGATGCATTGTGGTAGCATCGCAGCCAGCAGCTGGCCCCAACATACCTCTTGGTAGTCGTGGACCCTCCCCTGTTGTTGGTAGTTGCTATGTCTGCAGAGACCTGAGGCGAAAACAACGCAAGACTAGAAAGTCTTGTGTGGTTTGTGTGAAACCCATTTGCGATGAACACTCTGTAGCAAAGCCAACATGCATTACTTGCAAAGAAAATCAATAAAAAAAAGTTTCTTACATTTTCTTTTATAATGTAAATGAACAGTTTTTTACTTGTTTATAATAGTTAAATAGCATTATCATTAAAAAAAAATTTATGCTTTTTCCCTTGCATTATCTTCATTCAAAATATATGAGGTACATTTGTACCTATGCAGCTTGTTATGGATGCAAAAAGATCTCGACCCCTTATCTCGGAAGCGGGTGGAGATATTTTATTGAAATTTGGCCAATATATTCTGGACCAAAAATGTAGAGATGTCACGAAATTTCAGCCCTCTACGTCTTTTCAAAAAAAAGTTATTGCAATTTTAAAACGGAATAGTTACAATTGTACCTATTCAGCCGGATAAGGGTTAATCTCCGACTGACAGATACTGTACATTCCCTTTTTAGTTGTCAATAGATTTGACAGTAATACAAATTAATAGAAAAAATGTCCAGTTGTACAAGATGTAGGTGTAACGTAAACTATCACAGCGCCAGACTGTGTGCGTCCTCAGGGATATACCCAGTCATCCACAGAGCATTATGTATAAGATTAAACAGGTATCATACATATTTACAGGCTACTATTCCATTACGCTAAATAACACCCACCCTAAATGTGCTCATATATTTCACATCCATAGAGTCATCTAAATGGAGCTACAACAGGCGTAGTGACATCCCACCAACTATGTCATCCTTGCATATTCTGGAATACAGCTTGATTACTCCATTAAAGCCTGAATACAGAAACAGTATCTATGTGTGAATCCTCCAGGGGCTGCATCAGATCACTGAGCTAAAAATAAAATGTTCATGAGGAGCCTGGGTCTAGGGGTTTATTCACTCTACTGCCAGATCAGGACAGTGCGCCGTGCATGGCAAACTGCGGATCTAGCATATACCAAAGTGTGACTGCCATGGATGAGGCTCTAGTAACAAACAGCATGCAACCCACGCAGGAAAGAGGTTTATTCTCACTAATCATAGAAATCCTGGTATATCTCCAGCTATTTTATGTTCTTCTTCTTGTACATGAAGGGTTAGTAGTGATCAATGAGTGGAACAGGCTGCCACGAGAGGTGATGCGTTCTCCTTCAATGGATGTCATCTGTCTGTGATGATTTAATGAATCCTGATTCCTGCGTTGAGCAGGGGGTTGGAAACGATGATCCTGGAGGTCCCTTCCAACTCTAACATTCTACGATTCTATGAGGGTACCTGACATTGTGTGACCTGTGCTTCACCAGGATGGAGTGTGGTGGGCATTTACCTATTGGTGTCTGCACAGTTCTACTTATTTATGGCCACATCCATTGATCGAATTCTATTTTGGTATTTGTTAGCCATCTTGTGATTTATATATATTATTATTGCTACTATTACTACTGACACTATTGGTTAGCCTTACAGCGTGACCACACTGCCATAAATAATATTAATGGGGTGTTTTTACATTTTCTATAGTTGTCTTGTATTTCCGTATAGTTTTTTTTTTTTAATAAAGGACACATTTTTATATTATGGTTATATGTTTATTCATTTTGGATATTATTTTGCCACTGAGTAATTGCAGAATTTTTTTTTCGTTTTACATATAATGTTAGCATATAATGAAATTCCTCCCCTATTTTATAACACTGATGTCCGACCATGTCGTCAGGGGTCTTTATGCCCCCTTCTGTCATGAGTCTTAGGTGTGGGTACTCGATGCTTCAAAGGACTCTATCAGTAGGAAATGAGTTTTCAAATAAAGCATAGGCGCTCGGTGCCCTTAGCATGGCCAAACACATGAGTACTCCTTCCCACTTACTTGTTTTCCATCTATCTCCACCCTCTTCCTTGATTGCCAGGTTTAACTTTATAAAGAGTATGGTAGAGATAGATGGAGAACAAGTAGGTGGGAAGGTGCACTAAACTGCTCGGCCATGGTAAGGGTGCACAGAGCGCCTGTGCTTGATTTGAACAGACATTTTGTGCCTATGGACTACCTTTAAATTTAGTTACAAATATATTAAATAAAAATGAAAGCAGATTAGAATCATGTATGTCAATACATGAATAAAAATGTTGTGCAACACGGCCAACAAATGAGATGACACATGGTAGCCACAGGCACCTACTTTTTAGAAGATGGATTCTATTTTAAAGGGAACCTGTCACCACATTTGACCCATCTAAACTATTAATATGGGCATTCAGGTTATAGACTGTTGAGGAGAGTGATGCCTGTATGTCTCATATCAGATGCTTTATTGGTGAGAAATCATCTTTTATCACTTTATATAAATGACCTTTTCCAGGCTATGGGGAGGATGCTGTTCGGAAGATAAGTCTGCCTCCAGAGCTTATTTTATATAGAAGGAGGAGTTACCAGTGTGAGGCAAGTAACTAACACAGAACAGGAGAAATTAACTTTGTTTTCTTACAAACACATTTTATAGCTCTCTGAGCTCTTCTGTATTACAACAATATTGCAGCCTGTCTGCCTGTGAGATGGAAACTGAGAGAAACCTGCAGATGTGTCAGGTAATCACACACAGCTCTCCGAGATCAGGATAGCAGAGAGCGGCCATTACACTTGTAACTATTACCGTACTCATCACACTGGTAACTCCCCCTTCATGTAAAATAGGCTCTGGGGGGGCAGAGTTATCTTCCAGGCCACGTTCGCCCCGTAGCCTGGAAGAGGTCATTTATATAAAGTGATAAAAGATGATTTATCCATATCGAGGCATCTGATATGAGGCATACATGGATCACTCTCCTTAGCAGTTTATAACCTGTATGCCCATATTAATAGTGAGATGATGGATTAAACAGACGGTCAAGAAAGCCATGTCTACATGATCTGAGGAAGAAAATAGAAAATGATCTGTTGTCTTGTACCCCTGCGGATCATTTAGCAATGTATACAACATACAAACTATGACCCTAGAAAGACGCTGGTACATAAAATCAGCATTTCATTTACTGCGAAGCTACAACTGACAATGTCAGTGCTGCAAAACACAAACACCCACATGCACATAATTACCCATACGTTTCAAGATTTTTTAAATTATTAATTTAAAAAGGGGAATACTTTATTTAAAAAGGGCTTGTCCAGATAGCGGATGAAAAGAAGTGCAGGAATTAAGATTGTAAAAATCAAAAACAGTTTTACATTTCCTATAAAATAATAGATCAATCTGTTTTCCTGCAGAACAGAACTGCTTGTTAACTGTGAAATGGAGATCTGGCATAATGTGTCCCTCCAGTCTCAGGGGCCTATCCAAACTACAAGTGCATACATTCCTGATACAAAGGCTCTGGAAGATTATCCAGAGCCTTTATTAGTACTTCTATGATTGGCATAAAGGCAGATTATTGCAATTATTACAAGCCATGTCTCTTCATTCCCAGTACAAGCCCCTGACGTGAGACAATGCTATGGATAGCCTTCCAGACATCACTAATGCAAACTACTTTAGGAATCAACCTTACTGAAAATGCTGCATAAACAACCAAGAAATGATTCACTTGTTAGATCAATCAACCTTTGTAGTGGCCAAGGGCTATCACTCAGGTACAGGACAGATTATTTCCAGCCCTGCTCCAACATTAATAATGGATCTACTGCAACCAAGCCGGGCGTATCTTTTACAGCGACCTGAATGGAAACTCTAAGATAAGGAATCGGAGCCCTAAATGGATTTACTTCCCGTAGCAGCTACCCAAATGTAATGCACCGTCCATAAATGTATTTTATATACAGTCCCACTATCCATAATGCCCACATTATATAATATATGCATCTGATAAATCTAATTTCTGTGAGGTCTAACAGGCGTTCACGGTGTATTCAGAGGGAGGATTCATCAGTCTGCATTCAGTTCATTAAATATTAACCCTCCACATATGTTTACTATGTTCAATACATTTTTTATCTAGTTACATCTTCCTAGTGTCTCAGATCTGCATAATATTATTTTACTGCAGCGATTCTTGATTACAATTCAAGATCCCTTTTATTACGAGAAAGCCTGGCACCTTCACTGGTAACAATTCAGGTCCATCATAAAATCTGCTCCACATTAATCCTTCTAGAAACACACATGGAAATACATTCTGTTCAAGAGCAAACAGAGGATAACAAATTGGCATCTGTAGGGTAGCACAATCCTTAAGGATAAAGTAACTGCAAAGTAACCTGAACTTTCCACAGTACTGCAGCATTCAGGAATTTTGTTTACTGGCAAATGAATGTAAAATAAAGGCCAAAAAGTAAAATAGAAAAAAGGTAAGACCTTGATGCAAACCCAACACTGTTCTGGTCACTGCCTCCACAACGTTGTGCAACCTGTAGGCGGTTAATTTTGGGGAAGCAGAAGAACAGATAAGAATATTTTGCTGACTTGCTTAACATAGCTATTAGTGATGAGAAACCCATGCTCGAATAAGGGGTTATCCAAGCTTGCTCGGGTGCTAACCAAGTGACTTCAGCATGCTTGAAAAATATGTTTGAGTCCCCGTGGCTGTTTGACAGCTGCAGCCTAACAAACTGGCAATCCCTGCATGTATTGCGGCTGTCGAACAGCTGTGAGACATGCAGGCGCTGGGACTCGAACAGAAGTGAGACACGCAGGCGCGGGGACTCGAACAGAAGTGAGACATGCAGGCATGGGGACTCGAACAGCCATGAGACATGCAGACAGGGGGACTTGAACAGCCGTGAGACATGCAGGCGTGGGGACTCAAACAGCCGTGAGACATGCAAGCGCGGGGACTCAAACAGCTGTGAGACATGCAGACGCGGGGACTCGAACAGCTGTGAGGCATGCAGACGCGGGGACTCGAACAGCTGTGAGGCATGCAGGCATGGGGACTCGAACAGCTGTGAGACATGCAGGCGTGGGGACTCGAACAGCTGTGAGAAATGCAGCCATAGGGACTCGAACAGCCGTGAGAAATGGAGCCATAGGGACTCGAACAGCTGTGAGACATGCAGGTGCGGGGACTCGAACAGCTGTGAGGCATGCAGACGCGGAGACTCGAACAGCCGTGAGACATGCAGGCATGGGGACTCGGACAGCTGTGAGACATGCAGGCGTGGGGACTCAAACAGCTGTGAGAAATGCAGCCATAGGGACTCGAACAGCCGTGAGAAATGGAGCCATAGGGACTCGAACAGCTGTGAGACATGCAGGCGCGGGGACTCAAACAGCTGTGAGACATGCAGGCGTGGGGACTTGAACAGCCATGAGACATGCAGACACGGGGACTCGAACAGCCTTGAGACATGCAGGTGCAGGGACTCGGACAGCCGTGAGACATGCAGGCGCAGGGACTCGAACCGCCGTGAGACATGCAGGTGCGGGGACTCGAACAGCTGTGAGACATGCAGGCGCGGAGACTTGAACAGCTGTGAGACATGCAGGCGTGGGGACACGAACAGCCATGAAGCATGCAGGCGCGGGGAATCGAACAGCCGTGAGGCATGCAGGCGTGGGGACTTGAACAGCCGTGAGGCATGCAGGTGCGGGGAATCGAACAGCCGCGAAGCATGCAGGCGTGGGGACTTGAACAGCCGTGAGACATGCAGGCGTGGGGACTTGAACATATTTTTCAAGTACGCCAAAGATTTTCGGATAGCACCCGAGCTTGCTCGGATAACACCTTATTCGACCACGTTCGTTCATCACTAATACCTACCCTACTACAGAATTCTTTGAGTCTCCCCAGCATGCCATGTAGAAATCTGCCAAAAATCAGTATGGTGTGGAGGTCTAAGGGGCTTAATTAGAAAAGGCTCTTTTATAAATTCTCTATTATTTCCAATGTGCAAGTGTGGAGTGTTTTGTGGATTTACTGGATATAGTACAATGCAGTAGCCAATATATATATATATAGAGAGAGAGAGACTAAGAGCACTTGTGTGTTCGAAACGCGTACAGTTTATACAGGCACTCTCCTTCCGGTATACCCGGTTTTGTATGTCTTATAGCCTATTTTTATTTTAAATGAATACTATTAAAGCTAAGTGATTTTATCTCTTGGAGCTGGATTCCCTTTTTTCCACAGTAGCCAATATATACATGTAACAGCTATTGGAACCATTGCTGGTTGTCAGATATCTTTATATTTATTATTTTATTAGGCAATGATTTACCATCTTTGGGTCCTATCTAATGCTCTGTTTATATCTACTCTCAGAGCGTTTGTTGCAGATTTTGTAAAAAAAAAAAAATGGAGAGCAAAATAGCGCTGTAGGCTGCTTTGTTTTGTCTGAAGAAGGGATGGACACTATCAGAGAAACCGGCAGTATCATATTACAGTCAATTGGTTCCCTCGACTTTTGGTGTCAATCTACTAACTGTCATAATTTTTTTTTAATTACTCTACAATTGTAGCAGAACAATGGAAATGAAAAGCCCAGATGTGAACAGAGCCAAAGAGATAGTAACATAGGGAGTCAACTTTAAAGATTTTGAGTGTCCATCATAATATCAGTAGTCGTTATATTAATATAACAAGATAGTTTGTTATCACATCCCGAGACAGCAGAGAAACAGCAAAGTTTGGGAATTTAACAACATAAACTATCTCAAAAAGTAAAATACTAATACAGTATCATGAATATAGTACTTACGATCAAGTCCATTGATGTATCGCATTGTAATTTCACAGTGACCCCATACAGCGCTGACAATAGGGTAAAGTTTTTTCCCTTTAAGTCCTCTGAAGGCAACTCCTAAATATTGTCCATCAACAATGAAGCTAAGAGTTCCCTCATCCATGTCTAACACTACTAGCAAAGAGTCTGGGAGTACAAATGCTTCATCAGGTTCCAGAAAAGCTGGATATGTAACACCAGGTTGGTTTTTACAGTTGTAATAGAGTTTGTTTCGTCCTAGGTCCCAGCCCCAAGACTCACTATTGCTTCCTACCAATGAAGTATATCCAACTGAATGTAAAGGGGCATCAGCAGTAGCTACCCCCACAACGGCATGCGTTCCTCTTTGTCTTGTAGGCCAATGAATTTGCCAAACGTGAAGGCCTCTTGTGTAGCCAACTTTTCCTCTGATGCAGTCTGTACTTTGTGCAACTGGGTGCCGGTGGAACGTCAGACGGTCGTCCTCCTTCACGAAGATATTCAAAGACCGGTCCTCATTGTTCCAAGCATGTTTGTGCTGAAATTCCATAGTAGCCACGGGCATATCCAGCAGCATATCTAGCCTAGCAGGTTTACAAAAGTCAGGGCCCCTCAGTTCTCTTTTGACTGGTCTATAAGGGGGGTCCCGTACATCCACAGACTTTATACTCCCTGAGATCTTCTGACCCATTTCTCGTCTATGGGTTGATAAAAAAAGGGACAGGGTAGGGGAAAAGGAAGATGTTCCTTTGTTTCCTTCTGTTACCTCATTAAAAAATGTATATTGAAGCCAGTTACTTGTGCACCACAAGCAGCCGATGTAGACCCTCAGCAGTCCAGCAATCTTCTGCAAAGCTTTTCCTGGAAGAAATGAGAACAATATATTAGTTCAGGACGAATGACATAAGTGAGTTTGTACATAAAATCAAGTTTCTCAGCCTTGGACCTTATGTTCCTAAACATTGTCTATCTGATATGCGTATAATGTGTTGCCAATTATTAATTTCTCCATTCACAGTTGTTACATAAAACTGATTCCATGCTTAATCCAGGAAGCCTGGAAAGAACAAGTCTAACATCTGAGAACTGCAAGAGCAAGGGAGATTGTTACAAAGCACAGCATATCATACTATAAATGCTCCTCAGACTCCAGAGGAAGGTACTGTACCATGTAGAAAGCAAAGACTTAATGAAATATGTTTTGGTTCAATTTTGTGCCGAATGTGTACTGTAAAAACAAGCGAAAAAGAAGGAAAGGTTCCTCTGAGCGAGGACAAGTTCGCTGATACCTTCTAGCTGCTAAGCTTGAAATTCTACACAAATCGTAAAAACTTCAGAGGCCTCTTCTTTAGACTTAACTCTATATATTTCTGAGGCATTGGGGGCAGCTGACAGGTTTAGACACCCTGCACAGACTCTGACTAACTAAAAACAAAATGTGCCTGAGAATGTACAGAGCTCACAGTGTGCTACACAGACAATAACTTCCTCTGATTCATAATGGGATACAGACACACACCGCTTTCCTTCCCTCCACCCCTCCACATAAGTCTAGCCAAAGCCTCGCCTTTGGATGCAAGAACATTATTCACATTCCTTTAACTAACGGTTCTCCATAGAAGATCAGAAGACACATCTCCCTTACTCTTCGGAGATTTCAGATTTTATACATATACTTGTATACACATTCTGCATCTCAGACCATGGAGAGAGTTTTAGTTTCATAAAAAGTAGCTATAATAAAGTCAATGTTATAAGTAAAAGACCTCTGCGAGTCACATCAGCAAGGTCACAGATATTTTCGTAATTGGATTTATATATTACCCAAATGACCCATTTTAAAAATAATCTATTAAATCAGACAACATATACTAAAAATGGATCAGAAACCCTATAGCAGTACTAACATCCATAGCTTCTATATGTATTCAACAAAAAGAAAAAAATATGAGACCAAGATCTTTATCCCCCACAAAGCCCTTCATGTCAAGTGCAGGTGGAGAAGACCCTGCAAAAACCATATACATTATTACAATTGGGGCATTAAAGGGGTTGAACCATGAACATCTTTATTATCAACTGCATCCACAGGATAGGTGATTCTTGTGTAACCACGGGTGACCCAAGGATAAGTAACTATCCCCATTCGAATGGCTCTTTTAACTGCGGCATTAAACAATTTCCAGTTGGCTACATGGAAGTTAATGGATGGTTGTTTATTGGTTGTTTAGACCGTCGGACCAGAATTCTCTGCACACAGAGCGGCCATTACTAACATCGCTCTGTTTGTTCAGAATATCATGTTATCAGCAGCATATCGCCTGTTTACACAGGATCGTGTGCTGCTACTAATGAGGATTCTTAAGCTTAAAAATAATTGCACTCAATGAACAAACATTATGCTCGTTCTTAGGATGACTGTCGGCTTGTCTTGATGCATTCTTCTAAGGACAGGTGCAGATGACTATAATATTGGTCCGTGTGCGGTCCAACAGAACATTAGATCGCACTCAGACCAATGTTAGTTTATAGGGTCATGCACATGTCACATGATCTTTACGCTATATGTGTCAAAATGTAGACACATGTTGGTTGGGATGTAAATTACAACCTGTTGAGGGTTTTGCTAGCAGGTTGCGATAACTATTACGGTACATTGAATTCATACTGAATTTGTATTGTGAGAAATTGGAGTGCTGTGGAAAGGTAATGGTGCATACATCTGTAGCCATATCCTAAATCATGGCCAGGACATCAAGTAAGGCTCAGTTCACATGTCCAGCTGTCATCTGCTTGTAACAGATCCAGTGTTATAAAAAAAAACTGCATCCATTCCAAGCAGAGAAATAACAGATGAAACTCCAGTGTTCTGGGCATGTGCAGAACTTGATGCGTTTACGGATGACATAATAGATGACCATCATTACGATCAATTTCCCATAGACCTGAATGTAAAAAAAAAGGTTCCAGTTGCTATCCTTTTTTTTCTGGACAAAAAAGTTGTCTAGACTACGTTTTTTAGAAAAAGCTACAAAATGGATAGCAGCTGGATTTCAGTAAAATGGGAGACGTTTTAAGGCATTTCCATCCCCAATCATTTGAATAAATCCTGCACTGGATGATTTCCATTTTTGGCATCCCAAAATGGATCTTAAAAATGGAAATAACTACAGGACATGTGAACAGAGCCTGAGAAGCATAAGATCTAATGTATGATAATCACAAAAGACTAAATTACTGGTGAACGCACCGGGTTACAGTAAATTGGGAGGGAATGAGTCAGTCTGAAAACATTGAGCTAAGCATTACACACAAGCACGAGAAACATTACTAACATTTACTATTGTACATCATAAAGTGACGGCTGCTTCAGACACATCATGTCATTTCAACACTGCCAAGGATTGTTATTGTGTTTGCCATAAGCGAGGAAACAGAGACTGTACGTACTGTACTCCTGCCTCCGATATTCTCTATTTTCCTTCCTATTTGCGACAACTGTGTACTCTGACAAGGATCTGATTGAATTTCACGTTGCTACCAGATGTTATGAAACATTTGCAATAGTTTACGATTTCAGACATCAAAGTTTGGGTTCTGTCACACAGATTTACTACCAGTGACGCAACAATCCTATCTGCAAGGCACATAATGTGATAAAAGGGTTTAGGTCAAGTCATCTAATGAAAAACAGGGGGAAAATATCAACAAGTTATATGCGAGGCCATTTATAACATGGAGAATAGGGTTGGAATTCTAAAGATGCCCTCCCATAAACTTTTTTTTCACTAAGTCTATGTATATGTGTATGTTGTGTATGGTCACTGTGTTAACGGGAATCTGTCACCAGGTTTGGCCGATAAGAGACACGGCCAGCACCTTTCAGGGCTGATATACAGTATTTTATAATGCTGTATATCTGCCCCAACCAAACCTGTAAGAGAAGAAAAATAACTTTTACTATACTCACCTGTGGGGCGGTCTGGTCCAATGGGCGTCGCTCTTCTTTCCTGGGCCCTGTATTGTTCAACATCTTTATTAATGATTTAGATGAAGAAATTGAGGGTACACTAATTAAATTTGCTGATGACACAAAGTGTTAGGGGTCGAGTTCCTGCCTCTGCACAGGGGGAATCTCGAGCCATCTCCGCTGCGGTCTCCCATACTTCTCCTGCCGCAGTGGAGCCTGCTCAGCGGAGGCGTCGGTCCCAGTGTCATGCTCAGTCTGACACTGTGCGAAGGGTTACTGCTGTCCTTCCAGCTTCTGCCATTGTGGCCAGTACTGGTCAGCAGCGAGCAGACGTCTTTGGGACGAAGTCCTACTTTTCCTCTTCTGAGCATGCCCAGGGTAAGATCTCTCATTGGAGATCAAGGGTCACATGCTCAGGTACTGCCGCAAATCCTATTGGTCCTCTAGGAAGGTCCTGAAGGTGTTCAACATCTGTGGCAGTCTCTCATTGGTCCTTCTAGGAAGGTCCTGTACTTGCTGCAGCTATAAGAGGTGAGCATGACCGCACGGCCATGCGCTAGTGTCAATTTATGTACGAGCTTAGCGCTAATGTGGTCATGTTTGTGTGTGTATTCAGGGACCTGGCTGAAATAAGCCCCTAGAATGCTGGCACCTCCAGCGAGGAGTTTGGTGTGTGTGTATTCAGGGACCCGGCTGAAATAAGCCCCTAGAATGCTGGCGCCTCCGGCGAGGAGCTGCGTGTTTGCATTTGACTGCATGACCACCATCTGCTCTACTAAGTAGCTGTGTTCCTCTGTGAGCCAAACAGGGCACAGCGTTATCCTTGCTAACAGACTCTGTGAAGTAACAGAGTCTGTTTATATTACTAAATTGTACCGCCATATCTAGCTGCAGGTGCTTTCCTGCAAGGTGGATCCCGGGTTGCGAACGCACCAACTTCTTCTAATAAATATATATATTCGGTGCGTTCCGCCAACCCTAACACAAAGCTAGGAGGGATAGCTAATACTAGAGAAGAGAGAGAGGACTCAAAAGATATAAATAAACTGGAGCAGTGGGCAGCAACTAACAGAATGGTTTTTAACAAGACAAAATGCAAAGTACTACATCTGGGCAATAAAAATGAAAAAATCATATACAGAATGGGAGGAATAGGGCTAAGAAACAGCACATGTGAAAAAGACTTGGGTATACTAATAGATCATAAACTGAACATGAGTCAACAGTATGATGCAGCAGCAAAAAAAGGCAAATGCAATTCTGGGATGTATTAACAGAAGCATACAGTCTAGATCATGCAAAGTCATTATTGCCCTCTACTCTTCAGTCAGACCTCACCTGGAATACTGTGTCCAGTTTTGGGCACCACATTTCAAAAAAGACATCAACAAACTGGAGCAAGTTCAGAGAAGAGCGACCAGAATGGTGACTGGTCTGCAAACCATGTCATATGAGGAACGTTTACAGGATCTGGGAATGTTTAGCTTTCAAAAAAGAAGACTGAGAGGAGACTTAATAGCTGTCTACAAATATCTCAAGGGCTGTCACATTGTAGAAGGATCATCTTTATTCTCATTTGCACTAGGAAAGACTAGAAGCAGATTAGATATTAGAAAAAACTTTTTGACAGTTAGGATGATCAATGAGTGGAACAGGCTGCCATGAGAGGTGGTGAGTTCTCCTTCCATGGAAGTTTTCAAACAGAGGCTGGACAGACATCTGTCTGGGATGATTTAGCAAATCCTGCTTTGAGCAGGGGGTTGGACCAGATGACCCAGGAGGTCCCATCCAACTCAATTAATCTATGATTCTATGATTCTTGGTCCGACGCCTCCCTTCTTGCGATGCCGCCCTCCTGCTTGCTTCGTGTGGATGACACGTCTCCTTGGGACAGCGCTCCTGCGCAGGCGGACTTCTCTGCCCTGTTGAGGGCAGAGCAAAGTACTGCAGTGCGCAGGTGCCGGGAAAGGTCAAAGAGCCGTGGCGCCTGCGCACTGCAGTACTTTGCTCTGCCCTCGACAGGGCAGAGAAATATGCCTGCGCTGGAGCGTTGTGCCGAGGAGACTGTGTGGATGATGAAGGGGGACGCGTCATCCACATGAAGCAAGCAGGATGACGAGGATCGCAAGAAGATGGGAGGTGCTGGTCCAAGACCAGTGATGCCAATCGGACCAGACCGCCCTGCAGGTAAGTATAATAAAAGTTATTTTCCTTCTATTACAGGTCGGGTTGAGGTCAGATATACAGTCAAAGTTGAGGACAATAAACATGATGGTCAACCAAGGAAACCTTGAAGGATGTCCAGCAGTGCCATCAGCTCAGAACTGACAGCAATCAGTGCGACACAACTACACCTATCTACTGTTCTGAGAAGTCTGGTCAGAAAGTGTCTTCATGGAAAAACTGCAGCCAAAACCATTCCTTCCAAATTGAATCAAAGAGACAACTATGCATCAATACATAGTAACTGGAGTGCAGAAAATTGTCAGTAGATCTTCTGGACTAATAAGTAAAGATGTGAAATATTTAGCTGTAACAAAAGGCAGTTTATTCACTGGGGGGCTGAAGAGTGATACAATAATGAATGTCTGCAGGCAACAGTGAAGCATGGTGGAGGTTCCTTGCAAGTTTGCGGCTGCATTTCAACAAAGTTGAGGATTTGGTCAGGACTAATGGTCTCCTTAATGCTAAGATATCCAGACAGATACGTATGTAATTAAGAACTATTTTCAGTGTAAAGTTGAACAAGGAGTCCTGGAAGTAATAATATGGGCCCTACAGAGCCCTAATCTCAAAATCATCAAGTCTGTCTGGGATTGCACGAAGAGACAGAAAGATTTGTACAAGCCTACATCCACAGAAGATCTGTAGTTAGTTCTCCAAGATGTTTGAAACAAACTCCTTGCTGAATTCGTTTAAATACTGTGTACAAGTGTACCTAGAAGAATTGATGCTGTTTTAAAGGCAAATGATGGTCACCATATATTGATCTGATAAAGATTTCTCTTTTGTTTATTTACTTTTATTTTGTTAATTGTAAAAATGAACAATCAACAAATGTCTTTTGAAAGCATTTTCACTTTGCAGCATTTTTTTCTACACCTGCCTAAAACTTTTGCATAGTACTGTATACCTCCAATTTACAATAAAGATCATAGTTTAGATTTATGTTTCTGTTAGTTAAAAAAAATAATGTCTTAAAAAACAGGCCTCGATTCATGGCTCAAGAACCATCCAAAACATTTTTATCTGCCAAAAATAGAGAATATTTTCCACAGTGAGCATACTGCACTGACAAAAAGGAGACACCATCCAATATCAGGCTCAACACCAAGAACATTATGTGGTTATCCATCAACACAATCTTTCACACCGTACCATGACACCTCAGTTAACCATCAATTAAAAATAGAAAGTGGTAATCTATGGTCAATTGAAATCTTGAAAATAGTAACCTAAAAGTTTAATTTGGCTGCTGGATGTTTAGGCTGATGCAAGCTATCAATAAATTGTTCGGCACTTCAGTATGGATTTAGGTAAAATACAGTATACGGAGAATATTATAAAATCGTTAGACACATTCACTTCTTTGGTCACCTACTACTACTCATTTTGTTTACTTTAAAGGTAGTCGGTCACCCCCAAAACTCAATTTAAAATAATCGAATAGTTACCGTGAAAAGCAAAAGGGTAATAATGTTTTCACCGTTTGACTTTCAGGCTCCATATCTCATTATCCACTGCTGCTTTGAATGCGAGACTGCATCATTTTATAGGCAATCATCTTGGATATATCATACTTAAATTTGACTTGCAACTACTTAGCATATGATTAGTTATGCAGATTCTTGTCATGTCACTGCATTGTTACTTTTTTAGTACACCCTTGGCATGGTCAAGTTCTCAGTACATTCTGCCCCACTCCACTTAGGTTGATTGACAGTACTCACTTACCCAAAGCAAGCGCCACCTGAGATGAAACCATGACCATATGCGTACACACTGACACTTCAGAAGCACACACCACCCTCTCTCCTGTCTGCTGCGACTGTCATCTCGGGAGCTTTCAGATTAGGCAGCCCTCAATCTAGGCAACTGAGCATCATCACTGTTATGATCTGGTGACCTTGGAGCCGCATGAGACTTTCTCAGGAGTAGGTGGAACCTGTACTGACCGCAAACCCTAAACTGTCACCGCAACTAGAAGTAGCCGTGGGGTGTACCTAACACATCCTAGACACCTCGACACAGCCAGAGGACTAAATACCCCTATAGATGGAAATGGGAATTCTATCTTGCCTCAGAACAGAACCCCAAAGGATAGGCAGCCCCCCACAAATATTGACTGTGAGTATTAGAGGAAAGACACACGCAGGCAGAAATCAGGATTTAGCAAAAGAGGCCACGCTAGCTAAATAGGAAAGGATAGGACAGAATACTAAGCGGTCAGTATTAAAACCCTAAAAATATCCACAGCAGATAATACAAAAATTCCACCATCTAACTAAAGACATGGAATGTATATCTGCATCTCCTGAGAATCCAACTAGACTGAAATATCCAAACACAGTCTAAGCTTGACAAGAAAAAACATTGAATAGTACTGAATTGTAAAGTACACAGCAAGTGTGCTGTAGAAACAAAACCAGACACTTATCTTTGCTGATTTGGCAGCAGGGCTGGATGAACCAGACAGAGATGCAAAACCTCCAAGAACAATGGACAACTGGCAAGGGCTAATGAATCCTGCACGCCTAGATATCCCAGTCAGAGCTGCAATCAGCAGGGACACCTGCCCAGGATTGCAACCCAGGGACAACTGCATTACTACCAACAACCACCGGACGTTACCCAAGAGCAGAATTCACAACAGTACCCCCCCCCCCCCCCCGTGAAGAGGGGTCACCGAACCCTCACCAGAGCCCCCAGGCCGATCAGGACGAGCCAGATGAAAGGCACGGACCAAATCAGCAGCATGGACATCACAGGCAAAAACCCAAGAATTATCCTCCTGGCCATAACCCTTCCATTTAACAAGGTACTGAAGCCTCCGCCTCGAAAAGCCATCAACCAACACAGGGGCTGGAGGATCAACAGAGGGAACAACGGGCACCACATATTTCCGCAATAAAGATCTATGGAAGACATTATGGATAGCAAAAGAAGCCGGAAGGGCCAATCGAAAAGACACCGGATTAATAATCTCAGAAATCCTATAAGGACCAATAAAGCGAGGCTTAAACTTAGGGGAAGAAACCTTCATAGGAACATGACGGGAAGACAACCAGACCAGATCCCCAACCCGAAGCTGGGAACCAACACACCGACGACGGTTAGCAAAACGTTGAGCCTCCTCCTGAGACAATACCAAATTGTCCACCACATGAGCCCAAATCTGCTGCAACCTGTCAACCACAGAATCCACACCAGGACAGTCAGAAGGCTCCACCTGCCCCGAAGAAAAACGAGGATGAAAACCAAAATTACAAAAGAAGGGTGAAACCAAGGTAGCCGAACTAGCCCGATTATTAAGGGCAAACTCGGCCAATGGCAAGAAAGTCACCCAATCATCCTTATCAGCAGACACAAAGCATCTCAGATAAGTTTCTAAAGTCTGATTAGTTCGCTCGGTCTGGCCATTTTTCTGAGGATGAAATGCGGAAGAAAAAGACAAATCAATGCCCAGCTTAGCACAAAAGGCCCGCCAAAACCGAGAAACAAACTGGGACCCTCTGTCAGACACAATATTCTCCGGAATACCATGCAAACGAACCACATGCTGAAAAAACAACGGAACCAAATCAGAAGAGGAAGGCAATTTAGGCAAAGGCACCAAATGGACCATCTTAGAGAACCGGTCACAAACAACCCAGATGACAGACATCTTCTGGGAAACCGGAAGATCAGAAATAAAATCCATAGAAATATGCGTCCAGGGCCTCTCAGGGACCGGCAAAGGCAAAAGCAACCCACTAGCACGGGAACAACAAGGCTTGGCCCGCGCACAAGTCCCACAGGACTGCACAAAAGAACGCACATCACGTGACAAGGAAGGCCACCAAAAGGACCTACCAACCAAATCTCTGGTACCAAAAATACCAGGATGGCCAGCCAACACAGAACAATGAACCTCAGAAATCACTCTACTAGTCCATCTATCAGGAACAAACAGTTTCCCCACTGGACAGTGGTCAGGTTTGTCAGCCTGAAATTCCTGAAGAACCCGTCGTAAATCAGGGGAAATGGCAGAAAGGACCACCCCTTCTTTCAGAATGCCGACCGGTTCAAGGACCTCAGGAGAATCAGGCAAAAAACTCCTAGAGAGGGTATCAGCCTTAATATTCTTAGAACCCGGAAGATACGAGACCACAAAATCAAAACGGGAAAAAAACAAGGACCATCGAGCCTGTCTAGGATTCAGCCGCCTGGCAGACCCGAGGTAAATCAGATTTTTATGATCGGTCAAGACCACAATACGGTGCTTAGCTCCCTCGAGCCAATGTCGCCACTCCTCGAACGCCCACTTCATAGCCAACAACTCCCGATTGCCGACATCATAATTGCGTTCAGCGGGCGAAAACTTACGGGAAAAGAAGGCACACGGTTTCATCAAGGAACCAACAGGATCCCTCTGAGACAAAACGGCTCCTGCCCCAATCTCAGAAGCGTCAACCTCAACCTGAAACGGAAGAGAAACATCTGGTTGACGCAACACCGGGGCAGAAGTAAATCGGCGTTTAAGCTCCTGAAAGGCAGAGACAGCTGCAGAGGACCAATTCGTCACATCAGCGCCTTTCTTCGTCAAATCGGTCAAGGGTTTAACCACACTGGAGAAGTTAGCAATGAAACGGCGATAAAAATTAGCAAAGCCCAAAAATTTCTGAAGGCTCTTCACAGATGTGGGTTGAATCCAATCATGAATGGCCTGAACCTTAACTGGATCCATCTCTATAGATGAGGGAGAAAAAATAAAGCCCAAAAAAGAAACCTTCTGCACTCCAAAGAGACACTTAGACCCCTTGACAAATAAAGCATTATCACGAAGGATCTGAAATACCATCCTGACCTGTTCCACATGAGACTCCCAATCATCGGAAAAAATTAAAATGTCATCCAAATATACAACCATGAATTTATCAAGATAAGTCCGGAAGATATCGTGCATGAAGGACTGAAAAACAGATGGAGCATTAGAGAGCCCGAATGGCATCACAAGGTATTCAAAATGGCCTTCGGGCATATTAAACGCAGTTTTCCATTCATCACCCTGCTTAATACAAACAAGATTATATGCCCCCCGAAGGTCAATCTTAGTAAACCAACTAGCCCCCTTAATCCTAGCAAACAAATCGGAAAGCAGAGGTAAAGGGTATTGAAACTTGACCGTGATCTTATTCAAGAGGCGATAATCAATACAGGGTCTCAAGGAGCCATCCTTCTTAGCAACAAAAAAAAAATCCTGCTCCCAATGGTGAAGAAGATGGCCGAATATGTCCTTTCTCCAAAGACTCCTTAACATAACTCCGCATGGCGGTATGTTCAGGCACAGACAGGTTGAAATGTCGGCCCTTAGGAAACTTACAGCCTGGAATCAAGTCAATCGCACAATCACAGTCCCTATGCGGTGGAAGGGAACTGGACTTGGGCTCATCGAATACATCCTGAAAATCAGACAAAAACTCTGGAATTTCAGAAGTGGAAGAAGAGGAGATTGACATCAAAGGAACATCATTATGAACCCCCTGACATCCCCAACTAGTCACAGACATAGACTTCCAATCCAACACAGGATTATGTGCCTGCAACCACAGAAAACCCAGCACTATAGCATCATGTAAATTATGCAACATCAGAAATCGACAATCTTCCTGATGGGCTGGCGCCATGCACATGGTCACCTGTGTCCAGAACTGGGGCTTATTTTTAGCCAAAAGTGTAGCATCAATGCCCCTTAAAGGAATAGGGTTCTGCAAAGACTGCAAGGGAAAACCACAACGCCTGGCAAACTCAAAGTCCATTAAGTTCAAGGTGGCGCCAGAATCCACAAACGCCATGACAGAAAATGATGATAATGAGCAGATCAAGGACACATATAATAAAAATTTAGGTTGTACAGTACTGATGGTAAATGAACTAGCGATCCTCTTTGTACGCCTAGGGCAGACTGAAATGACATGAGAAGCATCGCCACAATAAAAACACAACCTATTCTGACGTCTGAATCCCCGTTGTTCCGTTCTAGACAGAATGCTATCACACTGCATTGACTCAGGCATCTGCTCTGAGGACAACGCCACAGCGCGCACAGTTCTGCGCTCCCGCAAACGCTGATCAATCTGAATGGCCAGAGACATAGAATCACTAAGACCGAAAGGCGTGGGAAACCCCACCATAACATCTTTAACGGATTCAGAAAGACCCTTTCTGAAAATTGCCGCCAAAGCATCATCATTCCATTTAGTCAACACAGACCATTTTCTAAATTTCTGACAATACAATTCTGCCGCTTCTTGACCCTGAGACCGGACCAACAAGGTCTTCTCCGCTTGATCCACAGAATTTGGTTCATCATATAATAATCCTAAAGTCTGAAAAAAGGCGTCTATAGTAAGCAAGGCCGGATTCCCAGATTCCAGGGAATATGCCCAATCATGAGGATCACCATGCAGCAGGGAGATGACAATTTTAACCTGCTGAATGGAATCACCAGAGGATCGAGGTCTCAGAGCAAAAAACAGTTTACAGTTGTTTTTAAAACTCAAAAATTTGGACCTGTCCCCAAAAAACAAATCAGGAGTAGGAATCTTAGGCTCTAAAACTGGAGTCTGAACAATATAATCAGAAATACCCTGTACCCTAGCAGCAAGCTGGTCTACACAAGAAGCTAATCCCTGAACATCCATGCTAGCACAAGACTCCTCAGCCACCCAGAGTAAAAGAGGGAAGAAAAGACAAAGCAGGCTACAGAAAAAAAAATGGCTCTTTCTTCCCTTCTTCTGAGATGCATTTAACTCATTGTAGTCCAGTTGTACTGTTATGATCCGGTGACCTTGGAGCTGCATGAGACTTTCTCAGGAGTAGGTGGAACCTGTACTGACCGCAAACCCTAAACTGTCACCGCAACTAGAAGTAGTTGTGGGGTGTACCTAACACATCCTAGACACCTCAACACAGCCGGAGGACTAAATACCCCTATAGATGGAAATGGGAATTCTATCTTGCCTCAGAGCAGAACCCCAAAGGATAGGCAGCCCCCCACAAATATTGACTGTGAGTATTAGAGGAAAGACACACGCAGGCAGAAATCAGGATTTAGCAAAAGAGGCCACGCTAGCTAAATAGGAAAGGATAGGACAGAATACTAAGCGGTCAGTGTTAAAACCCTAAAAATATCCACAGCATATAATACAAAAATTCCACCATCTAACTAAAGACATGGAATGTATATCTGCATCTCCTGAGAATCCAACTAGAATGAAATATCCAAACACAGTCTAAGCTTGACAAGAAAAAATATTGAATAGTACTGAATTGTAAAGTACACAGCAAGTGTGCTGTAGAAACAAAACCAGACACTTATCTTTGCTGATTTGGCAGCAGGGCTGGAGGAACCAGACAGAGATGCAAAACCTCCAAGAACAATGGACAACTGGCAAGGGCTAATGAATCCTGCACACCTAAATATCCCAGTCAGAGCTGCAATCAGCAGGGACACCTGCCCAGGATTGCAACACAGGGACAACTGCATTACTACCAACAACCACCGGAGGGAACCCAAGAGCAGAATTCACAACACATCACTCAACATAGAGAAAAGTGGTGAAACTATGCACAAAAGGTTTGCCATACTAAGGGTGCACTGGGCTCCATAAGTTACACAATAATAAAGTTCAATTTTTGAAAAACCATATCTAAATGACTACAGGCATTTTTACAGGGGTGAAAATCAGAGAAAAACATTTTTGCATCAAATAGCTCACTGCAGCTGCAAAATATGTTACTCAACCTTAGGCCGGTGTCCCACTTGCAACTGCAACGCGAGAAACTCGTGCGAGTCTATTGCCTCAATACCCGGCACTACCGCCAGCTGTTCAGACCGGAGCGTTCAGCTGCATGGAAATACATACGGCCGCACACTCCGGCCCTGAGTGAGGCGAGAGACTCACACGAGTTTCTCGCATTGCAGTTGCAAGTGTGACAGACCGACCTTACAGAGAGCCTACAAGGAAGGAAAGAGAAACTACATGCAGCTGAAAGGTGGGGAAGATACAGATTTGCACTAATAATATGTTGGATCGCTTTTTATATTGATGAGAGTTATTGATTTGTCAAATAGTAAAATGATAAGTAAGACTAATACTATATGCAGACGACCATAAATTCTCTCCTCAGAGAGAATCGAGTCGATTATGTCAATGACACTGTTCATACGTTGATCATACTGTGACCATACTGTGATCCAATTCTCTAGGGTGACGAAAAGACATTTAGAAAAAAAATTCTCCATCTTCTCTAATGAGACAGTCTATGTAAATTAGACTGCACTTAGATGTCAATGATGAGAAAACTGGAACACACTGCAGAGAAGATGGAGAAAAAAATGTGTCCATCTTCTCCATTGTGTCAGTGTGCCGACATCGATGTCATCCGAGTGCAGTCCTATGTTTTCCATGCACTAATTGACTTGCATGGCCATGTGCAATCCGAATATCGGATCAAACTCGGACATGTTGCGTACAGCCCTATAACATGGGGATCAGTGCTATTTGTCAAAACGATGGCTAGCGCTCATCCAATTATTATGGCCGCCTGCACGAGCCTTTAATGTGGCAAAAAAATCATTTGATATTGATATCAGTGCTAAGCATGTTTTTACATTTCTTATAGTCTATACATTTACTGTAATCTAATAGTTTAAAGGTGTCTAAAAATGCTCTATAATTACTGTGTGGTGTATTTTGAGATACGAGAACATAGCATTAATTACAGGCAAGGCCATTTTCACTGCACACTATTAAAGCTTGCACATCCATCATTGCTATTAATTCAGAAAAAGACTTCAATACAGTCTGCAGATGGGAGCAAGTCCATGTGTGCAAAACGATGGCTCATAAAGTATTATAGAAAGTTGGAAGAATATGGTGCTACTTTTGTTACTAATTATATAATAGATGGAAGAGGAGATATACCTGTTCTACATTCTGATTCAACCCAAAATCTCTGCTTGTGTTCCGATACAATGGAATTTAGAGCAAGGTGTAAAAGAATATTCGAACAGACAAAAGAGTAGGCATGTAGCATTTTCTGAAGGAGATGTCCACTCCTGAAAAATATTTTCTCCGTCCTTTGCTATTCTGGTAAATTAAAAGAAATAAAGCATACTTACCTTATGATCCCCCACCACTCCTCTTCCAGTGATGCCTCGTTCCCCAGCCGGTCTCCAATCTTCCTCTTCTAATCAAACAGACCTATTCTCTGGTGGAGAGTAAAGGTACCGTCACACTAAACGATATCGCTAGCGATCCGTGACGTTGCAGCGTCCTGGCTAGCGATATCGTTTAGTTTGACACGCAGCAGCGATCAGGATCCTGCTGTGATGTCGCTGGTCGCTGAATAAAGTTCAGAACTTTATTTGGTCGTCCGATCGCCGTGTATCGTTGTGTTTGACAGCAAAAGCAACGATACCAGCGATATTTTACACTGGTAACCAGGGTAAATATCGGGTTACTAAGCGCAGGGCCGCGCTTAGTAACCCGATGTTTACCCTGGTTACCAGCGTAAAATGTAAAAAAAACAAACAGCACATACTCACATGCGTCCCCCGGCGTCCGCTTCCCACACTGACTGAGCGCCGCAAAGTGAAAGTGAAACCACAGCACAGCGGTGACGTCACCGCTGTGCCCTGCTACTGCCGGCGCTCAGTCGTTGCAGGAAGCGGACGCCGGGGGACGCATGTAAGTATGTAGTGTTTGTTTTTTTTACATTTTACTCTGGTAACCAGGGTAAACATCGGGTTACTAAGCGCGGCCCTGCGCTTAGCAACCCGATGTTTACCCTGGTTACCCGGGGACCTCGGCATCGTTGGTCGCTGGAGAGCGGTCTGTGTGACAGCTCTCCAGCGATCAAACAGCGACGCTGCAGCGATCGGCATCGTTGTCGCTATCGCTGCAGCGTCGCTTAGTGTGACGGTACCTTAAATGAAACAAGTCATCTCACCACACCCAACAGCTATCACCTTTTCTGTGGATAGATGATAACTTTTTGTAATTGGATTACCCCTCTAAAGCTCAAAGTCAAAGCAATTGTACTGGCGCACAGAGGCTGAATCATAAAAATTCTCATATGTAAGCAAATCACTGACACATTCCCGATGCACGAATTTGACTAAGGGTGGCTTCTTACAGAGAAACCACTCACATTTTATCGGAATAACCAACAAACTGAAATGGAATTGTTAAAACTATACGATCCTTTTATAGGATCATATGCAAGACATTTGTAAGCACATTTTTCTACAGCTGTCATCAATATGGTCTCAATTGAATACATACGTTTTCTTTGAATATGCAAACTGGGTAATATAGAACACAGGTTCTGCTTTTTTTCCCAGAAACGCCATTGTATGTGCACATGGAGTTTTTTGGGAGTGAGACCGTTCAAAAACTTCTGCAAAATCAATTGAAAAGTACTTGAAAGACTTTTCTTATTAATTTCTATTATAAAACTACTTTGCTGTTCATATGTTCAGTCTTATGAGAGTACTTTCCACCCGAGGTGTTGAAAAACGCCTGGTGGAAAAAAAGAAAGCGCGTGTAAGGTCTTTGAAATGGCTCATGATGGAATCATCCAAACTAGGAAATGTCCAATTAAAAAGTTGCAAAAACCCAGTTCAGTAAAAAAAAAAAAAAAAGACACAAAACACTTCAACAACTCTTCAAAACATCTTCAGAAAAAGAAAAAACGCCCTCCTTCTGTAGGGAGCTTTTGCAGATTTTCACTTGAAAAAAACCTTATTTTTGACTGACTCAAATAAAAAAAAATGTTCTGTGTACAAAATCTAACATTGCAGCTTAGACCATTTACTTAAAAAAGGATAAATTGTACCACACAAAGCATATGTGTCATGGTTTAATCACTGACTGTGGCCTAGAGGCGCTGTGAGTGATAGCTCAGTCGCCGTATGGGTTCTGGAGTGTGTTGGACTGTTGGGCTTCTTGAGCAACATTTCAGTCATCCAATCTGATCCTGGGCGTGCTGGGCTGTCAGCATTTTGATTGACAGCCCGGTTGCTCTATCTGGTCTATCCTGCAGGCGTTTCCCTAGGTGCCTCCCATCCTCAAATGATTTGCAAGGTATTTAGCTGGCTTGCTGTGAGCAGCAGATTGTCAGTTGTAACTTTGCTTAAGTTTGGTGTATATGCTTGTCTGACTTCTAATCTTATTAATGAACTCGGATTTGTTCAGATTATTTGTGCGGATTATCCCTTCTGCTTTTGACGCTCTCTGACTTCTAACCTTTAACCCCGGACTTGGCCTCCAACTATCCATTTGTTGTACTCCCTGTTTTTGACAAATATGCTTATTGATCCCTGGAAGGGCTGGTGACATTTATGCTGTATGCTACCATGCTGTTTTTAAAGAATTGCTTCAATAAATAATGGATTTTTAGGAACAAAAGAGCTGAAATACATCTGTGATCGATCCCTGTTTTTGACGTAGCTTCCTGGTATTTGACCCCGGACTGTTACCTGACCATGCATTTATCTTCCCCCTCTGTTCTACCATGCCCTCCTGGTACCTGACATCGGTCCTCCTGGCTACTCTGTCTCACGGTTTGCCTGTTAGTAGTGACTCAGCATGACACAACAGACAACAGTGGCACTTTTTTTTGTATGAAACTAACCTTTTTTTGTAACCCAGGACAATCTTTTAACAATGATTTTACTAATAGATTATGTAAACTAATATTTGATAAAGTGGAATTCTTGTCTTTCCTTCTAATGCATCCATCTATACATAAACAATGCTACTCACATTATAACATTCTGGTAAAAGAACTATAACCATGTTATTGACAAATGGCAAAATTAGGCAACTTTTTATAGAATAATAATTTAATTTTTGATGGATATAAACCTGCATATTCTTATGCAATGGAAAACATTACAAATGATACATGATACACTGCGAGGTGCACAGGCTAATCTGATCACAGTCTACTAATCTGGCAGATTGTGGTCTGGATGCCTGATGCTAATTGTATGTTTCGTCCGCTGCAGCAAGTCTGCTGTGTTTTGACCAGACAGGCAAGACAAAGAAGTAAAGCCCATGGGATATTCCATCCATCTTTGAATATCAGATTCCTATGTTTCCTGTCAATTGCACCAGACTAATTTTAGCTGCAAATGACATAAGTATACTGGAAAAAAATCGATTACGCCTATGGGTCTGACCAACAGACTATGTGAATCTCAGCTATGCAAGAATTGGAGTGTCATGAACAAGGACGAAGGTAACCCTACAGTTGCTGCAAGCAAAGCAAAATTAGCTGAAACACAGTGTGAAAAACAAATAAAAATACAAAAACAAGTATAAAGTCCTGAAATCTTTACAGTATATCCTGACAAATGGTTTAAATTTGTAGCTAAAGATTATCATAAAGTATGTCTCAAAATGTGAATGTAATTGAGAAGACCATTCCCTTGAATAGGAGCTAAACTGCGGTTCCAACTAATTGCCACTATACCGTGTATGGAAAGCAAAAATTCTGCTGGGGTGTGTAAGCTTTTGAGCACAGCTGTAGGTGAGGATCCAACACCTGGCACCCCGACCAATCATCTGTTCTGCTAAACTTTAGTACAAGTTGCAATCTTAAAGAAGCACTCTCATCAAAATGTTATCCTCTTAATATATTGCAGTTATCATGCTATATAGCACTGCGTACTTACAATTGCTCATTTTATTCCTCTACCCAGGTAATTCTTCCCTTTTCTATTAGGCCTATGACATCAAGTGATTAAAAACTGACTAAGCTCTATGTAGAAATAGGAGGTCAATTTTCTCTCTATGACTCAGGAGTCACAGCAAAAGTCCCTGACAGGGGGAGGAGGGAGCAGCTGGGTCAGGAGTGGAAGAGAGAAATTATTTCTGCATGGACAGGAGAAAAGAGAAGAATTAGCTGAGTAGAAAGGCAAAATGAGCAATTGTAAGTAAACAGTGCTATATGATATATGACAAGCCTACAACCTGCAGTAACTACCGATCGAACAAACCGCTGCATGACCAGCTCTGCCCTCACCTATTGTATCCTCACCCATCTCTTGTAGATTGTGAGCCCTCGCGGGCAGAGTCCTCTCTCCTCCTGTACCAGTCGTGACTTGTATTGTTTAAGATTATTGTACTTGTTTTTATTATGTATACTCCTCCTCACATGAAAAGCCATGGAATAAATGGCGCTATAATAATAAAAATAATATTGATATGATATCTGCAATATATTAAGAAGATAAAAACTTTGATGGGAGGAGGAGCGCTTCTTTAAAGGGAACCTGTCACCCCCAAAATCAAAGATGAGCTAAGCCCACCGGCATCGGGGGCTTATCTACAGCATTCTGTAATGCTGTATATAAGCCCCCGATGTATCCTGAAAGATGAAAAAGAGAGGTTAGATTATACTCACCTGGGCGGGCGGTCCGATCCGATGGGCATCGGAGTCCGGTCCAGGGCCTCCCATCTTCTTACGATGACGTACTCTTCTTGTCTTCATGCTGTGGATCTGGCGCAGGTGTACTTTGTCTGCCCTGTTGAGGGCAGACCAAAGTACTGCAGTGCGCAGGTGCCAGGCCTCTGACCTTTCCCGGCACCTGCGCACTGCAGTACTTTGCTCTGCCCTCAAGAAGACAAAGTACTCCTGCGCCGGAGCTGCAGCGTGAAGACAAGAAGAGAACGTCATCGTAAGAAGATGGGAGGCCCCCGACTGGACCGCAACGCCCATCGGACCGGACTGCAGCGGGACAGCCCCTGGGTGAGTATAATCTAATCTCTTTTTCTCATCTTTCAGGATACATCGGGGGCTTATCTACAGCATTACAGAATGCTGTAGATAAGCCCCTGATGCCGGTGGGCTTAACTCATCTTCGATTTTGGGGGTGACAGGTTCCCCTTAACTTCCATCGGTAAATATAAATGTCATAGTTCCACAAAATTAATAAAATTACAACTTTACAAAAAGAAAAACATTCTATGAAAATACATGTCAACATCTCAAGAAATTAGAACCTACAGTATAAATATATTGGCCTAATGGCAGTATACACTTGGTGTTGATAAATATTAACATATGGCACTTGTGTGTCACTATGCATAAAGCATACAAAGCCGAATTTATCCTGTGTCCTTTGAGGACACATGGAAAGAAGACATCAGATGAGTTCATTGTAAATCGCAAAAACACTATGATCTTGGGACTGGCCGGTGTTTTATATTTGTGGAGTTGGATGGACACTGTCTCCTCACACTATGGTTTGAGCACTCATGACGTGGGTTGAGCTTCTGCTACTGCCGGAGTGGTATTATTTCGGGAATGTACGGGGAACACACGTGTGGCTAAGTGTACTGTTCTACAAGAATTCCTAGAAATACTGTAAATCTCCGTGTAACGAGGAGTTTCCTGTTATGTCACACATGCTTGGAGAACAGTCAGAAAATATGATGTACGGCAGGAGTGGGCACACACTTTGTTTCTGTGTAACAGACAAATGGAAACTATTACTAATCTCTACTCCCATTTATATACATCTATGTGAAAATCAAAGGAAGCTGTGTGTCCAAAGGAGAGAGAAATGGACTTCAAAGTTCATTCTAGGACGTGTCTCTAAACGGTTACTAGTCATTATGTCTGGACTGAATCATCGGTTTCCTTTGGGTCTGCTGAAGACTTCAAAAGCATAATGCACACCCATGCAATGTGTTTTACATATTGGTACCATGTGAATGGCACGTATCAGTGACACACACGGCAAACATAAGGTATTGAGATATAATTTATTGGTAGAGGATTTTCACATCATTGGCAGTTCTTGAAAGTGAAGTAGGAGTGATTTAATAACGCAGCTCTCTACCACTGAAAAAATGCTCATATGCAGAGTACATTAGGGAAGAAGATGAAGCTCTACAGTTGTATCAAACAGTACGGCAGAAAACTTACATTTTACATCTATTGCAATTATCACCTTTAAAGGTGTCTATACATATTAGATGATCATTGGAAGAGTTGGACTGGGGTGCCAAGGGCCACCAGTAATATCAAGTCTAGGGCCCCACTTTTCAGCTTACATGCAAATATGACTTTATCCTCATTCACAATTTTCTATAGCAATAAAATGGGTTAATCTAATATATAAAGCTGAATGTGTGTGTGTGTGTATGTATGTATGTATGTATGTATGTCCGGGATTGGCATCTGAACCGTAGCAGCTACAGCCACAAAATTTTGCACAGTCACACGTCTGGACCCCGAGAGCGTCATAGGCTATGTTGTGAGGTGAAATTTTAACCCCGCGCTTTCCAATTCACCAAACAATTTTGCCCCTATCTACATAATGGGGAAAAAGTGAAAGGAAAAGTGTTGGAGGCGTCGCAGCTACAGGCACAAAATTTTGCACAGTCACACGTCTGGACCCTGAGAGCGTCAAAGCTATATTGTGAGGTGAAATTTTAACCCCGCGCTTTCCAAGTCACCAAACAATTTTGCCCCTATCTACATAATGGGGAAAAAATGAAAGGAAAAGTGTTGGAGGCAAATTAACAGCTGCCAGATGTGAACAAGGGGGACTTAAAGAATGACAGCGATGGCACCAAAGAGTATATACTGTACAGTTGCTAAGGTGGGGCCCCAACATGGGATAATCACACCACCACGGGGATATGAACACACACACAAAATGCGCCACACACTACCACGTGCTCGAACACATATACCACCCTCAGTGCACATTTCACCACACATACACCAACCTCGCCACATAAAAGTAGAAACACAAAAGTCGCCGCTCAAAACTCGCCACGCGCAAAACTCTCCACATGCAAAACTCGCCACACGTGCAAAACTCGCCACACGCAAAACTTGCACACGCAGAAAAATTGCCACACGCAGAAAAATTGCCACATGCACAAAAGTTGCAACACATGCAAAAGTTGCCTCACACAAAACTTGCACATACTCAAAAGGCACCACACATAAAACTCGCCACGCGCAAAACTCGCCATGCGCAAAACTTGCTGCACACAACTTGCTACACTAACCTGTCACATGCAACTCGACACACAAAAAGTTGCTACACGCATGTCGCCACACAAAACTCATCTCACAAAAGTCCCTACATGCATGTCGCCACACGCAACTCAACACACACAACTTGACACACGAAACTCGCCCTAAAACACACACAAGTCTGGTATCCTTCAAAAATAAAAATCTGATTAATAAGCAGACAAACTACAAGAGCAACAAATGTACCATATAGGAATCCGGCAGCTGTCAGTCACATGACCAGTCTATTATGTGTATGTGTGAGCTAATATATACTGCCAGGGGGTGGGCTTACTGTTGGCTGGGGATTTATCAGGCTGCCATTTTAGCTTACAAATACTGAGGTAAAAATACTGACCAAATAACGTGTGAACGAGGGCTAATACAGGAGGAGATGGCATACAGCTATATACTATATACAGGAGATGACACACAGGTATATACTATTTACAGGGGAGATGACACACAGGTATATACTATATACAGGAGGAGATGACACACAGATATATACTATATACAGGAGAGATGACACACAGGTATATACTATATAGAGGAGGAGATGACATACAGGTACATACTACATACAGGAGGAGATGACATACAGGTATATACTATATACAGGAGGAGATGACACACAGGTATATACTATATACAGGAGCAGATTACCTACAGGTATATAGTATATACAGGAGGAGATGACACAGGTATATGCTATGTATAGGAGGAGATGACATACAGGTATATACTATATACAGGAGATGACACACAGATATATACTATATATAGGTGAGATGACACACAGGTATATACTATATACAGGAGATTACATACAGGTATATCTAATATATAAAGCTGAATGTGTGTATGTATGTATGTGTGTATGTCCGGGATTGGCATCTGTACCGTCGCAGCTACAGCCACAAAATTTTGCACAGTCACACGTCTGGACCCCGAGAGCGTCATAGGCTATGTTGTGAGGTGAAATTTTAACCCCGCGCGTTCCAATTCACCAAACAATTTTGCTCCTATCTACATAATGGGGAAAAAGTGAAGGGAAAAGTGTTGGAGGAAAATTGACAGCTGCCAGATGTGAACAATGAGGACTTAAAGAATGAGAGCGATGGCGACAAAGAGTATATACCGTACAGTTGCTAAGGTGGGGCCCCGACATGGGATACTCACCACACACGGGGATATGAACACAAACACAAAATGCGCCACACACTACCACGTGCTTGAACACATATACCACCCTCAGCACACATTTCACCACACACACACACCAACCTCGCCACATAAAAGTCGAAACACAAAAGTCACCACTCAAAACTCGCTACATGCAAAACTCGCCATATGCAAAACTAGGCTCACGCAAAACTCGCCACACGTGCAAAACTCACCTCATGGAAAACTCACCTCATGCAAAACTTGCACACACAGAAAAATTGCCACATGTACAAAAGTTGCACCACATGCAAAAGTTGCCTCACACAAAACTTGCACATACTCAAAACGCACCACACATAAAACTCGCCACGCGCAAAACTCGCCATGCACAAATCTTGCTGCACACAACTTGCTACACTAACCTGTCACATGCAACTCAACACACAAAATGTTGCTACACGCATGTCGCCACACAAAACTCATCTCACAAAAGTCGCTACATGCATGTCGCCACACGCAACTCAACACACACAACTTGACACATAAAACTCGCCCTAAAACACACACAAGTCTGGTATTGTCCTTCAAAAATAAAAATCTGATTAATAAGCAAACTACAAGAGCAACAAATGTACCATATAGGAAATACGGCAGCTGTCAGTCACATGACCTGTCTATTATGTGTATGTGTGAGCTAATATATACTGCCAGGGGGGAGGGCTTCCTGTTGGCTGGGGATTTATCAGGCTGCCAATAGCAACCAATCACAGCTCAGCTTCTATTTTGCTACAGTTAATTAACCTGAGCTCTGATTGGTTAATATAGGCAACAAAGACATTCCCAGTATAACAAAGCTAATATATGTTGTGAAATGCTTCTATTTGCTTAGTTTTTGCCTTTTAATAATTACATTTCTATCTATTTGTTTTGTGGTTTTTGTGTGCAGAATAAATTTTTGTTAACACATTCTATTTTGCTAACAGCAGTCATTAACCCGGGCGAAGCCGGGTAGTACAGCTAGTTGTTGAATAAAAAAGATGCTGCCTTTGTCTGTACATAGTGACTCAAGTCTGTTGTGCCAAGTACTGCTCATATAACAGGGTGGTCGCCCACTTCTGCACAGGGGCCCACCGGAGGAATCTCCTGTTCTCCTGTGGGCCAGTCCTGATCATTGGTAAAAGCCACCAATTTCAGTAGGTAGAGACAACTATTAAATGTATATGAGAGTCTATTGGCTTTCCTCAGGGACGATGTTGGCACAAGGAATTTCAATGTGCCAAAACCTTTATCGTCATGGGAAATAAGTTGCTGGTATACGTGTGTGTCAGATTATTCCCCACTCCCTACTGAGAACACGTGCACGATCAGAGTGTGTATGTGTTTGAGGTTGTCATTCAACAACAGCTTTCTAAGGAGTATGGTCACCTGTATGATCCTCTACTAAATTCTATTCTTGAAAAAAAAATCTCATTTGCCTTCATATAAAAGCTGGACGTACTTCAGCTGTTCTTCTTTAGAAACTCCTATTTTTCATACTCTATGAGGGAATTAAAAGAGAGACTTTGGTTTAGGACAACTAACCAGAATGAATTCTAGCTACTAAGTGTGCTACTGATGTGATGCATTATATAGCTACTTAATGGTAAAAAGCTATCTCGAAAAAAATAATCCATCCTGCAGGAAAACCCAAAATTCGGGGCTTTAGGACAACAAGAACAGGGTTCTAGACCACCATCTTGAGTGGAGTGGCGGCGCGCATGTGTGGCTTTTGCTCCATCTTTGTCTATAGAACTGATGAGTGCTAAACTCTGATTACGGATTGTTGTGGATTGCAGCAGTCAGACCCACAGCGATCAGCAAGTTATCTCCATCCTTTGAATAGGGGATAACTTGTTTTTTTGTGGGGGAAGAACCCATTAAGAGAAGAGTAGGATCAACCCTTCTATGTCATCTATATGGGCATGTACTGTAGGTCATAGGAAGCTGGATAAAGTGATACCTTGATATCTGCGATCCGATGTATGATTGCAGAGAAATCCACATTTTTCTTATATGTAAATGAGCTGTTCAGGACTATGTGACAGACACTGATCTCACTGAGAATCTGATCCAGAGCTTGTTTTTAATAAAAGGGGGAGTTACCAGTGTGAGACACAGAACAGGGGAACTGAACTTTGTCTCATACCAAACATATTTGCTGTAGCTCTCACAGCTCTGCATTATTACAACCCTGTCTGTCTGTGAGATGGAAGCACTGAGAGGAACCTGAAGATTTGTCAGGTATAATCACATACAGCTCTGCAGTGAGTTCAGGAGAGCAGAGAGCAGCCATCACACATCACACTAGTAATGACCCTTTCAATTGTAATAACCTCTGGAGGCAATTCTCGTGCAGATCAGTGCCTGGCCCATAGATCTTAACAGCTCAGTTACATATAAGAAAAACATGGATTTCTCTAGAATAAGACATTGGATCACTGATATCAATGTATCATTTTATTCAGCTTTTTAGGACCTGCTTGCCCATATAGCCCTTGCTGTATGTACCCTGCAGAGGGGCTGATGCAAAACTGAATACCTATAGATAATTCTTGCGGGTCCAACAGCAGAATAGGAAAACCTTCTGGCAAAGTAGGGGCTGTATGACTCTGGTTTGCCAGTTTATTGGCACTTCTGCTTTAGAACTACGTAATCCGATGTGTCTATTTGCAGGCTACCATTTTTATGATCACTGCGGTTATACTATACCACTTGTTCAGACTGTGGTATCATTGTTGGCTATATATGATGGATCACTAGACAATGAGGATTTAGACGATATATGCTGGATCTACTGGGTGAAAAAAAATTGCAAATTGCCTCTTCTGAGAAAAAGAGGTCTTAACTCTATAGCGCCACCTGTTGGAAGTAGCGATCCTACAAGTCACAATCAACCCTCTAACGAGTCGTGCAATATGACTTAGGATAAAAGCCAAATCAGTATCTCAATTCGCAGACACGGTGTTTCGGGCTGTTGGCCCTCGTCAGTGCGAAGCATGAGAACTGATTTGGCTAGGTGAGAGGCTCTGGACTGGACGTAGCATTGTACGGCAAATAAGCCTCCTTACCTTGACAAGCCAGAGATGGTATTCCACTCTCCATAAGGAGAAACGATACCCCTGAAAAAAAATTGACATTCAACTTTGGTCCAATTTACCAACAGTTATTTGCCATCTATGAGTAAAAATCATGTAACTACATACTATGCTCATTGCTCATCTTTGGCATCTACATTTCTCAGTTTTTTCATAAAGTTTCACATTGGACAATTTACTTTAGCTTCAAAGTACCCAAACTATCTCCAAGTCCCAGACTATGTGCACATTGTACCCAGAGAGGACCAAGGGGATTTGGACTCTGTATTATTTATATCTAATACTTGCCAAGCAAATCCAGCTCCTTAACTAAGCTGTGAATGAGAAGCGAGCATTTAATAAGCACAGATGTTTGTGCTCTCATCCTCCTGGATGACTCCATGACTCACTTCACCTGCCCTCAGTTTTTGTATGTAATTTCCTATAGCGGCCTTACAGACTGAAACCATTAATTTATGTGTTTTCTTCAGATGACTAATTCACAGTCAGGAGAAAAAAAAATTAGGAAAATATGTGACAGAAGTTATATTTGGGCAGATTAAAGAAAATACTAAAAAAATCTGTTTAAATGTAAACGGTCTAAGTTGCAGTAGAAACTAATGGGTGAAGTTTCCATTTTTGAAGAACACTACTGGAAATGAGGATTGCTCAGTGAATAGCTGTTATGGGCGGCAAGACAGGGGTTTTTTAGACGGTTTCATAAGTTCCTTCTATGACGTATATAATAGCACAGCCGATCAATTCATCCAAAACAAATTTGTTAACATGTCCCCAATGTAAAGATTTATGTGCCGTAGGCTTCTAATGGGCGCATAGTGTGCTCCTGGCTCAGGTTGGCTTTTCTCCTTTGGAAAGTTATTAAACCGAAACGTTGGCAAAGAATCCTACCAATTCTTTCTAATATGGACAAGGAATGAGAACAAACATTGGTCCAACCACTCCTCTAATAGAGGATGTGATGCAAATCTCCTTCCCGTATGAACACCTCTACTCTTCTTTTAATCGGACTGGACTAAAATGGTAATAAAGGGAATATGGCATCTACAGAATATGAATCAAGGTGGAGTTTTGCTTAATTAACTACTGGAAGATCAGGGCTATTATATATAGTATTTAAAGGGAATCTGTCAGCAGGATTTCATCCCACAGTATTGCACTATTTATATGTTCTTTAAAAGACAAGTCTAGCAATGCCATTACACGGCCAGCTAGTCCAGGAAATAGAGCTGGAGTGACAGAGGCTTCAGATTTGAAGCCTAATTTGCATATCAGTTAAAAAGCTGATTTCTTAGTAGCGAAGTAATGGACTAGCTATATTAAGGTATTGCAGGCCATGCATTTAAAAGAGCTACGGTATATGCACATTTAAATAGTTTGGGGGTTGAAATTCTGCTATCTGATTCCCTTTAAAGCAGGGGTGGGGAACCTCAGGCCCCAGCGCCATTTACGGCCCTCGATGACCTTTTATCAGGCCCCCGAGCAGATTCTCGGGGACCGCATTCTTGGGCAGGGAGCTGTATTTTGATTGCCACCAGCTCATTAATTTCTTATTGCTGTTAGCACACACACACAGTGTTCACTACTGAACACTGAAGGGCATGCAATGAAAGATTACGTCCTGAAACTAGTGCCAGAGTCAGGATGTACTTTGTGGGCGGAGTTGGTACGTGTTAGGTGTCGAGTTCCCGCCGCTGCACAGGGGGAACCATCTCCGCTGCGGTCTCCCATTCTCCTCCAGCCGCAGTGGAGCCTGCTCAGGGGAGACGTCGGTCCCAGCGTCTGGCTCAGCCTGATACTGTGCAAATGGTTACTGCTGCCTTTCCAGGCTCTGCCCTTGCAGCCATCACTGGTCAGCGGCGAGCAGGCTTTTCTGGGACTAAGTCCTGCTTTTCACGCACTGAGCATGCCCACGGGAGGACCTCTCATTGGAGGTCGGGGGTCACATGCTCAGGCCTTGTTGCAGCTCCTTTTGGTCCATCAGAAAGGTCCTGTAGAGCTGCAACTATAAAAGATTTGCATGGCTGCACGGCCATGCGCTAGTATCAAATGTGTCTGGCTTATGCCAGTGGATACTATACCACTCTATACATATGTGGTGTGAGGCTGTAGCTTTGGGACTGTACACTCAGGCAGGCAGCTAGTGTCAGTGGGGGCAAATTAGCCTTGGCTTAGCATCTGGTTCCTTCATGTGTGCGGTTAGCACAGAAGAGTTCCAGAGCAAGCACAACCCTTAGTTAGGGTAATAGTTTGTGTACAGCGCGACTCTGTGAGTCAACAGAGATCGCTTCCAGTTCACACGGGGTGAAGCTTAACCCACGTGTGAGCTCAGAGGTTATCCGCCAATACTTTGCAGCAGATATCTCTGCACGGTGGACCCCGGGCACCTTGTAGCTACCTATCTATACTCGGTTTGTTCCGCTAGCCCTAACAGTATGGCCCCCGAAGGATGGTATAAATATCCAAATGGCCCTTCGCAGAAAAAAGATTCCCCACCGCTGCTTTAAAGGGAATCTGTCACCAGGTTTGGCTGATATGAAATACGGCCTCCACCTTTCAGGGCTGATACACAACATTCTATAATGCTGTATATCTGCACCCAACCAGACCTGTAAGAGAAGAAAAATAACTTTTCTTATACTCACCTGCATGGCGGTCCGATCTGATGGGTGTCGATGTTCTTGGTCCTGCGCCTCCCATATTCTTTCAATCGCCGCCCTCCTTCTTGCTTCGTGTGGATGACGTGTCCATGTGTTATCCACAGTCTCCCCAGTATCGCACTCCTGGCAGGCCTACTTCTCTGCCCCGTGGAGGGCAGAACAAAGTCCTGCAGTGCACAGGTGGCAGGGCTCTTTGACCTTTCCTGGCGCCTGCACACTGCAGTACTTTGCTCTGCCCTCAACAGTGCAGATAAGTACGCCTGCTCAGGAGCGCGATGCTGAGGAGACTGTGTGGATGACGCAGGGATGCATCATTCGCACGAAGCAAGAAGGAGGATGGCATCGCAAGAAGAAGGGAGGTGCCATACCAAGAACACTCACACCCATCGAACCGGTCCACCCTGCAGGCGAGTATAAGAAAATTTATTTCTCTTGTCTTACAGGTCAGGTTGGAAGCTTAAATACAACATTATAGAATGCTGTATATCAGCCTTGAAAGGTGGAGGCCGCATCTCATATCCGCCAAACCTGGTGACAGATTCCTTTTAATAAAAACCCTGCTCCAACAAAGCGGTCACAATGTAAATTAAATCAAAAATGGTCTTCAGTGGCTGCTCTGTATAAGGCAAACAGTGATATTCAGTTGTCAAAATTCAGAAAATTTTAGGATCAGTGGTAATGTAAAAAAATAATATTTACTGTTGATTTATGGGATTATTTGGGATTTATAATTTAAAAAAAGGGAAATCTGAAAATGAGATAAAACAATTAAGACCTCATTCAGACGTCCGTTATATGCGTTCTATCTACGGTTTCCATGGATAGAACACATTATAATCTATGGGCATGTTCCTATGTCCATTTTTTGTGGCTCGACTGTTAACAAAAAGTAAAAAAAAAAATGGAGACCTATCAGTTTTTCATCCTTTTTCATATCAAGCTCACAGATTCAAGTCAATGGGTCCATGAAAATAATAACCAGGTCATAGATGATTTCTGAGTGTCATCTAATGGGGAGGAAAAGTTTAGTACATCTTTTCATTCACCATTTTGTATATAAGAAAAATTGATAGTGCACAGACGAAGAATAGATGAAAATTAGATAAAAACACTACTTAAAATTCATCCATTGTTCTTGTATGCAAAATAACCCCGATGTGTGATTAAGGCCTTAGGCTAAATTAAAATGTGCATTGGACTCTGTTAAGAGGTTCCGTCACAAGTTTGGTCATTTTTACCGGAAGAAGAGTGTTTTTTCCATTACAATATCTGACAACTTAACAGAATAGACTCTGTTATAGTGTCATCTTGTGCCATTTGTGTCCATCATAGGCCAGATCCGGGTCTTGCATTTGTTCCTTTTTTCCCCTTTTCATATTGGAATAATATAGTAAAGCTCCAAACACTAGTGTGAACCCAGTATTCCCCAACGATCTATAGCCCGTCCTGCAGTGCTGTGTAGAAGAAAGTAAAACTCCACTGAAAGAAGTGCTTCTGCTCATTTGTAAAGGGTTTGTCTGAGTATTGGTCCTAGATTGCTCATGCTGTAAGATAAAAGAAGTCCTTACCTTCCGCAGCCTCTGTACTGTTGCCTGCGATTCTGTAAATAAGGACCACCAGGAAGGAGGGCTTCAGCAGGAACTTCTTATTTTATTGTAAACTTTACAATGCAAAGCATAAGCACCTTTGGTCCTGTTTTGTTTTAGACTGGAGAATCTGATGTTCTAACAAAGGTCTCAGGACCTAAAATGTTCACCACTTAAGAAATGAAGGCAACGCCAGGCACCTAGAGCAGTTGTGAAGACTCGCGAGTGGACCCGGTGCGGTTTGATATTTTATTACAGGGAACAACCCCTTTAAAGAGGACCTGTCATCAAGTAAAAATAGCCAGCTTTATTCCTGCTGCCCCTGAGCATTCGTTTTTTTTTTGTTTTTTTAATCCACCATATGGTTGCAGAGATATGGACTTTTTTTAAGTTTTTTTTTTTTTAGTTCATTTCGACTGCACTGCATAATTAATCTGCGAGCAACACCCCCTCTCTGAGGACAATAGCCACTGCGATTAAGCAGAATCTGTCAGGAGGTTTTTGCTACATAATCTGAGGACAACATGAGGTAGGGGCTGAGACACTGATTTCAGGGATGTGTCACTTATTAGGCTGTGTTCTATTGTTTCAATACATTGAGTATTTTATCAGCAGGCGATTATCACCATCTGGCCTGGCGATTTCTGATCCAACCACATACCCTCCTCTGATAAGCAGCTTCCTATCAATAAGTAATGTACAAAGAAAGCTGTTAATCAGGGGAATGGACACTGTTAGCTTTCTGAGCTCTGCAACATGCTACGTCTAAAATCTCTGATTGTGCCACAACTGCTGCACCCAGGAAAATAAGTGATAGATTGCTGGAATCAGGGTCCTTTTTCTCTGCATTATGCTGCAGCAAAAACTTGGTGACATATTGCTTTTAAATAAAATTGCCCATATCTCTGGAACCATATGGCGGATAAAAAATAGGTGGGGAGCAGCAGGAATAAAAAAAGTGCAAAAAAATGGAAACTTCCAATTCTAAGCAGATCAGGTTCTCTTAAACATTCCCACATAAGGACAAATACCGTATATATTTCTGGCTATCATTCTTATTACTCCTATATGATTTTTATCTTTTTTACATAAAAGTATTTAATATCGTAGATGCAAAAAAGACAAAAAAAACAAACAGCAACTTGTATGAGAGTACACACTCGGGTCAAGATACTGAGTGATCATCCTGTACATATCTGACGATCAGGAACAGCAATCCGCTGGAAGCAACACTTTGTAATTTTTGAAGAACATATCACAAGGGACCAATACAAATTATTCAGTCTGGATGCTTTGCAAATAATTTAATACTAAGCTTCCACCCATAATTACACTGGGAAAGGAGAAATGTATTAACAGAGATGACAGACATCACTAAATCTGCTGATATTGGGAATATAGCATAATAACTCACTGTGTTTGGAACTTGGAATAAATTTAATTTACACAAAAAAAGCCATAAATCTGGTGCCCTTTACCTCTACAAGGAACATAAATCAGTGTTTTGATAGCTAAAAGCAAAATATTAATAGTTGCTTTGTACATAAGTTTAGCACGCTCAGCTCCCATGCACCAAAGCAAAGTTCTGTCTAGACACCGTGTCTATCTTGTCTACATGTGCTCTGTGTTCCCACCAGCCTGGATAAAAAAATAACCTTATTAATAACATAGTTCATGTATTGGCTGCTTAGTTTCAAACTTTTAGATTTTTCATCTTTTCTTGTTGCTTTGTTGTATGAAGAAAAATAAGAATTGTGTTTTTATACTTGTAAGTAAGAGGAGCAATGAAAGCATTGGTAAATGTACCGTATTTTCTGGCATATAAGACGACTGGGCGTATAAGACGACCCCCCAACTTTTCCAGTTAAAATATAAAATCTTCTTAAAAGTCGGGGGTCTTCTTATACGCCGTATGTCATCTTATAGGGCCGGTGAATATGTGCCTTTTGGCGTGGGGAGTGGTCCCGATGACGAAGAGAGGGGGCGTCTCACAGTAAAGTGTGAGTGGAGTATATCCCCCATTACCTCATTGCGGCAGCGTGGGGGGTCTCTGTGCTGGGAGCGGCAGCTCCTCTTCGTGCCGTGGGTGCTCTGTGCTGTGGGGCGGCGGCGGATCTTCGTGCCGTGGGTGCTGTGGGGCGGCGGCAGCGCATCTTCTTGCAGCGTCGGGGCTCCTCCGGCATCTCCTCCAGGCCCGGAGGCACCGGCAGCCCCATTGCTCTGATACGGTGGCCTCCGGGAAAATGGCCGCTGCTCAGATTCAGATCTCGTCTCCCGAGATCTCGGGAGACGTGACCTGAATCTGAGCAGCGGCCATTTTCCCGCAGGATGCGATGCAGTGGCCTCCGGGAAAATGGCCGCTGGGGGCGGCGCATGCTCAGATTCAGATCTGAATCTGAGCAGCGGCCATTTTCCCGGAGGTCACCGCATCACAGCAATGGGGCTGCCGGTGCCTCCGGGCCTGGAGGAGATGCCGGAGGAGCCCCGACGCTGCAAGAAGATGCGCCGCCGCCCCACAGCACAGAGCACCCACGGCACGAAGAGGAGCTGCCGCTCCCAGCACAGAGACCCCCACGCTGCCGCAATGAGGTAATAGGGGGATATACTCCACTCACACTTTACTGTGAGACGCCCCCTCTCTTCGTCATCGGGACCACTCCCCCCCCACCCACCATATGCACATTTTATCTGTACCCGGCGTATAAGACGACCCCCGACTTTTAAGAAGATTTTGAGGGGTTAAAAAGTAGTCTTATACGCCGGAAAATACGGTACTCGCATTCAAGGGCTTTTCCCACCAAACATTTACGGTATAACATATCAGTAGAATTTGAAATCTGGAGTCCAGGTTATAGTGTCCTGTGCTTAAGCCTGGGGGGTTACAATACGTCTCTAGTATTGCTGCCAGCATGTCCCCTCTATCCACGACGCCCATGGGTAGTGTGACCATAAGGACCATGGGCTTGGAGGATCCACCTCACCTCGTGAGAACATTGGTAGTGCACTACACTGCAGATTTTATGCAATTCCGTGCATCCAAAAACGCTGTGGATCTGCATCAAAATCTGCAACGTGTGCACATACCTTAACTCTACTGGTGCCATATTATGGCTCAGTATAACTTGGAGCTTGTAGAGATGAATGAGTCAACTTTGTGAATGATCCCTTAGGACTTCTACTGTATCCATAGCACTCATGTACAAAGGCTGTACTGCTACACATGGAGGTCCTAGAAATGTGTTGGCTGATGTATTACACAGTAATCGTTCTGGAGATTATACCTCTATGATACACCTTCACCATGTTTATATATGCCCTTACAGTGTTTGCTCCTTTAATCCTCACTCTCCTTCGCTATCCCCAAACCCCAGCACCCTCTAACCAAATAATCATCTCTCCTTCCCTCTTTCCTCCCCACCTGACCTCCTCTACTGAGCTGCTCCTCAACCTCAAATCTGTCCTAATAAAACATAAAACAAGCCAGCCACTCTCTTTCTCCCACCTGCTCTCCCTTTCTTTGCTTCTCCTCACTGCTGGCGACATATCTCCCAACCCTGGACCCCCACAGCTCATACCTCCCATTACTACCCCCTCCTGCCACTCCCTATCTAATATGAACTACCACAATCTTTCCAACATAAAACCCGTGCCCCTGACACCCACCCCCCTGCTCCCTCTCTCTGGAGCACTCTGCAATGCCCGCTAAATCTTAATTAAGCTTCATGTGATTCATGACCTTTTTCTCTCTCACAAACTTGCTTTCCTTGGCCTCACAGAAACATGGCTAACACCCTCTGACACTGCCTCCCCTGCTGCGCTGTGTTACGGCGGCCTCCATTTCACCCACACACCTCACCCCGGCAACAGACATGGTGGAGGAGTGGGTCTTCTTTCTTCTAACTGCACCTTTAACCCAACCCCACCACCTCTACCCTCCCTTATCCTCCCCTCTTTTGAAGTCCACTCTGTCCACATCTACTCTCCCTCCAACCTCCAAGAAGCCATCATATACCGACCTCCGGGCCCGGCCACTGCTTTTATTGACCAATTCTCTACCTGGCTTCTTCACTTTCTTTCCACTGACATTCCCACTATCATCATGGGTGACTTCAACATCCCCACTGATACCCTTCAGTCAACAGCCTCCAAACTCCAGTCCCTTACTTTATCTTTTGGACTTGCACAGTGGTCCTCCTCAGCCATCCACACAGACGGACATACATTAGACCTGGTCTTCACCTGTCTCTGCTCTCTATCTAACTTCACCACTTCCCCTCTCCCTCTATCCGACCACGATCTACTCACTTTCTCATCCCTATCCTTCTCACCTGTCACCCATGTCCAGCAACATGCGCACCCCCGCAGAAACCTTGCACACCTAGACACCCACACACTCTCTGACTCTGTTCTACCACTGGCATCCATAACCTCACTCCACGACACACACAGTGCTACTGCTTTCTACAATGCCACTCTTGCTTCAGCTATTGATGCAGTTGCCCCTCTTGTTCATGGCAGAGTACAACATATCAACAGACAACCCCGGCACAATAACACCACTAAAAAGCTCCGGCAAGTGTCCAGGGTTGCAGATCGGCATTGGAAGAAAACACATTCGCAAGACAACTTGACTGCATTTAAACAGGCAACACTCGCTTTCAAATCTGCTCTCACCTCTGCTAAACAGGCCTACTCCACAACCCTCGTATCTTCCCTATCCTACAACCCAAAACAGTTATTCAACACCTTTAACTCCCTCCTCTGCCCCCACTGCCCCGATCTCTGCTTTGTGCTTTGACTTTGTCACACACTTTAAAAATAAGATTGACCAAACAAGGCAAGTCTTCATTGTTCAACCACCACAACCCCTTTGTATACCAGACCAATGCCCAAACCCTATAACCTCCCTATCCAACATCACTGAAGGGGAGCTTAATTGTCTCCTCTCCAAATCGCACCTCACCATCTGTGTGCTCGACCCCATCCCATCCCACCTCCTCCCCAACCTCACTGCCATTCTTATCCCATCCCTAACCTACCCCTTCAACCTCTCACTAACTTCTGGTACCTTCCCTTATGCTTTCAAACATGCCACAATCACTCCTTTCCTTAAAAAGCCAACCCTCGATTCAACTGCTATGTCCAGCTATCGCCCAATATCGCTGCTCCCATTCGCTTCCAAACTCCTGGAGCAGCACGTCCACGCTGAACTTTCCTCCCACCTCTCATCTAACTTGCTCTTTGACAATCTACAATCTGGTTTCCGCCCCATGACTCAACTGAGACAGGCGTGACCAAAATTACTAATGACCTACTTACAGCCAAAGCTAACGGAAATTACTCTATACTCCTCCTCCTAGACCTGTCCTCGGCTTTCGACACAGTTGACCACTGCCTCCTACTACAGATCCTCTCCTCCTTTGGCATCAAAGACCTCGCCCTATCCTGGATCTCCTCATACCTTTCCAAAAGCACATTCAGCGTCTCCCACTATCACACTACCTCCTTATCCCACTCTCTCTGTTGGAGTCCCCCAAGGCTCTGTTTTGGGACTCACTCTTCTCAATCTATACACTTGGCCTGAGACAACTCATAAAGTCCAATGGATTCCAGTACCACTTTTATGCTGATTACACTCAGATCTACCTCTCTGGCCCAGACGTCACCTCTGCTGTCCAGAATCCCGAAGTGTCTATCAGCCATATCCTCCTTCTTCTCCTCTCGCTTCCTAAAACTCAATGAGGACAAATCTGAATTCATCATCTTTCCTCCATCTCATAGATCTTCCTTACCTATCTATCGCAATTAACGACATCACGCTTTCCCCCGTACCAGAAGTCCGCTGCCTTGGAGTAACCCTTGACTCTGCCCGTCCTTCAAACTGCACATTCAAGCTCTTTCCACCTCCTGTCGCCTCCAGCTCAAAAATATCTCCAGAATCTATCCTTTCCTCAACCTTCAATCTACTAAAATGCTTGTGCATGCCCTCATCATCTCCCGCCTTGACTACTGCAACATCCTTTTCTGTGGCCTCCCTGCTAACACCCTTGCACGTCTCCAGTTTATCCTTAACTCTGCTGCCTGATTAATTCATCTCTCTCCTCGCTACTCCTCCGCTTCCCCCCTTTGCACATCTCTTCACTGGCTCCCATTCTCTCAGCGCATCCAAGTAAAATTACTAATACTGACCTACAAAGCCATCCATAACCTGTCTCCTCCATATATCTCTGAACTAATCCCCCGAAATCTTCCCTCATGTAATCTCCGGTCCTCCCAAGACCTCCTCCTCTCCTCCACACTTACTCGCTCCTCACCCAACCACCTCCAGGACTTCTCCCGAATATCCCCCATCCTCTGGAAATCTTTGCCCCAATACGTCCGACTATCAACCACATTCGGATCCTTCACACGGAACCTGAAAACCCACCTCTTCAGGAAAGCTTACAGCCTGCACTGACCCTCCTGCTTCCTAACCACAACCGGAGCTACTGCCTCACGAACACCAGAGCTGCTGCAACCCTCATCCTATTGTCTCCTTCCCCACCATCCTGTAGAATGTAAGTTCGCAAGGGTAGGGTCCTCGCCCTTCTGTATCAGTCTGTAATTGTTAGTTTGATTACTGTAAGTGATATCTGTAATTTGTATGTATACTCTTCTCATGTACAGCACCATGGAATCAATGGTGCTATATAAATAAATATTAATAATAATAATATTCCTGACAGAAGAAAATCTATCTATGCCTTTGTATGCAATTGAAGGTATATAAAGGTATATATAGTATTTGCCAATGCAATTCCATATATATGGCACTTACTCAAATATTATTGATCTTTAAGTTTCAATGTAGCAGGCAACCTTGTGAAGCGATGCTCAGGTGGGGAAAAGATCAGGCTATAGTAGTTTCCAGGATCAATAAGATTAGTTGAGTTCCTGGTATACAACACGTTATGGCTCCACGCATGAGCATCTGTCATGTAAAGTGCGTATGTTGTAAGGCCTGGAGGATTATTCCTGTTGTCATCTGGATCATGGAGCAAAGACAGTAAATCCAAAGAGTTGATTAAATTCCAGCACAGGCTTCAGGTGCTTCCAACCTTAGTCACAACCAGTGGTAAAACATAAAGTGCATGGGCCCCAATGTAAGATCTCCAACAGAGCCCCCAATTATTGCAGGTCTTTAATAGAAATAGTCTTTTCATATAGGCCAAAGGGACCTTTTGGGCCCCCAAGGCTCCAGGGTCTAGGTGTGATTGCAACCCCTGAACCTTTTACAAATACAACCCTGTTCCTAGCCAGACTATGATGAAAGCTCAAGCATGGATATGAAAAATGTGGAATACATTACTGTGAACCCAACAAATTCGAATGATCCTGTAAAATATTACACTTACAGTTTTCTCTGTCTCAGCATCACCTCAGGTTGTCTGCTACACTAAAACATCCCCTGTACCCTGTTTGATGACTTACACAAGAAAGCAAGGTTACCGCATAGACACAACATGGTTATGGTCTGTGGATGTTTTTCTGACTCCTCTTTGCTGTTATCAATCACTTAACTTACACTTAGCACCTGTTTCTATTCTCCTTGCCAGAGGTCTGCTTCCAACAAATGTACATGGAATTTTTTTTAAATATTTAATTTTTCAACAAAATTTAATTTGACACTTATATGATTATTGATATTTTGTTGTGAATATAAAATATATTCACATATATACACATATACACACACAGATACACAAACCTAAACCTAAAACAACCTTAAACCTAAACAAAAAAGAAAAACTTTAGTATTCGTAAAAGATGTATCTAGCTGTATTACCAAGCCATATCTCAATCGATATGTAATTTCGAAGCTCTTCAAGAGAAAAATAAGGGGATTTTTTCAAATTAGCAAAATATAAATTTTATTAAATACATATAATATATCAAACAGACAAATTTACAAACGGTATTCATATATGAAAAGCAGCTAAAGGATTCCCTGGCACTGTCAAGGATGGAAAATTTAACGCCAGGAGATAGAAAAATGACTGTGTCTCAGTAAACGCTAATGTGCACTGTTGTGTAAAATGGAGACCACAAGAGGGCTAAATCTAGTCCCTCATACATATCGTATACAACCAACTGATAACGCAGACTGAAAACATTAGCTATTAGCTGTGACTAAAAATGGTCCCATATTAGGTCAGCCAGGAATACTGTCTGAGGTAGTTAATAATAGAGTAGTTAGTGGTTGATCAGCCAATCTGTCCGCAATGTCATGGTAAAAAGCCCAGATTCAAATATATAATAGATACCTTGCGACATGGTAGTCACCCAGTGCAGTAGTGTTTGTGAGACACGCCAAAGCCTCGACGCGCGTTTCACCACCCACGGCTTTGTCAGGAAACCATGACATTGCGGACAGATTGGCTGATCAACCACTAACTACTCTATTAGACTATGATAGGGAACAACTGAGAGCCATTTGCTATAGGCTATAACTACCTCAGACAGTATTCCTGGCTGACCTAATATGGGACCATTTTTAGTCACAGCTAATAGCTAATGTTTTCAGTCTGCGTTACCAATAAGTTTTATACGATATGTATGAGGGACTAGATTTAGCCCTCTTGTGGTCTCCATTTTACACAACAGTGAACATTAGCGTTTACTGAGACACAGTCATTTTTCTATCTCCTGACGTTAAATTTTCCATCCTTGACAGTGCCAGGGAATCTTTTAGCTGCTTTTCATATATGAATACCGTTTGTAAATTTGTCTGTTTGATATATTATATGTATTTAATAAAATTTATATTTTGCTAATTTGAAAAAATCCCCTTATTTTTCTCTTGAAGAGCTTCGAAATTACATATCGATTGTGATATGGCTTGGTAATACAGCTAGATACATCTTTTACGGAGACTAAAGTTTTTCTTTTTTGTTTAGGTTTAATATACACACAGACACACAGACATATATACCCACACAGACACAAAGACATGTACACACACAAACAAATATACAAAAACACAGACACAGCTAAATATACACATACATAAACACAAAAATACACACACACAATAGCTATTCACTAAATTTTGGGGCATCTTGTAAAACTCAGTGTGACAGATCTTTCATGCCCTATGCCTGTGTTTTTTCACATCTGCACCTTTAACCTTATTGTTATAAATATGTGGTAGGACTCTGCACAGGTTTGAAAAGGTCAAGGAATTCATTGATAAAAAAAAATATCTATAAATTAGCGTGAAGACCCCATGACCCTCCCCACCCACAATGCAGCAAAAGTAAATAGTTGCCAGGAGTATAAGTTGCTTTACTCTTTGACTCCTACAGACTAGTTAATAGCCAGAGACATGTGACGATACAAAAGGAGGGCACCAAGCACATACAGAATTCCATACTTAGCCACAAAGTCTGTACAATATATATAGAGCAAAGTCTAAAATATATATATTCTAGAGATGTAGATTCTTGCCATGAATAGTCTTCCATTCTGGGAGTTTCATGTAACAACAGCCTTAGGCAGTGTAAACCAGAACTGAATAGAGTGAACGCAGCAAGCTGGGTTGACTATCCCTGAACTTCACAGGGCAAAGAGAACAAATCCAAATAAAGCATAATGTATTATATCAGAAAGGTTTTGAAGATTTTCATCTGATAGACTTGGACTATATAAACATAACAACAGAAACAGCATTTTTCAGCACCTTACCCTGCTCTCAGTCACTGCTTACAGGTTGCAGTGGAAATGTCATAACTACAGCAAATATGACCGCTGCAGCCAATCAATTGGCACAACATGAGCTGATAAGCTTAGCGATTGTCGGCAGTGGTCACTGTGAAGAATATTGGAGATATAATTTCATGTCAATCATTTGCATCCTATTTGGCATGAGATTATAAACACCCTTCCTTTGTGCAGCTGTAACAGGACACCTGGCTCAGCAGGGGGTCCAGCCTTCTCAGCTTCAGAGAAGTTCAGAGAAGAAATTCACACCCCCTACCAGCTAGTTAGTATCAAGCTCCTACAGGAAGACCCCCATGTGGATACCATGCAGTCTAACTGCTTTGTTGAGTCAGCTATGATTTCATACGGAGAATACGGATTTATCGTACATCCTGGTCACACATCAGAAATATTTTCAAGATCTTTGGAAAGGACCGAATGTCTTCCAGGGTCTCGATCCTTTCTAACACCACAGGGTGGGGAGATACGTAGAATGGCTAGTAGGAGGCAGGTAGCAAAGCTGTGTTTGGTCTCAATGTGCAGCAGGAGTCTGGTGGGATCAGATGGAGTGAAAACCGCCTCCTTAGGACCGTCCATTAAGGAGATGACCCATTTTACGTTTTGGAGTGTTTAGCTACTAGAGACAAGGTAAGGGGATTTAGGTTCAACCCAGAAGACAGGAAGAAAGTAACCCAAAGAGTGCAGATCACACCCTTCAATCTAAATGTAGAGATGGAGGAAGGACATTTTGACTCTGAGGGTATCTATTTCTTAAAGGATAAAGGCTAGTGTAAGGTCATGTGGTCTCTCTGTTATGCTTGGGTTCACTTCGAAAATAGGTTCCATGTCGAGCAATATGCTGTGAAGGAACTAGGAACCAGCTGGCAGCCCATGCCCTATACACTTGGTAGCACTTTGGATCTGTATTGTTCACATACTGACCGGTGACCGGTTCATGCAGTGCTATTCGAATGCCACATTTATTATACTGACAGCTGGACCTTACACGATAACCAGTTTGCTTTTATCTTTTGTGTCCGCCCTAGTTCCTCATAGTCTGTAAGCTTGCAAGCAGGGCCCTCACTCCTCTGGTCTGAATTGTTGAATAATGTGTTACTCTGTAGTCTCATATAGTTTGTATATGTTCCTTCTGATTTATAAAGTGTCCCGGAATATATTGGCGCTAAAGAAATACTACAATTATTATTATTATTTTAGTCATCATTCTGTGAGTGTAGAATATTTGTTGGCCTGTCTAAACATGCCAGTAAATGTCCACCAAATATAGAAAGGGGCTATTAGTATTCGTTTTGTACAATAAATGACATCAATTGCAAGCATAGTTATAATTTTTTAAAGGCCCAGAATACTTTTATTGCTACCTTTAGTGTAAAGATAATTAAGAAGTTCCTGAACCAAGCAGAATTGTAAGGCTAGGGATAAACAGCGACATTGACTGCAACAGTGGTTGCCTGACTGAAGATAGGTCAATGCTGCGCTACAGAATAGAGTCACATTGCGACACCTACACTACTGCGATGATAAGCAAATTACAAAAAAATCAGACTTTGTTTGATTTTTGGCAACTTTCTTGTGGTCGCAGCAGTAGGTGTCTCAATGTGACTAAATTTACTTCTATATCATCGCAATGTAGCAGTGGCACACAGGAAACTGTCGTGGCCAAAGCCACTGTGTAATCCTGTCCATAAAGGGAATCTGTCAGCAGGTTTTTGCTATGTAATCTGAAGACAACATGCTGTGGGGATTAAAACGCAGATTCCAGCCATGCCTCACATATCAAGCTCTGTGGTTTTGTTTGCTTGCAATGATTGTTTTAGCACAGGAGTGTATCATTGCTGGGACTCTGCAGCATGTGCATGCTAGTCCGACACGCCCCCTCCTGTGATAGGCACCTCACTGTCTATGGACATTGTATATACTGAGCCTGGTGTGGGCGGGAGCAGCTTCCTCAGCTCTGCTTCATCGCTAAATCTGAAAGCTCTGATTGTGACAGAACGGCTGCACCCAGTAATCTAAGTGATACATCATTGGATTCGGCTTATCTTTGCCTACATCATGCTGCTCTCAGATGAGGTAGCAAAAATCTGCTGACAGATTCCCTTTAATCTAGCAAAATAGCAAGGCCCCTACCAATAAAGACTCACGTCCTTGTTGTAGGTACGTGCTCTGTTTTTTTACAGACACAACATATACCCATTATATCCTTATAATCTATGCTACTATTATTCATATGACCGTGTTTGCTTACAGACCATGTGTCTGTGCAAAACTCAAGGAGACATGTCCGTTTTTTTTCTGGTATCACGGATGAAAAGTGCTAATACAAGTCTACAAGTTCATGAAAAATACTTACAGCACAAGGATGACATCCATGTGCCATACATGTTTAACCCCTTTCCGATATCGTGCGTAATAGTACACCGATGTCTTTCCGGGACATGTCAGCTGTTTTGAACAGCTGACATGTGCCCGCAATAACTGCGGGTGGAATCGCGATCCACCCATGGCTATTAACCCATTAAATGCCGCTGTCAAACTCTGACAGCGGCATTTAAATCGCGCTTCCGGCAATCGTGATGGAAATATGACCCCCATCAAGTGATCGTGGGTCACCGGTGTGTTGGCATGACAACAAGAGGTCTCCTCGAAACCTCTATGGTTGTCAGTGCCAGCTTGCTGTGAGCACCACCCAGTGGTCGGCGCTCATAGCAAGTGAGTAAATTTGCTATATTTAAAGGTGATTAATCCCATAGTCCTATATATATTATGGCTAGAGTCACTTCGTCATAGAATCCAAACACATTTTCAACATGGTAATTACCATACGAAAAAAAGGAAGTGAGAAGAAAGTACTAATAAAAACAATACATTTATTAATGAAGCTTGTTCTAAAATATATATATATATAACACAATAAACAGTGTTTTAGACAAAAAGGGGAACGGAAACCTCCAAATACCAAGGGAGGCTTATCCCAGCACCATGCCACATATAATTTAGGCACAATAGTGTGCAGCGCACCAAATAACTTACAAAGTTATAATGTATGTATTTATAGGGAAGAGGTAAAAATGTCCTGTGTGTACTAAAGTCCCAAACCGGACCTACCCAGGGAGGTGGCAATAATTTGCCATAGAGCCCTGGAAAGTGACAGAGGCACTATATGTTCCGGTTAGTATATACAGTGGGGCAAAAAAGTATTTAGTCAGTCAGCAATAGTGCAAGTTCCACCACTTAAAAAGATGAGAGGCGTCTGTAATTTACATCATAGGTAGACCTCAACTATGGGAGACAAACTGAGAAAAAAAAATCCAGAAAATCACATTGTCTGTTTTTTTATCATTTTATTTGCATATTATGGTGGAAAATAAGTACCGTATATACTCGAGTATAAGCCGAGATTTTCAGCCCAAATTTTTGGGCTGAAAGTGCCCCTCTCGGCTTATACTCGAGTCATGATCGGTGGTGGGGTCGGCGGGTGAGCACTGTCATATACTTACCTAGTCCCGGCGTTCCTGTCGCTCCCCCTGCCTGTCACACGGTCTTCGGTGCCGCAGCCTCTTCCCCTGAGCGGTCACGTGGGACCGCTCATTAGAGAAATGAATAGGCGGCTCCACCTCCCATAGGGGCGGAGCCGCATAATTCATTTCTCTAATCTGATAGAGGAAGAGGCTGCGGCACCGAAGACAGGCAGGGGGAAGGAGCGGGACGCCGGGAGCAGGTAAGTATCGCATAGTCACCTGTCCTCGTTCCACTCGCCGGGCGCTGTCTCCATCTTCCCGGCGTCTCTCTCTCTCCGCTCTGACTGTTCAGGCAGAGGGCGCGATGACGCATATAGTGTGCGCGCCGCCCTCTGCCTGATCAGTCAGTGCGGAGAGACGCCGGGAAGATGGCGCCGAGGAGCTGCAAGCAAGAGAGGTGAGTATGTTTTATTATTTTATTGCAGCAGCAGCACAGCTATGGGGCAATAATGGTGCAGAGCACTATATGGCACAGCTATGGGGCAACGGTGCAGAGCACTATATGGCACAGCTATGGGGCAATAATGGTGCAGAGCACTATATGGCACAGCTATGGGGCAACGGTGCAGAGCACTATATGGCACAGCTATGGGGCAATAACGGTGCAGAGCACTATATGGCACAGCTATGGGGCAACGGTGCAGAGCACTATATGGCACAGCTATGGGGCAACGGTGCAGAGCACTATATGGCACAGCTATGGGGCAATGGTGCAGAGCACTATATGGCACAGCTATGGGGCAACGGTGCAGAGCATTATATATATGGCACAGCTATGGGGCAACGGTGCAGAGCATTATATATATGGCACAGCTATGGGGCAACGGTGCAGAGCATTATATATATGGCACAGCTATGGGGCAACGGTGCAGAGCATTATATATAAGGCACAGCTTTATGTGGAGTATCTATGGGGAAATGGTGCAGAGCGTTGTATATATGGCACAGCTTTATGTGGAGCATCTATGGGGCCATAATGAACGGTGCAGAGCATTATATGTGGCACAGCTTTATGTGGAGCATCTATGGGGCCATAATGAACGGTGCAGAGCATTATATGTGGCACAGCTTTATGTGGAGCATCTATGGGGCCATAATGAACGGTATGGAGTATCTATTTTTAATTTTGAAATTCACCGGTACCTGCTGCATTTTCCACCCTAGGCTTATACTCGAGTCAATAAGTTTTCCCAGTTTTTTGTGGCAAAATTAGGGGGGTCGGCTTATACTCGGGTCGGCTTATACTCGAGTATATACGGTATTTGGCCAGAAACAAACAATCAAGATTTCTGGCTCTCACAGACCTGTAACTTCTTCTTTAAGAGTCTCCTCTTTCCTCCACTCATTACCTGTAGTAATGGCACCTGTTTAAACTTGTTATCAGTATAAAAAGACACCTGTGCACACCCTCAAACAGTCTGACTCCAAACTCCACTATGGTGAAGACCAAAGAGCTGTCAAAGGACACCAGAAACAAAATTGTAGCCCTGCACCAGGCTGGGAAGACTGAATCTGCAATAGCCAACCAGCTTGGAGTGAAGAAATCAACAGTGGGAGCAATAATTAGAAAATGGAAGACATTCAAGACCACTGATAATCTCCCTCGATCTGGGGCTCCACGCAAAATCCCACCCCGTGGGGTCAGAATGATCACAAGAACGGTGAGCAAAAATCCCAGAACCACGCGGGGGGACCTAGTGAATGAACTGCAGAGAGCTGGGACCAATGTAACAAGGCCTACCATAAGTAACACACTACGCCACCATGGACTCAGATCCTGCAGTGCCAGACGTGTCCCACTGCTTAAGCCAGTACATGTCCGGGCCCGTCTGAAGTTTGCTAGAGAGCATTTGGATGATCCAGAGGAGTTTTGGGAGAATGTCCTATGGTTTGATGAAACCAAACTGGAACTGTTTGGTAGAAACACAACTTGGGGCCAGGACGACTGATCCGGGTACATGAAAGAATGAATGGGGCCATGTATCGTGAGATTTTGAGTGCAAATCTCCTTCCATCAGCAAGGGCATTGAAGATGAAACGTGGCTGGGTCTTTCAACATGACAATGATCCAAAGCACACCACCAGGGCAACGAAGGAGTGGCTTCGTAAGAAGCATTTCAAGGTCCTTGAGTGGCCTAGCCAGTCTCCAGATCTCAACCCTATAGAAAACCTTTGGAGGGAGTTGAAAGTCCATGTTGCCAAGCGAAAAGCCAAAAACATCACTGCTCTAGAGGAGATCTGCATGGAGGAATGGGCCAACATACCAACAACAGTGTGTGGCAACCTTGTGAAGACTTACAGAAAACGTTTGACCTCTGTCATTGCCAACAAAGGATATATTACAAAGTATTGAGATGAAATTTTGTTTCTGACCAAATACTTATTTTCCACCATAATATGCAAATAAAATGATAAAAAAACAGACAATGTGATTTTCTGGACTTTTTTTTCTCAGTTTGTCTCCCATAGTTGAGGTCTACCTATGATGTAAATTACAGACGCCTCTCATCTTTTTAAGTGGTGGAACTTGCACTATTGCTGACTGACTAAATACTTTTTTGCCCCACTGTAGCAGACAGGGTTCCCATAAGTTAGATTACCTGTGAATGTAAGTCCCAGCTTTGTGCGCCCAGGTCTGAGTGCTGTGGAGGCCTCCCGCGCCCGACTAGCGCCGTTTCGCAATAAAGCTTCTTCCAAATGGGGCCCCATTTGGAAGAAGCTTTATTGCGAAACGGCGCTAGTCGGGCGCGGGAGGCCTCCACAGCACTCAGACCTGGGCGCACAAAGCTGGGACTTACATTCACAGGTAATCTAACTTATGGGAACCCTGTCTGCTATATACTAACCGGAACATATAGTGCCTCTGTCACTTTCCAGGGCTCCATGGCAAATTATTGCCACCTCCCTGGGTAGGTCCGGTTTGGGACTTTAGTACACACAGGACATTTTTACCTCTTCCCTATAAATACATACATTATAACTTTGTAAGTTATTTGGTGCGCTGCACACTATTGTGCCTAAATTATATGTGGCATGGTGCTGGGATAAGCCTCCCTTGGTATTTGGAGGTTTCCGTTCCCCTTTTTGTCTAAAACACTGTTTATTGTGTTATAGTTTCATTAATAAATGTATTGTTTTTATTAGTACTTTCTTCTCACTTCCTTTTTTTCGTATGGTAATTACCATGTTGAAAATGTGTTTGGATTATATTTAAAGGTGATCTGAACATCGCCTCTCTGTAGCAGAGCTGATCGGGTTATGGCAGCTTCTAGTCTCCTATGGAGACTATTGAAGAATGCCAAAAGTAAAAAAAAATGTTTTTAAAAATATTTAAAAAATAAAAAAATATATATAAAAGTTCAAATCACACCCCTTTTGCCCCATTCAAAATAAAACAATAAAAAAATCAAACATACACATATTTGGTATAGCCGCGTTCAGAATCGCCTGATCTATCAATAAAAGATTAACTTGATTGCTAAACGGCGCAGCGATAAGAAAAAGTAAAAATGCCAAAATGATGCTTTTTTGGTCGCCGAGACATTGCATTAAAATGCAATAATGGGCGATCAAAGGATTGTATCTGCACCAAAATGGTATCATTAAAAACGTCAGCTCGGCACACAAAAAAAAAGCCCTCGCCCAACCCGAGATCACGAAAAACGGAGACGCTATGGGTATCGGAAAATGAAGCAATTTTGTTTTTTTTTTTACGAAGTTTGGAATTTATTTTCACCACTTAAATAAAAAAAAACCTACACATGTTTGGTGTCTATGAACTCGTAACGACCTGGAAAAACATAATGACAGGGGAGTTTTAGCATTTAGTGAACTTAGTAAAAAAAAGCCAAACAGAAAACAAGTGTGGGATTGCACTTTTTTTGCAATTTCACCGCACTTGGAATTTTTTTCCTGCTTTCTAGTGCACGACATGGTAAAACCAATGGAGTCATTCAAAAGTACAACTCATCCTGCAAAAAACAAGCCCTTACACGGCCATATTGACGGAAAAATAAAAAGTTATGGCTCTGGGAAGTAGGGGAGCGACAAACGAAGACGCAAAACAAATAAAAGCTCAGGGGGTTAAGGGGTTAAACACGGACATGTGAATTAGGCCATAGTGAGAGGTTTCTGCTGCCAGCGACAAAGCAGGTTATACATTTATATGACTGGAGGTGAAGAAGACGAGGAGGCAAAATAAAACCTTCCTTTACTCTTTGGATTATGTTTTTCCTTTCATTTGTTTCTTTTTACCATAGCCCCTCTGATAATGTCTGCTCTAATTACAATGCCCACATCGGCATATGTTCTGTGTGCAGAAAACACAAAGGTAACAGTTGTGCTTCACTCCAACAAATCTCTAGTGATCTGCCGATATGTCACCTAAGCCAATCTACGTGACATCTCCATAAACAGATATTAGCATTGTTGTTTTTGTGAAAACTAAGGCCCCTTTCACACATCAGTTTTTTGCTGTCAGTCACAATCCGTTGGCTCGACGGATCCATCGCAGATTGTGAAACACTGATGCGACGGATTAGTTTTTTCGATGTATCCGACTAGCGGATCTGGCTAAATAAATCAGGGCATAGTCAGTTAAAAAAATGGAATCCGTCACCGGATTCCATCATTGGACGGATCCGGCGCCATAGGCTTCCATTCAAGCAAACAACGGACGGTGACAGATCCGTCGCTGTCCGTTTTTTCGATGTACACAAAAAAAGTTACTTTGTCCGTTGTCTCCGGCCGCTGGACAAACAATTTTCGACGAATCCGGCGAACGACGGATGAAACGTGAGGCCATCTGTCGCAATTCGTCGCTAATAGAAGTCTATGAGAAAAAAACTGATCCAGCAGCATCAGTCGCAGGATCCGTTTTTTTCAAAATTCGATGGATTGTGACTGATGGCAAAAAACTGATGTGTGAAAGGGGCCTAATACAGATTGTACAATTTTAGGATTTCTCAAATCATAATCACTGTTTTACTTTTCAGTAAATAATGGACTGTTTTTAGGCCAACGTCACAAACACTTTTTCTGTGCCCCTTTTTAGATGCTTGCAAAAAGATCCTATATATTTCTCATGGTTTTAGTTGCTGTTTTTGTTGCGCATTGTTGAAATTCTTTTTTTTCCCCCAGACATTTTTTACAGTAGATTTTAGGAAATTTTCTAAAAAAAAAAAAATAGATTACATACCGTAAATACAGCATGCTGCTTTGGAGGGATAGGTCTTAAATGCTAACCCCCCTCCCCCCCCCCCTAAACATATAACACCAAAAAGAAGCCACAGTATTTGTTTGTGTTCATTATCATAATTATTTATTGGCTAATAGCTATTATCTGATAATGCTGTTTTGCTGAAAAAACAAAACAGAAAAAATCACAAAATATGAAAACTGTCCCCCCCACAAAAAAAAAACAGTGCAAAAATAATGGCTTCCTCCTAAATATCCTCTGTGCTCAATGAGAAAGCATCTCCGTTCAACCAAGGTGGCCATGATGTTTTTAACCTTCACACTGCTGCACATCCCCAGCTGACAAAAGACTAGAGCAAATCACTACCTCCCTCACAGGGTTCCATATTGAGGGTCTTCTGATGTGTGTAAAAGCCAAGTACAGAAAAAAGTAAAACAAAATTGTCTTTTCAGGGTTTTTTCAGAGCATTTTAGAAAGCTAAAATTATATTATGTATTTTTTTTTATTATTATTACAAAACTTTCCAATTTTCATTATAAAAATGGAGATGATACCAGAGGTTAAGTCTACTGGGGCACAACATTGTTATCATGCTGTCTCTAACATACTATCCACCATGAGGTGTAACTGCAATTTAGGTAACTTTTTATGATACACTGTTGTGTGTACTTAGGAAATATCACAATTTCAGGCAATTATACGCTTTGTGTTCTACATTTAAGCAGTCTTCCCCCCTGGTTTGAATATTCACTAAAAGCCTCTTTCAGTTTCTCCTTGTGCGCTCTGCTTTATGGTCTCTTCAAAACTCACCCCCTCCATGGACTTCTATAAGCAGCAGGTGTAAACTGATCCCTCACTTAAGACATGGATTTGTGCCTTTGGTAAGTGAATCATCAGCGCAAGGAAACAAGAAGTGACTGAGGAATACGGAAAAGGGCATTTTTATCTAATACGGTATATGAGAAAATGTGTTATCTACACTAGTACTGTTGGCTTATTAAAAATAAATAAAAGTGAAGTTACTATTTAAATTTCTCACTGCCAGCAGTGCTTTTTCACCAGCTATGGGGTATAATGGCACTTTGTAATTTGGGGGCAGATTTGTCCCTGAAGCTACAGTAGGTTCCCATTATGAGCTTTTGATGAGTTTTTGATGTTGCAGAATTTCTGCACCCATTATTTAACTTAGGTTACTTGCAGTTTTTCATTGCATTTTTTAGACTTTTTTTAACATGAATTTTTATTACGTTTTTGACGCTGCTATTTTGTCTCTTTTTAGTATGTCATACTTTAAATAAAGCTGTTTTAGTTTTGATACTTCCTGGTACTTGTCTTTGACAAAACTTTATTTAAATGCAGATTATATGCATTTTTGATGCATGTGCATTTTCTACCTGGATTTTCCGCATCTAATGCAAGTCTATGGGGAACATCTGCACATAAAATTAGCGTCGCCACTAGAGAAATTAACTTGCTGCAGATTTGAAAGCCACACCGCAGGTCAGTTTATGCTGAGTAAAAAGAAGCACAGTGGCCATGAGATTTCTATAAATCCCCTCCGCTTTGCTGGAACTATAGACGTTGCATTTTCTGATCAGTGAAAATACACACTATCAATAACTCAGTGTGTGCGCACAGCCGAAATCTGTCTGCAATCCAATCACAGTCCTTCCTATATGCATGTAAATGTTTTTTGTAACCTCATGGGCGGATTTTTCAGCACAACAAATAAAAAAATCAAGCACATTATTTCCATAGACTCTTCCTGGAACAGCCAAGAATTAGCCTCACTGCATGAGAGTGAAGACAATCCTCAGGCAGATCTTCGGCACTCTCACTGCACATCCACAGCAGACATCGGATTGCCAGCCTCATATTTCAGACACTGAAATATATTTTGGCTTTAATGTTGATGTATAAATGATGTACTCTCGTGCCCCTCCAATCTATTCTAAACTCTGCTGCCCGACTTTATCCACCTGTCCCCCCCGTTGTTCCCTGGCCTCTCCTCTCTGAAAATCCCTTCACTGGCTCCCCATTACACAAAGACTCCAGTTCAAAACCCTAACCATGACATACAAAGCCATCCACAACCTGTGTCCTCCATACATATGTGACCTCGTCTTCCGTACTTACCTGCACTCATCCTCCGATCCTCACAAGATCTCCTTCTCTACTCCCCTCTTATCTCCTCTTCCCACAATCACATGCAAGCTTTCTCCCACGCATCCCCCCTACTCTGGAACTCTTTACCGCAACATATCAGACTCTCACCTACCATCGAAACCTTCAAAAAGAACGTGAAGACCTACTTCTTCCGACAATCCTACAACCTGCAGTAACCACCGATCGACCAAACCGCTGCACGACCAGCTCTATCCTCACCTACTGTATCCTCACCCATCCCTTGTAGATTGTGAGCCTTCGCGGGCAGGGTCCTCTCTCCTCCCGTACCAGTTGTGACTTGTATTGTTTAAGATTATTGTACTTGTTTTTATTATGTATACCCCTCCTCACATGAAAAGAGCCATGGAATAAATGGCGCTATAATAATAAATAATAATAATAATAATGTGGTCCCATTGTAAACGAACAGACATACAGGGGCGGACAGATCATTGGTGCAACCTGTGCAGCTGCACAAGGGCCCAAGGGCTCAGGGGGCCCATTTCCACATCCATATACTGTTCTTGCACAGGGGCCCTTTTCTGTCTGTGTCCGCCAGTACAGACATAGTTATTATGTGGTTTTGTTAATGAGTGAACAAGCTTCCAGAAATGTGAGACACAAATATTAAATTGCAGTGCGGGATCAGGCAATTTTATTTCTAATTTTACTGAGATGAAAAACACATTGTAACTGGCATGAATTAAATGTGATTAAACCAATGTGGTGCGTGGTCAAGAAATAAATCCATATGTACAATTATTTACATATTATATTAAATGCATGTACAATTATGTTCATATTATATTAGGAATCTACTTGTTTGCTGCTGTCGGTGTAGGGCAGGGAAATGGCTATTATAGCACCTAACACTAACTATCCATAGATTACCTGTAATAAGGATACTAGCCTGTAAGCTCCGAAGGGTAAAGACTGATGTAGCCAAATATATTCCCTGCACAAATCCCGGCTATATGATAGTGATGTTAAATTCAAAACAAGCTGTCAACTTTTTAAAAGATTTTTCCACTTTGGTCCCCTACAAATATGCTTATGAAAGCCTGTCCGCTGCTGGGATCCTTAATAATCAGCTGGAATTTATTAGGAAACCTGGAAGCAAGCAGCAAATTCCCTTACCTTACTACCACATCAGAGACTGTAAGGGTATGTTTCCACGGTAAGTAAACGCTGCTTGTTTGACGCTGCAGCGTCAAACAAGCAGCGTCCAGATGTTCCAGCATAGCGGAGGGGATTTTAGGAAATCCCGTCTCCACTATGCGTGGAAACCCGCACGCGGCGGCCCTGCGACTCCGGACATGCTGCGCATCTTTTAAGATCGCAGCATGTCCGTACACCTTGCGGGGATGCAGCGTCCCCGCAAGGCATATCACAGGGCCCTATGGCGAGGGGTGCGATGATCCCGGATGTGTACTGTACACATCCGGCACCATCGCGTCCCAGAAAGGGGGCGGGGCTTAGTGCTGAGCGGCGATACCGCCGCCCCTCCGGACCGTGGAGCCATACCCTAAGGGTATTTGTCCACGTTTAGGATTGCATCAGGATTTGGTCAGGATTTTCCATCAGTATTTGTAAGCCAAAACCAGGAGTGGCTGATAAATGCTTAAGTGGTGCATATGTTTCTATTATACTTTTCCTCTAATTGTTCCACTCCTGGTTTTGGCTTACAATTACTGATGGAAAATCCTGACCAAATCCTGATGCAATCCTGAACGTGGACACATACCCTAAAATGGGGTGACATAAAAGATTATAAAAAAATCATCACAATTTCACTACTGTCCTAATATGCAACTTGCCTCTTCAGAGAGGAAAAGGACTAGAACTCCATAGCACCACCTGTTGGAAGCTTTATAGAGTTCTAGTCCTCCTCCTCTCTGCAGAGGAAATTTGCATATTTAATTTCCCAGAGGAGCATTACGTTGGCAGAGCCGGTATGTCACTCTCCACATACCCCTTAGATTACTGTCCTATATGATAAATCTGTACAGTTAGGCAATGATATAAGAATGCGAATATATCACTGTATGGCTGGAAAGATGTGACATTCACAATTTTAGAAAAGATGCTTGACAACTATTGGGGGAATATTGGTTGTCACCCACTTTTTCCTGAGACAGATACTCTATTAACTAAAAAAGCGATTTTTTAAAGGAGTTGTCTACTGCAGGACAGCCCCTTATGAATGTAATAAAAATAAAGTATACTTATCTCCCAGATCGGACGGCCTTCCTTTGCGCTCGGTCATGTGTCCCCCACTGGTTTTGTGATATAAACCAAGTAACTTGACCACTGCAGCCAATCAGTGACCAATGATCTGCTGCACACTTCTGTCAAAGCGGACTTCCAAATATTTTTTTTTAAGATGGACTCAACAGTTTTTTTTTAATTTACTGATCCCTTATTACTAATGTCAGCAATCAGTAGAGAAGGTTCTCATGCACCATTGGTGTTTTCCATGCTTTTTCAGTATTGCCTCCCACCCAGCCAGATAACCAAATACTCTACCAAAAACGAAGCACTGAACTAAATTGTTTTGTGAAAAAAACGTAACTTTTAATCCATCGTTGAAAACTAATAGCAACAAACATGCATGCCAACGTTTCAGCCACTAATGGCCTCTTCCAAGCTAAAGTTTAGAGATGGAGCACAGTGCTTTCCTTTAGAGGTTTCATTGCACATATGAGAAGATTTGTTGAAACACATTTCAGATAAAAATGACTCTATAATGTCCTCTGAAGTTCATCTTCATGTTCCAGACCCCGAGCTCAATACTAGGGCTTGCTTCCGTCACACAGCAGGCTCTAATGGAGATGTCTGCAGAATCGCAGCACTGTAGGAAGACTAATGTCAGCAACATCCCAGCAGGTGACGTGACTGTGATCGGAAGACCTGCCAGGCCATTGCACACTGTGTCACCAGCATCTCAGCTGGAGGATTCCCCTTGCAAGAATAAAGCAAAGACGTTCAATGTATACAAAAAAATATGTGCAAAGTTTAGTGACTATAACCTGAAATCTAGATTTACAATTACGGTACATTTTTTCTTATATATTACCATTTTTTTTATAGTAAAATTACAGGAACTATAACGTTACTAGTACATAGTTAAATGCTCAGTATCACTTGAAAAAGCCCTAAAGATTCCCATACATCAAGTTGCCTGGTTTCAGTGAGAATAGATGGCGCCTAATTTATACACTGCTTATTCTGCACTTCTGTCCTCTCTGCTATATATGAGGAAATGATCTTCGGTCAACACCAATAGAACAGATGGACCTCACATATATGGACTACATTAACACATGACATATTAGATGGAATTTTTTACTCAAAGCCAGGACTAGATCCCAAAATGATGAAATCTACATAACTCTTAGAAGGTCAAAAAAAAGCTCTCAGTATACAGCACTATTTTTTATAATTAAAGGGATTATCCCCTACTTTTTCAACAGTTTCCCTGCCCTTCCCTCTAACTAACGCCTAAAAAAAAGAACATTTTCCTAAATACATTTGCTTACTTATCTTACTTCATTCCCGCTCTGCAGATATCAGTCACATGACCCTGCCTGTCAGCTTTGCCTTCCTAGGACTTTCCATCCTCCAACCTTTGACGGAATCTGCAGTATGTGTGTGTTGCCGTCTACAGCCCCATTCATGCAGCCTCCCACTGACATCACTGTGGTGTTCTCTCTGGAGATGTCAACTGGAAGAAGAATCCATGGGACAAAACGTCACAGGAAGCTAGGGCAAAGCTGACAGGCAGGATCCCAAACCAGTATCTACACAGCGGGATGGCGGCAAGATAAATAATGGTAGTAGAGGGAATCTGGTGCAAAGTAGTGAACAACCTCTTTAATAAAAAATAAACTAAAGAAAATTGGTTTTGTATTATGGCATCAATACCACGACTTCCAACTCTACTGAACCAAATAGATCCCCTTAAAACCTAAGGTCTCACATCAAACTAGAGTTTTTTACAAAAATATGTTCAAAATTATTCCCTTCGAAACCAAAAAGATAAAGCAACCCCCTTTTTGCAACCTGAAGAGTTAAAGGGAACCTGTCACTCCCAAAATCGAAGATGAGCTAAGCCCACCAGCATCAGGGGCTTATCTACAGCAGAATGTTGTAGATAAGCCTCTGATGCTGGTGGGCTTAGCTCACCGATTTTGGGGTTGACATGTTCCCTTTAAAACGGTCAGTAAGTCGTTTACCTACCGTAATTAATATGTGCTGAAAATCTTCACAGCACTGCATGCAAAAACTCTCCCATTTCCTCTGTTTCTGCAAAAACTGTGGCATATACTGTTCTGTCACGAGGTTTATGCTACCTCATCTGAGAGCAGCATAATGTAGAAAAAGAGACCCTGAATCCAGCGATGTATCACTTAGACTACTGGGTGCAACCATTGTGCACAATCAGTGTTCTTAGATGTAGCATGCAGCAGAGCTGAGAAAGCTGACCCCGCTCACACCAGGATCTCTATGTACATAGTCTATTGACAGTGAGCTGCTTATCACAGAAGGAGGCGGAATCGTACAACTGCTCATGAGCCAGCTAGTCACAGCAGTGATAATGTCCTAGTGATAATACCTTCACTATAAGTAAGCAACAGCACACAGTTTGAAAAGTGACACATCACTGAATTCAGTGTTTTAACCCCTACCTCATGCTGCCCTCAGATTACATACCATAAACATACTGATAGATTCCCTTTAACAAAAAGGGTGTTTTGGAAGCGTACAACACTATGCATTGAACCTTTGTCTAAAGTCCCAAATTCCCAGTGCCAAATGAGGTGATAAAGTTATGAAATGTGGTCGCGTGAAATGAAGTTTCCAAACCATTCATTCATCAATTTTCGCAGATCAGGCCTACGATCAATCATTGTATTACATTTATAGTGTGGAAATTATAATCAAGATAGGAATAATGCATTAAGTATTGTGAACAAATAACATAAAGAGTTTCAGTATATAAACCACACTATAAGAAAAATAAATAATTGAACCTGTATATGCACAATACCTGGCAAACATGACATTTGTTATATGTCTCAGATGTCTCAGTGCATAACAAATCTAATGAAACTCATTAAAGGGGAATATAGACCTGACTTAAGACCACATTGATACTCTCCAGTTTCTATAAGGAAATATGTATGTTTGACTCAAATGTGCATGTGTTCTTCATGTGACGGGGAGAGTTAAGGCCTATTATCGAATATCGTCCTCTTTAAACAGGCAGACAATCACCCTGATGAATAAGCTAATTGCTCGTTGATCAGGTGCGATGACTTCCAGGCAGGGTTCAGAATCATCAGCAACTTGTCATCATCTTGTGTGCAATCCTTAGATGTTCTAGGCACACAGAACGATCGTATTAACAATCGTTCTTTGTGCGCAGAACGTTGCTTGACCTTTCATGTAGCTAATCAGCAGTTATATAATGGATATTATTAGTACGTCTAAATTGGCCAGAAGCCTCTGGTAGGGGCTTATATCTAGGGAGAACAAAAAGAGTGTCCAAACTTAAACTTTCCGATTTTTATCTCCCGTGACATCATTTGTAGTTAGAAAGTTGGGAAGGTGGGGTTGGACTACTTCACGCCAATGTGTATGTGCGTCTTAGGATTGGTAGCACAGGACCCACTGACATAAACTGAAGCAAGTTTTTGCTTAAATTTCTTTTAAGACACTTTTCAGAGTGGTACTTTCCTTTAATTTTGAAAACCGAAATAAATCTTGGTTCATAAAACCACAACTGCCTGACATGTCTATATATCTACATAACATATCAGAATAATCAATCTTGTTGGATTTTATCGTTAAATAGGACAACCTCTTACCATATACCCCATTAAAAACATCTAGATGTCATAGACGGTTGACAGTCGTTCTCGCTCCCCCCTTTAAGAACTAAAACAGAGACCAACTGTGAAGAATTAATGCTCTTTGAACTCATCTCAATCATGACGCTTCAGTTCAATAACTACTTTTCTACCCAGTTGACTAGCGGGGGTTAAACTTAGGCAGATCTTCAGTGATCAGTTGATCAAGGGAGATATCTAGATGGGACATCAAGGAATCTGAACAGGGAAGAGCCAAAGATTGTGGACTCGAATTCTCCAATTTAATCTCATCATGAGCAATAGTTTCATGGTTTTACACCAAAGTAAATACATTTTTGAAGCAAGATGTCAAAACTCGTGAAGGAGCTGAGTTGGTTGGAAAATATAGTGAGAATGTTTCCTGAACTAGGCCCTTACAGGTTGTAAATTAGGATTCCAACCTTGTAAATCCACAAAAGGTTATTGAGAGCAAGCAATATGTCTTGTCAATGGGGCCTAAGTGATGGCACTCCTAATAAATACTCATTCTGTCACTGTCATTAAATTGTCTTTCCGAACTGTGACATGTAAAAGGAAATCATCCAATGCATCTATTTGTCATACCTTAAATGCAAACTGGTCAGCGGGCAGTTTTAGGGGAATTTTCCATGCTTATGAGTTTCCAGAACTAACAAAACATAATTCTTAGTTATGTCATGAAAAATGTGCCGGTTGCATAGTTATAATTACACAGTACGTCAGTTAATAAAATACAGCTGTTCCAATGTAATCAGTGGGAACACTCATGGTACGGCTGCACAGAGACGAAGGGAACGCTTTCATTGCAATTGCAACTTTGCGTGTCTTAATGTTAAATTATAGCTAAATAACAGTTGACATTCCAGACGGATGATCTGCAGATTACCGGGTGTGACCCGTAACTCGGGACCAATGGATCACCACCTGCAGACTAGTATACTATACAATTCAGACTGTAGCACATGAGCATGGTAGTGTGCACAGCGGAGTCCTACCTGGATCTGTGATGCACCATTGGGTTTGCTTAATAGGAAGAACAGCGCCATAATTCACCTTGTAATGGAGTATGCCAAATATTGACTCTGTCGGGTTCATGCAGAATGAGTTTATAAACTTCTTTATGCATCTGTGTAAAATGTGAGGCGTACAACGTACAAGACCTTCAAATCATATACAAAAATATACACGAGAACTTGTTCTACTATCGCTCTGTACAAATGGGTTGCGTGTGTGAGGTAATTAAGGGTAACTGCTGGAAGAAATGTCATTACTATGTGTCCCAAGATCCAGATATTTCTGGCTCCATTTGTGGCAGAACCTTCTGACAATCTAGAGGCTATTATACAGATTTGGACAAAGCTAGAAGAACCCGACAATTTTTGTAGAACCAACCATTATGTATGAGACTGACTCCTGACTCTGCTCGACAATTTATATTGAATTTCAGCCCTAATACTTTTGTTTTCAGGGAAGATAAACCACCACCAGAGGTGTCTGGGATTGGCTTACTCTCCTCTCCCTACTGAGAACTCATGCACATTTAGCCAAACTGATCATGCATCTGTACAGGGGACTTGCAAGGGGGATTTAAGAGAACGTTTTGTGAAAAGGGCAGTCACACAATTATATTTTCAAAAACATGAAGAATTTTCCCCATTTTTCTCAATAAAAATCTAAAGTTTTTTTTAAACAATGCTGAATGCAAAATCTTTGATTGGTTTCTATGGTCTTTAAAACTTGTATTTACACTAACTACCTTTGAACATTCGTTTCATGATAATCGCACAGTCCAAACAGGCTGACGATCACAAAATACTCATCATCATTCTCGGCGGCGCAGCGTCTGGTTGTCTGGTGTAAACACGACCTGTGCATCCGAGAACAATGACAGCCTATGCGCACTAAACAGTCTATCACAGATTGTTCTATGTGTATATGAAGTGAGGTCTGCGTGTGTAAAGGTTGTTTAACCCTGCACATTACCCAGTGTAAATGCACCCAATGTCTATGGTGATGCTCCAGAATTATGTCTACTGTTCTACTACCAGAGACCAAAAAATGAATACACTACTAGGGGGTCAAAATATGACAAAGAAAAATCAAACCACACTAAATTATTAAATCTTTATTAGCTACACATTAAAAAAATCAGCAATATCAAAAATAATATGTGGTCACGGTAATTAAGCATACATATACAGTACAGACCAAAAGTTTGGACACACCTTCTCATTTAAAGATTTTTCTGTATTTTCATGACTATGAAAATTGTAAATTCACCCTGAAGGCATCAAAACTATGAATTAACACATGTGGAATTATATACTTAACAAAAAAGTGCGAAACAACTGAAAATATGTCTTATATTCTAGGTTCTTCAAAGTAGCCTTCTTTTGCTTTGATGACTGCTTTGCACACTCTGGGCATTCTCTTGATGAGCTTCAAGAGGTAGTCACCGGAAATGATCTTCCAACAATTTTGAAGGAGTTCCCAGATATGGTTAGCACTTGTTGGCCCTTTTGCCTTCACTCTGCGGTCCAGCTCACCCCAAACCATCTCGATTGGGCTCAGGTCTGGTGACTGCGGAGGCCAGGTCATCTGGAGTAGCACCCCATCACTCTCCTTCTTGGTCAAATAGCCCTTACACAGCCTGGAGGTGTGTTTGCGGTCATTGTCCTGTTGAAAAATAAATGATGGTCCAACTAAACGCAAACCGGGTGGAATAGCATGCTGCTGCAAGATGCTGTGGTAGCCATGCTGGTTCAGTATGCCTTCAATTTTGAATAAATCCGCAACAGTGTCACCAGCAAAGCACCCCCACACCATCACACCTCCTCCTCCATGCTTCACGGTGGGAACCAGGCATGTAGAGTCCATCCGTTCACCTTTTCCGCGTCGCACAAAGACACGGTGGTTGGGCCAAAGATCTCAAATTTGGACTCATCAGACTAAAGCACAGATTTCTACTGGTCTAATGTCCATTCCTTGTGTTCTTTAGCCCAAACAAGTCCCTTCTGCTTGTTGCCTGTCCTTAGCAGTGGTTTCCTAGCAGCTATTTTACCATGAAGGCCTGCTGCACAAAGTCTCCTCTTAACAGTTGTTGTAGAGATGTGTCTGCTGCTAGAACACCTGCGAATAAATGTTTTTAAAACTTGAGAATTCCCCTTTAAGACAGACAGAAACATTTTTCAGACATCTTAAACTTTCTTACCCATTTCCTTATTACAAGATACACATCACTAGACAGGACAGGCATCTCCATAAAATTAGTTGGCAAATCAAGCATGCTTCTTTTTGGAAAAAAAGGAATCCCATGTCCAAAGAGGGAAATAATAATCTAAAAACTTGTATCTTTATTATCATGATTATTATGACTAGCATGGGTTTTTTTATCTATGTTTTTATAGACCCCACACATAAAAAAATCCATTTCCAAACCATGTTAAAGGGAATCTGTCACCCCAAAATTGGCCTATAAACTAAGGCCACCGGCATCAGGGGTTTATCTACAGCATTCTGTAATGCTGTAGATAAGCCCCCGATGTATCCTGAAAGATGAGAAAAAGAGGTTAGATTATACTCACCCAGGGACAGTCCCGCTGCGGTCTGGTCCGATGGGCGTCGCGGTCCGGCGCCTCCCATCTTCATACAATGACATCCTCTTCTTGTCTTCCTGCCGAGGCTCCTGCGCTAGCGTACTTTGTCTGCCCTGTTGAGGGCAGCATAAACTGCAGTGCGCAGGTGCGGGGCCTCTCTGTCCTTTCCCGGCGCCTGCGCACTGCAGTACTTTGACAGATTCCCTTTAATGTATTTGTAACAACTCTGCTGGCATCACGGCATGGCCTCACATCTCTCACACTATCTTACCCACTGCTCCAGGCCATGATGTGTTTTCTGTTTTATGCCAGCTCCATGTTCTGTGTCTCTGCTCTCTGCATACTTCATGGCTTTGTATATAGGGGGGCGGCGCCTGAACTCTCTGGTTCTTATAGCAATCAGGTGCATCTGTCTAATCTGTTCCTGACCAATTACCAAGAGGCCTCCAGTATATAGTGCAGCTCCACCCAGTGGTCTGGGCCTGTGCAATGTGTTTGCTCAGTTAGTGTCTAGCTGCTCAGTTTGCCAGGCCTTGCTCTATGTTACTCCCTCGCTAGAGGCTTTTCTCTGTATTTTTGCCTTGGTCTTGTTGTCCGCCCTCCAGGAGGGAGAATATCTTGGTCCCTGTGTCTTTGTCCTTGTGTCTTATTCCATTGCCTTGTCTGTACTTAGTCTTATCTCTGTCTCCTTGTCTGTGGCTTCCTTCCCTGCTGGTTCTCTTTCCTTGTGTTCTCAGTCTGCTTACACTCTGCACTCTTCCAGCTCTGCCTGCTCTGTACCTTTGTGGCTTTTACCTCTGATCCGCACTCCTGCGGTTCTGCTCCGTTCTTCTCTGCTCCGCTCCCGTTGCTGTAAGAATCTCTTTCTGCAGCTCCTCTCCGCATTCCTTGCGGTTCTGCTCCGTTCATCTCTGCTCCGCTCCCGTTGCTGTAAGAATCTCTTGCTGCAGCTCTTCTCCACATTCCTTGTGGTTCTGCTCTGCTTTGCTTTTATTGCTGCGCTATCTCTTGCTGCACTACCTTTCCTATCCGCAGCCTTGCGGTTCTCTTCCTGTGTGAACAGGTCTCAACCTGTTCCTTCATTCTCCCTTCCTTCTGGTTTATTTCCATACCTACATCTCCTGTGTGAACAGGTCCCACCTGTTCCTTCATATTTCATATCCGTTCCCGCACCACCTGTGTGAACAGGCCCCTACCTGTTCCTCCTAACTACATATCTGTACCTGCACCTCTAGTGTGAACAGGTCCCTACCTGTTCCTTCATACACATCAACCAGTCCTGTGTTCTCTGCCGTGCCTGCCAATCCAGTGTTCCTGCCAATCCCGTGTTCCTGCCAGTCCTACCATTCCTGCCGTGCCTTCCAGTCCTGTTTCCTGCTGTCCCTGCCAGTCCTGTGTTCCTGCCAGCCCTGTGTTCTCTGCCGTGTCTCTGCCAGCCCTGTGTTCTCTGCCGTGTCTCTGCCAGCCCTGTGATCTCTGCTGTGTCTCTGCCAGCCCTGTCTCAGCCGTGCCAGCCTACTCGTCTGAGTTTCAGCCGTGCTCTTCTGCCAGTCCTGCCTGATGCCCGCACCAATCCTGGTATTCCTGTCTCCCAAGTGGGATCAGCAGCCACAGCCAGACACCACCCTGGAGTAGCACCTGGCAGCTGCCTGCTGCACAAGCCTGACCTCACCATCAGAGGCTCCATTGAAAACCCAGGCAGCTGTCATAGTCACGCCCCTTCCAGGGTAGTCTGGTTTGTGGCACAGTGGGGCCACAAACCCCCCCGAGCTCACGCCTACCAGTCAGGGCGCGAGCGTGACAGTATTCTTTATGCGCGTGATCTATCCAAGACATATGATGGACTACGCAGGCCGACTTCAGATACCCAATGAACAATATGCAATAAATGATTCTATGCAGATGCAATAAATGAACCCAAAAACACGTGAACCCAAAATATCCCACCCCAAATATATCTATATATCTTTATGAATATGAAACAAACAGTAAGAAATGCATTACTACATTACTTCTCAGGTACAATGTGCAGAATACAGTATGACTTGGTAAGGCGGCTCTTGTTATTGACCAAGGTTGATGCAGATACTTATTAGTAACGTTATATAAGATCATTCATAGGTATGTAGATTTTTCATAATGCCAGTACAAATTGCCTCACAATGCTATAACAACCCATAGGAATTACTAATTTGCTGCACTAAAATTATGTGGTGTGGAAATCGAGCATGAGCTGTCATTTAAATGGACCAACTCCATCATGCTTTCTAATAGGTACCATAAAAAACGTAAGAAAAAAAATATCATAAAGGCCATTAAATAAATAACTGCATATGAATGTTTCAGATCTTAAAGGGGTTTCACAAGATCATGGCTAAGGGAGAAGGTAGTTAGGGTGGGAGATGTGGTGCTAAAATTATAACCTGATAAATCAGCTGTCTGCTGGGTCAAATCTATTGACAAGAAGTCATGGCTGCAACCAAGTAAACCAAGACCAGTAGGGAGCACTGGAAATACTGGGGAGGTACCTGGTATGTAAACATTTTGCTTATTTTTCTGAGCTTGGAAACCCCACTGCTAGTAAATAATAGCTAGCAAATGCTAATAAAATGCATTGTTAGAGCAGATATTGTTATGTCAACTGCCAGGTCGAGACTTTATCTCTATGTCATGCCCAGCTTCATGACAAAGGGCATTGGCAAATCACTCCAGCATATTCCCTTTCTTACCTCCTGCCCAGTCGCCACCACTGGCAATAATTTCCCTTCATGACCATGAACTTCTAATTCCCTTCTAAAAATAAAGTGAGTAGACATAGTGGGATGGAATGAATTGGCCACAACAGCCTGTTATTAAAACATACAACATAAATAAACATTAGATAGCAATATCTATCTCCAAATAACCCAACCAATGGAAGGGGAATGGTCTTCAAAGCCCCATAAGTCTGGCAAGCCCACTTTATTACTTATAGCTGATTCCACCACACCTGCTCAGAGGCACCGTAACAAAAAACAACTTGGAGTCTAGTGGTAACCATTACACAAAGGCCCCTTTATGAGGGTGTTCCACTACCCGCCATGACTGAATTGAGTCGTGATCGTAACCATGGATACTTAAGCTGCTGCAATGCCCTTGCCCTGGACAATGGGTAAGTGACATAGCAAGTCAGAAGAACTATAATACATTTCTATTTGGAGGTATTTGCTAATATTATTACACCTAATGCATATTGGGATAGGATCTTGGACTTTGGAATACCCCTTTAAGCCCCAGCCTAAAAGTCAACCTTAGGCCTTACTCATACATCAGTATGCATGTCTCACTTCAGTCGGAGAGGCCCATGCCCCTCCCCCCGCATTTCAACTGTTTCGGCAGTGTTGATACAGTTAAAGACAATGATGGGAGAGAGATGCGTCAGCTGATGGTCCCTCTCCATCATTCCCACTCTGCGCCTGAGCTCTGTCACATCTCAGCACAGAAGGCATGATGACGTCACTACAGAGTGCCCTGTGTGCCGAGCAGTGTAGAGGTTCAGAAGATGCTGAGGAGACAGAAGCAAAGGGGGAACAGGGAGAGGTGATTATTTGTTTACTTTTTGTGTATGGAGCAATATATGGGACCAATAATACTGTATCGAGTATGGGCAGTACGGTGGCTCAGTGGATAGCACTGCAGCCTTGCAGCGCTGGACTCCTGGGTTCAAATCTCACCAAGGCCAACATCTGCAAGGAGTTTGTATGTTCTCCCCGTGTTTGCGTGGGTTTCATCTGGGTTCTCCGGTTTCCTCCCACATTCCAAAGACATACTGATAGGGAATGTAAATTGTGAGCCCCATTGGGGACAGCGATGATAATGTGTGCAACCTGTAAAGCGCTGCGGACTATGTTGGCGCTATATAATTATATGGGGCCTATTATACTGAATGGTGCAATATATAGGGACCATTATACTGTAAAGAGCACTATATGAGGCCCATTATACTGAATGGAGCAATTCATGGGGCCCATTATACTGTATGGAACAATATATGGGGCCCATTATACTATATTAAATGGCGCATTATGTGGGGCTCATTATACTGAATGGAGCAATATATGGATCCCATTACACTGTATGCAGTACTATGTGGTGCCCATAATACTGTATAGAGGACTATGTAGGAGCAAAATTACTTTGTAAAGGCCCCGTCTCACATAGCGAGATCACTAGCGAGATCGCTGCTGAGTCACAAGTTTTGTGACGCAACAGCGACCTCAGTAGCGATCTCGCTATGTGTGACACGTACCAGCGATCAGGCCCCTGCTGTGAGATTGCTGGTCGTGTCGGAATGGCCTGGACCTTTTTTTGGTCGTTGAGGTCCCGCTGACATCGCTGAATCGGTGTGTGTGTGACACCGATCCAGCGATGTCTTCACTGGTAACCAGGGTAAACATCGGGTTACTAAGCGCAGGGCCGCCGTGATCGTTGGTAAGTCGTTGTGTGGTCGCTGGGGAGCTGTCACACAGACAGCTCTCCCCAGCGACCAACGATCAGGGGAACGACTTCGGCATCGTTGAAACTGTCTTCAACGATGCCGAAGTCCCCCTGCAGCACCCGGGTAACCAGGGTAAACATCGGGTTACTAAGCGCAGGGCCGCGCTTAGTAACCCGATGTTTACCCTGGTTACCAAAAAAAACAAACAGTACATACTCGCCTTTCGGTGTCCAGGTCCCTTGCCGTCTGCTTCCTGCTCTGACTGAGCCGCCGTACAGTGAGAGCAGAGCGCAGCGGTGACGTCAGCGGTGCTGCGCTCTGCTCTCGCTGTACGGCCGCACTCAGTCAGAGCAGGAAGCAGACGGCAAGGGACCTGGACACCGAAAGGCGAGTATGTACTGTTTGTTTTTTTTGGTAACCAGGGTAAACATCGGGTTACTAAGCGCGGCCCTGCGCTTAGTAACCCGATGTTTACCCTGGTTACCCGGGTGCTGCAGGGGGACTTCGGCATCGCTGAAGACAGTTTCAACGATGCCGAAGTCGTTCCCCTGATCGTTGGTCGCTGGGGAGAGCTGTCTGTGTGACAGCTCCCCAGCGACCACACAACGACTTACCAACGATCACGGCCAGGTCGTATCGCTGGTTGTGATCGTTGGTAAATCGCTATGTGAGACGGGGCCTTAAGGGCTGCAAAGTTGTGACTCTGAGACATGCTCTTAAGTGGCCCTGCCGAATATTAAGTTGTTCTTTATTTGACGACAGGGTGGGTGGGCAATTAGAACTCCGGTTATGGGGCCTCATGATTTCTATGTACGCCCCCTGTCATTGAGGTACTATGTTCTCCTTGTATTTGCACGGCTTCTCTTGGACACACACATTTCCTCCTAATCTTTGAAAACATGCCGATTGGTTTATTGGCTTCTTATTAAATGACCAGGGCAAGTCTCCTAATGTATAGAAGGATTTCTCCAATACAAGGGCCCCTTCACACTGTGCAATCAAAGTCTGAACGAGCGTTCGATTTGTGACGTTTATCCGTCCTCGTTCCGAGGTTGCAAAGTGTGACATGGCGTTACGATCTGCGACGCAGCCCAGCATCGTACGATGTGAAAGAAAGAGCAGAACTTTCTTTCGTCGTAAATGTCTCGCTGTGGCGGTCGAAATCGTAGTATGTGACGGCGGTCATACGAGCTCGTAATGCGACTACGTGGGTTGGGCTTCCGCATACCTGTCTCCTGATTGGGCGTGACGTTTTAGCACGCCCATGCTGGTAATACGTCACGCTCGGAGTCGTAGGACTATGGCGGTGTGAAGGGTAGCGTACGATTGCGACGCGTGACGTTCACATCGCAACTACGTCAGAAAAAGCGTTAACATCGTAGAGTGTGACCGCTGGCTACGAGCTCGTACTGCGATGTCGAATATGACGCAAATGCGTCGTAATCGTAGCAGAATCGACCAGTGTGAAGGGGCCCTTACACTAAAGGTACCGTCACACTAAGCGACGCTGCAGCGATAGCGACAACGATGCCGATCGCTGCAGCGTCGCTGTTTGATCGCTGGAGAGCTGTCACACAGACCGCTCTCCAGCGACCAACGATGCCGAGGTCCCTGGGTAACCAGGGTAAACATCGGGTTGCTAAGCGCAGGGCCGCGCTTAGTAACCCGATGTTTACCCTGGTTACCAGAGTAAAATGTAAAAAAAACAAACAGTACATACTTACATGCGTCCCCCGGCGTCCGCTTCCTGCAATGACTGAGCGCCGGCAGTAGCAGGGCACAGCGGTGACGTCACCGCTGTGCTGTGGTTTCACTTTCACTTTGCGGCGCTCAGTCAGTGTGGGAAGCGGACGCCGGGGGACGCATGTGAGTATGTACTGTTTGTTTTTTTTACATTTTACGCTGGTAACCAGGGTAAACATCGGGTTACTAAGCACGGCCCTGCGCTTAGTAACCCGATATTTACCCTGGTTACCAGTGTAAAATATCGCTGGTATCGTTGCTTTTGCTGTCAAACACAACGATACACGGCGATCGGACGACCAAATAAAGTTCTGAACTTTATTCAGCGACCAGCGACATCACAGCAGGATCCTGATCGCTGCTGCGTGTCAAACTAAACGATATCGCTAGCCAGGACGCTGCAACGTCACGGATCGCTAGCGATATCGTTTAGTGTGACGGTACCTTAAGTAAAGAGGCAATTAGAACAGATATTGCACATAAAGTATGGAATACTACAGAGCTATAAACTCTTTGCTGTACAAAACCATGCAGCCCACTATTTTCCACTATTTTTTGCCAGTGTTTTAATTGATGTCCTCTTATTGAAAAATGCTGAGTAAGAAAAATGCTCAGTATTCACTAAAGGCTGTATTCATACATAAGATATTGACCATGTGTATATAAAAGTAAATTTTGTGCGATCGAGTCTTAAATATACAGTATGTGCAGGAGTCGGAATACTCAGTTACGTGGGGCAGCATTGTGTAAGCAGGCGTATAAGTAATTGGATACTAGTGATTCTTTTGCAAGGGTCAAATTCTAATATTTTCTATTGTGTGCAAATGATTTTCTTCAGAAAGAAACAAGCCTGCTCCTGTAGGTCAGCGACAGCCAAATTTATAAAAAGCAGCTCCCATCTACCTTTTAAGGTGCCGCTATCATTGTTATCAAGGCTCCTAGCGCAGTCATGCATTGCAAAATAAAGACGATTTGTGAAGTGTCGATCCCTCTTTCCAATAACTTGGCTTTGTGTTCTCCAGACAATGGAAAAAAATTAGCTCTGCAAATGAATCAAAAGTGTCTTTTGCAGAGATTGAGTTCTTTGCGCCTCAGTGGGCACACGTCAAGGTTTATTTCATGGCTTACATAAAGCAAACAGAGCCTTCCCCAGCCCTGAAACCATTACTATTCCTCACTGCATCTGTCTCATTTGCCTAAAGTTGGCATGAGAAATTGGCATGCAATTTGTGTCACAGCAGCATCAAACGGGCTCATCCCAGAGCTCATTAACCCAACTAGCGTGCCCCAAGAGACATGGGTTAAACTTGCACATGGCTGCAATGTCAAATCCGTTTAGATAATTCAAGAATTAAATTATTATTTTCTGCTTTGAATATAACTGTTAGTAAAGCTTTTCTAATAATATTAAACGTTTGCTCTCGACCCTGTCTATGTTCATCTCCTATAGGATGCTTCCTGGCTTCTCCAATTAATATATGTTAGCTGGCAGAATAGCAGGATGATCGGAAACGTGCAGGAAATGGTGACTTATTATATTTTGTCTTCTGCGAATCATACAATAAAGCATGATGCTTACTAATGACCTGACACATTCTGCTATAGGGTGCGGCAACCAAGAAAGGGGTGAGGAGGACATATTCACAAGCTGCAGGACATTACTGCAACTGTTCTTTATATCGGACTTGGGTTTCCGCAGCATGTTCAGTTGATTTCTCCAAACCCATAGATATCCAACAGCTACGGGGTCCTTAGGACCTTTCATCCAGTGAAGTCTGTAACTTGTCTGAAGGACCCAGTTGTTGAAATATGTCTGCACTGTCTAGTAGATTAATATCATGAATGCTAATTTGAATTATATAACCATTTATTTCATCGACTTAGGCCTCATTCAGCTATTTAAACCCCTGAAGCTTTGACTTCCACTGCCAGACAATAGCTCTGTTTTCCTGGTCTCTAGCTCTGTTCTGTGCTCCTGTCTTTCCGTCCTAATTCACCGTCCTAATATATCGTGTTCTTTGACCTCGGCTTGAAATGTGACTGCCAGCTTGCTTTATGACTTTGTCCCTGCAATGACCTACTGGTTCTGCCCCGGTAGGTCAGGTATAGCAAAAACTATGAAAGTTATATTTTAAATCGCCTGATTTTTTACTATACCTGATACTCTATTTCATAATTGGGTGATATGTTAGCACTGCAGCTTTTACACCAGTGGGTCCTGGGTCCAAATCCAACCAAGGACAACATCTGCAAAGAGTTTGTATGTTCTCCCTGTGTTTGCGTGGGTTTCCTCCGGGTTCTCCGGATTCCTCCCACACTCCAAAGACATACTGATAGGGAAATTAGATTGTGAGCCCCAATGGGGACAGTGGTTTTAATGTCTGTAAAGTGTTGTAGAATTAATGGCACTATGTAAGTGAGAAAAATAAATAGATAAATATACTCTGTAAATATTCTTATTATTCTGACCTGGCTACCAGACCACTGAACAGCAGCTAGCTCTGTGGTCCAAAGCCAATGGGCCCCTGTTAAGTCCAGATCTCTGTATAAGGGTTAAAGGGTGAAGACTAAAAGGATAAAAAGTGGTAACACAAGTCTATGGATCCATGAAACACACGACATGACATCCGTGTGCAGTCCATGTAACACTGCAAACGATAGGAGAAGCTTTATCATTTATTTATCCATGCGTGAAAAACACAGACCAAGCATTGTGCCATTTTATGTGAAAACCCATCTGAATGAGGCCTTATGAAAAAGCAGTTAGCCTGCATAGATGGACATACACATTCGAGAGCTGCTGACCTAACTCATGTTCAGCCGATAGCTATTCCTCCCGACTTCCCCTTACACACCCAACTCGGCTCTTAGGAAGACTTAGTAGTCAAGTCCACGTAATCTTGTAATTTTACAGTGATTTTCAAATTTGAGTAAACCCAGCCGGTAGAAAGGGGGTTGTCTGGCAAGAAAAAATGCAATTTATCTGTTTTTAACATTTAAAAATAATAGACTTTTCCATTACAATTTCATTATGAAAACTCCACTATTAGCCCGATTCTGCACACCTCTGGCAACTGCACTTCTACATTATTACCATTATGCCCAGAGAGCCCATGCCTGTGTTTCAGTAGCTGGCTGATGAAGGGGGCTGGCTTTCTAGTTTAGTTGATTACCTAAATGCCCATTTACACAGCCTGACACTGGCAGTTAAACAACTGCTAATCGGCAGTAATTTAGCAGACTAAGGCTGGTTTCACACTTGCGTTTTTATCTGCATGCGTTTTTTTTAAAAAACGCATGTGTGAAAAACGCATGTAAACGCGGTAAAACGCATGCGTTTTTTAGACGCATGCGTTTTTATAGAAAAACACAAGAAAACACAAGAAAACACAAGAAAAAACAAGAAAACCCTAACCCTAACCCTACCCCTAACCCTAACCCTAAACGTGACTGAAATACGTGGCACTGAAATACGTGCAACTGAAATACGTGGTACTTAAATACGTGGCACTTAAATACGTGGCACGTGGCACTTAAATACGTGGCACGTGGCACTTAAATACGTGGCACGTGGCACTTAAATACGTGGCACGTGGCACTTAAATACGTGGCACGTGGCACTTAAATATGTGGTACTTAAATACGTGGCACTTAAATACGTGGCACGTGGCACTTTAATACGTGGCACGTTGCACTTAAATATGTGGCACGTGGCACTTAAATACGTGGCACGTGGCATACGTGGCACTGAAGTACGTGATACGTGGCACTTAAATACGTGGCAATATGACTGTCAGAAAATGTTCATTAAACGGTTAGGGGTGAGGTTAGGGGTAGATTAGGGTTAGGGTTTGGATCCCTTTATCACCTTGATGGTGGTGGGTGGCTTTTCAGTGTGTTTTCTGTTTTTTTTCTATAAAAACGCATGCGTTTTTAGCGCAAACAAACGCATGTGCTTAAAAACGCATGCGTTTACATAGACAGCAATGCATTTTTTTGCCGCGAAAAAACGCATGCGTTTTTTCGCGGCAAAAAAACGCGCAAGAAAATACTGCAGGTAGCATTTTTGAAAATGAACGCATGCAGACAAAAAACGCATGCGTTTGAAAACGCGACCAAACGCATGTGCAAAAAACGCATGCGTTTTCAATGTTAAATATAGGGGAAAAAAACGCATGCGTTTTTTGTGCAAAAAACGCTGCAGACAAAAACGCAAGTGTGAAACCAGCCTAACCGGAATTCTATGGCATAGAACCATCATTAGGGGTTGTACACTACTTGAACAACCACTTCTCAATCTGAGTTTTTGCCCCGTTAAAATAAAAACACCTATACTCAACTCCTGTGCCGGCGCCATTCCAGGGTTGGCAGCACTCGCGTTCCTTGGTCTCATGTGTGGTTTTTATATCATGGGAGCCCTGTGCCCCATCAGCGCCAGCTTCACTGTCCTCGCCCTGTGCCCCAGCTCTGATTGGGCACAGGGCTCACATGACATAACAACTTCATGTGAGCCCTGAGAACGTGAGTGCAGACAGCGCTGGAAAGGTGCCAACACGGGAGGTGAGTATAAGTGATTTCATTTTAATGGGGGCAAACATAGGAAATGAGAAAGGGTTGTCCTAGTCGTGAACAACCCCTTTAAAGGGAACCTGTCACCACGTTTTTGGAAGATGGGATAAAAATAGCGTTAAATAGGGGCAGAGGTGGGCGTTACATTAGTGTGTTTGTTATGCGTTTATTACCCACCTAAGTTGCCGAAATACCTTTGCAAAGTCTCCGTTTTCGCCTGTCAATCAGGCTGGTCTGGTCAAAAGGGCGTTGTCTTCCCCCAGATTTTGCGTAGTTTTCCGTTGGTGGCGTAGTGGTGTGCGCATGCCCAAGGTCCCGAATCCACTGCCAGGGGATTTAAAAGAGCGCGCTGTTCGTTATTTCCTTGGTGATCGGTGGGCGCGGCCATCTTCCTTTGGCCGCGCGTGCGCAGAAGCGGCGCTCTGCTGGCCGCGGCTTCAGGAAAATGGCCGCGATATCCATCTGCGCACGCGCGGCATCCCGCAGCCATTATCCTGAAGCCGCGGCCAGCAGAGCGCCGCTTCTGCGCACGCGCGGCCAAAGGAAGATGGCCGCGCCCACCGATCACAAATGAAATCACGAACAGCGCGCTTTTTTAAATCCCCTGGCAGAGGATTCGGGACCTTGGGCATGCGCACACCACTACGCCACCAACGGAAAACTACGCAAAATCTGGGGGAAGACAAGACGCCCTTTTGACCAGACCAGCCTGATTGACAGGTGAAAACGGAGACTTTGCAAAGGTATTTCGGCAACTTAGGTGGGTAATAAACGCATAACAAACACACTAATGTAATGCCCACCTCTGCCCCTATTTAACGCTATTTTTATCCCATCTTCCAAAAACGTGGTGACAGGTTCCCTTTAATATGATCATTCTGTGCGCACAGAACATCATTTCATCAGCAGCACATCACTTTTTTTTACACAGGACGATGTGCTGCTGATAAGGATGATTTTTAACCTTACATTTTGCTCATTTGGCGGGTGTTTGCTGGCCCTTCTAGAAGGGCCACTAATAGGGAAACAGTTTTCCCATTACTGCTTATTTCCCTATTATTGGCCCGTCACAATAAGCCCTCAGTAGTGAGAAGGGTGCTGGCTTAGTAATGAAGTCCCCTTTATCACATGTGGGCATACAGAGTGTGTCATAATGAATGTGGGCGCTAAGAGCGGCTCAGAAGGCCGGCTTGCACCAAAGGTTTTTTTTTTAAAGAAATTATTCTATCCAGAACAGTACAAAGTTAAGGTCATTTCATGGAACACTATGGAACTATATAAGTTTTTGGTGTACATTTTTCCCTATAAATTTCTGGAGGAGCCTTAAAAAATGCATTTACAAAACACAATTGCATTTTTAAGTGTGTAATTCCAACATTTAAGCACTGAAAAAGTACCGTATATACTTGAGTATAAGCCGAGATTTTCAGCCCAAATTTTTGGGCTGAAAGTGCCCCTCTCGGCTTATACTCGAGTCATGATCGGTGGTGGGGTCGGCGGGTGAGGGGGAGAGGGCGCTGAGGTATACTTACCTAGTCCCGGCGATCCTGTCGCTCCCCCTGCCCGTCACACGGTCTCCGGGTGCCACAGCTCTTCCCCTGTACAGCGGTCACGTGGGACCGCTCATTAGAGAAATGAATAAGGACTCCACTCCCATAGGGGCGGAGCCGCATAATTCATTTCTCTAATCAGCGGTGCCGGTGACCGCTGATAGAGGAAGAGGCTGCGGCACCCGGAGACCAGCTGTCCGGGGGAAGGAGCGGGACGCCGGGAGCATGTAAGTATGACATATTCACCTGTCCTCATTCCACACGCCGGGCGCCGCGCCATCTTCCCGGCGTCTCTCTCTCCGCACTGACTGTGCAGGTCAGAGGGCGCGATGACGCATATAGTGTGCGCGCCGCCCTCTGCCTGATCAGTCAGTGCGGAGAGACGCCGGGACGGGACGCTGAGGAGCTGCAAGCAAGAGAGGTGAGTATGTGTTTTATTATTTTATTGCAGCAGCAGCAGCACAGCTATGGGGCAATAATGGACGGTGCAGAGCACTATATGGCACAGCTATGGGGCAACGGTGCAGAGCACTATATGGCACAGCTATGGGGCAACAGTGCAGAGCACTATATGGCACAGCTATGGGGCAATAACGGTGCAGAGCACTATATGGCACAGCTATGGGGCAACGGTGCAGAGCACTATATGGCACAGCTATGGGGCAATGGTGCAGAGCACTATATGGCACAGCTATGGGGCAATAACGGTGCAGAGCACTATATGGCACAGCTATGGGGCAACGGTGCAGAGCACTATATGGCACAGCTATGGGGCAACGGTGCAGAGCACTATATGGCACAGCTATGGGGCAATAACGGTGCAGAGCACTATATGGCACAGCTATGGGGCAACGGTGCAGAGCACTATATGGCACAGCTATGGGGCAACGGTGCAGAGCACTATATGGCACAGCTATGGGGCAACGGTGCAGAGCACTATATGGCACAGCTATGGGGCAATGGTGCAGAGCACTATATGGCACAGCTATGGGGCAATAACGGTGCAGAGCACTATATGGCACAGCTATGGGGCAACGGTGCAGAGCACTATATGGCACAGCTATGGGGCAACGGTGCAGAGCACTATATGGCACAGCTATGGGGCAATAACGGTGCAGAGCACTATATGGCACAGCTATGGGGCAACGGTGCAGAGCACTATATGGCACAGCTATGGGGCAACGGTGCAGAGCACTATATGGCACAGCTATGGGGCAACGGTGCAGAGCACTATATATATGGCACAGCTATGGGGCAACGGTGCAGAGCACTATATGGCACAGCTATGGGGCAACGGTGCAGAGCACTATATATATGGCACAGCTATGGGGCAACGGTGCAGAGCACTATATGTATGGCACAGCTATGGGGCAACGGTGCAGAGCATTGTATATATGGCACAGCTTTATGTGGAGCATCTATGGGGCCATAATGAACGGTGCAGAGCATTATATGTGGCAAAGCTTTATGTGGAGCATCTATGGGGCCATAATGAACGGTATGGAGTATCTATTTTTAATTTTGAAATTCACCGGTACCTGCTGCATTTTCCACCCTAGGCTTATACTCGAGTCAATAAGTTTTCCCAGTTTTTTGTGGCAAAATTAGGGGGGTCGGCTTATACTCGGGTCGGCTTATACTTGAGTATATACGGGTATTTAAAAAAACCATGCATCAAATCTGCACCAAAAATGCATAAAAGAAGGGAAAACTCATTATAAAATGCCTGAAAAATGCAATAATCAGAGCAAGCTGCTATTTCCTACGTTGGTGCCGTTTCCTACAGCGTTGTGTCAGCGTGGTAAAATGGCCTCAGCTTAAATTTCAATGTAAAACATCTGTTTTTTTTATCTAATTCTCACAAACTACTGTAAAAGAGCAAAGCTGAACAATAAAAGCCCCGCACATCACCGACGACCTGACCGTCCGCACATAAACATTTGTACTTTTCCTACGGTAGATTGTTTGGCTCGTTAAGTGTAAACAGAATTCTTAATCCACAGAACAATATTGCTGCTCCGCAGTCTCCGCTTGTTCGGAGACGATTGAAAGGTATTCTCTCATTTGTTTGCACTCTGCTAATTAAAATGCCTGGTACTTGAGGCCTGATAATAAAGACTACACTCTGAACAGCAAAGATCCTGTATTGGCCATTTAAAGGGAAGGTGCCACCAGTTTTCTTGTAGTTTGTTTTTTTGTGAAATTAAGCTTAAAATAGTAAATAAAATGTATTAATGCAATGTTTGCACTGTTTGCAAACATTTCTATATGAATAATATTATATATTTTCTTACAAATATATATATTGACCACTAGGGGGAGCATTTTCCGTTTTAGACCTCAAGCAGCTATAGTAAGACTTACCAGCTTTACTGTTAGCTGGAAAATCTGGGCAGTACCTGCTGACATCAGCATTTCCCTCCCCTTTTGGGTGGTCTAATATCCCTGGGGCAGAATGAAGAGCAGCATCACAGGGCAGAGCCATTTTGTGTGTGACTGCCCTGTGATCTGCTATCACCAGCAGTTACTGCATCAGAAGCACAGTTAGTTTATGTGGTGTTTATGTATGGAGCAGCATTGTCTGTGCAGAGCTGTCTGTGCCTCATCCCTCAGTAAGATAAGAAGGAGCTCCAGGTCTGCAGTGAATGGCCAGGCATTGTGGAGGGAGGGGAGAGATACATTGTATGGCAGAGACAGGTGTCAGGTGTCACCTCTCTCTGCAGGCTGGGAATGGAGCTCCTGTGATAGAGAGTAAGTGGAGCTGGGCAGAGAGCACTGGGCTATAATAAAATGGCAGCTAGTCACACCAACAGCAGTGAGTTGTGCAGCCCACAGAGGCGTGCCCAGCTCACTGCTAACACCTCTCCAATGTTATAGATAGGGTCCTCGCCGGTCTATTATCTCCTATGTCCATGGGGTGCTGTAAAATGACACTGTTAGTGCCCTGCTACTGCTGCAAAACCAAGATGTCAGCCCCCAGTTCCTTCTTTAAACACATATAACACACGAAATCTGTTTCACATGCATTTAAAACTTGGTTATAGCAGCATGTTATGCTACATTACAGTGATTTATTAATGATCTACAAACGCGGTACCTTACCTTTAACAAACAGCAGTAAAAGGATGATGGAAAAGACTGACAATAACAGTACAGTGAGAAAAAATATTTATACAAGACTCAAGATAAAATACATATACCGTATGTGTCAAATAAGCTAAATATACAGCCAGAGAAAGGGGGCTGGCTTATGAAGTAAGCAGTTAGCCAGCCCCCTTTACACACAGCATTGGTCAGGAAAGTCTCCTGTATCGAGCACAGGACTGAAAGTAGGACTGTCCAAGGCAGATCCAGAGGGGATGGCAACAGACCAAGCAACTGTAACTCTAGAACTGCATTAGTAAGCTATATAACTTACTATATAACTTACTACTTTAAAGGGAATTTATCAGCAGGTTTTTGCTATGTAATCTGCAGACAACAGAAGATAGAGGCTGAAACACAGATTTCAGTGTTGTGTCACTTATTTGCCTGTGTGCTGCTGTTTACTTACAATGAAGAATTTATCACCAGGAGACTATCACTTCCCTAAATACAGCTCATGACACTGCTAGTCTGACCACGTCCCCTACTGTGATAAGCAGCTCACTGTCAATACACAGTGTACATAGAGAGCCTGGTGTGGGTGGGGCTAACTTGCTGAGCTCTGCTACATCTAAAATCTGTGATTGTGTCAGAACTGGTGCACCCAGTAAACTAAGTGATACATCTTTGGAATCAGGGTCTCTTTTACAATATTCTCTCAGATGAGGTAGCAAAAACCTGGTGATAGATTCGCTTTAAGCACACGGGCATATACTTATGTTTTACTGGAGCATCCCTTTAAGATCTATTGGATAATATGTTTTTCATAACACTAATCGCCATAGACTGGTCATACACTATGCCTGAGAGAACAGTCAGCTGAACCAGATATTGGCACTACATGTAAATAAGGTTATTCTTCATCTTATAGATGTCATTTTTCTTTTTACTGCCTAAACATGAGTGTTATTTCCAGATCATTGAAACTATTGGACATGGCGGACTTGCTGCAAAACTGCGTCGCTCTAAATAAATACGAGGCCATGTGTGAGTCCTCTCCCAAGTTGGCATGTACACCGTGACGCAATGCCTGGGCTGCCACACTATGATGAGCAGCTGACAGCACCATTCATTTATTAACAAGCAGCAAACCCAAGCCCAATTCATTTCCATGATCTCATCAATTATTACAGGAAACCCCAAAAAAGTCTAAAACATGATTCATATGAGCAGTTAATTATGGTTTTGTGACACCCCCTTTTCTTCTACGCTCCATCTCTGCCAGTACAGCAATTAACACATGCAGTGCAATTCAGCGACTGCTGGCCCAACGACAGCGCTGACAACCTGGCTCCATCTCATCATGATGAGACGAATCCGTCTTCCAGCACTGACCCCATTCAGCATGACTGCTTATCCTACTGGAGCTTTCTTACAGGCTTCACAGGTCTCTAATGGAGACACGCCAACACAATTTTTTTTTTTTTTTTTTAACAAGGAAGTCTTTCATCTGGTTCAGTATTTCCAATTACATTTTTAAAAAAATGAATATAGATTCAGCAAAGTCATGAATGTCTAAGATAAAACCAAAGCCAGATAACATTTTCCATAATGGTGTGAAAAAACTAGTTTCACAGACAGCATACCCAAATACGCCTAATATGTAATGTATAAGGGGATTGTTGATCCTAATTTGTCATTTGTCTGGGTTTCTAAAGTCTTAAAGTGATTGTCCAGGAGTATTATATTGATGGCCTTAGAATAGGTCATCAAAATCTTAATCAGTGGAGGTGCAACCCATGGAACCCCTAGCGATCAGCTGTTCCCGATGCTGATGATAGCCGGATTTGCTCCAGCCAGGTATTGCACATCCACCCATGTTCAAACCAATAGGGGGTAAGTGTGCCGTACCTGGTCGCGGCCACTAGGTAGCTGACGGAGCTGTGTATTTCTGCTCCGTAACTGAGACCATCCAGCTGCGGTAGTCACCAGGAACAGATGATTGACGGGGTGCTGGTTATCGCTCCCCCACCGACCAGACATTGATGACCTATCCTAAGAATAGGCCACCAATATAAAAGTCCACGACAACCCCTTTAAACATTAAAGGGATTTTCCAAGTTTATTTTTTGACAGTGTATATCAATATAAAATCAGTAATTGAGTTTTAGAAAAGAGCCCCCTTTCCAATATGTCTGTGCGCCAAGTGACTTGTGAAGTAATATTTGATTCCAGGTTACTAACTGATGTCCTGTATACGGCCATAGTGAAGGGGCCAATAGTCCACAGTACGCAGGACATCACTACAGATGTGCCATAGAACGGTGCATTACTGCAGGAGCAAATAAACTGTATAAATGGAGACTGGACTCTTACAATGATTTCGGTTTATGCTTCTGTTCACATGGACATTATAGGTTTTGGGTAAGATGTAACCATGACATATCTGATCTTCACAGATCCAAATGGACCTCACTGACTTCCAATGGGATAAATCACTCTTGGGGTTTAATACTTATTGAGTCAACAATAGAGCCTCAGACTAAACTTTGCTAATTTTTGATAATGTCAATGTAAAATGTAAATCTAAAAATAATCAGAAATCTTGCAATTTTCACCCTAGCCACTACGTTTTCAACTAGACTCAAACTTCCTGTTCTGTACAGATCACTTTTCAGCGGTCTCATTATCATCACAGGTAAGATTACATCTCTATAGACAGTAGATAATACAGGAATGCACAATTCACAATGCGTGATGTTAATGCTTCCCTTCCTACACCTCCATTCACGCGAACCTTTGCCTCTTTCTTAGAATACGCTCATATAAGACATCATTACAAACAGCGTGTTGGTCATTGTATTACTGCCATTATCCAAGAGTAGAAGAGGAAGTCCAGGCCTAGTGTAACTTCCCCTGTAAACACCAGACTAATGTCAGACAACCCCGCCACTATCAAGGGAATTTGGCCAACAGTGTAATGCGTATGGGGGCCGTTGGCCGAGTGAGCCCCCCTATGTACATATGTGAGAGTCCGCTGAGATACGTGTTGGATGAACGTTCAGCTAAATCATTATTTGGCCGACAGCCATCTGATGCGCGTGGCCAGCTTTAGGTTCAGCGGTCAGGGTGAAAATTGCTGGATCTGTCAAAACGAGAGCCCCCATTATACATTACTCAGAGTTCTGCTGAAGAAGTAGTGGGGCAGGAATTACACACCAGCTTTTCGGGAAGGATTGCTATTGTTACAGGTGTATTTACCTGAAGGTGCGCGCTCTGTATACTGGGTGAATATAGGGTGCACTTATTTCCCCACTGTATGTGTGCGCTACAATAGATAACAAATATCCTGTGCATTCTGCCTGTGACGTAGGGCTAAAATGTCAGAATGTAACCAGCAATCTATCTGTACGATTCTATTGTTACAAAATACTCGACTCAGGATCCCTAAGAATCCATACCCATCAGACTGCAGCCGCCATCGACAAGTTAATTATTTACCTACATTTGCAAATACAAGATGCTTCCTAAATCCTCGCGTGACAGCCGACTGCTGAGAAAGGATGTCTCTACACAATAGGAGTGACACAGCTGAAAATGCGCAGAGTATTCTTGTTACAAATGGTTATTTTCTAAATGATTCTGCCATTGAAGAGTTTTTTAGGGTGTGACCATACTGTCAGTTTTAATTAAGAGAAATCGAATAATTACACAGCATGAGGGGCGTCCCGAGGCGGGGATCCCCTGTTATCATCTGATTACACAGTACAGCACAGCATATAAAGGGAACTGTGTGTAATGATATCCTCTGGCATACGACTATCATGGGAAACATCTTTCTCTTTAGACGTAACATGGTATTTAGAGGCCAATGTCCACGGCCACATCACAGCTTTGTTTTCTACCTTGACATGAAAGGGATCCATTAGCAGCACACAGGGCCTCCATTGTACTTCTGTGTTTTTACAGAGGCTTTTTCTGCTGGATTTGACATTGAACATGGTTGCATGCTCATACTGACTGCGTTATGTACAGCGGTATTACATCTATGAGAGAATTATCTCTGCACATTTTTTTTAATAACCTTCGGTTTGATCCCGAGTCATAGCGACTTGATGGATGAACGCTCTGTAGGAAGATCGAGCTTATGCAACCCTAGACAGGTCCAGAGTCTTCTCCTCTGTTGTATCAAGCCATCAGGTTGCTGGTCTTCCTCATCATCGTGTTCCGTCTATTCTTCCGACCATGATGTCCTTCTCCAGTGATTGCTCTCTTCGTATGATGTGTCGTCCAAAGTAGACAAGTCATAGCTTGGTGATCTTGCTTCAAGTGACATGACTGGCTTGATTTATTCCAAAATTGATTTATTTGCTCTTCTTCTTGCCATCCATGACATTGATAATATCTTTCTGCAGCACCACATTTCGAAGGCGTTGATTCTTCGTCTGTCTTGTTTCTTTATCATCCAGGTTTCACATCGGTATGTTACCACCGAAAAGACCAAACTATGCATGAGATGTGTCTTCTTCGCCAGTGAAATGTTCATAGAGTTGAAGCTCTTCCCCACTGACTTCATTGCTGATGTGCCCATGGCTATTCTCCTATTGACTTCCGGTGATGTTGCTGAATTTGAGTCATCATTGATCTGAGTAGGTTGAATTTTCAGTTCATCGCCATCTCAAATGTATCCCAGCCATACCTGGCAGTAGCCAATATCTTTGTCAATAACTTAGTCTCTGCACATACACGAATACATAAATCCTTAACAAAATTGTGTCATCCTCCTAAAATGCTTGTAACAACCCTTTTTTTTAAATTAAAAATCCTCTCCATTCTCAAGCACAGAGGAATTTTTTACTTTCTTGTTCACCATTTCTTGCCATCTCTGCAGTCTATCACCGATGGTCTGTCTACTAGGCAAGGAGCTTTTAAGTTCTTTCGAATAGGCTTTACAAGCACTGCTCTGAAGCCGGCCAGATCACTCCATGCTGCAGAAACAAAGCTGATTTTGCTTGCATCATCACAGACCGCGCAGTTTAAGCTAGAGTCAGAACAAAGCTGCAATCCTGAACTGTCAATCAACCGAGAGAGCACCCCCCTCTTTTCCTTGTCAAGACAAAAGCTAGTAGGCAGCAGAGTAATACGCTCTTGATGACAGAACATGGGACAACCCAGTGCCTAGATTTTGCATGTATACTACTGTAAACACCTGGTCTGTCTCACTGCCATTCTGTGCACAGCAGTGCTGTGTGCACACAGCCCAAACAAGATCACCAAGAAGTCAGTTTATGCGGAGCTGATTTACTTTACATCAGGGATGGAAATGAATATAGGTCACAGGCCAAACTTCCTGAGATTGAAGATTACAAAGGAGCTACAACACTAAGGGCTCACTAACATCACTGAATTTTCCCTCCGAGAGCGATCTGACAAAACATTGGATCGCACACGGACCAATGCTATTCTATGGGGCCGCACACATGTCCGAGTTTGGTCAAACTTGGCCATGCAAGTCAATGAGTGTGTGGAAGTCATCAGACTGCACTTGGAGGACATCTGAGTGCTGTCTGATTGACACAATGAAGAAGATGGAGAAATTAATTCTCCATCTTGTCTTTAAAGTGGGAACCGATCCCCTCATCCGAGAGAATCAGATCAGACTGTGCTGACACTGATCACACTCTGATCAGTGTGTGACATCCAAGAGAATCACATCACACTGTGCTGATAAAACTCTGATCAGCGTGTGACATCCCAGAGAATGACATCACACTGTGCTGACACTGATCAAACTCTGATCAGCATGTGACATCTGAGAGAATCAGATCACACTGTGCTGATAAAACTCTGATCAGCGTGTGACATCCCAGAGAATGACATCACACTGTGCTGACACTGATCAAACTCTGATCAGCATGTGACATCCGAGAGAGTCAGATCACACTGTGCTGACGCTGATCAAACTCTGATCAGCGTGTGACATCCGAGAGAATCAGATCACACTGTGCTGATAAAACTCTAATCAGCGTGTGACGTCCAAAAGAATCAGATCACACTGTGCTGACACTGATCAAACTCTGATCAGCGTGTGACATCTGAGAGAATCAGATCACACTGTGCTGACACTGATCAAACTCTGATCAGCGTTTGACATCCGAGAGAATCAGATCACACTGTGCTGATAAAGCTCTGATCAGTGTGTGACATCCGAGAGAATCAGATCACACTGTGCTGACACTGATTAAACTCTGATCAGCGTGTGACATCTGAGAGAATCAGATCACACTGTGCTGATAAAACTCTAATTAGCGTGAGACATCCAAGAGAATCAGATCACACTGTGCTGACACTGATCAAACTCTGATCAGATTGTGACATCCGAGAGAATCAGATCACACTGTGCTGATAAAACTCTAATTAGCGTGAGACATCCAAGAGAATCAGATCACACTGTGCTGACACTGATCACCCTCTGATCAGCATGTGACATCTGAGAGAATCAGATCACACTGTGCTGATAAAACTCTGATCAGCGTGTGACATCTGAGAGAATCATATCACACTGTGCTGACACTGATCAAACTATGATCAGCGTGTGACATCCGAGAGAATCAGATTACACTGTGCTGACACTGATCAAACTCTGATCAGCGTGTGACATCTGAGAGAATCAGATCACACTGTGCTGACACTGATCAAACTATGATCAGCGTGTGACATCCGAGAGAATCAGATCACACTATGCTGATAAAACTCTGATCAGTGTGTGACAGCTGAGAGAATCAGATCACACTGTGCTGACACTGATGAAACTCTGATCAGAGTGTGACATCCGAGAGAATCAGATCACACTGTGCTGATTAAACTCTGATCAGCGTGTGACATCCGAGAAACAGATCACACTGTGCTGACACTGATCAAACTCTGATCAGTGTGTGACATCCGAGAGAGTCAGATCACACTGTGCTGACGTTGATCAAACTCTGATCAGCGTGTGACATCCGAGAGAATCAGATCACACTGTGCTGATAAAACTCTAATCAGCGTGTGCCATCCGAGAGAATCAGATCTCACTGTGCTGACACTGATCAAACTCTGATCAGCGTGTGACATCCGAGAGAATCAGATCACACTGTGTGTTAGGGCTAGCGGAACGCTCCAAATGGATATAGAGACTTTATTATAATATATGCGTTCGCAGCCTGGGGTCCACCGTGCAGGAGAACCTGCTGCTAGCAAGTAGCGGAACTAAATGGCGGTATGAGCTACCTCTGTTACTTCACAGAGCAGCCGTGAACTCAAAGCACTGCGCCCTGTTAAACTTCACAGTGGCACAGGCTAACTACCCAAACGAGAGCAGTCAGTGGTCATGCATGTACACAAAACTCCTCGCCGGAGGTGCCAGCATGCTAGGGCCTTATTTCAGCCAGGTCCCTGAATACTCAAACACACAAACTCCTCGCCGGAGGTGCCAGCATTCTAGGGGCTTATTTCAGCCGGGTCCCTGAACACAAACATACGTGACCACACTGGCGCAAAGTACAACATAGAACAATACATGGCCGTGCGGCCATTCAAGCCTTAAATAGTTGCAGCACGTACAGGACCTTCCTAGAAGGACCAATGAGAGGCTGCCACAGAGCGTGAGCACCTACAGGACCTTCCTGAAGGACCAATGGCCTTAGCTGCAGTGTCTGATCATGTGACCCTCGATCTCCACTGAGACATCTTACTCTGGGCATGCTCAGAACAAGAAAAGCAGGACTTAGTCCCAGAAGTGTCTGCTCGCCGCTGCCCAGCACAGACTTCAATGGCAGAAGCTGGAAAAGCAGCAGTAACTCTCTGTACAGAGTCAGACTGAGCGAGATGCTGGGACCGATGTCTCGGCTGAGCAGGCTCCACTGAGGCAGGAGAAGAATGGGAGACTGCAGCAGAGATGGCCTGAGATTCCCCCCGTGCAGAGGCGGGAACTCGACCCCTAACACTGTGCTGATAAAACTCTGATCAGTGTGTGACATCTGAGAGAATCATATCACATTGTGCTGACACTGATCAAACTCTGATCAGCGTGTAATCATATTGTCATTTGCATAATTGGCCGAGTCTCTCGGATGTGCACCTGCCCATAGAACAAGCCACACGAACACAGGCAAATGTATATGCGCTGCCTCATCCACAGTTATGTAATGTCATATGACTTCTTGTTCAATGGCTGGAGGCCACGCTGATTTTCATGCATAAGGAAGTAACATCCAATGGCAGCCATTGGACTAAGGAATTGAGCCGGCTGCAGAAATTAACGCCAGTACACTTTCAGTGTCCACCAATGCACAAAATGAATATTGCACAATAAACCATGTTTTGGGTTCATGTCTTTCAATCTGAATTATTAGGCGAGACAGAAAATGTTGATCCCTCGTTACCCGAATTAAAGGCCTATGATAAAATACAGGGATGTTTTCAATCATTGGATTTTTATTTTTGGTTTTTACATATCTTTTCCCTAATGACAGAAGACAGATGGGGCAGACCTAGATTCCAATTCTCCATGACACTCATCTCCATATGTCACAGTACATCCAGGCAATAATTTACACACTTCAATAAATAGATGATAGGTTGCCATTAGGTGTGTTGAAGTCAAGTCTACGCCATGACGGTCAGTTCAGGGACATAGATATTGGTTCCTGAAGCCTCCGTGAGGTCATCTGTGGTGACCAGTACGCCTCTACAGTATCTATTGTATTTTCTCATTTGAGCGTTGTCCATTGCTATTGGAAAACCCTGCAATACACTGTAACCGCCCTGGCACGCAGCAGCGGCATTAACAATGCTGTCAAGTCTAAGTGAATTGACAATTTAGAAGAGGCTCATCTTTGTCAACAAGAGCACAGTGCTGCATTATATCGCAAGGCCAAAAGAGTGCTGCATGTGTTCCTCAAGAAGAAAATGCTATCACAAATTCAATCTCTCTATCTGATTAATGCAGCAAACTCTCTGGCCTCACTGCTCATTACTGTGACGAGCAGTGCATGTATAGGCCAGTTCACACACTGCTGCTACAATGCAGGCAATCTTGGAACCGTGAACGAGGATCTGTCACCGGATTTCACCATACAATCTGCACACAATATTAAACAGATCTTACAACTGATGAGGGTGGTGTACTTACCTTACAAATCCATGCCAGAAAGACTTTACAATACTAAAAAATTAAATGCTCATTTTAATATTAAACTGTATAACTTAATTCTGGCTTTTAATTTAATTTATAAATCCAATTTATATTGTGAAATCTGGTGAGAGATCCACTTTCAAAATTGCAGTTTTTCAGTTATTTTGTATCGGTTTAGAACATGATGTTAAGTTTAAAGGGAAGCTGTCATGTCCCAAAATGCTATTAACCCGCAGATATTGGGATAATCTGCAGAGTAATCGCAGTCTAAAGCCGCCGCACTGAAAGCCCCACTGCCAGGAAGAAATTACCTTAACTCCTCCCAGAAGCCTCCGCTTTCAGTCATAGAGACATTGCTGGAACCGCTCAGTGCACAGTGAGTGGCAGCTGTAACCACGCACCGTCACTGACTGATAGCCGGCTCTGTACTTATGAGTCACTATGTACTGATCAGTGACTGAAGTTCATTTCCTTCTGGCAGTCAGGTCTCAGTGTGGGCACTGGGCAGATTATCAACGCTACTAATCCACTCCACATCTGCAGGTTAATAACATTTTTTGACAAGACAGGTTCCCTTTAAATTAACGGCTTGACCACCCAAGACTAGCGTTTTGCACACCATCTTAAGACTTTGCTGCAGTAAAGATGCATGTTCCTCTTAATTTGCTACGTTTGGGCTGCCGTCCACTACTACATGAAACATACCCCAGTCAGCGACTGTCATTATACGCCGTAATTATGGTAATTCTGCTGGCTGCCCTTCGTCCGGCCCCATTGCCCATGAAGCTCTGCCCACTTTTTACAAAGTTACCGAAACAAGATCAGTCTAAAAATTACAAGTTGCACAAATTTTTTCTTGACATTTGAAACAGTTTTAAAAATTTTGGAGAAAGCCATTTAATGAATTGGGGCCTAAATCTCCACTTTTGTGAAAAATAAAAGAAACCATCCAAATTTCCATTAAGGCACCCAACTCCCCCATGAAGCAAGAAATCTGTCCAACAAAAGCAGACTGCTCCTCCAAACTCAGTGACCTCCAGGAGAGGACGTGACGTGTAAGTGGCAGTTTATTGGCTGTCACTTTTTGGCAGAGCGCAGAGGTGTTGGAGATGGGATGAGACCGCTGCGCTATTTTATTGAATATGTTGACTAACGCTGTTAATGGGACTCTGGCTTTAAGGAGGCACCATGGCACTGTAAATGAAGCTCTACAGCCTGTTAATGTGTCAAAAAAAATAATAATAATAATAATAAATAATTATAAATGAAATATCCGGTCCTAATGCACAGATACAAAGAGTATTTGTTGCACCATGTTTGTTATGGGAGATTTGTCAGGAGAGTGGGAGAGAAGAACAGACAACAGTGAAACCCAAGGGCAGCAGCCATTGTAAGACCACATACGGGCATGGTGTAAGTGTTCTCCAAATGGAATTTTATTTTTTGTAACAAACTATACTTCTAAAACGTGAATAAATGACGCAGAAACTCAAGGACAGAAATATTAGGCCACGGGCCTGATTGGACCCACAGATCACCGCCAGCTAGACAGGCCTAATGGTTCCATAAACTGAGCAGATGCCGAGAATTCAAGATTCAGTTCTGTTTGTTCATTCCAATGGGAAGTGTCTATGTACCTGACAATGGCTGCCATCACCCAATGTATGTGGTCTTCTTATAAAGCACCGGAGGTCAGAGGTCCTAAATCCTGTCTAACTAGACTAAAGACCTCCTCTAGTGGTCTGCTATTGAGGGTCTAACATTTATATCTAAGTATCACAATCAGCCATTTATGCACAGAGAGATCCCTTAGCCACTGAATGGTTTATAAACCATGTTTACATAGTCAGTGTATCTGGATAATTGCATTATTAAATGCTTATCTCCAATTACATGCTCTGCAGTCCTATCGTCACTGGTCACGTGAATATAATGCCAGAACAACAGTAAAAACCGGCACTAAAAATCGATGGATAAAGAGTTATAGAACCCAGTATAACAATGCTAAATTCTAACAACCCTAAGCTGGGTGACATCCCCAGAAAAGTGTGTTACGGTAGGCTTCATGTATTAAGTGGGGTTCTGTGATCTAGGGAAAATACCACTGGGGTTTCCATTAATATGACTGGGATGCTGGGTCTATAGTGTTGGAAGAAAAGTGACTGCACGCCTAAACATATGGGAGATTTTGCTGGCCTTTACAAAGGGGACTTAGATTGAAAAAGACTCTGCATCCTTCAGAGAATGGCACCTCCGTAAGTTTTCTGTACTTGACCCCCAACTGTTGTGAAACACGCACACGGTTTATGTATCCGTATACACTCATGTATATTTATATATAGAGCGCTATAGAATACTATATATATATATATATATATATATATATATATATATACATACATACATACAGTATATTCCCTTATTGCCCAAATATTATCGCAGACCATTAACACAGAACTGGAAACTGATGGTGTCTTTACTAATTGCTGTCATGGTCCAAACATAGAACAGTCAACATTGCGCAATATCCATTTCTAAATTTAATCCACGGTCGTAGCCCCCCTGGCCTAGACCAGGAGGAAGCTTGTCTAACTACATGACCTCTTGCTGCTTCAAAACTCAAAAACCGACAGTGTGCCCCGCAGCCACATTAATACCCACACAAAGGTCCGGTTTATTCCAAGTCACCGCTGTGCAGTAGTCATAATGGATAATTGCACTTTCTAGTTCAGTACACAGCACACAGTCACCACAATATATTGCTCCAGGCCCAATTTTGCCTTGTCTGAAAGAGCTGTTAATATGCCACCTACTGGGTGCCCTTACCTCAATAGGGTAATGCTGGGTTAGGGCAGGCATTACAACAATGGATATAAAGAGCAAAAATCTCCCGATGTTCTTAGATGGGTCCTGAGAGATAATGACCACACAGCAGACCATGTGCACAACAGGATCGTCAGACTTCACCAAAGACACAAAACACAAAGAAAACTCATGGGAGAACACAAGAACATGGCAGCAGTTTGTAAACTATGGACAGGCATCAGTACAGCCACTTTTCTGCACCCACACCATGCCAACGACACTTTGTAGACTTGTTTGGCTTCATTTCTGTTGTCACAAAGTTGCAAAGTTTATTTACTAAACATCTGCAATCACAACACACAGAAACCAGTGATGGGTCCTCCTGACCCTGGAGGATGCCAGGCTTACAAAGGGCACAGAAGACATGTGGCACAGGGTGGGCAAATGCTGGGACTGTAGGGAGAGGATGAAGGTGGAGCTGTGTGTGGCACAGGGACAGACATGGGCTCAGAGCAGACACAAAGCGCTTACCTTACAATGGGCTGCTAGATCCACTACTTGTCATTTCCAGCTTAAGACACAACATAGACCAGAAAAGATACAAAAACTGTACAAAGGATCCTTGGAAAAGGTGAGAAATCCCCGGCGCGCTCGGTGTCCAGATGTGCAATGCGTAACGGTGCAGCGCCTGCTCCTGCCACCTCCTGGGCAGCAGCCTGGGGGTCCTGCTAAAGTTACTGCTGGACTGAGCCCCCCATCTCAGGCGCAGGGCACAGCTGCAGCCCTCATGGAGCCACACATGGAGTGGAAGGCACAGCTAGCTGGCACCCCTGCTCTCCCTGGCATACAGCGCCAGCCCAGCCATCAGTCACACAGGCGGATGCTTTCTGCGGCTCCTTGGATTTTCCCTTTGGTGAAGCCCTATGGGGGCAGTTTTGCTTTGTGTTAAAGATTACCTTTGTCACCCCCACCCCCTGCATAGGAGTGAGACAGCCCAGATGGGAAGAGCCTGCTGCTGCTGAAGCAATGCCCCATCCTGAAAGCTGAGCCTGCTGAGCTCATCACTCCCAGCGCACTAATCCAATGGCGGGGAGTGAGGAGCACAAGGAGACGCCCAGACTCGGCCTCCTGTGCCCCAGGCATCGCACAGCACACAATGAGAGGAGCCCACAATGAGAGGAGCCCACCAGCTGGCAGAGAGTGGAAGTGGTGGTCTGCTGGAGGCGAACCGTGCAGGGGTGACAGGGTCCGTGCAAGACCCCGCCATGTAGTCTGCAGTGTCACAGACCTCTCATCATTGCAACCCTGCTAATTAGAAAGTGCAATTCAAATATTAGATTGGTCCTCTAACTTTGTAGAAAAGTGAAGCTTCACTATGATCAAATACCAATCTATCTATTTATATATCTATTTATTATCTTTCTATCAATCATCTATCTATCATCTATTATCTATCTATTATCTTTCTATGATTCTATCTATCTATCTATCTATTATCTTTCTATCTATTATCTATATCGATCTATCTATTATCTATCTATTATCTGTCTATCAATTATCTATCTATATATCTATTATCTATCTATCTATAGATCTATCTATATTATCTATCTATCATCTATCTATTATCTATCTTTCTATTATCTATCTATGTGTTATCTATCTATACGTTATCTATCTATCTATCTAGCTATCTATCCTCTATCTATCTATTATTTATCTACCTGTCTTAAATAGCTAAATGGTGGCAGCACTCCAAAGTCAGATGATGTAAAAACAGATTTTAAAAATCCATTTTTTTTTCATCATCTCACTTTGGCATGCCAAATAGTTTTTTTTTACTTTTTCTGGACTGCTTCTCAAAAAATCATAGACAGACGACTTTTTTTTTTCCAGACACATTAAATGATGATAATAAATCATTAAAGGGAACCTGTCACCCCAAAGTTCGAGAATGACCTACGGCCACCGGCATCAGGGGCTTATCTGCAGCATTCTGATAAGCCCCCGATGTAACCTGAAAGATAAGGAAAAAAGGTTATATTATACTCACTCAGGGGCGGTCCCGGTTTGGGTCCGATGGGCGTCGTGGCCCGGTACGGGGCCTCCCATCTTCATACGATGAGGTCCTTTTCTTCCTGCTGTGGCTCCGGCGCAGACGTACATTGTCTTCCCTGTTGCAGGCAGAGCAAAGTACTGCAGTGCGCAGTTGCTGGGCCTCTCTGACCTTTCCCGGCGCCTGCGCACTGCAGTACTTTGCCCTCAACAGGGAAGACAATGTACGCCTGCGCAGGAGCCGTAGCAGGAAGAAAAGAAGAGGACGTCATCATCATAAGAAGATATGAGGAGCTGGACCTGGAAAGCAACACCCATCGGACCCGAACCGAACCGGGACCGCCCCTGGGTGAGTATAATATAACTAGTGATGAGCGAATATACTCGTTACTCGAGATTTCCTGAGCACGCCCGGGTGACCTCCGAGTATTTTTTAGTGCTCGGAGATTTAGTTTTCAGCGCCGCAGCTGAATGATTTACAGCTATTAGCCAGCATAAGTACATGTGGGGGTTGCCTGGTTGTTAGGGAATCCCCACATGTACTTATGCTGGCTAACAGATGTAAATCATTCAGCTGCGGCAAGAAAAACTAAATCTCCGAGCACTAAAAAATACTCAGAGGACACCCGAGCGTGCTCGAGACATCTCGAGTAACGAGTATATTCGCTCATCACTAAATATAACCTGTTTTTCTTCTCTTTCAGGTTACATTGGGGGCTTATCTGCAGCATTCCAGAATGCTGTAGATAAGCCCCTGATGCCGGTGGCAGCAGCTCATACTCGATTTTTGGGGTGACAGGTTCCCTTTAAGATTATAAGTGATCCATATCTATAGTCCATAAATCCTATATGTAGACATCAGCTGCATTCACTATGAACTGTAAAAAAGTGGTAAATACAGTCATAAAAATCTGTACAAATCTCTCCAGATTAAAAAAAAATCACTGACGCATTCAACAGAGGAAAATAGTGCCCTATCTATCCATCTATCTATCTATCTATCTATCTATCTATCTATCTATCTATCTATCTATCTATCTCTGAACCCAAGCATATTAATGCAATGTTGAGTGGAAGGAAAAAGTGTGGTAGAAAAAGGTGCACAAGCAACTGGGATAACCGCAGCCTTGAAAGGATTGTTAAGAAAAGGCCATTCAAAAATGTGGGGGAGATTCACAAGGACTGGACTGCTGCTGGAGTCATTGCGTCAAGAGCCACCACTCACAGACGTATCCAGGACATGGGCTACAAGTGTCGCATTCCTTGTGTCAAACCACTCATGACCAATAGACAACTCCCAACAGCGTCTTACCTGGGCCAAGGAGAAAAAGAACTGGACTGTTGCTCAGTGGTCCAGGGTGTTGTTTTCAGATGAAAGTAAATTTTGCATTTCTTCACTGACTTATCCAATTGGAGTGAAAAAATGTAAAACATAACTTTTGTTTCTAAATAATTAAATTGTCAATAAACAAGAAATTTTTTTAAATAATCAAAAATATTCAAAGTTGCTCTTATTGTGCTTATGAGCCACAGTAAATGCTTAATATTGACTGGCTCATACCTAAATATTGGGCTTAATAACCACTGACAGGTTTGTTTGCTCTTTAGCCACAGTGACTACCTCATAGGGAATTACATTCCCAACATATTCACCTATTACGGGAATATCAGTAGCACTGTTACCTTCTTGTCCGCAAACAATAAGCTGTCTAGATAGTGTCCAATAAAATACAATGTGTTGCTGTCAAAATTCCCTACTATTTCGGTACCAGCAAGTCAATATAAAGCATTTACTGTGGCTCATAAGCACAATAAGAGCAATTTCGAATATTCTTTTTTCTTGTTTATTCACAATTTAATTATTTAGAGATAAAAGTAAAATTTTACATTTTTTCACTCCAATTGGATAAGTCAGTGAACAGTTTTAGATTTTTGGAGGTATTATAGATACATGTTTGCAGTGAATAAAAGTTTGCATTAAATTTTGATTGGGAAGTCAAGGTCCCAGAGTCTGGAGGAAGAGTGGAGAGGGCACAATCCAAGCTGCTGGAGGTCTAGTGTGAAGTTTCCACAATCAGTGATGGTTTGGGAGCCATATCATCTGCTGGTGTAGGTCCACTGTGTTTTATCAAGACCAAAGTCAAAGCACACGTCTACCAGGAAATTTTAGAGCACTTCATGCTTCCCTCTGCTGACAAGCTTTTTGGAGATGGAAATTTCATTCTCCAGCAGTACTTGGCACCTGTCCACACTGCCAAAAGTACCATTACTTGCTTTAAAAACAACAGTATCCCTGTGCTTGATTGCCAAGAAAACTCTCCTGACCTTAACCCCATAGAGAATCTATGATGTATTGTCAAGAGGGAGAGACACCAGACCCAGCTATGCAGACGAGTTGAAGGCTGCTATCAAAGCAACCTGGGCTTCCATAACACCTCAGCAGTGCCACAGGCTGATCGGCTCCATGCCATGCCACATTGATGCAGTAATTGATCAAAAGGAGCCCTGATCAAGTATTGAGTGCATTTACTGAACATACTGTACATTTCAGTAGGCCAATATTTCAGATGTTAAGATCATTTTTTTTAATCTGGTGTTATAAAGTATTCTAATTTACTGAGATAATGACTTACTGCATTTTCATTGGCCATAATCATCAACATTAACAGAAATAAACACTTGAAATAGATCACTCTGTTTGTAATGACTCTATATAATATATGAGTTTCACTTTTTGTATTGAAGAACTAAAATAAATTAACTTTTTGATGATATTCTAATTTTGTGAGAAGCACCTGTATGCTTTCAGAGTGTTGAGCTGTTTCTTCGCTGTCCCCTGATGACTTGGTCTTATGATATATTCTGAATGCTATATTAATGTATTTTTTCATATTGTTTAATACACAACATTCGATAAAGATCCCTGTGAGATCCAAAATCTTGTGTTGCATACTGAACACAGTTGCTGTGGACTTTCTATTGTTTGCAGACCCAGAACTCTTTCCTTGATTTTTTACAGTAGAATTTTCAGACAAAGATATACTGCAGAGTTCCACTTTTCATTGGAAATAATAAAATCTAGAATGACAGCAGCACCAGTTGACATGCTGCGTACTCATACATCTAATTTGTCATCTCTAGGAACCTCATGAGCATCAAAGGCAATTGTTATGTGCTGGAAAAATGGGAGTTCAATTAGAGTACATTCATAAGCCACAGATTTATTGCAGGAAAATCTGTGTCTGCCCTCTTTATATGAATGGTGTTTGCAGAAGTCTATGCACATATTTCTAAACAATCCCATTTAGATAAAGGGAACTGTATTTCAATAAAAAAAAATTCTGCAACAAATCTTCTGCAAAATGTTTTCTGATACACACACACACACACATAATCCCTGGTTGAGTTATGCGCCTTCCTTCACACTACAAAAAAATAACGAAAAAATGCAGGATCAATATTCCCATCTAGGAATTGTCAGTTATCCCCAACACCATGCCTTGAGAGCCACAGTCAGCTCTGAGAGACAGGTGCAAGCAACATCCATAGATCCCCCTGAGTAGTGAAACCCAGAGCCCCCATTATCGGTATAATGGCAGCCTTTCCTACAAAAATCACACCATATCAATATACTTGCATCTAGGGGTTCCAGCATTGCCATCATTCAATTTTCTTGCATCAACATCAAGTAATCCCATCCCGCTATCACATCCAGCTTTAAAGGGAACCTGTCACCCCGTTTTTTCCGTATGAGATAAAAATACCGTTAAATAGGGCCTGAGCTGTGCATTACAATAGTGTATTTTGTGGACCCTGATTCCCCACCTATGCTGCCGAAATACGTTACCAAAGTCGCCGTTTTCGCCTGTCAATCAGGCTGGTCTGGTCGGATGGGCGTGGTGACATCGCTGTTCCTTCCCCCAGATCTTGCTTATTTTTCCGTTGGTGGCGTAGTGGTTTGTGCATGCCCAAGGCCCGAATCCACTTCATAGGTGTGGAAAAAGAGCGCAATCTGCGCTATTCCCCTGGTGATCGGTAGGGCCGGCCATCTTCCTGTGGCCGCGCGTGCGCAGATGGAGCGCTCTGCTGCCCGAGGCTTCAGGAAAATGGCCGCGGGATGCCGCGCGTGCGCAGATGGAGATCGCGGTGGCCATTTTCCTGAAGCCGAGATGCGAACTCTGCTTCAGGAAAATGGCCGCCGCGATCTCCATCTGCGCACGCGCGGCATCCCGCGGCCATTTTCCTGAAGCCCCGGGCAGCAGAGCGCTCCATGTGCACACGCGCGGCCACAGGAAGATGGCCGCCCCCACCGATCACCAGGGGAATAGCGCAGATCGCGCTCTTTTTCCACACCTATGAAGTGGATTCGGGTTTTGGGCATGCGCAAACCACTACGCCACCAACGGAAAAATAAGCAAGATCTGGGGGAAGGAACAGCGATGTCACCACGCCCATCCGACCAGACCAGCCTGATTGACAGGCGAAAACGGCGACTTTGGTAACGTATTTCGGCAGCATAGGTGGGGAATCAGGGTCCACAAAATACACTATTGTAATGCACAGCTCAGGCCCTATTTAACGGTATTTTTATCTCATACGGAAAAAACGGGGTGACAGGTTCCCTTTAAAGGGACTCTGTCATCTGAATTTGGAGGGAACAATTTTCAGTCATATGGGCGGGGTTTTCGGGTGTTTGATTCACCCTTTCCTTACCTGCTGGCTGCATGCTGGCTGCAATATTGGATTAAAGTTCATTCTCTGTCCTCCATAGTACACGCCTGTGTAAGGCAAGATTGCCTTGTGCAGGCATGTACTACGGAGGACAGAGAATGAACTTCAATCCAATATTGCAGCTAGCATGCAGCCAGCGGGTAAGGAAAGGGTGAATCAAACACCCGAAAACCCCGCCCATATGACTGAAAATTGTTCCCTCCAAATTCAGGTGACAGAGTCCCTTTAAGCACAAGGGTTGAGCGAAACGGATCGGACGAATTCAAAAATCACTGACTTTCGGCAAAAGTCGGGTTTCATGAAACCCGATCCGATCCTAGTGTGGGATCGGCCATGCGGTCGGCGATCAGCGCGCCAAAGTCGTGTTTCGTATGACGCGTTCAGCGCCATTTCTCAGCCAATGAAGGAGGACGCAGAGTGTGGGCAGTGTGATGACATAGGTCTCGGTCCCCACCATCTTAGAGAAGGGCATGACAGTGATTGGCTTGCTTTCTGCGGCGTCACGGGCTATAGAGGGGCATGCACGCTGACCACCATTTTACTTCTGCCGATCTTAGCATAGGGAGAGGTTGCTGCAGCTTCGTCAGAAGAAGGGCTATAGTTAGGAAGGGAAGATTAACCCCCAAACTGCTTGTGCTGTAGCGATTTCCACTGTCCAACACCACCTTTGTTTTGCAGGGACAGTGGAGGCTATATCTTTGTGCATCAGCTCTGTAGCTTATTAGGCTGCCTTATAAGACTCCCTGATAGCTGCATTGCTGTTTGCACCGCTGCTGTGCAAACAAACTGCTTTTTTAAAGCAAAAATCCTGTTGTTCCTTTCTGTACAGTTATCTTGTTTATTTGTCCACACTTTTGTGTGCAGCAGTCCTTTTTATTGCTGCCATACTTGTCCTGAGATCATTGTAGGGAGATTGAAATTGTACTACAGTCCTTGTATTTTTTCATATATCTTCCAGCCACTTGCTGCCACTTACATTGTGTTGTTTAATACACTGGGCCTGAGTTTTGGTTCAGTCTCAAAAAAAAAAAAAGTGAGATTCAAATTCTCACAAAGTGGATATACTACAGTCCTGTTAGTTTGTCGTATGTCAGCCAGCCACTTTCTGCCACTTAGATTGCGTTGTTTTATGCACAGGGCCTGAGTTGTGGTTCAGTCTCCCCAAAATAAAAAGGGAGATTTAAATTCTCAACAAGTTTATATACACCTTCTACCTTGTTTTACAGTACCATATAACGGTTGTTATTGCTTATTGTTATAACGGTTGGTACTGCTGCATCGATTCAAAGTGACAGGAGAAAGCATTTGTCCAGTATGGTTACAAACTACTTTTCCGCCCTTAGCGATGTTCTCCCTCACACGTCATTCCCCTTTGATTGCTGGGCATCTAAAATAGACACCTGGCCTGAATTGGCAGAATATGCATTACAGGAGCTCGCTTGCCCAGCTGCTGCTAGTGTGCTATCCGAAAGAGTCTTCAGTGCTGCTGGTTCAATACTGACCGAAAAAAGGACACGTCTGGCTACCCAAAATGTTGATGATCTATCCTTCATTAAAATGAACCAATCATGGATTTCAAATTATTTTGCCCCACCTTCCCCTGCTGACACGTAGCTTGCCTGAAAAATGTCTTGCTTTTGGCCTCCTCTTACTGACTTCTCCAATTCCTCCATTTGCAGCTGCTGAATGTCCACCATAGGCCATTTTTATACCTCCCTAAATGGGCTGACTCCCTCCACAGGGCCGTGGTCACCACCTGGCGCAAGCGCCCGTGCGAGTGCCGTTTGCCTGGACAGGTGGGTGGGCCCACTCTTGGGCGACGGCACTGGCACAGGGTCCCTCATAGTACAATGAAGTGTCTCTGACGGTGGTGGTGCACAACCAACATCAGACACACCGTCGTAATATGAGGGGCCCTGGGCCAGTACCGCAGCCCACGAGAGTGTTCCCCCCCCAGCTCGAACAGTGCTCTACCACTTGCAATACTTACCTCTCCCTGCTCCACCACTGTGTAGTCTGTGCTGTTAAATCCTTCAATGGCACTGCCAATGCAAATTTGTTGAAATGATAGATGATAGTTAAAATATACAGGGGCCCTGGCCTCCATTTAGACCAGTTAATATGTTGCGCCTACTACCACTGTCTGCTACTCTGCAGAGGAGCCCACCCCTGTACCTAGCTATGCCACCTGGTTATTTATGAAAAAATTTTTGGCAGACATTTAGCCTACTTTATTATTAGGGCCTACTCACAGTGTCAGCCACTCATTACAATTGTCCTCCGCTGAACAAAGCAACGCTGCCTGGTTATTCCTGTTACCAATTTTGAACTGCATTTAGCCCACTTATTTGGGCCTACTCACTGTGTCAGCCACTCCTTACAATTGTCCTCCGCTGAACAAACCAATGCCGCCTGGTTATTCCTGTTACCAATTTTGAACTGCATTTAGCCCACTTACTTATTTGGGCCTACTCACTGTGTCAGCCACTCCTTACAATTGTCCTCTGCTAAACAAAGCAATGCCGCCTGGTTATTCCTGTTACCAATTTTGAACTGCATTTAGCCTGCTTTATTATTTGGGCCTACTAACTGTGTCTGCCGCTCATTACAGTTGTCCTCCACTGAACAAAGCAATGCCGCCTGTTTAGTCCTGTTACCAATTTTGAAGTGCATTTAGCCCACTTTATTATTTTGGCCTATATCTGTGTTTCCTCCTCATCCTGCCCATTTCCCAGCCACTGCTAGATGAGTCTGCTGGTACATTGACCCAGACCACTACATTCCCCTTGCACTCTACACAGCCAGAATCTGACCCTGCTGAAAGTCAGGTTCCCCTTCCCGCATACTATACCACCTTACACGGGGACAAAGAGGAAGGTGCAGATGAAAGTGCAGGTTCCTTCATCAGGAGGGGGGGGCATACTCGTTGGCGACGTCACTGGCACAGGGCCCCTCATAGTACGCAAAAGTGTCTCTGCCGGTGGGAGGCACCACCTGCCGTCAAACACACCGCCGTACTATGAGGGGCCCTGTGCCAGTGCCAATGCCAACGACTGGGCCCCCACTGCTTGCTCAGGATCACAGCATTTGCAAAGTTGAAATACTTACCTCTCCCTGCTCCACCGCCGTGACGTATTCCGCGTTTCCTGGGCCCACGAAAATCTTTAGCCAGCCCTACCCCCCCACAACTTTAGCCAAATGACCCCCAGTTTTCAATGCCTAACTATTATTATAAAGTAAATTAAGATTGACAAGCTTCAGTAATAAGAATTGATGTTTTTGGCATTAAAATGGGCACTGTATGGTGTTTTCCTGTCCTCCACTCACTGCCGACTTTGATTCCCCATTGACTTGCATTGGGTTTCGTGTTTCAGTCGGCCCCCAACTTTTCGTAATAATCGGCCGATTTCACCCGAGCGAAACCCGACTCGATCCGAAAAAAGTAAAAGTCGCTCAACTCTATTAAGCACTCCCTCTATCTGGCAGTATTATCCTAGGTCCAACTTAGCACTATCTCTGTAACCCCCTAGCCAAGTCAGTATATGTGCATCCAGACCTGCTCTTCTGTGTGAGGCTACTCATAAAGTCACCATCTAGTACATTGGCAGATAGCTGCAAGCCACACATCATGGGCCTGCAAGTCACACATGGCTCAAAAGCCACAGGTTGGGGATCTCTTGTCTGGTTTTAAATTTGAGACCCTACAAACTTTAACCTAGTATACTCAATGGGGGAAGGTTATTCGGTAAACTAAATAATGCCTGGAGATGCATTCAAAGTTTGTAGTCAGAACCTCTATCATTTAGCAGGGTTTTTATTAAAAGCCAAAGTAACTGCTCTCTCTATCCATGAAAAAAAAGCAGTGTGCTACACATGCTTCACAAAAAAATGGAATCTAATGGGTAAGGTTTCTCATTGTGGAGAGTGATATGCCAGGTCTGGCATGCCAGTATGAGGAGATTTAAATGCCTTGCATGCGTCTCTGAGAAATTAAATATGTAAATTGTCTCTTCAGAGAGCAAGAGGACTTGAATTCTAGTATCTCTTCCTATCTGAACAGACAGTTTGCATATTTCATTTCCCAGAGGTGATTGCAAGGCGTTTAAGTTTCCTCATACTGGCGTGCCACAAAGAGAAACCTTACCCTTTAGATTCCAGTCTTAACCTCTCACCCAGCCAAATCAGATCTCATACTTTGCACTGACGAGGGTCAAAACCCCGAAGCACCGTGTCTGCAAATTGAGATTCTGATTTGGCTTTTATCCTAAGTCATATTTCAAGGCTTGTTAAAGGGTCGATAATGACTTATAGGATTGCTACTTTTGTTATTCCAATAATAACTTCCAATAAAGTTCAAGTCCTCTTCCTCTCTGAGGAGAGGACACAAAACAATGCACACCAGTACAGTCTAAAAGCAGGCAGGCCACTCTAAACCTCTCTACAAACCTCCAACTCAGAATGCAACCTACAGCCAGGGACTCATGGCCTATGGGTATGTGCACACATTGCAGATTGGCCAGTGGAATTTTCTGCGCAGATTCTGCTTCTCTTGGTAGAAAATGCAGGCAAAAATCCACGTGGATTTGATGCGTTTTTTATGTGTTTTTGGTGCATTTTTGACTCGGATTTTCATGCCTTTTTTTATGCGGATTCGTTTGCGTTTGTAGGCTAAATAAAGATCTATTATTTAACAAAAAAAAGAATTGTGATGTAATTTCTTACCCAACCTTTTGATTTACATACTCCATTGAAGAATAATGTTCACACATACAGAAAGAAAGACAGATAGATAGATAATAGTTAGATGATAGATAGATAGATAATAGATAGAGAGATAGATGATAGATAGATGATAGATAGATATTAGATAGATAGATCTAGCTATAGATCTATCTATATCTATCTATCTATAGATATATCTATCTATCTGTAGATATATCTATCCATCTATAGGTATATACTGTATATCTATCTGCAGATATATGTATCTATCTATCGATCGATCGATCGATCTATCTATAGATATAGCTATCTATCGATAGATAGATAGATGATAGATATATCTAGTGATAGATAGATAGATAAATACCAAGCCCGATGTTTAGTAATAAACATAATGAAATGGTACATAAAGAGTTTAATAAAAACACATACACACACAAATTCTGTGTTAGGCCGGGGTCACACTAGAAATATATGCATCCGCACACTTTGGTCCTGAGTGCCGGCGACAGTGCCGTGTATAGAGGTTAGAGACTCGTGCGAGTTTCTTGCAAGTGTGACCCCGGCATTAAACACAATGTCTGTTTAATTTTAAAAAAAGTGGCGTGTGCTCCCGTGCAATATTCTGCGCCAGAGAGGGAAAGCCAGCGATTGGGGGCCGATGTTTATTGCCGGGTAAGGGGTTAATACCCCTGGATTTTCCCAGGCTATGAATATCAGCCCGCAGCTGTATAATTAGCCTTTACTGCCAGTAAAATAGGGGGACCCCCAACAAAAAACGACATGGGGTCCCCTATAATTAATAGCCAGAAAAGGCTATGTAGACAGCTGCGGGCTGATATTCATAGCCTAGGAAGGGGCCATGGATATTGCCCCCCCGGGCTACAAACACGAGCTCTCAGCCGCCCCAGAAATGGTGCATCTCTAAGATGCGCCAATTCCGGCACTTAGCCTCTCTCTTCCCACTGCCCTGTAGCGGTGGCATATGGGGTAATATTTGTGGGGTGGATGTCACTTTTAAATTGTAAGGTGACATCAAGCCAGCTTAGTAATGGAGAGGCGTCAATAAGACACCTATCCATTACTAATCCTATAGTTGTTATAGGTTAAATAAACACACACCCAGAAAAAATGATTTTAATGAAATAAAACACTAAACACATTTTTCCCATCTTTATTATACGCCTAATTCCTGTGATGCCCTCGATCTCCTGGAAAAAAAACAAAAAAACAACACAAATACTCCCTGGTCCGACGTAGTCCATTTAATAACGAGTGTCCCACAACAATCTCCTCTATAGAGCAGTCACATCAGGAAATGTGACTGCTCTATAGGGCTTCCAGTGACACACTCACAGGAGACAATGGCTCCTGCAGTGTTACCACTGAGGGTTCAATGAGTTCATTGCTCTCACTTTACGGCACTGCTGCATGAAAATTTTCCCTCGTAGCGGTGCCGCAAGTGACAGCGAACTCTGACTGCGGAGTGATACACTGCGGAAGGATACCTTCCATCATTGTATCATCGGAGCCCCAGGAGAGCGGTCACATCTGCCGATGTGACAGCTCTCCATGGGAAATCGTCGTGGGACACTCGTTATTACATGTTTTACATCAGAACAAGGAGTATACTGTTGGTTTATTATTTTTTTTTACAGGTGATCGAGGGCATCGGGGATTAGCTGTATGGTGAGTATGTACTGTATATGTATATGTATATGTATGCTCTGTATGTCTATATGTATGTACTGTATGTGTGTATGTGTTGATTTTTTTTTACACAGTAGTTGGATTATGGGATAACTACTGTCCCATCATTGGCTAGCTGTCACTGTAGCAGGCATAGCCGGATGGGACTAGTAGTCCCATCGGATGATGCCTGTCTATATACAGACCCGCACACACACAAACCCGCACACACCTGCAGACCCCCAGAAACGCATCAAAATCCGCAACATGTGCACATAGCCTATATCTTCTTCCAGAGCTGCCACCCCTGACTTTATCCGGAGTCAAAAGTTTGTTTCTCTCAAAAATTAAGTCAGGTTTGCAGAAACCTGTAGGTCACTCAATGCCCTTTCTACCAGACCTCTAAGAGGGACATATCATAAGGGTACTGCAGCATGAGAGGATCCTAGTGGCAAGAATAGTAAAGTAAGTGCAAAGTAAAACACAAAACTAAAAGACAAATTTCATGATGGCCTGGACCTCCATCGGAAATTACAGAAATTCTTTGATATTCTCCTGAGCCACAAATACTGGGCAAGTCGAAATGCATTTTGTAAAATTTGAGTAAATTAAGTGCCTGGAAATGTCCTGCCGCTCAGTGGAATCCCTGGCCCTGATATTTGCTAAAAGGCAGACAAGTGTTTGCAATAGCAGAACACAATGCTTCATTTCACATGTGGCAACACTGCAGGAAAGTTAAACACTGTTGATTACAGCAAGGTATATAAGGGTGCCAGCAATAGGTCAACCTGTAATCCATTTATTTTCTGGAACTTTTTCAGGAACTTTTCTGACATAAATGAAATTGTAAAATATGGGCAAAACCTTTAAGCAATTTAAACTATTTTATATCTTTGGGAAATTGTGAGTGAAACATAACAAAGTTTTATGTTTTTCGATGTGATATCACTAGAAAAGCAAATAATTGAGTAGAAAAGCAAATGTTAATGATAGAATCACTCTAGGCTGCAGGTATGTACTGCAGTTATAAGCTCAGGGCTCAGACACTTGAGACAGTTTGAATAATTAAAAAAAAGAAGTTATTCTCGGCTCACCCCTCCTCCACTGCTCCTGAGGCATTGCTGCACAGTCTTCCACCAGTTCCACTTCCTGCTACAGCACTGATGCCTGACGCAAGAACCTATGATCAGCTGCAGCCAATCACTGGCTGAGGTGGTCACCGCTATGACCAGCAATTGCTAAGCAAAAATTTCCTTTGTGAGTCCAGAAGGATCAAGAAATATCCTTAGACCTAGTGATGTTCCAGAAAGCAATACTTTTATTTTGATGTCATTGTGACTGTCACGGGTTCCTTCTCCGGTATCACACAATCAACAGAGCAAGAGAATAGTGAACAATTCCAAGACCTTTATTTAGGCAAAACACGAAAGGTCCATATATACGATCCATCACACAAAGGATAAAATATTCCAGAACACGATTGCATTTCAGTAACAGGATAAAAGTCCAACAATCCAGCACAGAGGATAACAGTCCATATTCCCTTCTTTCTCTCTCTGACATGCTGTGTTCACTTCATAGTTCCAAACAAGACTGCTCTGTGTCTCACCTCCCCATTCACAGGTTAGGGGGGTGGGTCACAGGGGCTCAGTGTTTCAACAAGCTAGGTCAACATGTCATTAGCATATTAGCAAACAACATTATTCACTGACCCTGTGGAGAGATAACAATACAGAACTGTGGGGAGAATATCAGATGGCAAATAACAACTCAACACCATGAAAATAAGTAAAATAGAAATATACACAAAATGATACCTGTCATGATCTCAATGGCAAGAGATCATAGCATCAGCATATAAAGGAACTAGCTCTTGGAAGATGGGAACTGAGCTGACCATGAACTAAACCTAACGCACAACTAGCAGTGGCCGGGTAGCATGCCTACGTTGATTCTAGATGCCCAGCACCAGCCGGAGGACTAAATAATGCTAGCAGAGGAAAATATTAGTCCTAGCTCACCTCTAGAGAAATACCCCGAAAGGAGACAGAGGCCCCCCACATGTATTGGCGGTGATTTAAGATGAAATAACAAACGTAGTATGAAAATAGGTTTAGCAAATTTGAGGTCCACTTACTACATAGCAGAAGACAGAAAGGACACTTTCATGGTCAGCTGAAAACCCTATCAAAACACCATCCAGAAATTACTTTAAAACTCTGGCATTAACTCATAACACCAGAGTGGCAATTCCTGTTCACAAGAGCTTTCCAGACACAGTAACGAAACTACAGCTGTGAACTGGAACAAAAATGCAAAAACAAACATGGACAAGAGTCCAACTTATCTAGTAGTTGTCTAGGAGCAGGAACAAGCACAGAGAGGCTTCTGATAACATTGTTGACCGGCAAGCAACTAACAGAGCAGCAAGGTTATATAGCGACTCCCACATCTTGATGGGAACAGGTGAACAGAGAAGATGAAGACACCAGTTCAATTCCACCAGTAGCCACCGGGGGAGCCCAGAATCCAAATTCACAACAGTACCCCCCCCTCAAGGAGGGGGCACCGAACCCTCACCAGAACCACCAGGGCGATCAGGATGGGCCCTATGAAAGGCACGAACCAGATCAGAGGCATGAACATCAGATGCATTCACCCAAGAATTATCCTCCTGGCCGTATCCCTTCCACTTGACCAGATACTGGAGTCTCCGTCTGGAAACACGAGAGTCTAAGATTTTCTCCACAACGTACTCCAACTCACCCTCAACCAACACCGGAGCAGGAGGCTCAACGGAAGGCACAACCGGTACCTCATACCTGCGCAATAATGACCGATGAAAAACGTTATGAATAGAAAAGGATGCAGGGAGGTCCAAACGGAAGGAAACAGGGTTAAGAATCTCCAATATCTTATACGGGCCGATGAACCGAGGCTTAAACTTAGGAGAAGAGACCCTCATAGGGACAAAACGAGAAGACAACCACACCAAATCCCCAACACTAAGCCGAGGACCAACACGACGGTGGCGGTTGGCAAAAAGCTGAGTCTTCTCCTGGGACAACCTCAAATTGTCCACCACCTGCCCCCAGATCTGATGCAATCTCTCCACCACAGCATCCACTCCAGGACAATCCGAAGATTCCACCTGACCAGAGGAAAATCGAGGATGAAACCCCGAATTACAGAAAAACGGGGACACCAAAGTGGCAGAGCTGGCCCGATTATTGAGAGCGAACTCCGCCAATGGCAAAAAAGCAACCCAATCATCCTGGTCAGCAGACACAAAACACCTCAGATATGTCTCCAGGGTCTGATTAATCCGCTCGGTCTGGCCATTCGTCTGAGGATGGAAAGCGGACGAAAAAGATAAATCTATGCCCATCCTAGCACAGAATGCCCGCCAAAATCTAGACACGAATTGGGTCCCTCTGTCAGAAACGATATTCTCAGGAATACCATGCAAACGAACAACATTTTGAAAAAACAGAGGAACCAACTCGGAAGAAGAAGGCAACTTGGGCAGAGGAACCAAATGGACCATCTTAGAGAAACGGTCACACACCACCCAGATGACAGACATCTTCTGAGAAACAGGCAGATCTGAAATAAAATCCATCGAGATGTGCGTCCAAGGCCTCTTAGGAATAGGCAAGGGCAATAACAATCCACTAGCCCAAGAACAACAAGGCTTGGCCCGAGCACAAACGTCACAAGACTGCACAAAGCCTCGCACATCTCGTGACAGGGAAGGCCACCAGAAGGACCTTGCCACCAAATCCCTGGTACCAAAAATGCCAGGATGACCTGCCAACGCAGAAGAATGAACCTCAGAGATGACTCTACTGGTCCAATCATCAGGAACAAATAGTTTATCAGGTGGGCAACGATCAGGTCTATCCGCCTGAAACTCCTGCAAGGCCCACCGCAGGTCTGGAGAAACGGCTGACAATACCACTCCATCCTTAAGGATACCTGTGGGCTCAGAGTTACCAGGCGAGTCAGGCTCAAAACTCCTAGAAAGGGCATCCGCCTTAACATTCTTAGAACCCGGTAGGTATGACACCACAAAATTAAACCGAGAGAAAAATAATGACCAGCGCGCCTGTCTAGGATTCAGGCGCCTGGCGGTCTCAAGATAAATCAAATTTTTGTGGTCAGTCAATACCACCACCTGATGTCTGGCCCCCTCAAGCCAATGGCGCCACTCCTCAAAAGCCCACTTCATGGCCAAAAGCTCCCGATTCCCAACATCATAATTCCGCTCAGCGGGCGAAAATTTACGGGAAAAGAAGGCACAAGGCCTCATCACGGAGCAGTCAGAACTTTTCTGCGACAACACTGCCCCAGCTCCGATCTCAGAAGCGTCGACCTCAACCTGAAAAGGTAGAGCAACATCAGGCTGACGCAACACAGGGGCAGAGGAAAAACGGCGCTTGAGCTCCCGAAAGGCCTCCACAGCATCAGGGGACCAATCGGCAACATCAGCACCCTTCTTAGTCAAATCGGTCAATGGCTTAGCAATATCCGAAAAACCAGCAATAAATCGACGATAAAAGTTAGCAAAGCCCAAAAATTTCTGAAGACTCTTAAGAGAAGAGGGCTGCGTCCAATCACAAATAGCTTGTACCTTGACAGGATCCATTTCAATGGAAGAGGGGGAAAAAATATATCCCAAAAAGGAAATCCTCTGTACCCCAAAAACACACTTAGAACCCTTCACACACAAAGAATTAGACCGCAAAACCTGAAAAACCCTCTTGACTTGCTGGACATGAGAGTCCCAGTCATCCGAAAAAATCAGAATATCATCCAGATACACAATCATAAATTTATCCAAATAATCGCGAAAAATATCATGCATAAAGGACTGGAAAACTGACGGAGCATTTGAAAGACCAAAAGGCATCACTAAATACTCAAAATGGCCCTCGGGTGTATTAAATGCGGTTTTCCACTCATCCCCCTGCCTGATTCGCACCAAATTATACGCCCCACGAAGGTCAATCTTAGAGAACCACTTGGCCCCCTTTATGCGAGCAAACAAATCAGTCAGCAACGGCAATGGGTATTGATATTTAACAGTGATTTTATTCAAAAGCCGATAATCAATACATGGTCTCAAAGAGCCGTCTTTTTTTGACACAAAGAAAAAACCGGCTCCTAAGGGAGATGACGATGGACGAATATGTCCCTTTTCCAAGGACTCCTTTATATATTCTCGCATAGCAGCATGTTCAGGCACAGACAGATTAAATAAACGACCCTTTGGGTATTTACTACCCGGGATTAAATCTATGGCACAATCGCACTCTCGGTGCGGAGGTAACAAACCAAGCTTGGATTCTTCAAAGACGTCACGATAGTCAGACAGGAACTCAGGAATTTCAGAGGGAATAGATGATGAAATGGAAACCACAGGTACATCCCCATGAGCCCCCTTACATCCCCAGCTCAACACAGACATAGCTCTCCAGTCGAGGACTGGGTTGTGAGATTGCAGCCAAGGCAATCCTAGCACCAAATCATCATGTAGATTACACAGCACCAGAAAGCGAATAATCTCCTGGTGATCCGGATTAATACGCATAGTTACTTGTGTCCAGTATTGTGGTTTATTATTAGCCAATGGGGTGGAGTCAATCCCCTTCAGAGGAATAGGAGTCTCCAAAGGCTCTAAATCATACCCACAGCGTTTGGCAAAGGACCAATCCATAAGACTCAACGCGGCGCCAGAGTCGACATAGGCGTCCGTGGTAATAGATGACAAAGAGCAAATCAGGGTCACAGATAGAATAAACTTAGACGGTAAGGTGCAAATGGAAACAGATTTACCAAGCTTTTTAGTGCGCTTAGAGCATGCTGATATAACATGAGTAGAATCACCACAATAGAAACACAACCCATTTTTCCGTCTAAAATTCTGCCGCTCGCTTCGGGACAGAATTCTATCACACTGCATACTCTCTGGCGATTTCTCAGTGGACACCGCCAGATGGTGCACTGGTTTGCGCTCCCGCAAACGCCTATCGATCTGAATAGCCATTGTCATGGACTCATTCAGACCCGCAGGCACAGGGAACCCCACCATAACATCCTTAATGGCATCAGAGAGACCCTCTCTGAAAGTCGCCGCCAGGGCGCACTCATTCCACTGAGTAAGCACAGACCATTTACGGAATCTTTGGCAGTAAATTTCCGCTTCATCTTGCCCCTGAGATAGGGACATCAAAGTTTTTTCTGCCTGAAGCTCCAAATGAGGTTCGTCATAAAGCAACCCCAAGGCCAGAAAAAACGCATCCACATTGAGCAACGCAGGATCCCCTGGTGTCAATGAAAAAGCCCAGTCTTGAGGGTCGCCCCGGAGCAAGGAAATAACAATCCTGACCTGCTGTGCAGGGTCTCCGGCAGAGCGAGATTTCAGGGACAAAAATAATTTGCAATTATTTCGAAAATTCTGAAACCCAGATCTATTCCCCGAGAAAAATTCCGGCAAAGGAATTCTCGGCTCAGATACAGGTGCATGACAAACAAAATCTTGCAAATTTTGTACCTTCGTGGCGAGATTATTCAAACCTGCAGTTACACTCTGAAGATCCATTACAAACAGGTGGACACAGAACCATTCAAAGATTAGAAGGAGAGAAAAAAAAAAAAAAAAAAAAATTTCAGCAGACTACTTATTTCTCTCCTTTCTCAGCCAAGGATTTTAACCCTTTAGTGGGCCGGTCAAACTGTCATGATCTCAATGGCAAGAGATCATAGCATCAGCATATAAAGGAACTAGCTCTTGGAAGATGGGAACTGAGCTGACCATGAACTAAACCTAACGCACAACTAGCAGTGGCCGGGTAGCATGCCTACGTTGATTCTAGATGCCCAGCACCAGCCGGAGGACTAAATAATGCTAGCAGAGGAAAATATTAGTCCTAGCTCACCTCTAGAGAAATACCCCGAAAGGAGACAGAGGCCCCCCACATGTATTGGCGGTGATTTAAGATGAAATAACAAACGTAGTATGAAAATAGGTTTAGCAAATTTGAGGTCCACTTACTACATAGCAGAAGACAGAAAGGACACTTTCATGGTCAGCTGAAAACCCTATCAAAACACCATCCAGAAATTACTTTAAAACTCTGGCATTAACTCATAACACCAGAGTGGCAATTCCTGTTCACAAGAGCTTTCCAGACACAGTAACGAAACTACAGCTGTGAACTGGAACAAAAATGCAAAAACAAACATGGACAAGAGTCCAACTTATCTAGTAGTTGTCTAGGAGCAGGAACAAGCACAGAGAGGCTTCTGATAACATTGTTGACCGGCAAGCAACTAACAGAGCAGCAAGGTTATATAGCGACTCCCACATCTTGATGGGAACAGGTGAACAGAGAAGATGAAGACACCAGTTCAATTCCACCAGTAGCCACCGGGGGAGCCCAGAATCCAAATTCACAACAGATACCCACATAGCATATCACACCATCACAGTGACCTATTATTACAAAAAATAATTTTGAATATGACGCTACCTTTAACCCCTTCATGACCTTGGATGTCATAGAAGGGAGTGACCGCTCGACCTTGGACATACTGGGTACATCATGGCTAAAATGCAGCACCGCAACCGCAGTCACAGTGATTGCATTAAGGTGCCTGCTGTTTCGTGGCCCCCTTCCCCCACAACTACAATCTTGTGATTGGCTGTTCAATTCTGAACAGCTAATAACATAATTTTCAGTGTTCAGGAAATAAAATTGCCTTACACACTGATGTTCATCCTATGATCAGTGCTGTAACAACACCAGTTATAGGCTGGAGCCTAGCAATGCCAGTGTCGCTAGGCCCAGCTCTGTTTGGTGTGATCGGACGATGACATCAGTTGCACCTATCAGAGTTCACAGATGCAACCTGAACCCACAATGACCACTGTGCACTTCCTCATTCTAGCTTCGGACATGTGTAGACAGGTCAAAGTGCTATTCTGTCACCCTGTGCTGGGCCTTGCGGTGCCACAGACTTTTTGAAGCCTATACCATCACTGCTGGTGTTGTTGCTGTTGCAAAAAGAAGAAAGACAGTCCTGTTCCTTTCCTTATGCATTCCTGAATCCTTATTTTTCCTAATTACCCCAATCCCCTTCTCTCTCCTTTCCCTCTCTCCCCCTCTTCCTAACTCCCATCCCACCCCTCTCTGTTTCCGAGCGCTGATCAGTACTTGATCTCTCGATTTTTGGCAGTTTTTTTCTTGTTCGTGTGTCCTGAAACTGCCGAGCACTGATCAGTGATGCAAAGCACTGATTAGCACTTGTGCTCGCTGTTTTCCAGTACTTTTTTCTTCCCTGTCTTTTCCCCCTTTGTACAACCTCCATGTGAGTGTCATACAGCCGCCGACCCACTGATCAGATGCACATCACTGATTGGCACCCGTGCTCGCTTTTGGCCAGGACTTATTTTGTTTCTGTGTATTTTTTTATCCCCTTTTTGCACCACATCCGTGAGTGCGTCCCACAGCCACTGAGCACTGGTCAGTGATGCATATCACTGATCGGCATCCAGTTGTTTTTGTTTTTTTCTGTGTGTGTGAAAAAATAATTGAATATAAAATAATTTAGAATAGTTGATAGGACTAATTTAGAGGCAGTAAAAATAAATCATAGTAATTAGTTTCTACTACAGTATTTTTTACTGAATGAAGTCAGGGTTAATGTTAGATAGTATAGCAGAAAAAAAGAAGCCATAAAATTATGTAGATTAGTTGATAGGACTAGATTAAGAGCAGTAAAACTATACTGTAGTAATCAGCATCTACTGCAGTATTTTTTACTGACTATAGTCAGGGTTAGTGTCAGATAGCAAGGCGTAAAAAAAGAATCACATCCGTGCATGTGTTCTACAGCTGTCGAGCAACACATCACTGATCCGCATCGAATTGGTTTCGTTTTTTTGGCATCTACTACAGTATTTTTTTTTCTGATTATAGTCAGGGTTAGTGTTAGATAGTTGCAGACTTTCGTTTAGCAAGTTTTTCTCTATTTTACTAAATTTTTATATTCTTTTTATTTTATTTTTATCTTTTTCTTTCTAGATTCTTTTCTTTTTTCTCTTCTAAATAAAAAGAGTTTATATCAGACCCTCACACCTGAATAAAATTCGATACACACACAAACACTGCATTCGTGAAAAAAATTTCTTTCACGTCCCAAACACAGCGTTCAGTGGAGGAGGCATATGCTTTCATTGCCTCCAACACCGATAATAAGGGGAGAGGATGCCACCTTCCTTTATTTTTCCTCCTCCTCTTCCTCAAGTGATACCGAACCACCATGCAGACACCCAATTACAGAAAATAAACGAGCGCCCACTGTTACTGACTCCGTATGGACCTCACCCCCCCCCCCCTGTAGAATGTGAGCCACAAATTCCTGATTTTGTGGTGCAATCAGGAATCCAATTTAGTATCAGCGGGATCACAGAAATATCCTTTTTCAAAGTCTTTTTTGTAAACCTCATGGTGGTTGAGACAAAGTTGTATGCACAGCGATTTTTGGCCTAAAACACCACTATTTCATTTTCTAACTGGATTCCTGTAGATGCAGAAAAAATTAAGACATTTTGGGGCCTTGTCCTTCACATGGCGATAGTGAAGAAGCCAAGACTTTAGCAATATTGGATGTTGATGTTTTATGCAACACTTCACTGTACGGCTATGACCCATAATTGATTTGAGGCAATTTACAAATTTTTGCATTACAACAATAATGCACAGTGTCTTCCCCGAGATGACCCCAAATTTGACTGATTTTTCAAAGTTCGGCTGGTCATTGAGCACTTCAGCAACAAGTTTGCTGAGGTATACGTTCCCCAAAGGAACATCTGCGTGGACTGGTCCATAATAAAATTTAAGGGGAGGCTCAATTTCCGACAATACTTGTCCAGCAAGAGGGCCAGGTACAGAATTAAACTCTGGAAGCTGTGTGATGGCACCTCAGGGTACACCTACAGGTTTAGAGTTTATTAAGAGAAGGACACCCAGATTCAACCCCCTGAATTTCCCAATGTTCTGGGAGTGAGTGGAAAAATTGTGTTGGATTTGGTGCACCTACTGCTGGGTCAAGGTTATCACATCTAAGTAGATAAGTTTTATACCACCATGCCACTCTTCAAGTCCATCTCTGCGCGAGCTACCGCAGTCTGTAGTACAGTCCGCAAAAATCAGGGAGATTTCTCTAAGATGCTAATTGGGCAGCTGCTCAGAAAGGCTGAGAGTAGATCCCAATGTAGCAACAACATGCTGGTGATCAAGTAACATAGTAACATAGTTATTAAGGTTGAAGGAAGACTTTAAGTCCATCTAGTTCAACCCATAGACTAACCTAACATGCCCTAACATGTTGATCCAGAGGAAGGCAAAAAATCCCATGTGGCAAAGAGTAAGCTCCACTTTGGGGAAAACAAATTACTTCCCGACTCCATATATGGCAATCAGACTAGTTCCCTGGATTAACACCCTAACAAGGAATCTAGTATATATACCCTGTACCATTATACTTTTCAAGAAAGGCATCCAGTCCCCCCTTAAATTTAAGCAATGAATCACTCATTACAACATCATACGGCAGAGAGTTCCACAGTCTCACTGTTCTTACAGTAAAGAATCCGCGTCTGTTATTATGCTTAAACCTTCTTTCCCCCCAGACGTAGAGGATGCCCCCTTGTCCCCGTCTCAGGTCTATGATTAAAAAGATAATCAGAAAGGTCTTTATACTGTCCCCTCATATATTTATACATTAACATAAGATCACCCCTTAGCCTTCGTTTTTCCAAACTAAATAGCCCCAAGTGTAATAACCTATGTTGGTATTGCAGACCCCCCAGTCCTCTAATAACCTTGGTTGCTCTTCTCTGCACCCCCTCTAGTTCAACTATGTCTTTCTTATAAACTGGAGACCAGAACTGTACACAGTATTCTAAGTGTGGTCGCACTAGAGGTGAAATTATGTTCTCCTCATGAGCATCTATGCCTCATTTAATGCATCCCATTATTTTATTTGCCTTTGTAGCAGCTGCCTGACACTGGCCACTAAATGTGAGTTTGTCATCCACCCATACTCCCAGGTCTTTTTCATTGACAGTTTTGCCCAGAGTTTTAGAATTAAGCACATAGTTATACATCTTATTACTTCTACCCAAGTGCATGACCTTACATTTATCCCCATTAAAGCTCATTTGCCATTTATCAGCCCAAGCTTCTAGTTTACATAAATCATCCTGTAATATAAAATTGCCCTCCTCTTTAGTGTCATCTGCAAATATTGAAATTCCACTCTGTATGCCCCCTACAAGATCATTAATAAACATGTAAAAAAGAAGAGGGCCCAATACTGACCCCTGTGGTACTCCAATGGTAACCGTGACCCAGTCCGAGTGTGCTCCATTAATAACCACCCTTTGTTTCCTACCCCTGAGCCAGCTCTTAACCCACTTACACATATTTTCCCCTATCCCCATTAATCTCATTTTATGTATCAACCTTTTGTGTGGCACCGTATCAAAAGCTTTTGAAAAGTCCATATATGCTACGTCCACTGCGTTCCCTTGGTCCAGTCCGGAACTTACCTCTTCATAGAAATTGATCAGATTTGTCTGACATGAACGGTCCCTAGTAAACCCGTGCTGATACTGGGTCATGAGGTTATTCCTCTTCAGATACTCCAGTATAGCATCCCTTAGAATGCCCTCCAGGATTTTACCCACAGTAGAAGTTAAGCTTACTGGCCTATAATTACCGAGTTCAGTTTTTGTCCCATTTTTGCATATTGGCACCACATTTGCTATACGCCAGTCCTGTGGTACAGACCCTGTTATTATGGACTCTTTAAAGATTAAAAATAATGGTCTATCAATGACTGTACTTAATTCCTGCAGTACTCGGGGGTGTATCCCATCCGGGCCCGGAGATTTGTCAATTTTAGTGATTTTTAGACGCCGCCGTACTTCCTGCTGGGCTAAGCAGGTGACATTTAATGGGGAATTTTTGTTATCACTGATCATATTGTCTGCTATGGAATTTTCTTCTGTAAATACTGATGAAAAAAGTCATTTAGCATATTGGCTTTTTCCTCATCCTCATCCACCATTTCCCCCAGACTATTTTTAAGGGGGCCAACACTATCATTTTTTAGTTTCTTACTATTTATGTAGTTAAAGAATATTTTGGGATTATTTTTACTCTCTCTGGCAATGAGTCTCTCTGTCTCAATCTTTGCTTTGCTCTAGATTTGCTTTTTACAGAATTTATTTAATTTTCTGTATTTATTTAATGCCTCATCACTACCTACTTCCTTTAATTCTCGAAATGCTTTCTTTTTGTCCCTTATTGCGCCCCTTACAGCTCTATTTAGCCATATTGGTTTCCTTCTATTTCTAGTATGTTTATTCCCATACGGTATATACTGTGCACAGGTCCTATCCAGGATGCTAATAAATGTCTCCCATTTTCTTTGTGTATTTTTGTGTCTCAGGATATCGTCCCAGTTAATTGCACTAAGATAATCTCTCATCCGTTGGAAAATTGCCCTCCTGAAGTTTAGTGTCCTTGTAACCCCTCTACTGCACATCTTATTAAAGGATACATGAAAACTTATTATTTTGTGATCACTATTCCCCAAGTGACCCCCAACCCTTATATTTGATATGCGGTCCGGCCTGTTGGTTAATATTAGGTCTAGCAGTGCCCCCCTTCTTGTTGGGTCCTGAACCAGTTGTGAAAGGTAATTGTCTCTCATAGTTGTCAAAAACCGATTACCTTTGCTGGAACTGCAGGTTTCCGTTCCCCAATCTATTTCAGGGTAGTTGAAGTCCCCCATAATAATGACTTCTCCTTGAGTTGCAGCTTCATCTATTTGCTTTACGAGGATATTCTCTATTGCTTCCATTATTTTTGGAGACTTATAACAAACCCCTATCAGTAATTTATTATTTTTTCCCCCTCCCCTTATCTCCACCCACAGGGACTCTACATTTTCATTAGATTCACCTATATTATCACGCAGGATGGGTTTTAAGGATGATTTTACATATAGACACACCCCTCCCCCTCGCTTATCCGTTCAGTCATTTCTGAACAGACTATAACCCTGTAAGTTAACAGCCCAGTCATGGCTCTCATCCAGCCACGTTTCAGATATCCCCATGTCATAATTATGCTCCAACACCATTAATTCTAATTCGTCCATTTTGTTGGCGAGGCTTCTGGCATTAGTATACATACATTTTATGTATCTCTCTGCACCTCTATTCTTTCTTAAATTATTAATTGATCTAACCCCACCTCCCATGCCACCGCCACCCCCAACTTCCTTATTTGTGCCCAGGTCTCTATCTGCACTATCTTCCCCTCCTATAAAATGAATACTGTTATGATCCCAGTGGCTTAGGATCACAAATCTAACCAGCTAAGTCAGAGATAATAGGACAAGCTCTGGGGATGTGGTAACTGGACTGACCGCAAACCTGATTCTAACCAAACACACTAAAGGTAGCCATGGAACGTTTCCTGAAATCCTAGACGTCTCTTCACGGCCTGAGAAACTGACTACCCCTAAAGAGAAAGTAAGACCTCACTTGCCTCAGAGAAATACCCCAAAGATATAGAAGCCCCCCACAAATAATAACGGTGAGTCAAGAGGAAAAGACAAACGCAGAGATGAAACAGGTTAAGCAAATGAGGCCCGCTAACGCTAGATAGCAGAAAATAGCAAGGGATCTGTGCGGTCAGTAAAAAACCCTATGCAAAAATATCCACGCAGAGAATGCGAGAACCCCCACACCAACTAACGATGTGGGGGGAGCAACTCAGCACCCCAGAGCACCAGCAAGCAAGGAAATCACATATTAGCAAGCTGGACCAAAACACATCATATACTAGGACACATCTTGAACACAGATGAGCAAAAATAAGCAAACAAAACTTAGCTTCTCTTGGAGAGACTGATAACGGATGTAGACAGGAGCAATCAGAATAGCACTGAATACAACGACAGCAGGCAACCACTGAGAGTCCAGCTGAACTAAATAGGAACCAGCTAACAGATAACAAGACAGCTGATCCAACCTCAGACCTGCAGAATGACACAAAGAGCCACCAGAGGGAGCCCAAAGACAACACTCACACAGTACCACTTGTGACCACAAGAGGGAGCCCAAAAACAGAGTTCACAACAGTACCCCCCCCTTGAGGAGGGGTCACCGAACCCTCATCAAAACGCCCAGGGCGATCAGGATGAGCCACATGGAAGGCATGAACCAAATCGGTCGCATGAACATCAGAGGCGACAACCCAGGAATTATCCTCCTGACCATAGCCCTTCCACTTAACCAAATACTGAAGCCTCCGTCTCGAAATACGACAATCCAAGATCTTCTCCACCACATACTCCAATTCGCCCTCAACCAGCACCGGGGCAGGGGGCTCAACAGAAGGAACCACAGGCACCACATACCTCCGCAACAAAGACCTATGGAACACGTTATGAATGGCAAACGACGCTGGGAGGTCCAAACGAAATGACATCGGGTTAAGGATTTCCAAAATCTTATAAGGACCGATGAAGCGAGGCTTGAATTTAGGAGAGGAAACCTTCATAGGAACATACCGAGAAGACAGCCATACCAAATCCCCAACACGAAGTCGGGGACCCACACCGCGACGGCGGTTGGCAAAGCGCTGAGCCTTCTCCTGTGACAACTTCAAATTGTCCACCACATGGTTCCAAATTTGCTGCAACCTATCCACCACAGAATCCAATCCAGGACAGTCAGAAGGCTCAACCTGACCCGAGGAAAAACGAGGATGAAAACCAGAATTGCAGAAAAAAGGCGAAACCAAAGTAGCAGAACTAGCCCGATTACTAAGGGCAAACTCGGCCAATGGCAAAAAAGTCACCCAATCATCCTGATCAGCAGAAACAAAACATCTTAAATAAGTTTCCAAGGTCTGATTAGTTCGCTCGGTTTGGCCATTCGTCTGAGGATGGAAGGCCGACGAAAAAGACAAATCAATGCCCATCTTAGCACAAAAGATCCGCCAAAATCTGGACACAAACTGGGATCCTCTGTCAGACACAATATTTTCAGGGATGCCGTGCAAGCGAACCACATTCTGAAAAAATAGAAGAACCAAATCGGAGGAGGAAGGCAACTTAGGCAAGGGCACCAAATGGACCATTTTGGAAAAATGATCACACACCACCCAGATGACAGACATTCTCTGAGAGACTGGAAGATCCGAAATAAAATCCATGGAAATGTGCGTCCAAGGCCTCTTCGGGACAGGCAAAGGCAAAAGCAAACCGCTGGCACGAGAACAGCAAGGCTTAGCCCGAGCACAAATCCCACAGGACTGCACAAAGGAACGCACATCTCGCGACAAGGAAGGCCACCAGAAGGACCTAGCCACCAAATCCCTGGTACCAAAAATCCCAGGATGGCCTGCCAACACCGAAGAATGAACCTCGGAAATAACTCTGCTGGTCCATCTATCTGGGACAAACAGTCTCTCTGGTGGGCAACGGTCAGGTCTATCCGCCTGAAATTTCTGCAGCACTCGTCGCAAATCTGGGGACATGGCAGACAATATCACTCCCTCTCTGAGGATACCAGCCGGCTCTGAAACTCCCGGAGAGTCAGGCACAAAACTCCTAGAAAGAGCATCAGCCTTCACGTTCTTCGAACCAGGCAGGTACGAGACCACGAAATCGAAACGGGAGAAAAACAACGACCAACGAGCCTGTCTAGGATTCAGCCGCTTGGCAGACTCGAGATAAATCAGATTTTTGTGATCAGTCAAGACCATCACACGATGCTTAGCTCCCTCGAGCCAATGTCGCCACTCCTCAAATGCCCACTTCATAGCCAACAACTCCCGATTACCAACATCATAATTCCGCTCGGCAGGCGAAAACTTTCTTGAAAAGAAAGCACAAGGCTTCATCACAGAGCAATCAGAGCTTCTCTGCGACAAAACAGCCCCTGCTCCAATCTCAGAAGCATCAACCTCGACCTGAAAAGGAAGAGAGACATCAGGCTGACACAAAACTGGAGCCGAAGAAAACCGGCGCTTCAGCTCCCGAAAGGCTTCCACGGCCGCAGGAGACCAATTAGTCACATCAGAACCCTTCTTGGTCAAATCCGTCAAGGGTTTAACCACGCCAGAAAAATTAGCAATGAAGCGACGGTAAAAATTAGCAAAACCCAAGAACTTCTGAAGACTCTTAACAGATGTAGGCTGAGTCCAGTCATGAATAGCCTGGACCTTGACTGGGTCCATCTCAATAGTAGAAGGAGAAAAAATAAAACCCAAAAAGGAAACCTTCTGTACTCCGAAGAGACATTTTGAGCCCTTCACAAATAAGGCATTAGCACGCAGGACCTGAAATACCATCCTGACCTGCTTCACATGGGACTCCCAGTCCTCAGAAAAGACCAAAATGTCATCCAGATACACAATCATAAATTTATCCAGATATTCTCGGAAGATGTCATGCATGAAGGACTGGAACACAGAAGGAGCATTAGAGAGTCCAAAAGGCATCACCAAGTACTCAAAATGGCCTTCGGGCGTATTAAATGCTGTTTTCCATTCATCCCCCTGCTTAATACGCACAAGGTTATACGCACCACGAAGATCTATCTTGGTGAACCAACTGGACCCCTTAATCCGAGCAAACAGATCAGATAATAATGGCAAAGGATACTGAAATTTGACCGTGATTTTATTTAGAAGACGATAATCAATACAAGGTCTCAGAGAACCATCCTTCTTGGCCACAAAAAAGAATCCTGCACCAAGAGGGGAGGAGGACGGGCGAATATGTCCCTTCTCTAAAGACTCCTTTATATAACTCCGCATTGCGGCATGTTCTGGTACAGAGAAATTAAAAAGTCGTCCCTTAGGGAACTTACTACCAGGAATCAAATTTATAGCACAATCACAATCCCTGTGAGGAGGCAGGGCACCGGATCTGGGCTCATCAAATACATCCTGGTAGTCTGACAAAAACTCAGGGACCTCAGAAGGAGTGGAAGAAGCAATTGACACCAAAGGAGCATCGCCATGAATCCCCTGGCAACCCCAACTTGAAACAGACATAGCTTTCCAATCCAGAACTGGATTATGGGCCTGCAGCCATGGCAGACCCAAAACGACCACATCATGCAGATTATGCAGCACAAGAAAGCGAATCACCTCCTGATGTACAGGAGTCATGCACATGGTCACTTGAGTCCAATACTGAGGCTTATTCTCAGCCAATGGTGTAGCATCAATACCCCTCAGTGGAATAGGGAATTTCAAAGGCTCCAGGACAAAACCACAGCGCCTGGCAAACGACAAATCCATCAGGTTCAGGGCAGCACCTGAATCCACAAAAGCCATAACCGAGTAGGATGACAAAGAACAAATTAAAGTAACAGACAAAATGAATTTAGGCTGTATAGTACCAATGGTGACAGATTTAGCAATTTTTTTTACGCGCTTAGAGCATGCTGAGATAACATGAGTTGAATCACCACAGTAAAAGCACAACCCATTTTGACGTCTATGATTTTACCGCTCAATTCTGGTCAGAATTCGGTCACATTGCATAGACTCAGGTCTCTGTTCAGAAAACACCGCCAGATGGTGCGCAGACTTGCGCTCCCGCAAACGCCGATCAATCTGAATGGCCAAAGCCATTGAGTCATTCAGACTTGCAGGCGTGGGGAACCCCACCATAACATTCTTAATGGCTTCAGAAAGACCTTCTCTGAAATTTGCAGCCAGGGCACACTCATTCCATTGAGTAAGCACCGACCATTTCCGAAATTTTTGACAATACACCTCAGCTTCATCCTGGCCCTGAGAGAGAGCCAGCAAGGCCCTTTCTGCCTGGTTCTCAAGATTAGGTTCCTCATAAAGCAATCCAAGCACCAGAAAAAATGCATCCACATTTAGCAATGCAGGATCTCCCGGCGCCAGGGAGAAGGCCCAATCTTGAGGGTCGCCACGTAACAGGGAGATAACAATTCTAACTTGCTGAGCGGAATCACCAGAAGAACGAGGTCTCAAAGAAAGAAATAATTTACAATTATTCTTAAAATTCAGAAACCTAGATCTATCTCCAGAAAACAACTCAGGAATAGGTACTTTTGGCTCAGACATAGGACTGTGAACAACAAAATCCTGAATGCTTTGCACCCTTGCAGCAAGATGATCCACACTAGAAGTCAGACTCTGAATATCCATGTCTGCAGCTGAACGCAAAGCCACCCAGAGATTAAGGGGATGAGAGAAGCTGGACAGACTGCAGCAAAGGGAGAGGAAAAAAAAAAAATTGTACTCAGGAGTTCTCTTATCCCACTTCTGCGATGCATTAAACACTTTTCAGGCCTGCTGTACTGTTATGATCCCAGTGGCTTAGGATCACAAATCTAACCAGCTAAGTCAGAGATAATAGGACAAGCTCTGGGGATGTGGTAACGGGACTGACCGCAAACCTGATTCTAACTAAACACACTAAAGGTAGCCATGGAACGTTTCCTGAAATCCTAGACATCTCTTCACGGCCTGAGAAACTGACTACCCCTAAAGAGAAAGTAAGACCTCACTTGCCTCAGAGAAATACCCCAAAGATATAGAAGCCCCCCACAAATAATAACGGTGAGTCAAGAGGAAAAGACAAACGCAGAGATGAAACAGGTTAAGCAAATGAGGCCCGCTAACGCTAGATAGCAGAAAATAGCAAGGGATCTGTGCGGTCAGTAAAAAACCCTATGCAAAAATATCCACGCAGAGAATGCGAGAACCCCCACACCAACTAACGATGTGGGGGGAGCAACTCAGCACCCCAGAGCACCAGCAAGCAGGGAAATCACATATTAGCAAGCTGGACCAAAACACATCATATACTAGGACACATCTTGAACACAGATGAGCAAAAATAAGCAAACAAAACTTAGCTTCTCTTGGAGAGACTGATAACGGATGTAGACAGGAGCAATCAGAATAGCACTGAATACAACAACAGCAGGCAACCACTGAGAGTCCAGCTGAACTAAATAGGAACCAGCTAACAGATAACGAGACAGCTGATCCAACCTCAGACCTGCAGAATGACACAAAGAGCCACCAGAGGGAGCCCAAAGACAACACTCACACAGTACCACTTGTGAACACAAGAGGGAGCCCAAAAACAGAGTTCACAACAGAATACCCTCCCCCCATTCCCTAGTTTAAACACTCCTCCAACCTTCTAACCATTTTCTCCCCCAGCACAGCTGCGCCTTCCCCATTGGGGTGAAGCCCGTCCCTAGCGTAGAACCTGTAGCCAACTGAGAAGTCAGCCCAGTTCTGCAGGAACCCAAGCCCCTCCTTCCTACACCAATTCTTGAGCCACTTATTAACCTCCCTAATCTCCCGTTGCCTCTTTGGTGTAGCATGTGGTACAGGCAGTATTTCGGAAAATACCACGTTGGAGGTCCTTGATTTCAGCTTGCAGCCTAATTCCCTGAAATCGTTTTTAAGGACCTTCTACCTACCTCTAACTTTGTCATTTGTGCCAATGTGCACCATGACCACTGGGTCCTCACCAGCCCCTCCCAGTAATCTGTCCACCCGATCAGCGATGTGTCAGACTCGAGCGCCAGGTAGGCAGCACACCGTTCGACGATCCCAGTCTTTGTGACAGATTGCCCTATCTGTTCCCCTAATAATTGAGTCCCCTACTACCAGCACCTGTCTGGCCTGCCCTGCTCTCCTACTTCCCTCCTTACTGTAGCAGTCACTCCTCTGGCTTTCGGAGGACATGCCTGGCTGCAGCAGTGCTAGACCTGTACAGGCACCCCCTCATCTGCCAACTTAGCAAACTTATTGGGGTGTGCCAGATCAGGACTAGCCTCCCTGGCACTCTTCCCTCTACCCGGCCTTCTAACAGTCACCCAGCTTGCTGCTTCACTGTCCTGCAGCTCCATCCTACCATCCCCCCATCTATCCCATTGAGCGTCTGCTCAGTGAGCAGAAGACTCCTTTCCATATTGTCAATGGATCTCAGTGTTGCCAGCTGCACATTTAGATTCAGAATCTGGGTTTCCAAATGCACAACGTGCTCACATCTCGCACAGCAGTATGCACCCTCGACCGGCTGTTCAAGGACTGCATACATTTGGCAAGATGGGCACTGGATGGCATTAACAATAGTGGAGCACATTATCTAATGGGGATTGCACCAGACAAACGTTAAAATAAAAACAAAAAATAAATGCAAAGTATCAATAAAACACAGACAGCAATTCAGTAATTCCTCCTTTGGAAACTCCCTGAATCCAAAGTCACTGAATCACAAGTCACACACTTATTGACGTTCACACTTACACTCAGGTCACACTCAGCTCATTCACACTTGCTAAGCGGAAGATTTAAAGAATTTTTTTTTCTCTTTCCCCTCAGCAGCAATCCACCTTGCTGTTCAATGCACTACCAAGTAGTACAAGAGGGATGTCCTTTTCTTGACCACCATACATGGTGATGGCAACACCCTCACCACTGGATGAGGTACCTCTAATAATAATAATAATCTTTATTTATATAGCGCCAACATATTCCGCAGCGCTTTACAGTTTAACAGTTTCAAACACAACAGTCATAGGTAACAACGTTAACAATACAGTAATAAAACAAAATAAGACAAAATAAGACGACCCTGCTCGTGAGAGCTTACAATCTACAATGAGGTGGGGAGATACAAAGTACAGGTGTGTATTTACAATGATGTATTTACAATGACCTCTAAACAGGTCCACAAACTTGTGTCCAGAGGTACAAGAAGAACATGGGGGGAGTTGATCTCTCTGATCATGTCCTCCAGCTGTACAGTGGCATGAGAAAAGCGAAGCTGTGGTACAAGAAGATGGCTGTGGACATCATAAAGATGGCAATCTATAACGCTTTCGTGCTATCACAATGTGCAGGCTAGACTAGTACATACCTCCAGGAGGTAGAAATCAAGTCACTAATATAAGTAGTTAGGAAGTTAGGAAGGAGCGGGTCCCAGTACTTCCAGAACTGAAGGCGCCCGTATTGTACCAGGGCAATATTTCCTTACTGAGGTCCCTCAAACCTGAAAGAAAGGAAGGTCACAAATAAAGCTGCCTAGTGTGTTACAGAAGGGGAATAAGAAAGGACACCATTTGGCTATGTGACACCTACCCAGGAAAACCCTGGCCTGTGTATAAAAGAATGCTTCAAACTGTACCACACACATCCATGGAGTACTAACTTACATATGTCAACCTGATGAAAACTACACAATTCACATAAGCCAGCCTGATGCAGTCTCCACAACTCACGTACGCCAACCTTGTGCACTGTAAACTACTCACGTGAGCCAACCTTGTGCACTCTACACAACTCACCTATGCCAACCTGATGCACTCTACACTAGGGTTGAGCGACTTTTATTTTTATAGGATCGGGTTTCACGAAACCCGACTTTCTCAAAAGTCGGGTCGAGTGAAATCGGCCGATCCTATAAAAAAGTCGGGGGTCGGGGTCGGCCGAAACACGAAGCCCAATGCAGTGCAATGGGATACTATGGTTCCCAGGGTCTGAAGGAGAGGAAACTCTCCTTCAGGCCCTGGGATCCATATTTAAGTGTAAAATAAAGAATCAAAATAAAAAATATTGATATACTCACCCTCGAACGCGCCCTGGTACTAACTGGCAGCCTTCCTTCCTAAGAATGAGCGCGTGAATGACCTGCGGTGACGTCACGGCTTGTGATTGGTCGCGTGAGCGGTCACATGGGCGGCCGCGACCAATCACAAGCCGTGACGTCATCTAAGGCCCTTCACGCGCTCATTCTTAGGAAGGAAGGCTGCCGGAAAGAAGCCGAGGGTGAGTATATTCCTATTAGGTATATACTCACCCTCGGACGCACCCTGCTTCTTTCCGGCAGCCTTCCTTCTTAAGAATGAGCGCGTGAAGGGCCTTAGATGACGTCACGGCTTGTGATTGGTCGCGTGAGCGGTCACATGGGCGGCCGCGACCAATCACAAGCCGTGACGTCATCTAAGGCCCTTCACGCGCTCATTCTTAAGAAGGAAGGCTGCCGGAAAGAAGCAGGGCGCGTCCGAGGGTGAGTATATACCTAATAGGAATATACTCACCCTCAGCTTCTTTCCGGCAGCCTTCCTTCCTAAGAATGAGCGCGTGAAGGGCCTTAGATGATGTCACGGCTTGTGATTGGTTGCGGCCGCCCATGTGACCGCTCAGGCGACAAATCACAAGCCGCAACGTCACCGCAGGTCATTCACGCGCTCATTCTTAGGAAGGAAGGCTGCCAGTTAGTACCAGGGCGCGTCCGAGGGTGAGTATATCAATATTTTTTATTTTGATTCTATATTTTACACTTAAATATGGATTCCGATACCGATTTCCGATATCGCAAACATATCGGAACTCGGTATCGGAATTCCGATACCAGATTCAGAAGATCGCCGACCTCATGGCCGACCCCACACAGGGGTCGGGTCGGGTTTCATGAAACCCGACTTTGCCAAAAGTCGGCGACTTCTGAAAATGGCCGACCCGTTTCGCTCAACCCTACTCTACACTATTCACGTAAGCTAAACTGATGCACTCTACACTACTCACGTAAGTCAAGTTTATGCACTCTAAACAACTCATGTAAGCCAACCTGATGCACTCTACACTGCTCACGTATGCCAACTTTGTGCACACTACAGTACTTACATAAACCAACATTTTGTACTCTACACTACTCATGTAAGCCAACCTGATGCACTCTACACAACTCATCTTAGCCAACCTGATGCACTCTACACAACTCACTTATGCAAACCTGATGCACTCTACAATACTCATATAAGCCAACCTGATGCACTCTACACAACTCACTTAGGCCAACCTGATGCACTCTACACAACTCGTGTAATCCAACCTGATGCACTTTACACTACTCACATATACCAACCTGATGCAATCTACACTAATCACGTAAGCCAACCTTATGCACTCTACACTAATCATTTAAGCCAAATTGATGCACTCTACACTACCCACATAAGCCAAAATGATGAACTCTACACAACTCATCTAAGCCAACCTGATGCACTTTACACTACTCACATATGTCAACCTGATGCAATCTGCACTACTCACGTAAGCCAACTCGATTTACTCTACACTATTAACGTAAGCCAGCCTGATGCACTCTACGCTACTCACATATGCCAACCTTGTGTACTCTAAACTACTCACGTGAGCCAACCTTGTGCACTCTACACAACTAAATTACTGTATGTCAACCTGATGCACTCTACGCAACTCGTATAATCCAACTTGATGCACTTTACATTACTCACATATGTCAACCTGATGCAATCTAAACTACTCACGTAAGCAACCTGATGCACTTTACACTACTAATTTAAGCCAACCTGATGCACTCTACACTATTCATGTACGCACACCTGATGCACTCTACACTACTCACATATGCCAACATAATGAACTCAACACTAGTCACAAAAGCCAACTTGATGCACTCTATACTACGCACGTATGCCAACCTGAGGCACTCTACACTATTCATGTAAGCCAACAGGATGCAGTCTACAATACTAATTTATGCCAACCTGATGCACTCTACACAGCTTACAGATGCTACCACAATATAAAATTGACATTCCAGGAAAACACTAGATGAATTCCAATATAAGCGAAAAATGGGGAAAGATTCTGGCACAACCATCCAGGGATAAAACAGATTCTTTATTCAAACGTAGTTAAAGCATTAAAGGCGAGGCCTTGTAAGTGCGAAGCCTTGCCTATTAATGTTTTAACTACGTTTAAATAAAGAATCTGTTTTATCTCTGGATGGTTGTGCCGGAATTTTTCCCCATTTTTCATCTGCCTTCCTGTCATCACCAGTGGAAACAGAACCTTCAGGAGGAACTCAGGGCCTAATTTCCAGCTACACATCCTCACGTTCCTGCATCTCACTGAATTGCAATATAGGGTCATTTGTGGGAGGTTTCTACTCTTGCTCTCAATTACAACCAATTTTGTGTTCAAAAAGTCAGCTGTGCTCCTTCCCTTCCAAGCCCTGCCATATGCCGAAACAGTAGTTTACCCCTACAAATGGATTATCGGCGTGCTTAGTAGAAATTGCATAATTTTTTGGGGTCCATTTTCTCCTGTTCCCCTGGTGAAAGTTCAAAAAAATTGTGTCCAAATTAAAATTTTTGTTCATTTTTTTTCCTTCCACATTACTTCAGTTCCTGTGAAGCATCTGAAGAGATTCATAAAGTTCTTGAATGTAATTTTAAGCACCTTGAGGGGTGCAGTTTTTAGAATGATGTTACTTTGGGGTATTTTCTATCATATAGGTCTTTCAAATTCACTGTAAATGTGATATGGTCCCTAAAAATAATGGTTTTGTAAATTTTGGAAAAATGAGAAACCGCTGGTCAACTTTTCACCATTGTAACTTTCTACCCCCAAAAAATTATGTTTAAAAAAATATGCTGATGAAAAGTAGACATGTGGGAAATGTTATTTTTTAACTACCTTGTGTGACATAAGGGCATGAAAATTAAAAGTTTGAAAATTAAGAAATGTTCCAGATTTTTGCAAAATTTCTGATTTTTTCACAAATAAATGTGAGTCAAAGCAAACAAATGTTATCACTATAATGAAGTATAATATGTCATGAAAAAACATTCCCAGAATCAGTGGGATCCATTGAAGCGTTCCAGAGTTATTACTACATAAATTGACACTGATCAAAATTCGAAATTTTGGCCTGGTCATGAAGGTGAAAACATGGTTGGGGAGTAATGGAGTTAAAACATAATCAGTATTGTCAGGTCTTGCATAGCACTTACGGTAAACTAAAATGAAGAGGTCACAGAAGCCATTATTATAGTAGATAAGTATAAATCACCAGTAATATATGTCCTATAAATAGGAAAATTAGGCTCTCACACACCTTAGATTGTCAATTGAATGCTTGTTTGGTCGACACACTGCTATATCTCTCAACCCTTCTATATACATGAAGCATTCGTGTATAAATCAGCTTTATTTATCTGGAACAAGTGAAAAAATTAAAATTGCCCAATCATTGTTTTCCAGAATCACTTGTTGGGCAAGGGGAATCAGAGAGACCCCATGCATATTAGATGACTGGACGATCCTACTGAAATTGGTAGGAATTGACAACTTTTGTCTAATGTGAATGGCAGAATATGTATTATAGTTTGTCTATTAGGCCATGTGCACACGTTAAGTATTTTTCGCGTTTTTTTCGCGTTTTTTCACTATAAAAACGTGATAAAAACGCGAAAAAAACGCTTACATATGCCTCCTATTATTTTAAGTGTATTCCGCATTTTTTGTGCAAATGTAGCCTTTTTTTCCGCGAAAAAATCGCATCGCGGGAAAAAAAAGCAACATGTTCATTAGGGTATATGCACATGTTGCGGATTTCTTGCAGAAATTTCCTGAAGAAAACCGGAAATTTTCTGCAAGAAATCCGCATTTTTTTTTTTGCGTTTTTTTTCCGTTTTTTTCGCGTTTTTTTAGCATTCTGCAAGCGTAATTAGCTTGCAGAATGCTAAAGTTTTCCAAGCGATCTGTAGCATCGCTTGGAAAACTGACTGACAGGTTGGTCACACTTGTCAAACATAGCGTTTGACAAGTGTGACCAACTTTTTACTATAGATGCAGCTTATGCAGCATCTATAGTAAAAGATAGAATGTTTAAAAATAATTAAAAAAAATAAAAAAATGCTTATACTCACCCAGACATCTCCTCAGCGGCGTCCGTTCCTCTTCCTATAGCTGGTCTGTGCGCACAGGACCTTCCGTGACGTCACGGTCACGTGAGCGGTCACATGACCGCTCACGACCAATCACAGGACAGTGACGTCATCGGCAGGTCTTTCACCACACACCAGCTACAGGAACCGAAGCGACAGCGTGCAGTGGAGGCGGGAAGACATCGAGGGTGAGTATAGGACTATTTTTTATTTTAATTCTTATTTTTTGACCACTTATATGGTGCCCAATGCGTGGAGGAGAGTCTCCTCTCCTCCACCCTGGGTACCAACCGCACATAATCTGCTTACTTCCCGCATGGTGTGCACAGCCCCGTGCGGGAAGTAAGCAGATCAATGGACCCCTAGGTGTGCGGAATCCCCTGCAATTCCGCATTTTAATGAACATGTTGCTTTTTTTTCCGCGATGCGATTTTTTCGCGGAAAAAAAGGCTACATTTGCACAAAAAATGCGGAATACACTTAAAATAATAGGAGGCATATGTTAGCGTTTTTTTCGCGTTTTTATCACGTTTTTATAGCGAAAAAACGCGAAAAAACGCGAAAAATACTTAACGTGTGCACATGGCCTTAAAATGCGGAATTGCAGGGGATTCCGCACACCTAGGGGTCCATTGATCTGCTTACTTCCCGCACGGGGCTATGCACACGATGCGGGAAGTAAGCAGATTATGTGCGGTTGGTACCCAGGGTGGAGGACAGGAGACTCTCCTCCACGCACTGGGCACCATATAAGTGGTCAAAAAATAAGAATTAAAATAAAAAATAGTCCTATACTCACCCTCGATGTCTTCCCGCCTCCACTGCACGCTGTCGCTTCGGTTCCTGTAGCTGGTGTGCGGTGAAGGACCTGCCGATGACGTCACTGTCCTGTGATTGGTCGTGAGCGGTCATGTGACCGCTCACGTGACCGTGACGTCACGGAAGGTCCTGTGCGCACAGACCAGCTATAGGAAGAGGAACGGACGCCGCTGAGGAGATGTCTGGGTGAGTATAAGCATTTTTTTTTTTTTTTAATTATTTTTAAACATTCTATCTTTTACTATAGATGCTGCATAAGCTGCATCTATAGTAAAAAGTTGGTCACACTTGTCAAACGCTATGTTTGACAAGTGTGACCAACCTGTCAGTCAGTTTTCCAAGCGATGCTACAGATCGCTTGGAAAACTTTAGCATTCTGCAAGCTAATTACGCTTGCAGAATGCTAAAAAAGCGCAAAAAAACCGGAAAAAAAACGCAAAAAAAAAATGCGGATTTCTTGCAGAAAATTTCCGGTTTTCTTCAGGAAATTTCTGCAAGAAATCCGCAACATGTGCACATACCCTTAGTCCATGTACTGTGAGTATTCAGTCATGTGATATGATTCAATGCAGTTGTTATTGTGAGACTTGGTGAAATGCCTTTTTTCTTGGCCAGTTGTCACATAATATCATTATTAAATTTTGATGTAGAAATATTCAAGATTTCACACCCTCCCTCTAGGGCTCAAAAGAAGAGATCAACAATGGAACCTGAAGATTGTAAGATCCAAATAACAAAATGGAGATTAATATTAAAGTGAATGTGACAGTTGACACATGTTGCCTAATCCGCGGACCGCATGTATCAGGCACTGGCTGTATGATCTCAGCCAGATAGGTTTGACTCTGAAAAACATACTTGAAAAGCCTCTGGTGACCAAGCTGTGATTGAGACTAGTCGGACAGGTTGGTCCTGGGCGATTTCTCCCCACCTGGATTGATGTTGCAGTATGTCAGAGTTAAACATACCTGGCTGTGATCATACATGTAGTGGCCACGGATCGAGCAGCTGTCAGGCTCACTTTAAATACCTTCTCTGCTTCTTTTAATTAATACAGAGACTGCATCTAACCAATCCATTTGGGCTATATTGTGGCTATACTGAATAAATACAACCTAACCCTCTTCTGCATAAAAGTCATAATATCCCCAGTAATTCTGCTCTACAGGGTGTATTTTTGATTTGGAGATTATTTCAAAATCCTTCTCAACTTTTAATGGGACTCCGTGGGGCTTCCAGTTATCTCCACTGATATTTGTACTGGCACTGGCATCAATGGCAGTACATACAAAACCGAATGTATTAGCTCTGCCATGATGTTAAAAGGAATACATTTTGGAAGATCATCATTGGAATACTGAGTTCTAGAAGGTTTATTGCAATAAAATTCATGTGGCTAAGTAAAAAGAGAGCAATTTTCCCAACTTTTCTTAATATCTAAAGATATGAAATTCTACAAAATTATTACCAGATATTTAAATATTACTAGCAATGTAATTAACATAGTAGTAACAATTATGTAAATTAAAATTACAATTTTATCAAAGATTTAGTTTTTTTTTTCAAATATTGTAATTTTTTGCATCACTCATTAAATTCACATCAAATTAATAGAACATTTTTGGCGTAAATTGAACCGCTTCTAAAATACACTACAAAACAATAAATAACAGTAGCTAAACCTTTCAAATCCTGTACACTGATTTTTTTAAAGACATACAGTAAACCAAAAGAAAAAAAAAATGGATCCAAACAATGAATAGAAACAATAGAATACATTGCACGATATTGGCAAATAAATATTTCTTATATATGGTAAATATCTGTGAAATAGCTCAAAATCTACAACAGGCTTCCCTCTTACTAAGTGTCACTTATAATACTGGTGTCTTCTTACATAGCACTAAAAGCACCTTAGGGCCCCCTGAGGCACCAGGGAATGCTTGTGTCCACCGCACCCCCAATAACTATAGCTATGCCCCCGCTGATATGATACGTATGTGCACTTACTAGTCATCCAAAAAAAGGTAGGAAAAAAACCCATTGCACTCAGGAGAATCCTGTTTGCCTCTAAGTTGAGTTGTACTTTGGGCAGGAAAGAAGAACATGATAAACATTCTCCCAACATATTATATAATTTAAGATTTTGTAGGTGCCATTGCTTTTCTTATAAAGGGAACTTGTCAGGTCTATCAAGCCTTCTATTACACTTCAGAGCCGGATTCCTGTATTCTAATAATATACATAATGTCCCATAACAATCTTCTTATGAGTGGCAAAAAACTTATATTGTGCTTTTTGCTACATACTAATTAGCCAGGAATAGTCCAGGGGGCGTCCAGTCTAAGATGCTGTAATCACACCCTCCTAAGAAGGATTGGAGAACCTGACAGGTTTAATTAAATATGTTTACTAATCCCGACATGTTATATACGGTATTTTATTAAATATGTGAATGTGTGCTCTTCCTACCATCTTCTGAGCTTTCCCTTTATGTTGGAAGTGTTCAGGGACCTTTTAATGTATGCAGCACATACTGAATGTACCGTAAGTAAAAATAGAATTCGAGCCTTTAGAATTCAGAATGTAGAACATGAAAAAATACTTTACTTTCGCTATGCATATGTGTCCTATATATTCTAGTCTAGATATGCATGTAGTCGTCATGTCACAATGACTGTCGTAAGGCAGAGGCTTTCACGTCTGTAAGGTAATGGAGCACTGATCCAAGAATATTAAACTTAAATGTTTTCATTTGCCAACTTACAAAATAAATCCAAATTTTATCATCTGGTATACAGCTAGGACTTCTGTACCAGTCCGTTGCCCTGGCACTCGTGGGAACGTTAATGTCTCACACAGACAGGCATACATGGAACTTCCTGCTCTGCAGCTGACAAACCATTACTGACACACCCATCCCTTACCTGAAAGTTTAAATGGGAATCATGGACATGGGCCACTTTCAAGACCCATAATGGAGGGAGTGATGTGTCCCACTACCTTCCTACAGATCTCTCCAAAAAGAAAAGTCCATGTCAGGTTCTTTAAATCTGATTTTCTCAAATAGCTTGACCCAGTCCACATTCACTTTTATTTTGTGTTGTAACCACAGTTAGAACAGTGGGTTCAGTATATTTCTATGCACATTCTTGGCGACACATAACTATCCTTGTATATGATTCCCCTCAGTGCCTCACAGTGTTTCAGGTAGAACTTACTTGGCTAGGTTCACATTGCGATAGGGCAATCCGTTAAGCGCATAGCGCTAGCGGATTGCGCTAACACAATGTTTCTTTAGGGTCCGCGTTCGCCGTCCCCGCTAGCGCAGATCCCTGATCTGCGGTAGCGAGGAACGGACCTCGGGCGCACCTCGGACGCTGCAAGCAGCGTCCGAGGTCCGTCATAAAAGGACGGCACATCGCTAGCGCGTGCCGAAAATGGCATGCGCTAGCGATGCGCTACAGGCAAAAATAACATTGCTGTCAATGGGTGCGCTAACGGACCCGTTGCACGGCATTAATTGCGACATTTTCGCTGTGCAACGCAGTCCGTTAGCGTTAACCCATTAACGCAATGTGAACCTAGCCTTATAACAGACATGTGGTAGGTGAGCGTTTGCTACTTTTATTTTATATTGGAGAATATAAAATTTAAAGTAAAACTCCAGTGTTTTTTTTATTTTACTGTTAGAGAGTAAAGTTGGGCAAACCCGAACAGTAAAGTTCAGCGTCCATACCGAACACCTACTGTTTGGGCACGGACACTAAACACGGACTTCTCTAGGATGTCCGTGTTACTGTTCGGGTTCCGCTGCCCGAACACCGGGTGTTTGTTGTGCTGTCATGTGCATAACAGCGCAGCAAACACTACTTCTGATCGGCGGTGAAATCATCCCCGCCGGTAAGAGAGTCGCAGTTCCCACACTGTCAAAAGACAGCATGAGTGCTCAGCTGTGATCGGAGGTATAAAGTTTACCTTCGGTCACTGGTATCAGCTGATGGAACAACTCCCATCATCCAACACCTGATGCCGCTAATAACAGCGAGAGCAGGAGCTGTGGATGGGAGTATTCATCAGCCTATCCAGCACTGTAAATAAATAATTAAAAAAAGACCCCATCGTGGGTTCCCCTGTATTTTCATTAACCAGCCAGGCAAAACTCAGAGCTGGGGGCTGCAACCCTCAGCTGTCAGCTTCAGCAAGGGTAGTTATTAAGAATAGAGGGGTCCCCACACTAAACAATTTAAAAAAACAGCATAGGTTTCACACCATTTTTGACAACCAGCCTTGCTAAAGCAGACAGCTGGGGGCTGGTATTCTCAGGCTGGTAAGGGGCCATGGATATTGGCCCCTCCAGCCCAAAAATAGCAGACCACAGCTGCCCAGAAAAGGCACATCTATTAGATTTGTCAATTCTAGCACTTTGCCCAGCTCTTCCCACTTGCCCTGTAGCGGTGGCAAGTGGAGTTAATATTTGTGGGGTTGATGTCACCTTTGTATTTTCAGGTGACATCAAGCCCACGACTTACGGTACCGTTACACTAAACGACTTACCAACGATCACGACCAGCGATACGACCTGGCCGTGATTGTTGGTAAGTCGTTGTGTGGTGACGTCACCGCTGTGCTCTGCTTTACGGCCGGCACTGACACATTCAGTGCAGGGAAGCTCTCGGCAGCAGTGCGTGCATTACCAGCGCTCCTGCCGAAAGCAGTTTTAACCCTGTGGACGCTGGGGGACGTGACAGACATCAGAATGTGAGCATGTAGTGTTTTTTTTTTTTACTTTACAATGGTAACCAGGGTAAATATCGGGTTACTAAGCGCGGCCCTGCACTTAGTAACCTGATATTTACCCTGGTTACAAGTGAACACATCGCTGGATCGGCGTCACACACGCCGATATAGCGATGACAGCGGGTGATCAGCGACCAAAAAAAGGTCCTGATCATTCCCATCGACCAACAATCTCCCAGCAGGGGCCTGATCGTTGGTCGCTGTAACACATAACGAGATCGTTAGCGGGATCGTTGCTTACGTCACCAAAAGCATGACGTTGCAACGATATCGTTAACGATATCGTTATGTGTGACTCAGCCTTTAGTAATGGAGAGGCATCTGTAAGACACCTATCCATTACTAATCCTACAGTTGTATAGTAAATAAAGACAAAGCCAGAATAAAGTCCTTTTGTAGAAATAAAACAAAACACAGTTATCCTTTTTATTTAAAAATAACAAACACAGTTATACTCAACAAACGCCCATTCCATTGAAGCTCTTGTTCTCCTGCAATAAAACTAATATAAAAAAACAACAATATCACTCCTCTCTCCATCGTTCTGTCCCACGCCGTAATCCATGTCTGGGGGAAAAACAGTTTTCAACCTGGATGGTCCCAAAATGCAGTTGTTATTTTTAAATAAAAAAGATAACTGTGTTTTATTTCTAAGAAAGGACTTTATTCTGGCTTTGTCTTTATTTACAATAAAACTGTAGGATTAGTAATGGATAGGTGTCTTACAGAAGCCTCTCCATTACTAAGTTGTGGGCTTGATGTTACCTGACAATACAAAGGTGACATCAACCCCACAAATATTAACCCCACTTGCCACCGCTACAGGGCAAGTGGGAAATGCCAGGCAAATCGCCAGAACTGGCACATCTAATAGATGTGCCTTTTCTGGGTGGCTGCGGGCTGCTATTTTTGGGCTGGGGGGCCAATATCCATGGTCCCTTACCAGCCTGAGAGTACCAACCCCCAGCTGTCTGCTTTAGCAAGGCTGGTTGTCAAAAATGGGGGGGAACCCATGCCATTTTTAAAAATTGTTTATTTAAATAATTAAAAAATACGGCATGGGGACCCCTCTATTCTTGATAACTAGCCTTGCTGATTCTGACAACTGATGGTTGCATGTCATGGTTCCCAATGGCAAGGAAACGTCAGAGAACTTAAATAGCAGACTAGCTCTTGGGTGATGGAATCTCGAGCTGACCGTGAGCTAAACCTACCACACCACTAACAGTGGCCGGGTGACGTACCTACGTTTTATCCCTAGACGCCCAGCGCCAGCCGGAGAACTAACTAACCCTAATAGAGGAAAAAACAGACCTGGCTTACCTCTAGGGAAATTCCCCCAAAAAGGAGACAGAAGCCCCCCACATATATTGACGGTGAGTTCAGAGGAAAAGACATACGCAGTATGAAGGTAGGTTCAGCAAAGCGAGGTCCGCTTACTAGATAGCAAGAAGATACAATAGGGAACTTCACGGTCAGCTGAAAACCCTATTAAAATACCATCCAGAAATTACTTTAAGACTCATGTGTCAACTCATGACACCGGAGTGGTAATTTCGGCCCGCAAGAGCTTCCAGCTACAGAAACATAACATAACTGTGAACTGGAACAAAAATGCAAACAAACTTAGGACTAAGAGTCCAACTTAGCTGATAGTAGTCTAGAAGCAGGAACATGCAACAGAAAGGCTCTGGTTACATTGATGGCCGGCACTAGAATAACTGAGCAGCAAGGCTAAATAGGATACTCCCATATCCTGATGGAAACAGGTGAACAGAGAAAGTGAAGCACACAAGTCCAGTACCACCAGTGACCACCGGGGGAGCCCAAAAACCAAATTCACAACAGTACCCCCCCCTCAAGGAGGGGGCACCGAACCCTCCCAAGAACCACCAGGGCGATCAGGATGAGCCCTATGAAAGGCACGGACCAAATCAGAGGCATGAACATCAGAGGCTGTCACCCAAGAATTATCCTCCTGACCGTAGCCCTTCCACTTGACCAGATACTGAAGTTTCCGTCTGGAAACACGGGAGTCCAAGATCTTCTCCACAACGTACTCCAATTCACCCTCAACCAACACCGGAGCGGGAGGCTCAACGGAAGGCACAACCGGTACCTCATACCTGCGCAATAATGACCGATGGAAGACATTATGGATAGAAAAAGATGCCGGGAGGTCCAATCGAAAGGACACAGGGTTAAGAATCTCCAAAATCTTATACGGGCCGATGAACCGAGGCTTAAACTTAGGAGAAGAAACCCTCATAGGGACAAAACGAGAAGACAACCACACCAAATCCCCAACACAAAGCCGAGGACCAACACGACGGTGGCGGTTGGCAAAAAGCTGAGTCTTCTCCTGGGACAACTTCAAATTGTCCACCACCTGCCCCCAGATCTGATGCAACCTATCCACCACAGTATCCACTCCAGGACAATCTGAAGACTCCACCTGACCAGAAGAAAAGCGAGGATGAAACCCCGAATTGCAAAAGAAAGGAGAAACCAAAGTGGCAGAACTAGCCCGATTATTGAGGGCAAACTCCGCCAACGGCAAAAAGGCAACCCAGTCATCCTGATCCGCAGACACAAAACACCTCAAATAAGTCTCCAAGGTCTGATTAGTTTGCTCAGTCCGGCCATTAGTCTGAGGATGGAACGCAGACGAAAAAGACAAATCAATGCCCATCCTAGCACAGAACGCCCGCCAAAATCTAGACACGAACTGGGTCCCCCTGTCAGAAACGATATTCTCCGGAATACCATGCAAGCGAACCACATTTTGAAAAAACAGAGGAACCAACTCGGAAGAGGACGGCAACTTAGGCAAGGGCACCAAATGAACCATCTTTGAAAAACGATCACACACCACCCAGATGACAGACATTTTCTGAGAAACAGGGAGATCAGAAATAAAATCCATAGAGATGTGAGTCCAAGGCCTCTTTGGAATGGGCAAAGATAACAACAATCCGCTAGCCCGAGAACAACAAGGTTTGGCCCGAGCACAAACATCACAAGACTGCACAAAAACTCGTACATCTCGAGACAGAGAAGGCCACCAGAAGGACCTAGCCACCAAATCCCTGGTACCAAAGATCCCGGGATGACCTGCCAACGCAGAAGAATGAACCTCTGAGATGACTCTACTGGTCCAATCATCAGGAACAAACAGTCTACCAGGCGGGCAACGATCAGGTCTATCCGCCTGAAACTCCTGCAAAGCCCGTCGCAGGTCTGCGGAAACAGAAGATAATATCACCCCATCCTTAAGGATACCTGTAGGTTCAGAATCACCAGGGAAATCAGGCTCAAAACTCCTAGAAAGGGCATCTGCCTTCACATTTTTAGAACCTGGTAAGTATGAGACCACAAAATTAAACCGAGAGAAAAACAACGACCAGCGCGCCTGTCTAGGATTCAGGCGCCTGGCAGACTCAAGATAAATCAAATTCTTGTGATCGGTCAATACCACCACCTGATGTCTAGCCCCCTCAAGCCAATGACGCCACTCCTCAAAAGCCCACTTCATAGCCAAAAGCTCCCGATTACCAATATCATAATTTCGCTCGGCGGGCGAAAATTTTCGAGAAAAGAACGCACAAGGTCTCATCACGGAGCAATCGGAACTTTTCTGCGACAAGACCGCCCCAGCTCCGATCTCGGAAGCATCGACCTCAACCTGAAAAGGAAGAGTAACATCAGGCTGACGCAACACAGGGGCGGAAGAAAAGCGGCGCTTAAGCTCCCGAAAGGCCTCCACAGCAGCAGGGGACCAATCAGCAACATCAGCACCCTTTTTGGTCAAATCAGTCAAAGGTTTAGCAACATCAGAAAAACCAGTTATAAATCAACGATAAAAATTAGCAAAGCCCAAAAATTTCTGAAGGCTCTTAAGCGAAGAAGGTTGCGTCCAATCACAAATAGCCCGAACCTTGACAGGATCCATCTCAATGGAAGAGGGGGAAAAAATGTACCCCAAAAAAGAAATCTTTTGAACCCCAAAAATACACTTAGAACCCTTCACACACAAGGAATTAGCCCGCAAAACCTGAAAAACCCTCCTGACCTGTTGGACATGAGAATCCCAGTCATCCGAAAAAATCAAAACATCATCCAGATACACGATCATGAATTTATCCAAATATTCCCGGAAAATGTCATGCATAAAGGACTGAAAGACTGAAGGGGCATTTGAAAGACCAAAAGGCATTACTAAATACTCAAAATGGCCCTCGGGCGTATTAAATGCGGTTTTCCACTCATCCCCCTGCTTAATTCGCACCAAATTATACGCCCCACGGAGATCAATCTTAGAGAACCACTTAGCCCCTTTTATTCGAGCAAACAAATCAGTCAACAGTGGCAGAGGATACTGATATCTGACTGTAATTTTATTCAAGAGTCGATAATCAATACACGGCCTCAAAGAGCCATCTTTTTTAGATACAAAGAAAAAACCGGCTCCTAAGGGAGATGAAGAAGGACGAATATGTCCCTTTTCCAGGGACTCCTTAATATATTCTCGCATAGCAGCATGTTCAGGTACAGATAGATTAAATAAACGACCCTTTGGAAATTTACTGCCCGGAATCAGATCTATGGTACAATCGCAATCTCTGTGAGGAGGTAGTGAACCAAGCTTAGGCTCCTCAAAAACATCACGATAATCAGATAAAAATTCCGGAATCTCAGAGGGAATAGATGACGAAATGGAAACCATAGGTACGTCCCCATGAGCCCCCTGACATCCCCAGCTTAACACAGACATTGCTTTCCAGTCAAGAACTGGGTTATGAGATAGTAACCATGGCAATCCGAGCACCAAAACATCATGTAGATTGTACAACACAAGGAAGCGAATCGTCTCCTGATGGTCTGGATTCATACGCATAGTCACTTGTGTCCAGTATTGTGGTTTATTACTAGCCAATGGTGTAGAGTCAATACCCTTCAGAGGTATAGGAACTTCCAGAGGCTCTAGATCAAACCCACAGCGCCTGGCAAAGGACCAATCCATAAGACTCAAAGCGGCGCCAGAGTCGACATAGGCATCCGCGGTAATTGACGATAATGAACAAATCAAGGTCACAGACAGAATAAACTTAGACTGTAAAGTGCCAATTGAAATAGACTTATCAACCTTTTTTGTACGTTTAGAGCATGCTGATATAACATGAGTTGAATCACCACAATAGAAGCACAACCCATTTTTTCGCCTAAAATTCTGCCGTTCGCTTCTGGACAGAATTCTATCACATTGCATATTTTCTGGAGCCTTCTCAGAAGACACCGCCAAATGGTGCACAGGTTTGCGCTCCCGCAAACGCCGATCAATCTGAATAGCCATTGTCATGGACTCATTCAGACCTGTAGGTGCAGGGAAACCCACCATAACATCTTTAATGGCATCAGAGAGACCCTCTCTGAAATTCGCCGCCAGGGCGCACTCATTCCACTGAGTAAGCACAGACCATTTACGAAATTTTTGGCAGTATATTTCAGCTTCATCTTGCCCTTGAGATAGGGCCATCAAGGCTTTCTCAGCCTGAATCTCTAAGTTAGGTTCCTCATAAAGCAACCCCAAAGCCAGAAAAAACGCATCCACATTGAGCAACGCAGGATCCCCGGGTGCCAATGCAAATGCCCAGTCTTGGGGGTCACCCCGCAGCAAGGAAATTACTATCCTAACCTGCTGTGCGGGATCTCCAGCGGAGCGAGATCTCAGGGAAATAAATAATTTACAATTATTTTTGAAATTCAGGAAACGAGATCTATCCCCGGAGAAAAATTCTGGTATAGGAATTCTAGGTTCAGATATAGGAGCATGAATAACAAAATCCTGTAAATTTTGAACCTTCGTAGCAAGATTATTCAAACCTGTAGCCACACTCTGAGGATCCATTTTAATCAGGTGAGATCAGAGCCATTCAAGGATTAGAAGGAGAGAGAGAGACAAAGGCTGCAATTAGAGCAGAAATGCAACTAAGTCAACTATAGAGCAAGCTCAGAGGAAAAAAAAAAAAAAAATCTGCAGACTTCTTTTTCTCTCCTTTCTTCTGCCAACGGTTTTAACCCTTGGCCGGCCATACTGTCATGGTTCCCAATGGCAAGGAAACGTCAGAGAACTTAAATAGCAGACTAGCTCTTGGGTGATGGAATCTCGAGCTGACCGTGAGCTAAACCTACCACACAACTAACAGTGGCCAGGTGACGTACCTACGTTTTATCCCTAGACGCCCAGCGCCAGCCGGAGAACTAACTAACCCTAATAGAGGAAAAAACAGACCTGGCTTACCTCTAGGGAAATTCCCCCAAAAAGGAGACAGAAGCCCCCCACATATATTGACGGTGAGTTCAGAGGAAAAGACATACGCAGTATGAAGGTAGGTTCAGCAAAGCGAGGTCCGCTTACTAGATAGCAAGAAGATACAATAGGGAACTTCACGGTCAGCTGAAAACCCTATTAAAATACCATCCAGAAATTACTTTAAGACTCATGTTTAAGACACAGTTATCCTTTTTATTTAAAAATAACAAACACAGTTATACTCAACAAACGCCCATTCCATTGAAGCTCTTGTTCTCCTGCAATAAAACTAATATAAAAAAACAACAATATCACTCCTCTCTCCATCGTTCTGTCCCACGCCGTAATCCATGTCTGGGGGAAAAACAGTTTTCAACCTGGATGGTCCCAAAATGCAGTTGTTATTTTTAAATAAAACAGATAACTGTGTTTTATTTCTAAGAAAGGACTTTATTCTGGCTTTGTCTTTATTTACAATAAAACTGTAGGATTAGTAATGGATAGGTGTCTTACAGAAGCCTCTCCATTACTAAGTTGTGGGCTTGATGTTACCTGACAATACAAAGGTGACATCAACCCCACAAATATTAACCCCACTTGCCACCGCTACAGGGCAAGTGGGAAATGCCAGGCAAATCGCCAGAACTGGCACATCTAATAGATGTGCCTTTTCTGGGTGGCTGCGGGCTGCTATTTTTGGGCTGGGGGGCCAATATCCATGGCCCCTTACCAGCCTGAGAGTACCAACCCCCAGCTGTCTGCTTTAGCAAGGCTGGTTGTCAAAAATGGGGGGGAACCCATGCCATTTTTAAAAATTGTTTATTTAAATAATTAAAAAATACGGCATGGGGACCCCTCTATTCTTGATAACTAGCCTTGCTGATTCTTACAACTGATGGTTGCATGTCATGGTTCCCAATGGCAAGGAAACGTCAGAGAACTTAAATAGCAGACTAGCTCTTGGGTGATGGAATCTCGAGCTGACCGTGAGCTAAACCTACCACACCACTAACAGTGGCCGGGTGACGTACCTACGTTTTATCCCTAGACGCCCAGCGCCAGCCGGAGAACTAACTAACCCTAATAGAGGAAAAAACAGACCTGGCTTACCTCTAGGGAAATTCCCCCAAAAAGGAGACAGAAGCCCCCCACATATATTGACGGTGAGTTCAGAGGAAAAGACATACGCAGTATGAAGGTAGGTTCAGCAAAGCGAGGTCCGCTTACTAGATAGCAAGAAGATACAATAGGGAACTTCACGGTCAGCTGAAAACCCTATTAAAATACCATCCAGAAATTACTTTAAGACTCATGTGTCAACTCATGACACCGGAGTGGTAATTTCGGCCCGCAAGAGCTTCCAGCTACAGAAACATAACATAACTGTGAACTGGAACAAAAATGCAAACAAACTTAGGACTAAGAGTCCAACTTAGCTGATAGTAGTCTAGAAGCAGGAACATGCAACAGAAAGGCTCTGGTTACATTGATGGCCGGCACTAGAATAACTGAGCAGCAAGGCTAAATAGGATACTCCCATATCCTGATGGAAACAGGTGAACAGAGAAAGTGAAGCACACAAGTCCAGTACCACCAGTGACCACCGGGGGAGCCCAAAAACCAAATTCACAACAGTTGCAGCCCCCAGCTGTGAGTTTTGCCTAGCTGGTTAACAAAAATACAGGGGAACCCACACCATTTAAAAAAAAATTATTTATTTACAGCGCAGGAGTGGCTGATGAATACTCCCATCCACCGCTCCTGCTCTTGCTGTTATTAGCGGCAGCAGGTGTCGGATGTTGTCCCATCAGCTGGCACCAGTGACCGGAAGTAAACTTTATAACTCCGATCACAGCTGAGTGCTCACACTGTCTTTTAAGACAATAAACATGGAAGAGAGCAGCATGAGAAACACCAGGTGGTTTGATTTAGGAAGGTAGCAGTCCACTGCCGAAATGCGTAGTGGTTCAATAAAGGTTTGTTCACCACTAATCTATTGCAGTGTGCTCTATAGCCATAGTGCTCCTAAAATTGACCACATTTTTTCCCAAAAAACACTCACACTGTCTTTTGACAGCGTGGGAACTGCGTCTCTCTGACCGATGGGGATGTTTTCACTGCCGTTCAGAAGCAGTGTTTGCCGCACTATTGTGAACATGACAGCGCAGCAAACACTGGATGCTTGGGCCCCCATTCAAGTGAATGGGGTCCTGGTTTGATTCCGGGTCCGGGTAGTGTTCTGGTACCCAAACCCAAACTTTTTGTAACTGCTAGGCCAAACCCTCCGGACCCGAACATTCAGGTGTCCGCCCCTCTCTACTAGAGAGTTCTCATTATTTTAAGTTCCCTGACCATAGTATTATACTCACAATCAGCCATCTTCATCTTTTATTGGCGCCATTTTGGTCGGTCTCCAGCAGTTTGTGACCTGCTGAGACCTGCCATATTGCTCCAGCATTTGCTGATTGATCTGGAAATCACGTCTCAATGTAAGTCTATTAGAGCTCAACGAGGCTGGAACGAGACTCAGTTAGAAGTTGCGGTCACAAGATGGCAGAGCGTAACCGGAGCATGTCAGGGCACAGGGTCACTGGCACCACTCTAGCGCTGAGTCTGAGTCATGTACAACCACTTTAAGTTTCATTAAATCTATTTGCCATATTTCATATTCTCTATTGGGGAAAAGATAATAAATAAATAGTGATTTATATTATATTTTACGGTAGGCAAATCAGCAAAAATGTGAATTAAACAATGACATATTTCATGTATGCTTCTCTTGGGAACATTTTACCTTCCCCACTTGTCCGTTTGTATTCATTGAGCTTTATGTTTTTTGCCTCATAAAACCTTGTATCCCTGCTTCCAAAAACAGGCTGAAATAAAATTTGCTTAAAGCGAATTTCACAATGGCACTTACTGTACATTATTTATTAATATATATAGAACATTTTCTTCACAGCTATACTTAGCAGAAAATGAATCCACTGGCCAGAACATTAATGACATCCAATCAATGATTACCCTCTGCCTTAATTGTGTGAATGCCTCATGCTGAGAATAATTAGGAGGATATCTCAAGAGGAAAATGCATTTCTTCTTAAAAAAAAACCCACTGTTAAGTCTATTGAAGGCCTCTTGTTGCCTCCTCTCATCTTCACAGTTCAGGGGCAACTGTGAAGTCTTTGTTTGTTTTATCACAGGACAGTGGATATCCCTAGAATAAAGCAATCATAGGTAATTAGTATAATAATTGCTAGGCAATATGTATTTTTTGTATTTGGAGTTTTATCTAAATCTTTGTCTAATTGGCTGTGTACATTCTGTATTTTCTTTGTTTATCTGGTTTCTGCTTGTGATCAGCTTGGTGATAATTCTCTTCAACTTCTGTTGAACTGCTCATCTGCTTCTGAAATACCCACTAATTACGACCTAATCTCTATTACACAGTTTCAATGCAAGCTCTTTGACAATAGGCAGCAAAGCTGCAGGCTTCCATCTGGGGTCTGAATCCACAAAAGATTGCTTGGTAAAGATGCATATATAAAGGGCACCTCAGGGACCAAGGAAGCATGCATCAGATACAAAAGGTCTTACCACCTCTTTTGTTTTGTAGAACTGCCTTCATCATGCCCAAAGCACTAGGGAGGTAAACTCAGCTGGCAGACGCCAATTTACCCTGGGACAGATGGTTGACAAAGGCAAATAATAAAAAAGCAATAAAGATGGTCAGTTTTGAAACAAAAGCTCCACTAACGTAGTATTTTTACACCACCCTACTCATAAAAGCCAAATTGACACTTGTCCTCATATTAATATTACAAGACTGTCAATCACATTGTATCTGCCTACAGACCTATGGTCCAGTGACTGAAGACCTAATTGCACATTACACCAGGATGATTCCTCCATTGTCTGAAACTAAGGAAAATAAAAACAAAATATTGTTTGCTCACATACATAAATAATTAGCTGATATTTTATCCTTTTATTATGAGACATTGTACACAATAAGGGCCTATTCACATGGGGCAGCACGGTGGCTCAGTGGTTAGCATTGCGTTGTTGGAGTCCTGGGTTCAAACCCCACCAAGGACAGCATCTGCCAGAGGTGTATCTAGCCTTTCCTGCACCCGGGGCAAAGGATCAGTTTGGCGCCAAACCCCCCCCCACCCCAAACCTCCCCCATTTGAACCTCAACTCTATTGAAACAGTATGACCAAGCCAAGGTACATTCCTGAATCCCCATAATGTTAAAATAGATACCAATAAAAGTAAAATTAATTGAGACATCAGTAGGTTAAGTGTTTTTGAATATCCATATTGAATCAGGAGCCCCATATAATCCTGCATAAAGGTTAATAATGGCCCCATAAGATGCTCCATAGACACATTTGCCCAATATAGTGCTGCAGAAACGTTGATTATGGCCCCATAAGATGCTCCATATAGACACTTGCCCCATATAGTGCTGCAGAAAGGTTAATTATGGCCCCATAAGATGCTCCATACATACATTTGCCCCATATAGTGCTGCACAACCGTTAATTATGGCCCCATAAGATGCTCCATACAGACACTTGCCCCATATAGTGCTGCACAACCGTTAATTATGGCCCCATAAGATGCTCCATACAGAGACTTGCCCCATATAGTGCTGCACAAACGTTATGGCCCCATAAGATGCTCCATACAGAGACTTGCCCCATATAGTGCTGCACAAACGTTATGGCCCCATAAGATGCTCTATACAGACACTTGCGCCATATAGTGCTGCACAAATGTTATGGCCCCATAAGATGCCCCATACAGACACTTGCCTCATTTGCTGTTGCTGCTGTGGCGCCCCTAGGGGTATTTGCCACAAAAATAGTTATTGACACAAATAAATGTTAAAATAGCAAGACTGCACTACCATCTCCGGCCAGAAGGGGGAGCTCCAGAGATTCCCCTTGATCTATTCTGGTCTGAGAAAAAGATTGGCAGTTGGGTTGAGGAGCTGAAAGTGTGAGGTCGTATAACTGAGCTCCTAACAGCCCTATGACGGATTATAGGACCGTAATACCGATAGTAGGAAAAGAGGAATAGAGAAAAAGGACATTGTGAGAACTGGGTAGTAATAACCTCTACCCAGAATAGGCGCAGAGACGGATACCGGATCCGTGGCTATATTCATTATATATAATACAGCAACCGGAAGGGAGGTGATATCAGCTTCACCAGGGTAAGACGCAGCAACAGACACAGAGTTCAGCAGTACTCCCAGAGGGGGTAAGCCGACAAAAAAGGACTCGGGTTGTCCGTCGAACCAGAGCACAGAAGGGACAGATTGGGTCGGCAGCCAGTTCACAAACAGCAGCAGGACCATACAGAAACTGCGCATAATAAGAGGTGGAAATCCTGACAGGGTCAAAGTAATTCAGAGTTCTTATACAGACTCCGGTGACAGTATTGGTGGCAAATCCCTTTATGTTGAAGTAAATTGGTTAAACGTTTCAACGCCTCAGTCTTTCATTTGGACAATAACCATCGGTCCAGGATCGGGGCCATCATAGCTGAGAAGACCTGCTGCTGACCAAGTAAGTGTCTGTTCCTTCATGATATCCCTTACACTGTGCATCGCCTGAGGCCACAGCACCGGGTCAAGCCACTAGTGACATCCCCCTCAAGAGACGGACCTCATTGATCTGGTGCTGGGTACCTCGGTCTCCCGGGCGTCACAACTGGCGTCACGAACAGGATAGAGCCAGCCCGTACATCGGGTATTGTGTGCCGTAATTGGAGTCTGAAACTGTGAAAATTTGGATGAAAAATCTTGGAAATTGACTTTGTTAAAGAAAATCCCGTTCCCCATTGAAAACTATTGAAAGTGACTTTTCTCCATTGGTTATAATGGGGTAAAAATGGCCGCCATCCCCTGAAGTAATCATCTCATAACTGTCTGGTACAAAACTGTTAATCGAGCTACGTCATTACCCAAGCCCCAGTCTAACTGAAAAACTTCAAAATCCACCATCACAGAGCGTGCGGCAGTTAGAGGCAGCAGGGGGCGTGTCATTGTCATCCTGCTGCACAGAGGAACGAATCTACATTATCTAGACGGAAGCTGGGACCGGAGGGGTCTGGATTAACTAAGGAGGTACAGTATGTCGCAGCACGGAGACGCCGCAGCATCCGGCGACGCTAATGCAGCTGAAAGGCAGAGTGTCGATAGAGAGCCTGACAGCGCAGCAGTGCAAGGAGTGGTGCCCATCATGCCGGTGTTAATGCCATTTACCCCGGGTGGCCCGTGGCTTCCAATGTATGAAGGTGAACCTAATACCCTTGACGGTTTCAGGGAAAAGATGCTGGCTCATTTTGATAGGTTCCCTGTGGGTGAAGCTTAGCGTGTTAGTCTCCTGATGATGCAGTTAAGTGGCCATGCTAAGCGAGAAGTCACGGCATGGGCAACTGATCTAAAAGGTACTGTTGAACGCATATTTGCTGGATTAAAAGCTACATTTGAAACCACTGCCAGCAGCAAAGCTAAAGTACGATTCTTTAATTGCAAGCAAAAAGCTAATGAGGGCGTGAGAGATTTTGCCTTAAACCTGCAGGAAGCCCTTAAATGACTTACACTGGCTGAACCCATTTTTAACACAGGAGCCGATAAACTGTTAAGAGATCAATTTATTGAGGGACTCTACACCCCTTCTCACCGGGGGCATGTGAGTATGCTTGTTTTTAAGAACCCTGAATTGACATTTGCCCAATTAAAGGAGAGTGCTATACGTCTCCAGCTGGCAGAGGCACCTCGGGATCAGGATCTCACACAACCCATGGCAGATGCACTTCAGCAACGGGGAATGCCAGTGACATCAGCTACGTCCGGTGTCAGTGCTAAGTCCCTGGGGCCCATTACTAATGAGGCTCTTCAGCAAAAGCTTGACTCTTTAACTGATGTTGTTGCTTCAATGGCTAAAACCATGCAGGAGATGAGAGAACCCAAGATGGAGTTGGAAAACCGTAGAGAGGATGTTCCATGGATGAGGTCCCGGAGATACCCGACATGGAGAGGACGACCCCGTGACCACTACCAACCGGATGGACAGCCCATTTGCCGCCGTTGTCAGCAGCCAGGCCACTTCGCACGAAATTGTGATTTAAACGGGAATCCCCTGGGAATGCGGGCCGCTTCGCAGGAATGAATTTTCAAGGCCCAACACCCTGGCACGACAGGTACATCGGAGGACGACCTATCATCCCTATCGTGCTGGACGGAATTCCCCTCAACGCTTTGCTGGATACAGGTTCCCAGATTTCATCTATACCATATATCCTTTATAAGAGGTACTGGGCCGAGGTAGATATTGATAAAGGACCCTCTGATGTTGAACTAAATATATGGGCCAGTAATGGTAAGTTGGTACCGAAACTAGGATTCAGGGAGATGACCATAAAGATTGGTAAAGCAGAATTGAAGAAACAGGGTATAATTGTTGTTGATGTTGATCGACAGAACTGTGAACCAACTGTATTGATAGGAATGAATGTGTTAGAGAACTGCTTTTCCGAAGTTATTTCTGTCTTACAACAAATTGCTGAAACTGCCCGATCCTGCCAGCGGAGAGTTCTCCGGAGGGAAATAAAAGTATTAATGTTAAGGCAACAGATAGAAGTTGCAGGTGGAGAAATCGGCAGTGTGAGGGTGAGTGATCCAACGTCTATTGTAATCCCACCAAAAACAGAAATGCTGGTATGGTGTAGAGCGGCCATTGGTACTAAAGGACGAGACTATCAAGCCTTAATAGAACCATTATACACTGACAGCAGACCCACTATACTCACGGCACGAGGGGTGGTCGAGGTACACCGGGGACGGGTGCCGGTACGACTTTTGAACTGTGGAGAGGAAGAGGTCACTTTGCCAAGGTACGCTACAGTGGCAAAGTTATATACTGTTGACAACAATGCCATCACAACCGTTGAGCCTTTAGAATCGACCTGTCAGGTGGAAAATAACGGCTCAGATGGAGAATCGGAGGATTGGTGCCAACAGCTAGACGTGGGTGTAGATTCAACACCTACCCATCAAAGACAAGGGGTATATAGATTAGTGACGGAATATGAACAGGTCTTCAGTAAACACCCATTGGACTTCGGACGGATAGAAGGGGTGGAACATACAATCCCCACCGGTGACCATCCCCCGATAAAAGAAAGATATAGGCCCATACCGCCCGCTCACTATCAATGCGCGAAGGACATGCTGAGAGAGATGAAACAGGCCGGGGTAATAAGAGATAGTTGTAGCCGTTGGGCGGCCCCTCTGGTGATTGTCAAAAAAAAGGACGGAACCATGAGAATGTGCGTAGACTACCGGCGGATTAATAACATCATCCATAAAGACGCCTATCCCTTGCCTAGGATAGAAGAGTCCTTGACTGCTTTGAAATCTGCTAATTATTTTTCCACCTTAGACTTCACAAGCGGGTATTGGCAAGTCCCTGTGGCTGAGAGAGATAAAGAAAAAACGGCATTCACCACACCAATGGGTTTAAGCGAATTTAATCGCATGCCGTTCGGACTCTGCAACGCATCCGGTACTTTCCAGCGACTGATGGAATGTTGCCTCGGACACAAGAACTTCGAGACCGTCCTCCTGTACCTAGATGATGTGATCGTCTACTCAAAGACTTACGAACAGCACTTAACAGACCTGGCAGAGGTGTTCGAAGCCTTATCCAAGTATGGTATGAAAATCAAACCATCCAAATGTCACCTTCTCAAGCCAAAGGTACAATACTTAGGGCACATCGTGAGTTCGGAGGGAGTAGCACCGGATCCCGAGAAAATAACTGCCATAAGGGATTGGCCAAGACCTACCAACGCAAAAGAAGTGAGGCAATTCTTGGGATTAGTGGGTTACTATCGTAGATTTATAAAAGGATTTACCAAATTGGCAGCGCCCTTGCAAGATACTTTGACAGGGCAGACGAAGAAACCTTCAAACCGAAACCCTCCTTTTCAGTGGAACGACGAAAGAGAAGACTCCTTTGAACAACTAAAGAAGGCACTAACCGGAGAAGAAGTTCTGGCGTACCCGGATTACCATCAACCTTTCATCCTCTACACCGATGCCAGTAATGTGGGATTGGGAGCGGTGCTGTCACAAAAGCAAGAAGGTCGGGAGAAAGTCATCGCCTTTGCAAGTAGAAAACTCCGGCCTACTGAAAGAAATTTTGAAAATTATAGTTCCTTCAAATTGGAGCTACTGGCAGTAGTTTGGGCTGTGACTGAACGTTTCAAACACTATTTGACCGGTGCAGAATTTATTGTCTATACTGACAACAATCCATTGACCCACCTAGACACGGCTAAATTAGGTGCGTTAGAACAGCGATGGATAGCCCGATTATCTAATTACAACTTCGTGATCAAGTATCGAGCAGGTCGCAAGAATGGAAATGCCGATGCCCTATCCCGGATGCCACACTTGAGAGATGTAGAAGAAGAAACAGGGGAGCTGGAAGAAATTGAACTACCAGCCTTTCATCAGCCCAAGGCAAAACATCGTCAGCCAAATACCTATCAGAAACAACAAGAAGTGAATTTTAATCCGTTAGCACACCATAGATGGGCTGACACCCAAGATAGCAATCCGGCTGTGAAGATAGTGAAGGAACTATTGATTGAGCAAAGTGCATATCCCGATGAGGATGCCCCAGAAGAGACGCATCAACTCTGGAAAGAGAGAGGCAAAATGTTCCTGTATCAAGGGAAACTCTGTAGAAGATACACCAATCCGAAAACACATGAATTGGTCTGGCAGATTATCCTGCCTAAACAAGATGTGAGGATGGTCCTCGAGGCTTACCACAATGGTGCTGGTCACTTTGGTTGGAAAAAGCTAGAAGTACTTCTGAGAGAGAGATTTTATTGGGTCGGGATGAGAAAATCAATCGAACAGTGGTGTAGAAACTGTGGCCCGTGCAACCTCAGAAGGAACGATCAAAAGAGCCAAAGAGCACCACTGCAGCCCATAATCACCAAACAACCACTCGAACTGGTAGCCATGGACCACGTGAAGTTGACACCGAGCCGGTCCGGTTACGTCTATGCCTTGACCATCGTGGACCATTATTCGCGCTTCTTGGTAGTAGTACCTGTAAAAGATCTGACTGCAAAAACAGCAGCCAAAGCGTTCCAAACGTACTTTTGTAGACCCCATGGATATCCAGAACAGGTTCTCACTGACCAGGGTACAGCCTTTGAATCAGAGATCTTCAGAGAATTCTGTAATATGTATGGTTGCAAAAAGATCCGGACGACGGCCTATCATCCGCAAACAAACGGCTTATGTGAGAAGATGAACCATATTGTGATAGACCTACTAAAGACTTTACCTGAAACGGAAAGGAATCAATGGCCAGAGAAATTGCCTGACTTGGTGGATCTGTATAATCATGTCCCGGTGAGCTCTACCAACTGCACCCCAGCTTATCTTATGCGTGCAAGACCCGGTCAATTACCAATCGATCTAGAAATGGGAATACTGAAACCAGACGCAGAAGTTCAAGACTCCAATTGGGATGTCGTACGGCAAAAGCAGTATCGCCAAGTGCAAGAGAGTGTGGAAAGAAGCCTCAAGCAAACCAGAGAAAGACAAGAGCGAACTTTCAATCAGAATGCTCTAGCAACTCCATTAAGACCGGGTGACCAAGTACTCAAGAGGAATCGTCGAACCAATAAACTGGATAATCAATGGGAAGCCGTACCCTACACAGTTTTACCAACAAGAATGGATAATCCTAAAATGTGTCTCATTAGCAAAAACGGAGGTTTAACATCTGTACTAGTGTCAAGAGACAATCCTAAATAATGTCCGGAAACGTTGAAAGAGCCAGAAGTTGTCCAGCCAGAATCAGAAGTTATTCAACCTATACAGGTTCAACCAGTAAAGGAAAAAGAGGAGGAAATGTATCACACCTGTATAGGAGACTTTCCTAAAACCTTACTAACATACCATGGTGCAGTAGTGGTTCCCATGGTGGCCTTTTATCCAACACCGAATCCAATATTAGAAGTCCCAAGACAGGAAGAGGCTGACCCCGTACTACAAGAGGTTCCAGGTCAGGAAGAACAGATTCCTGATCAGAGTGATCCCATTCACGGTGGACTTGCCAACCCCATAGTGGGGGAATTATCTTTAGCAGAGAGGGCAGATACTATATCCGCAGTAGACAGTAGTGCACCACATAAAGAGACACCGCTATTACGTAGATCCCAGCGTAGTACCCGGGGTCAATTACCGGCCAGGTATGCGGATTACCAACTATAAGACTATAGTCATTGTTATTGTTCTGTAACGTTTAAGCCCAGTACCTACAGAGACTTACCTGTATGAACTTCTTGCATATTCTTGAACTTTTTATCAGCCCGGAAACACTAAATCAAAGCTCCGGAAAGACTGCTTTGTGAACTTTGCTTCCTAGTGCCTTCAAGGATAGAACTGTATTAATGGACGCTATTTGAAGTGACTTTTTACAGAATTCCATTTTTTTTTTTGTTTCTTTGAGTGGTTTTTGTAACTTTTCATTTTTAAGACTCTGTATATATCGATTGTTATTTCAAAATGTTATCGTCCCACAGTCCCGGAGTACTGTTCTCAACTAAGGGGGAATGTGGCACCCCTAGGGGTATTTGCCACAAAAATAGTTATTGACACAAATAAATGTTAAAATAGCAAGACTGCACTACCATCTCCGGCCAGAAGGGGGAGCTCCAGAGATTCCCCTTGATCTATTCTGGTCTGAGAAAAAGATTGGCAGTTGGGTTGAGGAGCTGAAAGTGTGAGGTCGTATAACTGAGCTCCTAACAGCCCTATGACGGATTATAGGACCGTAATACCGATAGTAGGAAAAGAGGAATAGAGAAAAAGGACATTGTGAGAACCGGGTAGTAATAACCTCTACCCAGAATAGGCGCAGAGACGGATACCGGATCCGTGGCTATATTCATTATATATAATACAGCAACCGGAAGGAAGTGAGGTGATATCAGCTTCACCAGGGTAAGACGCAGCAACAGACACAGAGTTCAGCAGTACTCCCAGAGGGGGTAAGCCGACAAAAAGGGACTCGGGTTGTCCGTCTAACCAGAGCACAGAAGGGACAGATTGGGTCGGCAGCCAGTTCACAAACAGCAGCAGGACCATACAGAAACTGCGCATAATAAGAGGTGGAAATCCTGACAGGGTCAAAGTAATTCAGGGTTCTTATACAGACTCCGGTGACAGTATTGGTGGCAAATCCCTTTATGTTGAAGTAAATTGGTTAAACGTTTCAACGCCTCAGTCTTTCATTTGGACAATAACCATCGGTCCAGGATCGGGGCCATCATAGCTGAGAAGACCTGCTGCTGACCAAGTAAGTGTCTGTTCCTTCATGATATCCCTTACACTGTGCATCGCCTGAGGCCACAGCACCGGGTCAAGCCACTAGTGACATCCCCCTTAAGAGACAGACCTCATTGATCTGGTGCTGGGTACCTCGGTCTCCCGGGCGTCACACTGCGATAAAAAAAAAATCACATACTCACCTCTCCGTCGCTCAGGCCCCCGGCACTTTCAATATTCACCTGCTCCTCGTTCCAGCCGCCGCTCCATCTTCAGCACTGACGTTCAGGCAGAGGGTGCGCACTAACCAAGTCATCGCGCCCTCTGACCTCAGCATCACTGCTGAAGATGGAGCACCGCCGGAACGAGGAGCAGGTGAATATCGCACTACACTCCCCTCCCTGTTATACTCACCTGCACCGGCGCCGGCAGCTTCTTCCTGTACTGAGCGGTCACCGTTACCGCTCATTACAGTAATGAATATGCGGCTCCACCCCTATGGGAGGTGGAGCCACATATTCATTACTGTAATGAGCAGTACCATGTGACCACTCAGTACAGGACGAAGAGCCTCCTTGGACCGCCGCATCATCAGGCGGCCCGCTGGCGCCCCCCTGTCGGCTGCGCCTGGGGCACATGCCCCGGCTGCTCCCCCTGGATACGCCACTGACATCTGCAAGGAGTTTGTATGTTCTCCCCATGTTTGCGTGGGTTTCCTCTGGATTCTCCGGTTTCCTCCCACACTCCAAAGACATCCTGATAGGGAATTAGGATTTTGAGCCCCATCGGGGACAGCGATGATGATGTGTGCAAACTGTAAAGCGCTGCAGAATATGTTAGTGCAATATAAAAATAAAGATTATTATTTATTAGATTATGTTCGATTTCTTGTACGAGAGCTGTCTGCGGTTTCCATTGATTGCACCCGCACCTATGATATTCCATGGGGCTGTACACATGTCCAATTTTTTCCTCACATGAACGATTTTGAACCGAGTGTCAGATCAAAATAATCAAGTCTATGTGTCACTGAAAAAATAAAAAATCGAATTGCACTCAGTTGGTATCCAAGTGCAGTCTGATTTTTATGGACTGTCAGAAAGGTGAAGCTGGAGAATTTTTTTTTCTTTCCACGTATGAGAAAAACTGATGACACTTGGACCACTCTTTAGTCCGACTCTGATCAAAATCGGATCAAAGTCTGATCAGTATAATCAGTCCAGCAACTTTGGAGCCGGCAACTTGGTTTCTGTACTGCAACCATAGGTCACTCCCGGTTATGTCTCATGATCGATGACGTTAGTAAATTACTGACGTCATCCCTCATGAGACATGACCAGCACTGACCTATGGTCCTCCGCTCCTCACAATAGACACTGTGTGAATCAGCTGGTCACAAATGGTCCCAGGACCCCCGAGAGGACCGGAGGAGGCTGAATATGCACTGGAAATGATTAGAAACAACCAAAGCACCAATAAATATATAATATCCAATTTTTCAGTATATATATATATATATATATATATATATATATATATATATATATATATATATATATATTGTGTATATAGATCAATAATGGTAATGGAAAAGAAAAAGTGGAGACCAGTCCAATATATGTATAAAAGACACCACGGTGCAGAAACAATGGACTAACAGGGAGTCAGGCAAGAAAATAGGTGAAATATTACTAAATTTTATTAATTAATTGCGGCAACAACATTCCACAATAAATAAGAAATAAAAAACAATACGCATGTATGCAGGATAAATATATGGAAAAAATCAATCAGTATACATAATCAGTTCATTTAAAATCCCTAAAAAGGATAATGACTATAGACCCATATGCTATTATAACTGTGCAAAAATTGCAAAATATGTGCAAAAAACCGCAAAAAATATATAAATATAATAAAAGAATCACACGTGAAGACAGTATTTACTGTCACAACAAAGTGCCAAATGGTATCAAGATAAGGTGCAAGGGACAGCAATTCCCTAAATGAAAACAAGCACTCTTTAAAAGTGAACCAGTGCAATTAGAAAATCAAGTGAATTTGCAGAGCATATTGGGTTTTAAGTATAGGATGTTATACCTTTAAGGGATGAGTGGGTCCAGCATACATGCGCCCCGACGCGCGTTTCGGAGCGAGTACTTCGTCAGGGGGAAAGACTCGTTCTGAAACGCGCGTCGGGGCACGTGTATGCTGGACCCACTCATCCCTTAAAGGGAACCTGTCACCCCGTTTTTTCGGTATGAGATAAAAATACTGTTAAATAGGGCCTGAGCTGTGCATTACAATAGTGTAGTTTGTGTACCCCGATTCCCCACCTATGCTGCCGAAATACGTTACCAAAGTAGTCGTTTTCGCCTGTCAATCAGGCTGGTCTGGTCAAAAGGGTGTGTTGTCTTCCCCCAGATTTTGCGTAGTTTTCCGTTGGTGGCGTAGTGGTGTGCGCATGCCCAAGGTCCCGAATCCTCTGCCAGGGGATTTAAAAGAGCGCGCTGTTCGTTATTTCATTGGTGATCGGTGGGCGCGGCCATCTTCCTTTGGCCGCGCGTGCGCAGAAGCGGCGCTCTGCTGGCCGCGGCTTCAGGAAAATGGCCGCCGCGATATCCATCTGCGCACGCGCGGCATCCCGCGGCCATTTTACTGAAGCCGCGGCCAGCAGAGCAGGCTTAGCTCGAGCACAAGTCCCACAGGACTGCACAAATGACCGCACATCCCTTGACAAGGAAGGCCACCAAAAGGACCTGGCCACCAGATCTCTGGTGCCAAAAATTCCCGGGTGACCTGCCAACACCGAGGAATGAACCTCGGAAATGACTCTGCTGGTCCACTTATCCGGGACAAACAGTCTGTCAGGTGGACAAGACTCAGGCCTATCAGCCTGAAATCTCTGCAACACACGTCGCAGATCCGGAGAAATAGCTGACAAGATAACTCCATCTTTAAGAATACCAACAGGATCAGCGACTCCAGGAGCATCAGGCACAAAGCTCCTAGAAAGAGCATCGGCCTTCACATTCTTAGAACCTGGTAAATACGAGACAACAAAATCAAAGCGGGAGAAAAACAATGACCAGCGGGCCTGTCTCGGATTAAGGCGTTTAGCAGACTCGAGATACATCAGATTTTTGTGATCAGTCAAGACCACCACACGATGCCTAGCACCCTCGAGCCAATGACGCCACTCCTCAAATGCCCATTTCATGGCCAACAACTCCCGATTGCCCACATCATAATTTCGCTCGGCAGGCGAAAACTTCCTAGAGAAAAAGGCACAAGGTTTCATAACAGAGCAACCAGGGCCTCTCTGCGACAAAACGGCCCCTGCCCCAATCTCCGAAGCATCCACCTCAACCTGAAAGGGAAGTGAGACGTCAGGCTGGCACAAAACAGGCGCCGAAGTAAACCGGCGTTTCAACTCCTGGAAAGCCTCCACGGCAGCAGGAGCCCAGTTAGCTACATCGGAGCCCTTCTTGGTCATATCCGTCAAAGGTTTCACAATGCTAGAAAAATTAGCGATAAAACGACGGTAGAAGTTAGCGAAGCCCAAGAACTTCTGAAGACTCTTAACTGACGAGGGCTGAGTCCAATCAAGAATAGCTCGGACCTTGACTGGGTCCATCTCCACAGCAGAAGGGGAAAAAATGAACCCCAAAAAGGGAACCTTCTGTACACCAAAGAGACACTTAGAGCCCTTGACAAACAAAGAATTTTCACGCAAAATTTTAAAGACCAACCTGACCTGCTCCACATGCGAATCCCAATTATCAGAAAAAACCAAAATATCATCCAGATAAACAATCAAAAATTTATCCAGATACTCCCGGAAAATGTCATGCATAAAGGACTGAAAAACTGAAGGCGCATTGGAGAGCCCAAAAGGCATCACTAAGTACTCAAAATGACCTTCGGGCGTATTGAATGCGGTTTTCCATTCATCACCTTGCTTAATGCGCACAAGGTTGTACGCACCACGAAGGTCTATCTTGGTGAACCACTTGGCACCCTTAATCCGGGCAAACAAGTCAGACAACAGCGGCAAAGGATACTGAAATTTGACAGTGATCTTATTTAAAAGCCGATAATCAATACAAGGTCTCAAAGATCCGTCCTTTTTTGCCACAAAAAAGAATCCCGCACCAAGAGGAGAAGAAGACGGACGAATATGTCCTTTCTCCAGAGACTCCTTGATATATGAACGCATAGCGGTATGTTCAGGTACCGACAGATTAAACAGTCTTCCCTTAGGAAATTTACTGCCTGGGATCAAATCTATAGCACAGTCACAGTCCCTATGAGGAGGCAGTGCACTGGACTCAGACTCACTGAAGACATCCTGATAATCAGACAAATACTCCGGAACTTCCGAAGGCGTAGAAGAAGCAATAGACACAGGCCGGGAATCCCCATGAATACCACGACAGCCCCAACTTGAGACTGACATAGCCTTCCAGTCCAGGACTGGATTATGGGTCTGTAACCATGGCAGCCCTAAAACAACCAAATCATGCATTTTATGTAAAACCAGGAAACGTATCACCTCGCGGTGTTCAGGAGTCATGCACATGGTAACCTGTGTCCAATACTGCGGCTTATTTGCTGCCAATGGTGTAGCATCAATACCCCTAAGAGGAATAGGATTTTCTAATGGTTCAAGAGTAAAACCACAGCGCTTAGCAAATGAGAGATCCATGAGACTCAGGGCAGCACCTGAATCTACAAACGCCATGACAGGATAAGATGACAGTGAGCAAATCAAAGTTACAGACAGAATAAATTTAGGTTGCAAATTACCAACGGTGACAGGACTAACAACCTTAGCTATACGTTTAGAGCATGCTGAGATAACATGTGTAGAATCACCACAGTAGTAGCACAAGCCATTCCGGCGTCTATGAATTTTCCGCTCATTTCTAGTCAGGATTCTATCACATTGCATTAAATCAGGTGTCTGTTCAGACAACACCATGAGGGAATTTGCAGTTTTTCTATCACATTGCACCGAATTAGGTGTCTGTTCAGACAACACCATGAGGGAATTTGCGGTTTTGCGCTCCCGCAACCGCCGGTCAATTTGAATAGCCAGTGCCATAGTATCATTCAGACCTGTGGGAATGGGAAAACCCACCATAACATTCTTAATGGCTTCAGAAAGGCCATTTCTAAAATTAGCGGCCAGTGCACACTCGTTCCAATGTGTCAGCACGGACCATTTCCGAAATTTTTGGCAATACACTTCAGCCTCGTCCTGCCCCTGAGACATAGCCAGCAAGGCCTTTTCTGCCTGAATCTCAAGATTGGGTTCCTCATAAAGTAAACCGAGCGCCAGAAAAAACGCATCAAGATCAGCCAATGCCGGATCTCCTGGCGCCAGCGAAAAAGCCCAATCCTGAGGGTCGCCCCGTAAGAACGAAATAACAATTTTTACTTGCTGAGCAGAATCTCCAGATGAACAGGGTCTCAGGGACAAAAACAATTTACAATTATTCACGAAATTCCTAAACTTAAACCTGTCTCCGGAAAACAGTTCAGGAATCGGTATTTTAGGTTCTGACCTAGGATTTCTGATAACATAGTCTTGTATGCCCTGCACACGAGTAGCCAGCTGGTCCACACTTGTAATCAAGGTCTGGACATTCATGTCTGCAGCAAGCATAGCCACTCTGAGGTAAAGGGGAAGAAGAAAAAAAAAAAAACTCAGAATCTTCTTTCTTATAATCCCTCTTCTGCAATGCATTAAACATTTAATACTGGCCTGGCAAACTGTTATGACCCCAATGGCGAGGGTCTCAGAGGAACGTGGAAGTCTGCAGAGTACAAAAATCCAGCTCATAGGGCAGTGGTAACTGGGTTGACCATATATCTACTCCTAACGCCAACACTAGAAGTAGCCGGGGATCATTCCTACGTTGATTCTAGATGACACGCGCCAGCCGGAGAATCTAGCTACCCCTAGTAGAGGAAAACAAAGACCTTTCTTGCCTCCAGAGAAGGGGACCCCAAAGCTGGATAGAAGCCCCCCACAAATAATGACGGTTAGGTAAGAGGAAATGACAAACACAGAAATGAACCAGGTTTAACACAGAGAGGCCCGCTTACTGATAGCAGAATAAAGAAAGGTAACTTATATGGTCAACAAAAACCCTATCAAAATCCATACTGGAAATTCAAGAACCCCCGAACCGTCTAACGGTCCGGGGGGAGAACACCAGCCCCCCTAGAGCTTCCAGCAAAGGTCAGGATATAGATTTGGAACAAGCTGGACAAAAATACAAAACCAAAACAAATAGCAAAAAGCAAAAGGCAGACTTAGCTGATATAACTGGAACCAGGATCAGTAGACAAGAGCACAGCAGACTAGCTCTGATAACTACGTTGCCAGGCATTGAACTGAAGGTCCAGGGAGCTTATATAGCAACACCCCTAACTAACGACCCAGGTGCGGATAAAAGGAATGACAGAAAAACCAGAGTCAAAAAACTAGTAACCACTAGAGGGAGCAAAAAGCAAATTCACAACAGTCTGCCTATGGGGGTACTGCCTTATTACAGGGTCTGCCTATGGGGATCTGCCGCCTTATAACAGAGTCTGCCTATGGGAGTACTGCCTTATTACAGGGTCTGACTATGGGGGCTGCCTTTTTACAGGGTCTGACTATGGGGGCTGCCTTATTACAGGGTCTGACTATGGGGGATGCCTTATTACAGGGTCTGCCTATGGGGGTACTGCCTTATTACAGGTTCTGCCTATGGGGATCTGCTGCCTTATTACAGAGTCTGCCTATGGGGGTACTGCCTTACTACAGGGTCTGACTATGGGGGCTGCCTTATTACAGGGTCTGACTATAGGGGCTGCCTTATTACACGGTCTGACTATGGAGGCTGTCTTATTACAGGGTCTGCCTATAGGGATGCTGCCTTATTACAGGGTCTGACTATGGAGGCTGCCTTATTACAGGGTCTGCCTATAGGGATGCTGCCTTATTACAGGGTCTGACTATGGGGGGCTGCCTTATTACAGGGTCTGCCTATAGGGGGCTGCCTTATAACAGGGTCTGCCTATAGGGGTGCTGCCTTATTACAGGGTCTGACTATGGGGACTGCCTTACTACAGGGTCTGCCTATAGGAGGCTGCCTTATTACAGGGTCTGGCTATGGGGGGCTGCCTTATTACAGGGTCTGGCTATGGGGGTACTGCCTTATTACAGGGTCTGACTATGGGGGTGCTGCCTTATTACAGGGTCTGACTATGTGGGTGCTGCCTTATTACAGGGTCTAACGTACTTAAAGCTGGGTAACTAATCCAATGGGAATCAATATATAAATAGCAATTGGATGAAGATATAAAACTTAGGGTACTGTCACACTCTGCAACTTTCCAACGATCACAACCAGCGATACGACCTGGCCGTGATCGTTGGAAAGTTGTTGTGTGGTCGCTGGGGAGCTGTCACACAGACAGCTCTCCAGCGACCAACGATGCCGAAGGCCCCGGGTAACCAGGGCCGCGCTTAGTAACCCGCGCTTAGTAACCCGATGTTTACCCTGGTTACCATCGTAAAAGTAAAAAAAACCAAACACTACATACTCACCTTCTGCTGTCTGTCAGGTCCCTTGCCGTCTGCTTCCCGCTCTGACTGAGTGCCGCCGAAAAGTGAAAGCAGAGCGCAGCGGTGACGTCACCGCTGTGCTCTGCTCTTACTTTCCGGCCGGCAGCCAGTCAGAGCGGGAAGCAGACGGCAAGGGACCTGACAGACAGCAGAAGGTGAGTATGTAGTGTTTGTTTTTTTTAACTTTTACGATGGTAACCAGAGTAAACATCGGGTTACTAAGCGCGGCCCTGCGTTTAGTAACCCGATGTTTACCCTGGTTACAAGCGAACGCATCGTTGGATCGGTGTCACACACACCGATCCAACGATGACAGCGGGAGATCCAGTGACGAAAGAAAGTTCCAAACGATCTGCTACGACGTACGATTCTCAGCAGGGTCCCTGATCGCTGCTGCGTGTCAGACACAGCGATATCGTATGGATATCGCTGGAACATCACGGATCGTACCGTCGTAGCGACAAAAGTGCCACTGTGAGACGGTAGCCTTAACCTTTATTAGGTAGAGGTAAAATCAATTCACATATAACATATACAAAACAGGGGGAAGGGAAGGGCCCTTGTGCATGTGTGAACCCAAACCAAAACAGAATAGGGAACGGGAAAAAGAAGGAACAAATAAAGTTTATTGACAGGGTTGGCTGATCTCCAAACCTTTAACTATAGATAGGTAAATAGAAGAATCATACTGGATGCACTCATCCTTACAAGTTACCATTGCAAACTATGAGTATGACGACCATTAGCCTCTTATGAATCATCCACAAGTATGCCACCTTCTATCACTCTTATGCAAATATGAAACCATCCAAGGTGTACCAACTCCTTCTACCCAGGCTTATATATTCAGTATTAACACAAGGAAAACAGAGTACATACACTCACGGGCCACTTTATTAGGTACACCATGCTAGTAACGGGTTGGACCCCCTTTTGCCTTCAGAACTGCCTCAATTCTTCGTGGTATAGATTCAACAAGGTGCTGGAAGCATTCCTCAGAGATTTTGGTCCATATTGACATGATGGCATCACACAGTTGCCGCAGATTTGTCGGCTGCACATCCCAAAGATGCTCCATACAAGGCAGGATGGATCCATGCTTTCATGTTGTTTACGCCAAATTCTGACCCTACCATCCGAATGTCGCAGCAGAAATCGAGACTCATCAGACCAAGCAACGTTTTTCCAATCTTCTACTGTCCAATTTCGATGAGCTTGTACAAATTGTAGCCTCAGTTTCCTGTTCTTAGCTGAAAGGAGTGGTACCCGGTGTGGTCTTCTGCTGCTGTAGCCCATCTGCCTCAAAGTTCGACGCACTGTGCGTTCAGAGATGCTCTTAGGCCTACCTTGGTTGTAACGGGTGGCGATTTGAGTCACTGTTGCCTTTCTATCAGCTCGAACCAGTCTGCCCATTCTCCTCTGACCTCTGGCATCAACAAGGCATTTCTGCCCACAGAACTGCCGCTCACTGGATTTTTTTTCTTTTTCGGACCATTCTCTGTAAACCCTAGAGATGGTTGTGCGTGAAAATCCCAGTAGATCAGCAGTTTCTGAAATACTCAGACCAGCCCTTCTGGCACCAACAACCATGCCACGTTCAAAGGCACTCAAATCACCTTTCTTCCCCATACTGATGCTCGGTTTGAACTGCAGGAGATTGTCTTGACCATGTCTACATGCCTAAATGCACTGAGTTGCCGCAATGTGATTGGCTGATTAGAAATTAAGTGTTAACAAGAAGTTGGACAGGTGTACCTAATAAAGTGGCCAGTGAGTGTATATCACCAACACATCAACTTAAAAAAAATAATTTTTATTAAACATTTAGTATAATTACATATAACAAGAAAATACAGAGAGGAACAACAATTGAGCACTCAAGGAAAGGAGCACTGCTCCATTAGTAAGACTTGGCATAGCATGTGTCCATATATAGAAAACAGTTCCATTACTGCTGGTGCTTTAACATAGAAAAGGTCAAGCTTGCATCCAAAGGTACACATGTATTGAAAGCACCACCCAGTTCTCAATAACATATCTCACTCACATCAATGCTTACCCATTGTAAGTCCAAGAAGGTGCAGTGGTCCGCCCTATGACCCCTGACGCGCGTTTCGCGTTTGGTGGCTTTCTCAAAGGGGATATCCTAGTATGTACCTGTGTGTCATCTGCTCCTGTATATAGTATATATCTGTGTGTCATCTCCTCCTGTATATAGTATATACGTGTGTCATCTCCCCTGTATATAGTATATATCTGTGTGTCATCTCCCCTGTATATAGTATATACTGTACCTGTATGTCATCTCCTCCTGTAAATAGTATATACCTGTGTGTCATCTCCCCTGTATATAGTATATATGTGTGTGTCATCTCCCCTGTATATAGTATATACTGTACCTGTATGTCATCTCCTCCTGTATATAGTATATACCTGTGTGTCATCTCCCCTGTATATAGTATATATGTGAGTGTCATCTCCCCTGTATATAGTATATACCTGTGTGTCATCTACTCCTGGATATAGTATATATCTGTGTGTCATCTCCTCCTGTATTAGACCTCGTTCACACGTTATTTGCTCGGTATTTTTACCTGAGTATTTGTAAGCTAAATTGGCAGCCTGATAAATCCCCAGCCAACAGGAAGCCCTCCCCCCTGGCAGTATATATTAGTTCACACATACACATAATAGACAGGTCATGTGACTGACAGCTGCCGTATTTCCTATATGGTACATTTGTTGCTCTTGTAGTTTGCCTGCTTATTAATCAGATTTTTATTTTTGAACGATAATACCAGACTTGTGTGTGTTTTAGGGCGAGTTTCATGTGTCAAGTTGTGTGTGTTGAGTTGCGTGTGGTGACATTAGCGACTTTTGTGAGATGAGTTTTGTGTGACGACATGCGTGTAGCAACTTTTTGTGTGTTGCGTTGCATGTGACAGGTTAGTGTAGCAAGTTGTGTGCAGCAAGTTTTGCGCATGGCGAGTTTTGCACATGGCGAGTTTTATGTGTGGTGCGTTTTGAGTATGTGCAAGTTTTGTGAGGCAACTTTTGCATGTGGCAATTTTTCCACGTGTGCAAGTTTTGCGTGTGGTGAGTTTTCCATGAGGTGAGTTTTGCACGTGTGGTGAGTTTTGCGTGAGCCTAGTTTTGCATGTGGCGAGTTTTGCGCGTGGCGAGTTTTGAGTGGCGACTTTTGTGTTTTGACTTTTATGTGGCGAGGTTGGTGTATGTGTGGTGAAATGTGTGCTGAGGGTGATATGTGTTCAAGCATGTGGTAGTGTGTGGCGCATTTTGTGTGTGTGTTCATATCCCCGTGTGTGGTGAGTATCCCATGTCGGGGCCCCACCTTAGCAACTGTACGGTATATACTCTTTGGCGCCATCGTTCTCACTCTTTAAGTCCCCCTTGTTCACATCTGGCAGCTGTCAATTGGCCTCCAACACTTTTCCTTTCACTTTTTCCCCATTATGTAGATAGGGGCAAAACTGTTTGGTGAATTGGAACGCGTGGGGTTAAAATTTCGCCTTCACAACATAGCCTATGACGCTCTCGGGGTCCAGACGTGTGACTGTGCAAAATTTTGTGGCTGTAGCTACGACGGTGCAGATGCCAATCCCGGACATACACACATACACACACACATTCAGCTTTATATATTAGATTATCTTCAGTAACAGCGCGGTCATCTGCTGAGGTTCTCCTCTACTATTATGGCGAGTCACCAAGTTGTAATCAAGGTTACCTGGTTAGGGGCCCACTCAGAAGCTTTGCCCCCTGAACCAAAACCCTAGCTACGCTTCAGATCAGGATCGAATCATCAGACATTTGAATGGTCTGGACAGGGGCCCGCTTCTCAGGGCTTTTACTCAGTCCTCAACGCCGGCACCCGAGACATACCTTGGTTACCATGTCTCTCAAATCTGGGCAATATAGCAGATGCTGGAAAAACCTGTATGTTTTATAGCATCCGAAGTGGGTGCCCCTCTCATGGGCTTCATGGGTAGCCACCAGCCTCAGTGGCATGGGAATGAGTATCTGTTCTTGGTACTGCAACTGTGATTGTAAATAGACAGTTTGACACAAAAGCCCCTGGATACACTCAGCTTATCGCACTGTCTCAGCGTCTTCTGGCTTTCTAGGGTCAAACAGGCCTGCTTTTCAGGCTGATGCCAGACCTTGATCCTGACCCACTCTTTCACTCTCTGTAGGTCGGGACAGTCATCCTGGACTTTTACCCAATCAGCCAAGGTCTTCCCTAACACCATCAACATCCCAGAAGCCACCCTACTGGATTGTGCCAAGTGCCGGAATGCAGGTAATCGGCTAAGATTCAGAGTTTCAGTGTTCTCCAGCTCCTCATCGACATCCTTAATTGGCGACCCTCTGGAAACTCAGTAGAGTGGATCAGCATTGCCGTTCTCTCTTCTAGATCAGAATGCGATATTGGTACTTGGAAAAGAGAGCCATTCACCTCTGTTCAAGAGCTACTAATTTGTGATTCTGCAGGTGCGCTAAAGGGTAATTGGGTCACGATCCATTGTTGGATTTGTGGCAGCTCTGGTTCCACTTTGTTTAAATGCAGCTTTTTTTCCCTTCAGTCCATCAGGGGTTAATGTCAATTCCCCCACCCCCGCTGGCAGTCTGGTGTAACTGCATTGTTGCTGGGTCAGCTGATGTGGTGGTGACTCCCACCATCCTTTAAATGGTCACCTGATGCATTACTTGACTGTTGGTAATAGAGCAATCTTCAGTGACCAAGCCTGAGTGAGGAGCTCTCTGGGTGCAGTGGGGCTTCTGCTGGGTTCATTAACCTGGTGCCTTTATTCTGCTGTGCGGTGCTTTGCAGCAGAGAAAGTTAAGTGTTTATTTCCTCGTCCCTTTTGTCACTATCCCCCATGTGTTAATATCTGCAGTGGTGAGGCTAGTGCTCCTTGCCAACCAGTCCATTAGCCAGAGCAGTGTGAGGTGACAACTAGGGATGAGGTATCCTGATGGCGGTGGGGGGAAGGATCCACTTAGAGCATTAGGGGAGTGCACGGACAGGCTCAGGCTTGAGCTCAGGGGTGTCCCTTCCTTCATTTCCCTATTGGTAGGCCCTTCCTCCCCCTTTTTGATCCTGCTGTTGGTGTGTTGTGCCATCTGCTTACCGACCACCCGTTGGGTCGCAATATGTATCGTGACATATTGTCCATCGTTAAGGTCTCTTTGGCACATGTCAGGTACTCTGCAAACTTTTCAGTCATGGTCCATGCCAGTGCTAAAAGTTCCAACTTACAGGAGCTATAGTTGTGGGGGTAGCACTCCTACTCCCTCAGAGACCAGCTGCCGTAAGCAATTACTCTCTTGCGTTCATGTAGAACTTGAGATAGTACATCCCCCAGATCATGTAAACTCTCATCAGTGTACAACAAGAATGGAGCATCGAACCGCACATATGCCAGAACCCGAGCTTTGCAGAGCCTTCTTCATTGTTTCAAAGGCTTTTTTCTGCCATGGGCCCCACTCGATGAGTCGAGTCTTGGGCCCCCCTGCCATGCCCCTCAGTACTTTGTTTATCAGGAGAGCCAAGTGAGCAAACTTGGGAATAAATCTTCAATAGTATCCGGCAAGACTTAGAAAAGCTTGCACCTCCTGGAGGCTATTTGGCCAAGGCTAATTCTGGACGGTCAAAAACACAAGGCCTGCACCCCAAGAAAATCAAAGGATGGTGCAGAGAAAGTCACTATAGGTGCCAGAGTTAAATAGACATTCATATAGAAGCTAAACACCACAACAAGTAAAAGTAGCAAAAGATTTTATTGACAACAATATACCAACAACAAAAAAGTATTGTAGGGATATGACAGAGTGAACCATTAGTAGATGGCACCACAGAAACCAGAACCCAGTCAGACATAAGCTATAATGAAAGAGAAACACTCACAGGCTCCAAATAGTAGCTCCCCGGACGGTGGCATCACAGAACTCCAGCACCCACTCAGGTATTATACTTATATCTACTTATGACCTCAATGGTTTCAGTTTGCTTTCAACTGAAGGGATGGTTTACAGCCTCTCGTATACATCCTCACTATTTGTGAATATGCACTACTATTTGGAGCCTGTGAGTGTTTCTCTTTCATTATAGCTTATGTCTGACTGGGTTCTGGTTTCTGTGGTGCCATCTACTAATGGTTCACTCTGTCATATCCCTACAATACTTTTTTGTTGTTGGTATATTGTTGTCAATAAAATCTTTTGCTACTTTTACTTGTTGTGGTGTTTAGCTTCTATATGAATGTCTAATTCTGGACGGTGCAGCTTCTGCAGGTGATCCTCGAAGGAGGTCCTGAACACCTCCACATCGTCCAAGTAAAAGTGTATTAATACTGACACGAAGTTGAGGTCACCCAGACAGTGCTCCATCAACCGCTGGAATGTCCCCGGGACATGAGGCAGGCTGAGCGGCATCCGGCTGAACTCCCATGGGTAGGATGAAAGCCATCTTCGCCTTGTCTTTGTTGGTCACCATTACCTGCCAGTATCCGCTGGCCAGGTCAAGAGTCAAGGAAAACTTAGCATGACTCAGGGCTCATAATGACTCTTTGATCTACAGAAGAGGATAAGGTATTGTGCAATCAATGAGAGCAGGCAAAGCTGATGATAGTTGTAGTCAGCGACCGATATGTGGCTAATTAAATAAATACGTTAAAAAAAGGTGTGTAGGCTCCCAAGTATTTTTCATATCCAGCAGAGGGAGAGCCATCCGCTGGGGGCTGATATTAGTAATCTGGGAAAGGGGCCACTAGCTTTAAATGTTCCCAGGTTGTTATTAACAGCCTACAGCTGTTTACTTAGCCTTTACTGGTTAGTTTACAGGGGAACATTTCATTAACATGTCAGTAGGAATCTCTGCTACACAACACAGGACCTGTGCATCTATACATGTGTAGTCTGTTTTGCCCTGCACCAAACCCTTTAATCCAGCATGCATAGGTCTTTCACTTGCAAGTCATCAGCTTCATCACTCATCTCTACGGCATCTAGGTAAAATGGACTGCGCATATTTGGACAGCATTCAGGATGCAGCTGTGAGTGATGAAGCCGGTGACTTGGAACGGACAACAGGACCGATGCATGTACACCAGAAATTAATTCCTTTTGCGAGGTGATCAGCTTAGGCTATGTTTGCATGTGCATTAACCATTAGATACAACAAATCCAGCAACAATCCATTAACAAAAAAGTTGGGCAGACTACTGGACCTGTGAATATAGCCTGATGTCTAGTTTTGGAAACTAATTTTTGAATTCCCTTTTATGGAATATTATGCAGAAGACACTCAGCAATCACAAAGATTGGAAAGTAGATACAAAGACAATTGATATTACGGTAAACTGTGCTATGTGTCCTTTCTTCCGTAGTGGTGCTGTGGAGGAATTAAAAACTTATTAAACACTTACTACCTGGTTCCAATACAGATTATTCATCTGCCGAAAGTGCAACAGAGGGATGTTGTATGGCAAATTCTAATAAGGGGGCACTTCTAACAAAAAGGTATTGTCAAGTACTGTGAAGTACCTCTATGCCATAATGACAGCAGATGCAAACTAGTATACTGGTGTGTGAAAAAAATGGATAAATAATATGCTATAATAGGTATATTGTATCCTGTGCAACACATGTTAAGAGTCATAGAATCATAGAATGTTAGAGTTGGAAGGGACCTCCAGGGTCATCGTTTGAAACCCCCTGCTCAATTCAGGATTTACTAAACCAACTCAGAAAGATACAGCCTCTGTATGAAGCCTTCCATTGAAGGAGAACTCACCACCTCCTCATGGCAGCCTGTTCCACTCATTGATCACCCTCACTGTCAAAAAGTTTATTCTAATACCTAATCTGTATCTTCTTTCAGTTTCATCCCATTGCTTCTCATGTTTCCTTGTGCAAATGAGAATAAGGATGATCCCTCTACATTGTGACAGATCTTCAGATATTTGTAGACTGCTATTTAGTCTCCCCTTAGCCTTCTTTTTTGCAAGCTAAACATTCCCAGATCCTTTAACTGTTCCTCGTAAAACATACTTTGCAGTCCACTCATCATCCTGGTAGCTCTTCTCTAAACTTGCTCCAGTTTTTCAATGTCTTTTTTTTAAATGTGCTGCCCAGAACTAAAATAGCGCAACTCACCACGCGACTTCTGTCGCCCTCCATGTGCGTGGACACACTCAGGATTCCTTATCGCATCCAGGCTTTTTTGAAAACTCTTTTGGAACCAGTTTTGACAGGATATACGTATTTCCCAGTATACCAGTATAATTGTTATGCTGAAAGTCCGGATGTGGACCGAAAACGTTAAACTTTTGTCTATATGGATGCACATTGAATAAATAACTATCCACGCTAAAGTTCTTCTTGAGTGCCAAGTTTCTCTATTGTTCGTTTTGTTTGCAGAACTAAAATAGTATTACAGATGAGGCCTGACCAAGGAGGAGTAGAGGGAAATAATTACTTCATGTGATCTAGACTCTATGCTTCTCTTAATACATGCTAGAACTGTGTCTAACTTTTTTGCTTCTGCATCACACTGTTGACTCATATGCAGTCTGTGATCTATTAGTATACCCGTCTTTTTCACACGTGCTGTTGCTTAGTTCCATTCCTCCTATTCTGCAGATGTAATTTTCATTTTTCTTGTCCAGATGTAGAATCTTGCATTTCTCCCTGTTAAATACTATTCTTTTAATCTGCATTTCTAGCTACATATTTAGAAGGTAACCTAATTTTTCAGCCGTAACTTCGCAAATTGTACTAAGGCAATGCTGGCATTTTTTTTGTAGAATGTAGTCATAAGAAAAGTTACTTGTGAGAGTGTAGCTTTTAGGAAAACAATTTAACTGTATGGATAGCAGTAGTAATGTTATCCATTTCCAATCCGCAAAGACCACGTGTGCTGTCTATAAGTCTAGCAAGCTACAAATTGTCCGAGCAGAATACAAATGAATTCTGAGTGATTGTTTTGGATAGAAAATCCCAGAGCACCTGCTCCTGAAGCCAAGAAAAGTCATCTTAAATGAAGCAATTGTGTGAAGTGAACTGCAAGGAGAGTGAAAAGAAAGGGCAACCAAATGAAAAAAGACTATAATTCAAAGAGGAGTTTATCTTTCATAGGTATAACAAATGAATTCACTATTGTAGCACAATGGTGTATATGAAGAAATGGAACTAGGACATTTTTATTACCAATTTAGAATTTTCAAATTAAGATCTAATCATGAGGTGAATTAATTTATATTTATAAAGACTTGTACCCCTAGAGTATAAATGCGGGTACTGCAGGGTACATAGATTTTGCTTGTTTTTAACATAAAAAATGATTTTATTATACTTACTGTAATTCATGAATATCATCTTGTCAAAAAATGTATTAGTTTCTTTGACTTTGAGATCTTTGTTTGTTATTTTAGCTTGTATAGGAACAATCTACCTTTTTGTTAGTTTTTAATCTAAAAAAAAGTGCAATATTTTATCTCTAAGGCTGCCGTCGCACTAGCAGCATTTGGTCAGTATTTTACCTCAGTATTTGTAAGCCAAAACCAGGAGTGGGTGATAAATGCAGAAGTGGTGCATATGTTTCTATTATACTTTTCCTCTAATTGTTCCACTCCTGGTTTTGGCTTACAAATACTGATGTAAAATACTGACCAAATACTGCTTGTGTGACGGCAGCTATATATAATGCTATATGTACAGTATGTGTGTATATATATATATATATATATATATATATATATATATATATATATATATATATACAGGTCCTTCTCAAAAGATTAGCATATAGTGTTAAATTTCATTATTTACCATAATGTAATGATTACAATTCATATATTATAGATTCATTATCCACCAACTGAAATTTGTCAGGTCTTTTATTGTTTTAATACTGATGATTTTGGCCTACAACTCCTGATAACCCAAAAAACCTGTCTCAATAAATTAGCATATCAAGAAAAGGTTCTCTAAATGACCTATTACCCTAATCTTCTGAATCAACTAATTAACTCTAAACACATGCAAAAGATACCTGAGGCTTTTAAAAACTCCCTGCCTGGTTCATTACTCAAAACCCCCATCATGGGTAAGACTAGCGACCTGACAGATGTCAAGAAGGCCATCATTGACACCCTCAAGCAAGAGGGTAAGACCCAGAAAGAAATTTCTCAACAAATAGGCTGTTCCCAGAGTGCTGTATCAAGGCACCTCAATGGTAAGTCTGTTGGAAGGAAACAATGTGGCAGAAAACGCTGTACAACGAGAAGAGGTGACCGGACCCTGAGGAAGATTGTGGAGAAGGACCGATTCCAGACCTTGGGGAACCAGAGGAAGCAGTGGACTGAGTCTGGTGTGGAAAGGCGTGTGCAGGAAATGGGCTACAGGTGCCGCATTCCCCAGGTAAAGCCACTTTTGAACCATAAACAGCGGCAGAAGCGCCTGACCTGGGCTACAGAGAAGCAGCACTGGACTGTTGCTAAGTGGTCCCAAGTACTTTTTTCTGATGAAAGCAAATTTTGCATGTCATTCGGAAATCAAGGTGCCAGAGTCTGGAGGAAGACTGGGGAGAAGGAAATGCCAAAATGCCTGAAGTCCAGTTTCAAGTACCCACAGTCAGTGATGGTGTGGGGTGCCATGTCAGCTGCTGGTGTTGGTCCACTGTGTTTCATCAAGGGCAGGGTCAATGCAGCTAGCTATCAGGAGATTTTGGAGCACTTCATGCTTCCATCGGCTGAAATGCTTTATGGAGATGAAGATTTCATTTTTCAGCATGACCTGGCACCTGCTCACAGTGCCAAAACCACTGGTAAATGGTTTACTGACCATGGTATTACTGTGCTCAATTGGCCTGCCAACTCTCCTGACCTGAACCCCATAGAGAATCTGTGGGATATTGTGAAGAGAAAGTTGAGAGACGCAAGACCCAACACTCTGGATGAGCTTAAGGCCGCTATTGAAGCATCCTGGGCCTCCATAACATCTCAGCAGTGTCACAGGCTGATTGCCTCCATGCCACGCCGCATTGAAGCAGTCATTTCTGCCAAAGGATTCCTGACCAAGTATTGAGTGCATAACTGAACATTATTATTTGATGGTTTTTTTGTTTGTTATTAAAAAACACTTTTATTTGATTGGACGGGTGAAATATGCTAATTTATTGAGACAGGTTTTTTGGGTTATCAGGAGTTGTAGGCCAAAATCATCAGTATTAAAACAATAAAAGACCTGACAAATTTCAGTTGGTGGATAATGAATCTATAATATATGAAAGTTTAATTGTAATCATTACATTATGGTAAATAATGAAATTTAACACTATATGCTAATTTTTTGAGAAGGACCTGTATATATATACAGCTCTGGCAAAAATTAAGAGACCACTGCAAAATGTTCCGTTTGTCTGATCTTTCTCTTTATAGGTATACTAGGTGGCCCGTGCGAAATTTTCGCACATTGGTTGTCGGGGGCACAGGCAATTTCAGGAAAATCAAGCTGGTCAAATGTTAATGTATTTAATGAGATAATGAACACAGAGAGGAATATATATATATATATATATATATATATATATATATGGATTGGTAATACAATAAATTGGTTTGATAAGTAGAGGCTAAAAAATATCTTGAGGTTGTGGTGCCACCTGCAGGTTATTGTCTTTTTCTGCAGGTTTCTGAAAATGAATGTTTAAACTGTATTTATTGATCAAATCGTGAATGTGTGGTTTGTTTGTGTCTTTTCTTGCTGAAGGGGGCAAGTTTACCTTTCAAATGGTGTATTATTTGTGTGTGGGGCGAAGTAATCACCGAAAAAGCAGTGCATGTTTACAAATGTATTTGCATATGTGACTCACCTGCATTGAAGTTTGAAATCCTCGAATTTGTCTGAAATAGGCTGGGCAAGCACTTCGGCAAGCTCGAAAGACCCCAAGGAAAATGCCACCTGCAGGTAATTTGACCTTTGAAATGGTGTATCATTTGTGTGTGTCGGTGGAGTATAAACGGAGCAAGTGTGAAATTGAATAGGCAGTGCATGTTTACAAATGTGTTTGCATATGTGACTCACCTGCAGTGAAGTGTGCAATCCTCCAATGTGCCTGAAATCGGCTTGGCAAGGATTTCAGCAAGCTGGAAAGCCCCCAAGGCAAGTGTTAGGATTTTGTTTGTGATGTCTGTAAGCAGCCTTGTGGTAGTGTGCTTTGGGGTAGTGTGGTGCCACCTGCAGGTCATTTTTTGCTTACTGCAGATTTCTGAAAATTAATGTTTAAAAGGTATTTTGTGATCACATTGTGGATGTGTGGTTTGTTTGGCTATTTTCTTGCTGAAGGGGGCAAGTTTACCTTTCAAGTGGTGTATCATTTGTGTGTGTGGGTGCAGTATGAACGGAGATACAAAGTAATCACCGAAAAATAGTGTTTAGAAAAAATATATAAGGATTTTTGAGGAAAATGTAAATTGTTTATTTATTCTATAAACTTCTGACAACATGTCTCCAAATTTCCGAGCAATAAATTTTGATTTTTTTTTTCTGAAAGGGAGAAATGGTCAAAATAATAAAAACAACAGTGCCTTCAGACCTCAAATAATGCAAGGAAAACAAAGTTCATTATCATTTCGAAACAACAATACTAATGTTTTAACTCAGGAAGAGTTCTTAAATCAATATTTTGTGGAATAACCATGATTTTTATCACAGCTATCATACATTTGGCATGCTTTCCACCAGTCTTTCACACTGCTTCTGGCGCAAAAATTTAAGCAGTTCTTCTTTGTTTGATGGCTTGTGACTATCCATAATCCTCTTGATTACATTTCAGAGGTTTTCAATGGAGTTCAGGTCTGGAGATTGGGCTGCCCATGACAAGGTTTGATGTGATGGTCTCTTAATTTTTGCCAGAGCTATATATATATATATATATATATATATATATATATATATATATATATATATATATATATATATATATATATATATACACACACACACATATATATTGTAACAGGGTCACTGGCAATGTATGTGAGGGGAAATATGTATCATGAAGATTGCTATCTTCTGTGATGTGAATATCAAGAAATTTCTCTCCAGCATGTTTTTTGTGATTACAGTGGGTACGGAATGTATTTATACCCCTTTAAATTTTTCACTCTTTGTTTCATTGCAGCCATTCGGTAAATTAAAAAAAGTTCATTTTTTTTCACATTAATGTACATTCTGCACTGAAGAAAAAAACAGAAATGTAGAAATTTTTGCAAATTTAATATAAAAGAAAAACTGAAATATCACATGGTCATAAGTATTCAGACACTCATATTTAAGTCATATGCTGTTCATTTCCTTGTGATCCTCCTTGAGATGGTTCTACTCCTTCATTGGAGTCCAGCTGTATTTAATTAAACTGATAGGACTTGATTTGGAAAGGCGCACACCTGTATATATAAAGGTACCTTCACACGAAGCGACGCTGCAGCGATAGCGACAACGATGCCGATCGCTGCAGCGTCGCTGTTTGATCGCTGGGGAGCTGTCACACAGACCGCTCTCCAGCGACCAACGATGCCGAGGCCCCCGGGTAACCAGGGTAAACATCGGGTTGCTAAGCGCAGGGCCGCGCTTAGTAACCCGATGTTTACCCTGGTTACCAGCGTAAAAGTAAAAAAAACAAACAGTACATGCTCACCTGCGCGTCCCCCAGCCTCTGCTTCCTGACACTGACTGAGCTCCGGCCCTAACAGCACAGCGGTGACGTCACCGCTGTGCTTTCACTTTCAGTTTAGGCGCTCAGTCAGTGTCAGGAAGCAGAGGCTGGGGGACGCGCAGGTGAGCATGTACTGTTTGTTTTTTTTACTTTTACGCTGGTAACCAGGGTAAACATCGGGTTACTAAGTGCGGCCCTGCGCTTGGTAACCCGATGTTTACCCTGGTTACCAGTGTAAAACATCGCTGGTATCGTTGCTTTTGCTTTCAAACACAACGATACACAGCGATCGGACGACCAAATAAAGTTCTGGACTTTATTCAGCGACCAGCGACATCACAGCAGGATCCTGATCGCTGCTGCGTGTCAAACGAAACGATATCGCTAGCGAGGACGCTGCAACGTCACGGATCGCTAGCGATGTCGTTTCGTGTGAAGGTACCTTAAGACCTCACAGCTCGCAGTGCATGTCAGAACAAATGAGATTCATGAGGTCAAAAGGAACTAGCCAAGGAGCTCAGAGACAGAAATGTGGCAAGGCACAGATCTGTTCAAGGTTACAACAGAATTTCTGCAGTACTCAAGGTTCCTAGGAGCACAGTGGCCTCCATAATCCTTAAATGGAAGACGTTTGGGACCACCAGAAGTCTTCCTAGTCCTGGCCGTCCAGCCAAACTGAGCAATAATGGGAGAAGAGCCTTGGTGAGAGAGGTAAAGAAGAACCCCAAAATCACTGTGGCTGAGCTCCAGAGATGCAGTAGAGAGATGGGAGAAAGTTCCACAAAGTCACCTATCACTGCAGCCCTCCACCAGTCGGGCCTTTATGGCAGAGTGGCGCGACGGAAGCTTCTCCTCAGTGCAAGACATATGAAAACCTGCATAGAGTTTGCTAAAAAACACATGAAGGACTCCAAGACTATGAGAAATAAGATTTTCTGGTCTGATGAGATGAAGATAGACCTTTTTGGTGATAATTCTAAGCGGTACGTGTGGAAAAAAACAGGCACTGCTCATCATCTGCCCAATACAATCCCAAAAGTGAAACATGGTGGTGGCAGCATCATGCTTGGGTGGTGCTTTTCAGATGCAGGGACAGGATGACTGGCTGTCATTGAAGGAAACATAAATGCGGCCAAATACAGAGATATCTTGGAAGAAAACCTCTCCCAGAGTGCTCTGGACCTCAGACTTGGCCGAAGGTTCACCTTCCAACAAGACAATGACCCTAAGCACACAGCTAAAATAACAAAGGAGTGGTTTCAGAACCACTCTTTACTGGCCCAGCCAGAGCCCTGACCTAAACCCAATTGAGCATCTCTGGAGAGACTTGAAAATAGCTGTCCACCAACGTTCACCATCCAACCTGATGGAACTGGAAAGGATCTGCAAGGGAGAATGGCAGAGGATCCCCAAATTCAGGTGTGAAAAACTTATTGAATCATTCCCAAGAAGACTCATTGCTGTACTAGCTCAAAAGGTGCTTCTACTCAATACTGAAAGGGTCTGAATACTTATGACCATGTGATATTTCAGTTTTTCTTTTTTTTTAAATTTGCAAAATTTATTACATTTCTGTTTTTTTCAGTCAAGATGAGGTGCAGAGTGTGCATTATTAATGAGAAAAAAAGTGAACTTTTTTGAATTTACCAAATGGCTGCAATTAAACAAAGAGTGAAAAATGTAATGGTGTCTGAATAATTTCTGTACCCACTGTAGATGTAAGAAAAGGGCAGGACAGCTAGTTACCATATCTCCACCCCAAGAGTGTGGTTCAGAAAGCTAAATATCAAGCCTCTGAATTTTTTTCTCTGTCTGTGGGTTTGGAGGCAAGAGAGCTCCAGAGAAGTGTGCAACTGTGCTAGACTCTGTTGATTGTACCCTGAGAGGACGGATTCCCGCAGGCCTAAGGACTGTGTTATACATTATAGTTTTGTTTCCCGGTTTTGCCAGAAAGGCCATGTTTATTTGGTTGAATCCTGCACTGGTTTATGCTGTGATTCAAATAAACCTGCAAAAGAAACGTTCCTGCGTCTACCTCTGTGAGCAGCTGAGTGAGTCGACCTATCAAAAATTAAACTATTAACGCTTCTAATTCTGAAAGCATAGTTACATAGTTACATAGTTATTAAGGTTGAAGGAAGACTTTAAGTCCATCTAGTTCAACCCATAGCCTAACATAACATATCCTAACATGTTGATCCAGAGGAAGGCAAAAAAAACCCATGTGGCAAAGAGTAAGCTCCACATTGGGGAAAAAAAATTCCTTCCCGACTCCACATACGGCAATCAGACTAGTTCCCTGGATCAACACCCTATCAAGGAATCTAGTGCATATACCCTGTAATGGAGCGCCCCCACACCGCCGCAGGGCCTAGGGGTACCCGGAGCCGGGCCTCTAGGTCTCAGTCCTGGGGTTGTCACGGTGGCTAGACCCGGTCCGTGGCCCTGTCTGTCAGTGGGGGACGTCCGGTGAAATAAGAGGTGTTGTAACGGTGCAGTTGTGGGGTGCAGGTCGCGATAAATAACAAGGACACCAGGTTGCAGTCTCTTTACCTCTTTACTGAAGATCTCTGAGTCCTCAATCCAGAATACGGCTCACCAGGCTGCGCAAGTCCGGCCGGTCCAATGGCACTTCCAGAGTTCTCTTCACAGGAGGAAATCTGTGCCTTCCCCCTAGCGCTATGTGTTGTAGTCCTTCCCTGCTGTGCTTACGGAAAGTACCCCACAACTGTTGTGTCTGTTTCTGGTGTTCCCTCACAACTCGATTAAATGATGTTCTGCTAATCCTCCGTCCCTCCCTGAGGTTCGGGTAGGAACGGCACCCGTTTGACGGGTAGGCCTGGAGTTCTTCCGGGACCCTAGAGACGCCCCTCTCCCACAATTGCCTCCCAAGACTTCATAGGTGATTTGAGTTAGACAGCCCGCCTGAGACTGACTGTCCTGCCGCTGTTTGGAGTATTGCTTGAAGCTGAATGTTATTCTACTCCCTCGGCGTTCCGGCCACCGGTAGTGCGCCTCAGTAGGATGTTGCTTCGGTCTTACAGCACGACTCCTACTGGTATTTCTCCTTTGCGTGATCCCGTTTCTCACTCAGCACAATCTATCTCTCTTCTAATCCTTTCTTGGGTACCGCCGCTACCCGGAGCAGGCACGGTCCCGTTACGTTCGTTCTCGTTGCCAAGCCTCTGTCAGGATCCCACCCCTGACAGAGACCCTACTGTATCTTCCCCTACAACACCCTCTGCCACAAGGTGTTGCCTGGTTCCAACCCAGTCAGCTTTCTGATCTAACTTCCTGCCTGACCCCCAGTTTACCCACTATGGTGGGGAGTGGCCTAATGAATAGCACCCTTAGCTCCCCCCGGAGGCCCGGCTGTGAAATGTATTGGTGTCTGTGATACCTGATCAGATGAACTCCTTCAGTGCCATCGGACGCACCATAGCTCCCCATAGTGGCGGAGCCACAGTACTGCAACGACCAGGACTCTGGGGCGCTGCACTCCCCCCTGGTTAAACACAGTACTCCGGGACTGGGAAGAAAACAACAATACAAGTTTAGCAAAAAGAAATACAATTTTTGTTGAGTGCAAATAACAATACGTATACTTGAACAAGCTTCCCTTTATGGGAGGTGAGGACACTTGAACGTTACAAAACATGGTTAAACATTAAACATTATAAATTACAGGCTATAAATAACTCCTGTTACCCAACCGGGTATTCTACTAAGTGCAAAAATTGCTGAACAATACTTTAACATTGTCTTTAAGGACATACACTCTGTATCCACCAAAGACCTTCCTATAATCACATTATAAGGTAAGTTAACTTTTTCATTCCCCTTCTTTAAATCTGCAGGACCGCCTGTCCTATCGGCACCAGACCTACTGCCTCTCCTTTCGGTTACAGGACCGCCCCGTTCAACCAGGGCCTACTGCCTTTTCAACTTCTATACACAGTACAGATCATAACATTACTTTCAGTTTTAGAAGCACTGAGCCATCTACGTATGGCTCTTAGGAGGACTCTCTACCTAACCCCTACGGGTTCACTTTCTGTCCTCTGTAACACATTATTAACTCTTTCTTTACAATAACCAACTTACTATGGAGGACTCAGGGTTTACCTTCTATCCCCACTTTCTATCAACATTATCAATCATTCCTTTTCTTCCGAGAAACATCATCATCATTTCTTCACAATTAACTGGTTGGATACATATAACTTTCTCATGTACACATTATCATTACTTTCTTTCATCAAACATTATTGCTACCCGTCTTAAAGCAATATCACCGTTTAAATGCAACAATTGAACATCCCCTTTAAGAAGGGACCAAGTCTCTATGAGGTAGCATTTCTTCTCAAGCTACCAGTCCTTACTCAGCAAAGGTTCCAGTGTGGTATCTTCACAAAGAGTCCTTTCTTCATATAGAACCAGTAGGGAGCACCTTTAAGAAGGTGCAAACTATTTACAAGAAGTTTGTATCATGCATTGTTCATGATTCAGCAGTTTTTATAACATTGTGGAACAAAAAAGCAAAAATGAAAGTGAAAGCAAAAATAAAAAGCAATAGGGATCCCGGGTAAACAAAGGGATCCCTTTAAGAGTTAACCCAGGACGGGTTTTAGCAGCAAAACAGCAAGGAAATAAACAGTTAACTATTTACAGTTTCAGGTTTCCGAGGCTTAGTTGAACGGCTTCCAGGGCTGCACCTGGCACTTAACCCCTCTTGGCCCGGGAAGGGTGAAGTCCAGGGTTGCACCTAGTGCTGGACACACGCCGTTAATCCGTCTCTCATGTACAGTTAAATCATGCGCAGCGATGGAGGTCTGCGCAGCTTGAGTAGGGGCATTTGCTGCAGCAGAGGTAGCGGCTGCTGCAAGATCAGTCACTGGAACGGAGTCAGCAGCTGTGGCACTAGCAGTCCCTGGAGTGGTGTCGGTCGTCAGGGCAGGGTCGTCCTTCATACCTGCTTCAGATGCGGTCCCTCCGGTGCCGGTCTGCTCCGTCTCCACTGCGGCCTGTAGCGCTGGTTGCAGGGCCTTGTGCTGCGACGCTGTCATCTCTGCTTGCAGTACCTCGCTTTCCGGCAGGGCCTTGCTTTCTGGCTTCGGAGCGCTGGAACTTCTTTCTTGCTCCGGACCAGACGAGGCTGCCGACAGACGTCTGGCGAGGCTCCCGATGATGGTCTTCCTCCACCCGGCCTCAGTGCTCAGCTGCATCCGCCGGGGTTGGTGGATCAGCTTGTCCGCTCCGGTCTGCAGGAGGTCAGCGTCAACTGTGGAGGTCTGGCTGCGGTGCCTCTCCGGGTAGCTGGGGGAGTCCTCGGCTCCGACCCCACGCTCCGGCTCCGGGCGGCTGGCCATGGCGTCCTCCATGTTGCTCGCTTCTTCTTCCTGGTCCTTTTCCCGCTCTCTCCTTCGTGGGCGGTTTCGTTTTCTCTGTCTCCGCCCACCATTGAGAATCAGGAGGCGGATCTCGGCTGCTGACGGACACGTCCTCAAGGGGCAGGAATACTTAGACTGGGCGGCCATTGTCTTTCGCGCTCTCCAGCTTGTCTACGCCCACTTCCACGCCCTTCTTCTTCTCCTGCGCTCCTCTTAGCGCTGTAATGGCGGCGGTTTTGGCGGGAACTTTTGGCGGCAAGTGGCAATACACAGTCTTTGCAATAAAGTACAGTCCAAGCACAGTAAATCACAGTTCCAAGGCACAAATGACCTGATTCTTCAGGCTTAAGTAGATCCTGTTCGTGACGCCAAGTTTGGAGCGCCCCCACACCGCCGCAGGGCCTAGGGGTACCCGGAGCCGGGCCTCTAGGTCTCAGTCCTGGGGTTGTCACGGTGGCTAGACCCGGTCCGTGGCCCTGTCTGTCAGTGGGGGACGTCCGGTTAAATAAGAGGTGTTGTAACGGTGCAGTTGTGGGGTGCAGGTCGCGATAAATAACAAGGACACCAGGTTGCAGTCTCTTTACCTCTTTACTGAAGATCTCTGAGTCCTCAATCCAGAATACGGCTCACCAGGCTGCGCAAGTCCGGCCGGTCCAATGGCACTTCCAGAGTTCTCTTCACAGGAGGAAATCTGTGCCTTCCCCCTAGCGCTATGTGTTGTAGTCCTTCCCTGCTGTGCTTACGGAAAGTACCCCACAACTGTTGTGTCTGTTTCTGGTGTTCCCTCACAACTCGATTAAATGATGTTCTGCTAATCCTCCGTCCCTCCCTGAGGTTCGGGTAGGAACGGCACCCGTTTGACGGGTAGGCCTGGAGTTCTTCCGGGACCCTAGAGACGCCCCTCTCCCACAATTGCCTCCCAAGACTTCATAGGTGATTTGAGTTAGACAGCCCGCCTGAGACTGACTGTCCTGCCGCTGTTTGGAGTATTGCTTGAAGCTGAATGTTATTCTACTCCCTCGGCGTTCCGGCCACCGGTAGTGCGCCTCAGTAGGATGTTGCTTCGGTCTTACAGCACGACTCCTACTGGTATTTCTCCTTTGCGTGATCCCGTTTCTCACTCAGCACAATCTATCTCTCTTCTAATCCTTTCTTGGGTACCGCCGCTACCCGGAGCAGGCACGGTCCCGTTACGTTCGTTCTCGTTGCCAAGCCTCTGTCAGGATCCCACCCCTGACAGAGACCCTACTGTATCTTCCCCTACAACACCCTCTGCCACAAGGTGTTGCCTGGTTCCAACCCAGTCAGCTTTCTGATCTAACTTCCTGCCTGACCCCCAGTTTACCCACTATGGTGGGGAGTGGCCTAATGAATAGCACCCTTAGCTCCCCCCGGAGGCCCGGCTGTGAAATGTATTGGTGTCTGTGATACCTGATCAGATGAACTCCTTCAGTGCCATCGGACGCACCATAGCTCCCCATAGTGGCGGAGCCACAGTACTGCAACGACCAGGACTCTGGGGCGCTGCAGTAACATTATACTTTTCCAGAAAGGAATCCAGTCCCCTCTTAAATTTTAGTAATGAATCACTCAATACAACATCATACGGCAGAGAGTTCCATAGTCTCACTGCTCTTACAGTAAAGAATCTGTGTCTGTTATTATGCTTAACCCTTCTTTCCTCCAGACGTAGAGGATGCCCCCTTGTCCCTGTCTCAGGTCTATGATTAAAAAGATCATCAGAAATGTCTTTGTACTGTCCCCTCATATATTTATACATTAAAATAAGACCACCCCTTAGTCTTCGTTTTTCCAAACTAAATAGCCCCAAGTGTAATAACCTATCTTGGTATTGCAGACCCCCCAGTCCTCTAATAACCTTGGTCGCTCTTCTCTGCACCCGCTCTAGTTCAGCTATGTCTTTCTTATACACCGGAGACCAGAACAGTACACAGTATTCTAAGTGTGGTCGAACTAGTGACTTGTATAGAGGTAAAATTATGTTCTCCTCATGAGTATCTAATGCATCTAATGTATCTATTTAATGCATCTATGCCTCATGAGTATCTTTTCCTCTTTTAATGCATCCCATTATTTTATTTGCCTTTGTAGCAGCTGCCTGACACTGGCCACTGAATATAAGTTTGTCATCCACTCATACACCCAGGTTTTTTTCATTAACGGTTTTGCCCAGAGTTTTAGAATTAAGCACATAGTTATACATCTTATTACTTCTACCCAAGTGCATGACCTTACATTTATCCCCATTAAAGCTCATTTGCCATTTATCAGCCCAAGCTTCTAGTTTACATAAATCATCCTGTAATATAAAATTGTCCTCCTCTGTATTGAATACCCTGCAGAGTTTAGTGTCATCTGCAAATTTTGAAATTCTGCTCTGTATGCCCCCTACAAGGTCATTAATAAATATGTTAAAAAGAAGAGGGACCAATACTGACCCCTGTGGTACCCCACTGCTAGCCGCGACCCAGTCCAAGTGTGCTCCATTAATTACCACCCTTTGTTTCCTATCCCTGAGCCAGCTCTTAACCCACTTACACATATTTTCTCCTATCCCCATTATTCTCATTTTATGTATCAACCTTTTGTGTGGCACCGTATCAAAAGCTTTTGAAAAGTCCATATACACTACATCCACTGCGTTCCCTTGGTCCAGTCCGGAACTTACCTTTTCATAGAAACTGATCAGATTAGTCTTACATGAACGGTCTCTAGTAAACCCATGTTGACATTGGGTCATGAGGTTATTCTTCTTCAGATACTCCAGAATAGCATCTCTTAGAATACCCTCCAGGATTTTACCCACAGTAGAGGTTAAGCTTACTGGCCTATAATTTCCGAGTTCAGTTTTGTCCCCTTTTTGAATATTGGCACCACATTTGCGATACGCCAGTCCTGTGGTCCTGTTATTATGGTGTCTTTAAAGATAAAAAATAATGGTCTATCAATGACTGTACTTAATTCCTGCAGTACTCGGGGGTGTATCCCATCGGGCCTGGAGATTTGTCAATTTTAGTGATTTTTAGACACCACTTCCTGCTGGGTTAAGCAGGTGACATTTATGTGGCGCGCCAGGGTCCTGGTCATCACAGTAGCATTGCTTTCCTTACGGTGAGAGTGATGTTACGTTTGGAAGGGATGAAGGATATCTTTTATCAGGTAACCACAATACACATAACAGGTTCACACTCCAGGCCACAAAGGGGAGCTTTTGATCCTATTTACTAGGTGACTCCCCATATATTGTAGTTTTTGCAGGGAAAGTAAGTCAGATTGTCAGAGGGACAGAAGAGGGAAGACGGACCTAGAGGGTCAGAACGTCTGAAGGGGCCGTGTAGTCTGAAGTACTACAGCTCCTGGAAAGAGACATACAGAAAGCCGAACATTGTTCAGTGGGCGTGCAGGAGAGCAAAGCACAGGAGAGTGATATCAGGGGAGACCAGCTGCGAACACGCTGCCTCCCTCTGAAGCGCAGATAACTGGTGTGGTCCACCGAGGTTGTAAGGGACTCTACGACTTACATCAGAGACCGGCAGGACAGCTGAACTGCAAGTTACCTGTCTGCCACACACACCTGAGACACAGTAACACATAGAGCCCGGGGCGTGCTAGAGTCCCTGTAAGAAGGCTTGAGTTACCTGTCATGCAGGTATTGTCCTATCCTATATGGGAGACAGAGAGAAGAACTGTGAAGACCTTATCTGAAGCCATAGGCAGTAAGGGACTACAACTCCACCGCGCTAGAGGAAGGCTTTTAACTCCACCTGGTAAAGGGAACTCTGGATTCGCTTCCAAGCCGGCCGGACCCTGCCTGCCCTGTGATCTGTGCCCTGGACTGTGGCTGCCTGAAGTCTTCAGTAAACCAGGTAAAGAGACTGCTAACCTGTGTCCTCGTTCTTTACTGCACTATTCACCATCTTCCATCTACACCCCGGGAGCCCTGGGGACACACTTCACCTGTGGGAAGTTATACCATCTAGCTGCCATAACTTCACCCCAGTGGACCCCTCTAAGCAGTGGTCCCCACTGACCGAATACCACAGGTGGCGTCACGAACATAAAATTTATTCAAATTTCCCCTTTTACTTGGGTGCCCAGGGCCATGGACCAGGTCGCCACAGTGACATCCCCCTGTGAACACCGGACTCGGTACCGGGTACCCCACGGCCCTGGCGGGTGACTCATTTAATGGGGAATTTTTGTTATCACTTATCATATTGTCTGCCATGGGATTTTCTTGTGTAAATACTGATGAAAAAAAGAGATTTAGCATATTGGCTATTTCCTCATCCTTATCCACCATTTCACCCAGACTATTTTTAAGGGGCCCGACACTATCATTGTTTAGTTTCTTACTATGTAGTTAACCCCTTACTGACCTCGGACGGGATAGTACGTCCGAGGTCAGATCCCCTGCTTTGATGCAGGGCTCCGCGGTGAGCCCGCATCAAAGCCGGAACATGTCAGCTGTTTTGAACAGCTGACATGTGTCCGCAATAGAGGCGGGTGAAATCGTGATTCACCCGCCGCTATTAACTAGTTAAATGCCGCTGTCAAACGCAGACAGCGGCATTTAACTACCGCTTCCGGCCGGGCGTCCGGATATGAGCGCATCGCCGACCCCCGTCACATGATTGGAGGTCGGCGATGCTTATCCATTGTAACCATAGAGGTCCTTGAGACCTCTATGGTTACTGATCCCTGGCAGCTGTGAGCGCCACCCTGTGGTCGGCGCTCACAGCACACCTGATTTTCTACTAGATAGAAGCAAACAGCAGATCGCTGCTATGTAGCAGAGGCGATCGTGCTGTGCCTGCTTCTAGCCTCCCATGGAGGCTATTGAAGCATGGCAAAAGTTTTTTAAAAAAGTTAAAAAAAATGTGAAAAAAATAAAAAATATATAAAAGTTTAAATCACCCCTTTCGCCCCAATCAAAATAAATCAATAAAAAAAAAATCAAACCTACACATATTTGGTATCGCCACATTCAGAATCGCCCGATCTATCAATAAAAAAAAGCATTAACCTGATTGCAATAACGGGCGATCAAAAGAACGTATCTGCATCGAATTGGAATCATTAAAAACGCCAGCTCGGCACGCAAAAAATAAGCCCTCAACCGAGCCCAGATCATGAAAAATGGAGACGCTATGAGTATCGGAAAATGGCGCAATTTTTTTTTTTTTTTAGCAAAGTTTGGAATTTTTTTTCACCACTTAGGTAAAAAATAACCTAGACATGTTAGGTGTTTATGAACTCATACTGACCTGGAGAATCATAATGGCAGGTCAGTTTTAGCATTTAGTGAACCTGGCAAAAAAGCCAAACAAAAAACAAGTGTGGGACTGCACTTTTTTTGCAATTTCACTGTACTTGGAATTTTTTTCCCGTTTTCTAGTACACGACATGCTAAAACCAATGATGTCGTTCAAAAGTACAACTCGTCCCGCAAAAAATAAGCCCTCACATGGCCAAATTGACGGAAAAATAAAAAAGTTATGGCTCTGGGAAGGAGGGGAGTGAAAAACGAACACGGAAAAACGGAAAATCCCGAGGTCATGAAGGGGTTAAAGAATATTTTGGGATTATTTTTACTCTCTGGCAATGAGTCTCTCTGTCTCAATTTTTGATGCCTTGATTTGCTTTTTACAGAATTTATTTAATTTTCTGTATTTATTTAATGCCTCCTCACTAGTGTTGAGCGATACCGTCCGATACTTGAAAGTATCGGTATCGGAAAGTATCGGCCGATACCGGCAAAGTATCGGATCCAATCCGATACCGATACCCGATACCAATACAAGTCAATGGGACTCAAGTATCGGACGGTATTCCTGATGGTTCCCAGGGTCTGAAGGAGAGGAAACTCTCCTTCAGGCCCTGGGATCCATATAAATGTGTAAAAGAAAGAATTAAAATAAAAAATATCGCTATACTCACCTGTCCGACGCAGCCTGGACCTCAGCGAGGGAACCGGCAGCGTTGTTTGTTTAAAATTCGCGCTTTTACTTGGTTACGTGAAGTCCCGGCTTGTGATTGGTCAGGGCGGCCATGTTGCCGGGACACGGACCAATCACAGCAAGCCGTGACGAAATTACGTCACGGCTTGCTGTGATTGGTCCGCGTCCCGGCAACATGGCCGCCATTAACCAATCACAAGCCGGGACGTCACGGGAGGCTGGACACGCGCGCTTTTTAAAATGGGCGCGTGTCCAGCCTCCCGTGACGTCCCGGCTTGTGATTGGTTGCGCCGCGGTCAACCAATCACAAGCCGGGAGGCTGGACACGCGCGCATTTTAAAATTTTAAAATGGGCGCGTGTCCAGCCGGGACGTAATTTTAAAATCCTTAAGGACCTGAAATTACGTCACGGCTTGCTGTGATTGGTTGCGTCTCCCATGTGACTGCGACGCAACCAATCACAACGCCGGAACGTAATTTTAAAATCCTGAAGGACCTGAAATTACGTCACGGCTTGCTGTGATTGGTTGCGTCCCGGTCACATGGGCGGCACGCAACCAATCACAAGCCGGGACTCACGTAAAGGAAAGAAAAGCGCGAATTTTAAACAAAGAACGCTGCCGCTTCCCTCGGTAAGGTGCAGGCTGCGTCGGAGAGGTGAGTATAGCAATATTTTTTATTTTAATTCTCTCTTTTACACATTTTTACATTAATGTTGTTTCGATACCGATACCCGATATCACAAAAATATCGGATCTCGGTATCGGAATTCCGATACAGCAAGTATCGGCCGATACCCGATACTTGCAGTATCGGAATGCTCAACACTACTCCTCACTACCTACTTCCTTTAATTCTTGAAATGCTTTCTTTTTGTCACTTATTGCGCCCCTTACAGCTCTATTTAGTCACTAGCTTTTTCCAGCCAGCTAACGCCTCATGTGGTAATGTGCGGGGACGGAGCCTCATGTGGTAATGTGTGGGGATGGAGCTTCGTGTGGTAATCTGTGGGGACGGAGCCTCGTGTGGTAATGTGTGGAGACGGAGCCTCGTGTGGTAATGTGGGGAGACGGAGCCTCATGTGGTAATGTGTGGGAATGGAGCCTCGTGTGGTAATGTGTAGGGACGGAGCCTCGTGTGGTAATGTGTGGGGACGGAGCCTCGTGTGGTAATGTTGGGGGGCGGGATTATGTGTGGTAATGTGTTGGAGGGCGGTATTATGTGTGGTAATGTGGTGGAGGGGCGATATTATGTGTGGTGATGTGGTGGGGGGGCGGTATTATGTGTGGTGATGTGGTGGGGGCGGGATTATGTGTGGTGATGTGGTGGGGGGCGGAATTATGTGTGGTGATGTGGTGGGGGTGGAATTATGTGTGGTGATGTGGTGGGGGCGGAATTATGTGTGGTGGGGGGCGAGATTATGTGTGGTGATGTGGTGGGGGGCGGGATTATATATGGTCATGTGGTTGGGGGTGGGATTGTGTGTGGTGATGTGGTGGGGGGGTGGGATTGTGTGTGGTAATGTGGTGGGGGCGGAGCTACTGTGCAGGGGGTGGGATTAGTGAGTAATCACGATGCCTCTTATATATATAGATATTGGTTTCCTCCAATTTCTAATATGTTTATTCCCATACGGTATATACTGTGCACAGGTCCTATCCAGGATGCTAATAAATGTCTCCCATTTTCTTTGTGTATTTTTATGTCTCAGGATATCGTTCCAGGTTAATTGCACCAAGATCATCTCTCATCCATTGGAAATTTGCCCTCCTGAAGTTTAGTGTCCTTGTCACCCCTCTACTACGCATCTTATTAAAGGATACATGAAAACTTATTATTTTGTGATCACTATTCCCCAAGTGACCCCAAGCCTTATATTTGATATGCCTGTTGGTCAATATTAGGTCTAGCAGTGCCCCCCTTCTTGTTGGGTCATGAACCAGTTGTGAAAGGTAGTTGTCTCTCATAGTTGTCAAAAATCGATTACCTTTACTGGATCTGCAAGTTTCTGTTCCCCAATCTATTTCAGGGTAGTTAAAGTCTCCCATAATAATGACTTCTCCTTGAGTCGCAGCTTCATCTATTTGCTTTACGAGGATATTCTCTATTGCTTCCATTATTTTTGGAGACTTATAACAAACCCCTCTCAGTAATTTATTATTTTTTCCCCCTCCCCTTATCTCCACCCACAGGGACTCTACATTTTTATTAGATTCACCTATATTATCACACAGGATGGGTTTTAAGGATGATTTTACATACAGACACACCCCACCCCCTCGCTTATCCGTTCGGTCATTTCTGAACAGACTATAGCTCTGCAAGTTAACAGCCCAGTCATGGCTCTCATCCTGCCATGTTTCAGATATCCCCACCATGTCATAATTATGCTCCAACAACATTAATTCTAATTCGTCCATTTTGTTGGCGAGGCTTCTGGCATTAGTATACATGCACTTTATGTATCTCTCTGCACCTCTATTCTTTCTTAAATTATTAATTGATCTAACCCCATCCCCCATGCCACCGCCACCCCCAACTTCCTTATTTGTGCCCAGGTCTCTATCTGCACTATATTCCCCTCCTATAAAATGAATACCTTCCCCCAATCCCTAGTTTAAACACTCCTCCTACCTTCTAGCCATATTCACCCCCAGCACAGCTGCACCTTACCATTGAGGTGCAGCCCGTCCCTAGCGTAGAACCTGTAGCCAACTGAGAAGTCGGCCCAGTTCTCCAGAAACTCAAACCCCTCCTTCCTACACCAATTTTTGAGCCACTTATTAACCTCCCTAATCTCCCGTTGCCTCTCTGGCGTGGCACAAGCAGTATTTTGGAAAATACCATGTTGGAGGTCCTTGCTTTCAGCTTGCAGCCTAATTCCCTGAAATCATATTTAAGGACCTTCCACCTACCTCTAACTTTGTCATTTGTGCCAATGTGCACCATGACAGCTGGGTCCTCACCAGCCCCTCCCAGTAATCTGTCCACCCGATCAGCGATGTGTCGGACTCGAGCGCCAGGTAGGCAGCACGCCATTCGATGATCCCTGTCTTAGTGACAGATTGCCCTATCTGTTCCCCTAATAATTGAATCCCCCACTACCAGCACCTGTCTGGCCTGCCCTGCTCTCCTATTTCCCTCCTTACTGTAGCAGTCACTCCTCCGGCTTTCAGAGGACATGCCTGGCTGCAGCAGTACTACCCCTGTACTGGCACCCCCCCTCATCCACCAACTAACTAAGCAAACTTATTGGGGTGTGCCAGATCAGGACTAGCCTCCCTGGCACTCTTCCCTCTACCCCACCTTCTGACTGTCACCCAGCTTGCTGCTACACTGTCTTGCAGCTCAGTCCTACCATCCCCCCATCTATCCCATTGAGCGTCTGCTCAGTGAGCAGAAGACTCCTTTCCATATTTCAATGGATCTCAGTGTTGCCAGCTGCACATTTAGATCCAGTATCTGGGCTTCCAAATGCACAACGTGCTCACATCTCGCACAGCAGTATGCACCCTCGACCGGCTGATCAAGGATTTCATATATGTGGCAAGATGTGCACTGGATGACATTAACAATAGTGGAGCACATTTCCTAATGGGGATTGCACCAGACAGAAACGTTAAATAAAAATAAATACAAAGTATTAATAAAATACAGCTAGCAATTCAGTAATTCCTCCCTTGGAAACTCCTTGAATCCAAAGTCACCGAATCACAAATAACACACTTACCGCCATTCTCACTTACGCTCAGGTCACACTCGCTAAGCTGAAGATTTAAAGAGATTTTTTTCCCCCTCAGCAGCAATCCACCTTGCTGTTCAATACACTTCAAAAAGCATTTTTACTTAGCAACAATTTCCACCAATGCCTAAAACTGTTGCCCAGAATTGCATCTGATATACAGTTGTGGCCAAAAGTATTGACACCCCTGCAATTCTGTCAGATAATACTCAGTTTCTTCCTGAAAATGATTGCAATCACAAATTCTTTGGTATTATTATCTTCATTTAATTTGTCTTAAATTAAAAAACACAAAAGAGAATGAAGCAAAAAGCAAAACATTGATCATTTCACCCAAAACTCCAAAAATGGGCCAGACAAAAGTATTGGCACCCTCAGCCTAATACTTGGTTGCACAACATTTAGCCAAAATAACTGCGACCAACCGCTTCCGGTAAGCATCAATGAGTTTCTTACAATGCTCTGCTGGAATTTTAGACCATTCTTATTTGGCAAACTGCTCCAAGTCCCTGATATTTGAAGGGTGCCTTCTCCAAACTGCCATTTTTAGATCTTTCCACAGGTGTTCTATGGTATTCAGGTCTTGACTCATTGCTGGCCACCTTAGAAGTCTCCAGTGCTTTCTCTCAAACCATTTTCTAGTGCTTTTTGAAGTGTGTTTTGGGTCATTGTCCTGCTGGAAGACCCATGACCTCTGAGGGAGACCCAGCTTTCTCACACTGGGCCCTACATTATGCTGCAAAATTTGTTGGTAGTCTTCAGACTTCATAATGCCATGCACACGGTCAAGCAGTCCAGTGCTAGAGGCAGCAAAGCAACCCCAAAACATCAGGGAACCTCCGCCATGTTTGACTGTAGGGACCGTGTTCTTTTCTTTGAATGCCTCTTTTTTTCTCCTGTAAACTTTATGTTGATGCCTTTGCCCAAAAAGCTCTACTTTTGTCTCATCTGACCAGAGAACATTCTTCCAAAACATTTTAGGCTTTTACGGGTACGTTTTGGCAAACTCCAGCCTGGCTTTTTTATGTCTCGGGGTAAGAAGTGGGGTCTTCCTGGGTCTCCTACCATACAGTCCCTTTTCATTCAGACGCCGGCGGATAGTACGAGTTGACACTGTTGTACCCTCGGACTGCAGGGCAGCTTGAACTTGTTTGAATGTTAGTCGAGGTTCTTTATCCAACATCTGCACAATCTTGCGTTGAAATCTCTTGTCAATTTTTCTTTTCCGTCCACATCTAGGGAGGTTAGCTACAGTGCCATGGGCGTTAAACTTCTTGATGACACTGCGCACGGTAGACACAGGAACATTCATGTCTTTGGAGACGGACTTGTAGCCTTGAGATTGCTCATGCTTCCTCACAATTTGGTTTCTCAAGTCCTCAGACAGTTCTTTGGTCTTCTTTCTTTTCTCCATGCTCAATGTGGTACACACAAGGACACAGGACAGAGGTTAAGTCAACTTTAATCCATGTCAACTGGCTGCAAGTGTGATTTAGTTATTGCCAACACCTGTTAGGTGCCACAGGTAAGTTACAGGTGCTGTTAATTACACAAATTAGAGAAGCATCACATGATTTTTCGAACAGTGCCAATACTTTTGTCCACCCCCTTTTTATGTTTGGTGTGGAATTATATCCAATTTGGCTTTAGGACAATTCTTTTTGTGTTTTTTCATTTAAGACAAATTAAATGAAGATAATAATAACAAAGAATTTGTGTTTGCAATCATTTTCAGGAAGAAACTGAGCATTATAATTGCAGGGGTGTCAATACTTTTGGCCACAACTGTATATATATATATATATATATATATATATATATATATACTAGATGGTGGCCCGATTCTAACGCATCAGGTATTCTAGAATATGTATGTATATATGCACAGCCACGTAGTATATAGCACAGCCATGTAGTATATAACACAGCCACGTAGTATATAACACAGCTATGTAGTATATAACAAAGACAGCTACATAGTATATAGCACAGCCACGTAGTATATAGCACAGCCACATAGTATATAGCAGCCACATAGTATATAGGACAGCCCACGTAGTATATAGTACAGCCCACGTAATATATAGCACAGCCCACACAGTATATAACACAGGCCAGGCAGTATATAACACAGCCCACGTAATATATAGCACAGCCCACGTAGTATATAACACAGCCCATGTAGTATATAACACAGCCCATACAGTATATAACAGCCCACGCAGTATATAACGCAGCCCACATAGTATATAGCACAGGCCACGTAGTAAATAACACAGCCCACGTAGTATATAGCACAGCCACATAGTATATAACACAGCCCACGTAGTATATAGCAGTGTGGGCACGATATCCCTGTTAAAAAAATTAAAGTAAAAAATAGTTATAAACTCACCCTCCGGTGTCCCCCGAAGCTGTTCCGATGCGCGCGATGCTGCCGCCAGCTTCCGTTCCCAGTGATGCATTGCGAAATTACCCGGATGACTTAGTATATAAAACAGCCCACGTAGTATATAGCACAGCCACATAGTATATAACACAGCCCACGTAGTATATAGCAGTGTGGGCACCATATCCCTGTGAAAAAAAATTAAAGTAAAAAATAGTTATAAACTCACCCTCCGGTGTCCACTGAAGCTGTCCCGATGCGTCTTGCGAGACCGTTAAGTCATCTGGGTAATTTCGCAATGCATCACTGGGAACGGATGCTGGTGGCAGCATCGCGCGCATCGGTGGACGTCGGAAGGTGGAAATAGCACAATTTTTTAAAATTATTTTTAACATTATATCTTTTTACTATTGATGTTGCATAGGCAGCATCAATAGTAAAGAGTTGGTCCAGGATGGGGCGACACACTGGAACTCACTGGAGGGGAGTAGGGAGGGGGCACTGACTTAAGGAGAGTAGGGAGGGGCCAATTCGCGGCCGGACTAAGCCTGTCGCTGATTGGTCGCACCCGGCCAGCCATGACCAATCAGCGACGCGGGATTTCCGTTACGGAAGTTAGTTACAGACAAACAGACGGAAGTACCCCTTATTACGTTTGTCAGATGCAAGTTATTTCTGTGACTATTTTGCTTTTTGTGTCATTAAACGAGGGGTAGCAACAATTTTTAGCACGTGTGTATATATAATTGGCAAAATAAACTTAGCAAGACCGCTAAGTCTTCTGGGTAAGTTCGCAATGCATCTCTGGGAACGGAAGCTGGCGGCAGCCGCACGCACATCAGCGGACTACGGAAGGTGAGAATAGCATGTTTTTTGTTTTTTTATTATTTTTAACATTAGATTTTTTTACTATTGATGCTGTATAAGCAGCATCAATAGTAAAAAGTTGGTCACACAGGGTTAATAGCAGCGTTAACGGAGTGCGTTACACCGCGGCAAAACGCGGATCAAGTGCGTGCCATGTATGTGTGTGTATAAGTGCGTGCCATGTATGTGTGTATATAAATGTGTGCAATGTATGTGTGTATAAGTGTGTGCCATGTATGTGTGTGTATAAGTGCGTGCCATGTATGTGTGTGTATAAATGTGTGCAATGTATGTGTGTATATAAATGTGTGCAATGTATGTGTGTATAAGTGTGTGCCATGTATGTGTGTGTATAAGTACGTGCCATGTATGTGTGTGTGTGTATAACTGCGTGCCATGTGTGTGTATAAGTGCTTGCCGTGTGTGTATAAGTGTGTGCCATGTATGTGTGTGTGTATAAATGTGTGCCATGTACATGTATGTGTGTGCATAAGTGCGTGCCATGTATGTGTGTGTATAAGTGCGTGCAGTGTGTGTGTGTATGTATAAGTGTGTGCCATGTATGTGTGTGTATGTAAGTGCTTGCCATGTATGTGTGTGTGTGTATATAAGTGTGTGCCATGTATGTGTGTGTATATAAGTGCGTACCATGTACTGTATGTGTGTGTATATAAGTGCGTACCATGTATGTGTGTGTATATAAGTGCGTGCCATGTACAGTTATATGAAAAAGTTTGGGCACCCCTATTAATCTTAAGCTTAATGTTTTATAAAAATTGTTTTTTTGCAACAGCTATTTCAGTTTCATATATCTAATAACTGTTGGACACAGTAATGAACTGGAATTGAACTGGAATTGTTTTGTAAAGAGGAATGGTCAAAAATACCTTCATCCAGGATCCAGGAACTCATTAAAAGCTACAGGAAGCGACTAGAGGCTGTTGTTTTTGCAAAAGGAGGATCTACTAAATATTAATCTCACTTTTCTGGTGAGGTGCCCATACTTATGCACCTGTCAAATTTTGTTTGAATGCAGATTGCACATTTTCTGTTAGTGCAATAAACCTCATTTCAAGGTAGAAACATTACTGTGTCCAACAGTTATTAGATATATGAAACTGAAATAGCTGTTGCAAAAAAAAACAATTTTTATAAAACATTAAGCTTAAGATTAATAGGGGTGCCCAAACTTTTTCATATAACTGTATGTGTGTGTATATAAGTGCTTGCAATGTATGTGTGTACAAGTTTGTGGCATGTATATGTATGTGTGCATAAGTGTGTGTATAAGCATGTGCCATGTAGGTGTGTGTTTAAGGCTGCCGTCACACTATCAGTATTTTGTCAGTATTTTACCTCAGTATTTGTAAGCCAAAACTAGGAGTGGGTGATAAATCCAGAAGTGGTGCATATGTTTCTGTTACACTTTTCCTCTAATTGTTCCACTCCTGGTTTTGGCTTACAAATACTGATGTAAAATACTGACCAAATATTGCTAGTGTGAAGGCAGCCCAAATGTGTGATATATGTGTGTGTATGTGTATATACTGTATATATATATATATATATATATATATATATATATATAATATAATGGTGGGAGCGTCACTCTGTCCGAAGCCTTTATAGACTACGCAAGCACGAGGCACCGCGCCTGCGCAGTCTGGACCAGAGTGACGCAGCCGAACTTACTTATACCGGCCATGGGGGCTCCGTGCTCCCCTGCATACCCCGATATACCAGCCATGGGGGCTCCACACTCCCCTGTATCCCCCCAATATACCGGCTATGGGGGCTCCGTGCTCTGCAGCTCAAGTCAGGGTAGATATAGATCCCGCTGCGCTCAGTATAGCCTGTTGTGAATTTGGATTCTGGGCTCCCCCGGTGGCCGCTTGTGGAATTGGACTTGTCATCCTCTTTCCTGTTTCACCTGGTTCCATCAGTAGTGGGTGTCGCTATTTAAGCTCATTTCTCTGGTGGTTTCTTGCCGGTCAACAATGTTATCTGATGCCTCTCAGTGCTTGTTCCTGCTTCTAGACAACTTCTAGATAAGTTGGACTTTTGTCCATGTTTTGTTTTGCCTATTTGTTCCAGTTCACAGCTGAAGTTTTGTTACTGTGTCTGGAAAGCTCTCGTTGATCAGGGATTGCTACTCTGGCGTTATGAGTTAATGCCAGAGTTTAAGGTAATCTCTGGATGGTGTTTTGTTAGTGTTTTTCTGCTGACCATGAAAGTATACTATCTGTCTTCTGCTATCTAGTAAGCGGACCTCAAATTTGCTAAGACTATTTTCCTGCTGCGTTTGTTGTTTCATCTGAACTCACCGTCATTATATGTGGGGGGCTACTGTCTTCTTTGGAATATTTCTCTAGAGGTGAGCCAGGTCTTATATTTCCCTCTGCTAGCTATTTAGGTCTTAGGCCAGAGCTGGGCATCTAGCGATAAATAGGAAATGCTACCTGGCTATTTCTAGTTGCGCGGCAGGCTTAGTTCATGGTCAGTATAGTTCCATCTTCCGAGAGCTTGTCCCTCTATAGGCTTGCTATGATCTCTGCCTGCAGAGATCATGACAGTTTGACCGGCCAATAAAGTGTTAAAGACCCAGGTTGAGAAAGGAGAGTTATAAGAAGTCTGCTGGAATTTTTTTTTTTTTTTTTTTTTCCTCCAGTCTGCCTTGCTGCAGTCTTTTTTCTCTCTCTCCTCCTAATCTCTGTATGCTCTGTGTGCACCTGACAATAATGGATCTCCAGAGTGTAACTGCGGGTTTGAATAATCTCATCACGAAAGTACAAAATTTACAAGATTTTGTGGTACTTGCTCCGGTATCTGAGCCGAGAATTCCTTTGCCGGAGTTCTTCACAGGGAATAGAGCTAGCTTCCAGAATTTCCGAAATAATTGTAAGCTTTATTTGTCCCTGAAGTCTCGTTCAGCTGGAGACCCTGCTCAGCAGGTTAGGATTGTGATTTCCTTGCTCAGGGGTGACCCTCAAGATTGGGCCTTCTCATTGCCAGCAGGGGATCCTGCGTTACGCGATGTGGATGCGTTTTTTCTGGCCTTGGGCTTGCTTTATGAGGAACCTCATTTGGAACTTCAGGCAGAAAAAACTTTGATGGCACTATCTCAGGGGCAAGACGAAGCTGAAGTTTTCTGCCAAAAATTCCGTAAATGGTCTGTGCTTACTCAGTGGAATGAGTGCGCCTTGGCGGCAACTTTCAGAGAAGGTCTCTCTGATGCCGTTAAGGATGTTATGGTGGGGTTCCCTTTGCCTGCAGGTCTGAATGAGTCCATGACAATGGCTATTCAGATTGATAGGCGTCTGCGGGAGCGCAAACCGGTGCACCATCTGGCGGTGTCTATGGAAAAGACGCCAGAAAGTATGCAGTGTGATAGAATTCTGTCCAGGAGCGAGCGACAGAATTTTAGACGGAAGAATGGATTGTGTTTCTATTGTGGGGATTCTACTCATGTTATATCAGCATGCTCTAGGCGTACAAAGAAGCTTGATAAGTCTGTTTCCATTGGCACCATTCAGTCTAAGTTTATTTTGTCTGTAACCCTGATTTGTTCTTTGTCATCCATTGCCACGGACGCCTATGTTGACTCTGGCGCCGCTCTGAGTCTTATGGATTGGTCCTTTGCCAATCGTTGTGGTTTTGATTTAGAGCCTTTGGAGACTCTTATTCCTCTGAAGGGGATTGACTCCACCCCATTGGCTAATAATAAACCACAATACTGGACACAAGTAACCATGCGTATCGATCCGGATCACCAGGAGATTATTCGTTTCCTGGTGCTGTATAATTTACATGACGATTTGGTACTGGGATTGCCATGGTTGCAGTCTCACAACCCAGTCTTGGACTGGAGAGCAATGTCTGTGTTGAGCTGGGGATGTAAGGGTATTCATGGGGACGTACCTTTGGTTTCTATTTCGTCGTCCATTCCCTCTGAAGTCCCTGAGTTCCTCTCTGATTATCAAGACGTCTTTGACGAACCCAAGCTTGGGTCGTTACCTCCGCACCGTGAGTGCGATTGTGCCATAGATTTGATACCGGGTTGTAAATATCCAAAGGGTCGTTTGTTTAATTTGTCTGTGCCGGAACATGCTGCTATGCGGGAATATATAAAGGAGTCTTTGGAAAAGGGACATATTCGTCCATCTTCTTCTCCCTTGGGAGCTGGGTTTTTCTTTGTCTCAAAAAAAGACGGCTCTTTGAGACCATGTATTGATTATCGGCTTCTGAATAAGATCACTGTTAAGTATCAATACCCATTGCCATTGCTTACTGATTTGTTTGCTCGTATAGAGGGTGCTAAGTGGTTCTCTAAAATTGATCTTCGTGGGGCGTATAATTTGGTGCGGATCAGGCAGGGGGATGAGTGGAAGACCGCATTTAATACGCCCGAGGGCCACTTTGAGTATTTGGTCATGCCTTTTGGTCTTTCTAATGCCCCTTCAGTTTTCCAGTCTTTTATGCATGATATTTTCCGCGATTTTCTGGATAAATTTATGATAATATATCTGGATGATATTCTGATTTTTTCTGATGACTGGGACTCTCATGTCCAGCAGGTCAGGAGAGTTTTTCAGGTTCTGCGGTCTAATTCTTTATGTGTGAAGGGGTCTAAGTGCGTTTTTGGGGTCCAGAAAATTTCCTTTTTGGGGTATATTTTTTCTCCCTCTTCCATTGAGATGGATCCCGTCAAGGTGCAAGCTATTTGTGACTGGACTCAGCCCTCCTCTCTTAAGGGTCTTCAGAGATTTTTGGGCTTTGCCAACTTTTACCGCCGATTTATTGCTGGTTTTTCGGATGTCGTTAAACCACTGACTGATTTGACCAGACAAGGCGCTGATGTTGCTAATTGGTCCCCTCATGCTGTAGAGGCCTTTCAGGAGCTTAAGCGCCGTTTTGCCTCTGCCCCTGTGTTGCGTCAGCCTGATGTGAATCTGCCTTTTCAGGTTGAGGTTGACGCTTCGGAGATCGGAGCTGGGGCAGTGTTGTCGCAGAAAGGTTCCGACTGCTCCGTCATTAGGCCTTGTGCCTTCTTTTCTCGCAAATTTTCGCCCGCAGAGCGGAATTATGATGTTGGGAATCGGGAGCTTTTGGCCATGAAGTGGGCTTTTGAGGAGTGGCGCCATTGGCTCGAGGGGGCTAGGCATCAGGTGGTGGTATTGACTGACCACAAAAATTTGATTTATCTTGAGACTGCCAGACGCCTGAATCCTAGACAGGCGCGCTGGTCTTTATTTTTTTCTCGCTTTAATTTTGTGGTGTCATACCTACCGGGTTCTAAGAATGTTAAGGCAGATGCCCTTTCTAGGAGTTTTGACCCGGACTCTCCTGGTAATTCTGAACCCACAGGTATCCTTAGGGAGGGAGTAATTTTGTCGGCCGTTTCTCCTGATCTGCGGCGGTCCTTGCAAGAGTTTCAGGCGGATAGACCGGATCGTTGTCCGCCTGATAGACTGTTTGTTCCGGATGATTGGACCAGCAGAGTCATCTCTGAGGTACATTCTTCTGCATTGGCAGGTCATCCCGGAATTTTTGGTACCAGGGATTTGGTGGCAAGATCCTTCTGGTGGCCTTCCCTGTCACGAGATGTGCGAGTCTTTGTGCAGTCATGTGACGTTTGTGCTCGGGCCAAGTCTTGTAGTTCTCGGGCTAGCGGACTGCTGTTGCCCTTGCCTATTCCTAAGAGGCCTTGGACACACATCTCGATGGATTTTATTTCAGATCTGCCTGTTTCCCAGAAGATGTCTGTCATCTGGGTGGTCTGTGACCGTTTCTCTAAAATGGTCCATTTGGTTCCTCTGCCCAAGTTGCCTTCTTCTTCTGAGTTGGTTCCTCTGTTTTTTCAGAATGTTGTCCGATTGCACGGTATTCCTGAGAATATTGTTTCTGACAGAGGTACCCAATTTGTGTCTAGATTTTGGCGGGCATTCTGTGCTAGGATGGGCATAGATTTGTCTTTTTCATCTGCTTTTCACCCTCAGACTAATGGCCAGACCGAGCGGACTAATCAGACCCTTGAGACATATCTGAGGTGTTTTGTCTCTGCTGACCAGGATGATTGGGTTGCTTTTTTGCCATTGGCAGAGTTCGCCCTCAATAATCGGGCCAGTTCTTCCACCTTGGTGTCCCCGTTTTTCTGTAATTCGGGGTTTCACCCTCGATTTTCCTCCGGTCAGGTGGAATCCTCGGATTGTCCTGGAGTGGATGCGGTGGTGGAGAGATTGCATCACATCTGGGGGCAGGTTATGGACAATTTGAAGTTGTCCCAGGAGAAGACTCAGCGTTTTGCCAACCGTCATCGTCGTGTTGGTTCTCGGCTTTGTGTTGGAGATTTGGTGTGGTTGTCTTCTCGTTTTGTCCCTATGAGGGTCTCTTCTCCTAAGTTTAAACCTCGGTTCATCGGCCCTTATAGAATATTGGAGATTCTTAATCCTGTTTCTTTCCGTTTGGACCTCCCTGCGTCCTTTTCCATTCATAACGTTTTTCATCGGTCGTTATTGCGCAGGTATGAGGTACCTGTTGTACCTTCAGTTGAGCCTCCTGCTCCGGTGTTGGTTGAGGGTGAGTTGGAGTACGTTGTGGAGAAAATTTTGGACTCTCGTGTTTCCAGACGGAAACTCCAGTATCTGGTCAACTGGAAGGGTTACGGCCAGGAGGATAATTCTTGGGTCAATGCATCTGATGTTCATGCTTCTGATCTTGTTCGTGCCTTCCATAGGGCTCATCCTGGTCGCCCTGGTGGATCTGGTGAGGGTTCGGTGCCCCCTCCTTGAGGGGGGGGTACTGTTGTGAATTTGGATTCTGGGCTCCCCCGGTGGCCGCTTGTGGAATTGGACTTGTCATCCTCTTTCCTGTTTCACCTGGTTCCATCAGTAGTGGGTGTCGCTATTTAAGCTCATTTCTCTGGTGGTTTCTTGCCGGTCAACAATGTTATCTGATGCCTCTCAGTGCTTGTTCCTGCTTCTAGACAACTTCTAGATAAGTTGGACTTTTGTCCATGTTTTGTTTTGCCTATTTGTTCCAGTTCACAGCTGAAGTTTTGTTACTGTGTCTGGAAAGCTCTCGTTGATCAGGGATTGCTACTCTGGCGTTATGAGTTAATGCCAGAGTTTAAGGTAATCTCTGGATGGTGTTTTGTTAGTGTTTTTCTGCTGACCATGAAAGTATACTATCTGTCTTCTGCTATCTAGTAAGCGGACCTCAAATTTGCTAAGACTATTTTCCTGCTGCGTTTGTTGTTTCATCTGAACTCACCGTCATTATATGTGGGGGGCTACTGTCTTCTTTGGAATATTTCTCTAGAGGTGAGCCAGGTCTTATATTTCCCTCTGCTAGCTATTTAGGTCTTAGGCCAGAGCTGGGCATCTAGCGATAAATAGGAAATGCTACCTGGCTATTTCTAGTTGCGCGGCAGGCTTAGTTCATGGTCAGTATAGTTCCATCTTCCGAGAGCTTGTCCCTCTATAGGCTTGCTATGATCTCTGCCTGCAGAGATCATGACAATAGCCGCACTCAGACAGTACAGCCACGCTCAGGATAGCCGCACTCCGGCAGCACAGCCGCGCTCAGTATAGCCGCACTCAGGCAGTACAGCCATGCTCAGTATAGCCAGCTGCACTCAGGCAGTTCAGCCACACTCAGTATAGCCACACTCAAGCAGTATAGCCGCACTCATACAGTACAGTCACTCTCAGTATAGCCGCATTCAGGCAATAAAGCCACGCTCAGTATAGCCGCACTCAGGCAGTACAGCCACGCTCAGTATAGCCGCACTCAGGCAGTACAGCCACACTCAGTATAGCCGCACTCAGGCAGCACAGCCACGCTCAGTATAGCCACACTCATGCAGTACAGCCACGCTCAGTATAGCCGCATTCAGGCAGTACAGCCACGCTCAGTATAGCCGCACTCAGGCAGTACAGCCACACTCAGTATAGCCGCACTCATGCAGTACAGCCGCACTCAGTATGGCCGCACTCAAGCAGTATAGCCGCACTCATACAGTACAGTCACTCTCAGTATAGCCGCATTCAGGCAATAAAGCCACGCTCAGTATAGCCGCACTCAGGCAGTACAGCCACGCTCAGTATAGCCGCATTCAGGCAGTACAGCCACGCTCAGTATAGCCGCACTCAGGCAGTACAGCCACGCTCAGTATAGCCGCATTCAGGCAGTACAGCCACGCTCAGTATAGCCGCACTCAGGCAGTACAGCCACACTCAGTATAGCCGCACTCATGCAGTACAGCCACTCTCAGTTTAGCCGCACTCATGCAGTACAGCCACGCTCAGTATAGCCGCATTCAGGCAGTACAGCCATGCTCAGTATAGCCGCACTCAGGCAGTACAGCCACACTCAGTATAGCCGCACTCATGCAGTACAGCCACACTCAGTATAGCCGCACTCAGGCAGTACAGCCACACTCAGTATAGCCGCACTCAGGCAGCACAGCCAAGCTCAGTATAGTGCACTCAGGCAGCACAGCCGCACTCAGTATAGCTACACTCAGGCAGTACATCCACACTCCGTATGGCCGCACTCAGGCAGTATAGCCACACTCAGTATAGCCGCACTCATGCAGTACAGCTGCACTCAGTACAGTCACACTCAGGCAGTACAGCCGCACTCAGTACAGCCGCACTCAGGCAGTAGAGCTGCACTCAGGTAGTAGAGCCGGAGAGAGAGATGGGAGCAGCATGTGACAGAATGGGGGCGCAGAATGGGTGCAGCACATTACAGAATGGTTGCGCAGGATGGGAGCAGCACATGACAGAATGGGGGTGCAGGAAGGGAGCAGCACATGACAGGATGGGGGCGCAGGATGGAAGCAGCACATGACAGGATGGGGGCGCAGGATGGAAGCAGCACATGACAGGACGGGGGCACAGGATGGGAGCAGCACATAACAGAATGGGGGCACAGGATGGGAGCAGCACATGACAGAATGGGGGCACAAGATGGGAGCACATGACAGGATGGGGCGCAGGATGGGAGCACATGACAGGATGGGGACGCAGGATGGAGCAGCACATACCAGGATGGAGACCATATACCAATATAAAAGCTCGCCACCCGGGTGTAGAACGGGTTCAATAGCTAATATATATATATATATATATATATATATATATATATATATATATATATATAATTTTTTGCATTATTCTAACTTGAATATATTTTATTAGTATATGTAGATGGCTGGGTACAGACACACAGTGATAGTGTGTGTGTGTTTGTGTGTCATGCACATTTTTAAATACTGGCTGAACAGACGAGAGTTCATATATATAAACATGTTGGCAATCGTTCACGAATTAGCAAAATGCTCATTTATAGGATATTTCATAACTTTCCCACATTATTATGAAAAAATTACAGCACATCCTGCACCCAATGTATTATATAATGTATTTAAGGAGTCAGAGTCTGTCCATTTGATACCAACTCCACCAAAATGAACACTGACTCCGACTCGCCAGCCCTGCTGCTTATAACATGATACTATATGGGGACAGATTGATTTATTAGTGTTCTGTCCCCATCATTCTTCATTAGTGTAAAGAGGCCGAGAAACAAGAGCCAAACGACTTCAATATTGTCGATCACACGCATCGAATGGTCTGAACTCAACGCATATCAATACAATCAAAATGTTTGAGTGTCATGGTGCAATATGTGAGCATTAGGGGCCTCATTTTAAACCTTTGCCTAGGGCCCCACTTTGTCTAAAACCGGCCCTGGCTGAGCCTCCCCGGGGTCGAGTCTACCTGTTATCTCTCCCGGAGATGGAGGCAATGTCTCAGTACATTCAGGAGAATCTGGCAAGAGGATTCATTAGGAAGTTAGTGTCAACTGCAGGGGCGGGGTTCTTCTTTGTGCACAAGAAGAACGGAGAACTACGTCCATGCATAGATTACAGGGGTCTTAATGTCATCACCATTAAGAATACATACCCTCTGCCCCTGATATCTGAGCTCTTCGATAGATTGCGAGGAGCGAGGGTATTTACTAAGCTTGATCTGCGGGGTGCTTACAACCTGATTCGAATCCGTGAGGGGGACGAATGGAAGGCGGCTTTTTACACCAGGGATGGGCAATATGAATATCTGGTGATGCCTTCGGGCTTTGTAACGCCCCAGCCATTTTCCAAGACTTTGTGAATGATATCTTCCGGGATATGCTCTCCACCTCGGTTGTAGTCTATCTGGATGATATTCTCATCTACTCTCCAGATATAGACTCCCACTGGAGAGATGTTTGCAAAGTCTTCTACATCCTACGGGCAAACTCCCTCTATGCCAAGTTGGAGAAGTGTGTGTTTGAGCAGGAGTCTTTGCCTTTCCTGGGTTATATCATCTCTGCCCAAGGATTGGCTATGGATCCTGCTAAGCTACAGGCTGTGATGGACTGGCAGGAACCCCATTCTCTCAAAGTGGTGCAGCGCTTTATGGGGTTCATCAACTATTATCGCCAGTTCATTCCCCACTTCTCAACATTGCCCTCACCACGAAAGGAGCTAATCCCAAATTGTGGTCGGAGGAGGTCTCCAAGGCCTTCCTCTCTATCAAGTCACACTTCGCTGGCGCTCACATTTTACATCGCCCCATTGTTGATAAACCATTTATCATGGAGGTGGATGCCTCTTTCGTCGGTGCTGGAGCAGATCTTTTCCAGAAGGATGCTCAAGGTCGGAAGCATCCTTGTTTTTTCTTCTCTAAGACCTTCACACCGGCAGAGAGGAATTATTCCATCGGGGACAGGGAGCTGCTAGCCATGAATTTGGCCTTTTCGGGGTGGAGACATCTTCTCTAGGGGGCTCGCTACCCCTTCCAAGTATTCACCAACCACAAAAATTTGGTGTATTTACAAACCACCCCAGCGGCTAAACTCTCACCAGGCCAGATGGTCCCTGTTCTTCTCCCGGTTCCACTTTACCCTCCATTTTCTCTCCGGGGAGAAGAACAATCGGGCTGACGCTCTCTCCCACTCCTTTGTGTCATCAGTGGAGGAGGAGCCTTGGCTTATTGTCCCTTCAGAGAGCCTGAGAACTGTGGCTCCGGTATCGCTAGAGTCTGTGCCCCAGGCAAGACTTTTGTACCATCTAATTTGCGACCGGAGGTTCTCTCTTGGGCTCACTTGTCCAGGGTGGGAGGACATTTTGGGACCAAGAGGACATTTGAGCCTCTGGCGAGGATGCACTGGTGGCCTCATATGGCCTGTGACGTCAGGGACTATATTTGGACGTGTGTCTCCTGCGCCAAGAACCGTTCTCCTTGGCAATGGCCTGCTGGGTTACATTACCCCCTGCCGGTGGCAGACAGGCCCTGGGAGATGGTTGGGATGGACTTTGTGGTGGGCTTACCCAAGTCTCGTAGCTGTACCATTATCTGGGTAGTAACCGACCATATTTCTAAAATGGTGCACTTGGTGCCGCTTCCACGGTTGCATTCTGCACGGACCTTGGTGGCGTTGTTCATTAAACATGTTTTCCGCCTACATGGCATGACAGACAAAATTGTCAGTGACTGGTCAGTGACAAAATTGTCAGTTTACGTCTCGGTTCTGGAGAGAGCTGTCGTTTACAGCATTGAGCTGAATCTCTCTTCTGGGTACCACCCCGAGATGAATGGGTTGGTAGAGGGAGCCAACCAGACTCTGGTCACATACCTGTAACATGTTGTCTCCGCCAGGCAGGATGACTGGGCATCCTTGCTACCATGGGCAAAGTTTGCATTGAACAACGCCGTAGCTGACTCTACCGGGCAGACCCCATTCCTCCTTAACTACGGACAGCATCCGCGTGTCCCTGTGCCCATGTCATCCATCGATTCTAGGTTGGCAGACTGGGCGGTGGAGGCACATGACATTTGGGCCCACACACAGGATGCCATCCAGGCCTCCAAGGAGAGAATGAGGGTTTCTGCTGATGGACATCGGTGCCCCGCTCCGACCTTTGCTTCTGGCGACTTAGTGTGGCTCTCTGCCCGTAACATCAGGCTGCGAGTTGAGTTCACTAAGTTTGCACCTCGCTACTTAGGCCCCTTCAAGATCCTGGAACAAGTGAACCCTGTGGTCTATTGGTTGGCCCTTCCTCCACGCCTAGGTATCACCGACAACTTTCATGTGTCCCTCCTAAAACCAGTTCACATGTCCCGGTTTTCCGAATCATCTGCCGGGACATTGGGCTCATCCACGGACGATTATAAGGTGAATAATATCATGGGGTGTTAGGTGGTACGTGGCAAAAAATTCTATCTGGTGGATTGGAAGGGTCATGGCCCAGAGGACAGGACCTGGGAGCCTGTTGTGCACATTCAGGCTCCGCTACTCATTGCGACCTTTGAGTGTAGCGAGGAGGGCCATGTTAGGAGTCGAGTTCCCGCCGCTGCACAGGGGGAATCTCGAACCATGTCCACTGTGATCTCCCATTCTCCTCCAGCCGCAGTGGAGCCTGCTCAGCAGAGACGTCGGTCCCAGCGTCTGGCTCAAGCTGACACTGTGCGCTTGGTTACTGCTGCCTTTCCAGGCTCTGCCTTTGTAACCAGTACTGATCAGCAATGAGCAGGCGTTTCAGGGACTAAGTCCTGCTTTTCCCATAGTGAGCATGCCCACATGACGACCTCCCATTGGAGGTCTGGGGCCACACGCTCAGGTTCTGTAGCAGCTCCTATTGGACCACTAAGAAGGTCCTTGAGAGCTACAGCTATAAAAGGTTCCCATGGCCGCACGGCCATGCGCTAGTACAACTTGTCAATGTGTGTGTAGATGAATGTCTGTCGATGGATGAAAGCTCCTTAATCATTCCCATTCCTTCTGTTGTTGACTGCTCGTGAATGGTGGAAGCTACCTAGCACCCGACAGTGCTACCTGCACACTTAGCACACATTACAGCATCTATTTGCAGAGCCCGCCAGTACTGCACCTTGCGCAATCAGTGCGCTTTCCTGACAATCGGTCAGTGTAGGGTGGGAATTCCCGCTTGGACTCAGCATCTGACTCAGGGCATCCTCAGGCGTGGGCTCAAAAGCCACCGAGGGTCAGAGAGAGTCCAATCACCAGTTTAGTGGGGGTGATTCATAGGTATCGCACTAATGTCTTTCAGCTGCACCCTGTGACTGCTAACAGGGCGCACCGTATTTCTGGCGACTCTGTGAAGCAACAGAATTCGCTTCCATTCACACTGGGTGAGGTCTAACCCACGTGTGAGCAAGCGTCCATTACTCAGCAGCAGGTGTCATCTCTGCACGGTGGATCCCAGACTGCGAACGCACCTCATATTCCCTATTAATATTATTTGGTGCGTTCCGCCAGTCCTAACATATAGTAGTTTATTATAGAAAAAATACCTAAAATTATGTTTATTAGATATGTATTAAAAAGATGAAGTAATCCAAAAACAGACATAACTATTCTACAAAAAATGTGGTTATAGCGTCTATATACTCCGATCTTGAAAGAGAGGTTGTTGACACTCAGGGGACGCCCCTGCTGCCTGTCCATTAGGTAAATTGTTCCTGTTAATCTTCTTCTAAGAGTCCTTAATGAACATCATGATTCGGTCTTGGCCCGACCTCCTGGTAAGGCCAGGGCCACACTTGCAAGAGCAATGCAAGAAACTCACGCCAGTCTCTCGCATCAATACCCGCCACTGCCACCGACACTCTGGACCAGAGTGTGCGGCTGCATGTATTTCTATTGTATTGACAGGTATTGATGCGAGAGACTCTCGCAAGTGTGACCCCGGCCTAATAAATATATAAATATATCTGTCATGCTAAAGCATGTAGACATGTAATACTGTATATGAAATATGAATAGCAATACTGCTCTGGATAATAAGAAAAAATGTATACTCTTAGCACATAATTTGGCCAATTCATGCATGCCCAAGCAACCACTGACAAGGTGATCTTAAACTGCTGGGACCCTACGTGTCTAGTGTGAATACATCTCTTAGTCTGAAATCTGAATTCCTGGGTAAAATATGGATACCTCTCTTTAAAGCCTATATTTATGGGTAGGTAGGATTTTAAGTTGCACGACAGAGTGCAACTTCCTTTGTATATTGTATATGGATGTGGCTGCTCGTAGTATGCACCTGTTCACACAAGTTTGGAAGTGCTAGTCAGTCTTTTGTTATTTGTATGTTGGCTCTCTGACTGAACACTCTGCCCTTTAGCATATGGTGGTTTTAATTACAGCAAGATCCTACCTAACGTGCTCCCCCCCAAGTTCTCCATACTGTGCTTCCCCCCCATATTCTCCATACTGTGCTTCTCTCCCATATTCTCCATACTGTGAGGGGGGATAAAAAATCTGAATCTCAATTTCCTACATTGCAATATGAAGTATGAAACATTAAGACAGGCAACTTACTGAGAGGGGGATGCACGGTATGGAGTATGGAGAACATAGGAGAGAATGTGGGAGGAGGCACAGTATGGAGAACATGGGAGAGAAACACAGTATGGAGAATATGGGGGGGGACCATGGCATTGAGATCATGATAGGAGGAAGCATGGTATAGAGAGCATGTGGGGGGAAGCATGGTATAAAGAACATGAGGGGGGAAGCACAGTAGGGAGAAAAAGGGGAAAGCACAGAAACGAGAACATGGGGGGAAGCACGGTAAAGGGAACATGGGGGGAAGCATGGTATGGAGAACATAAGGCATCCGTACTACTGCTCCATGCAAACAGGGCTCTTCAGGTCCGTTGTCCTCTGGATCAGTGGAAACCACAGCGCTTGAACCCCCAGTCACCCGTGATCGGAAAGTTATTCCCTATCCCGTGGATAGGGAATAACTTTCAACTTGAGATATCCACGTTAAACTCTCAGGATATTTTTATGTTTTATGCCCATTCTGAGCAGATCAGTGAGTCACCAATTTCTGATGCCCCCACAAGCCACTAAACACAGACCTCCTAGAAAACCACAGCTCAGGAGACATGCACACAGCACAAAATGGTTCCAGTGAGAAAGTCATAGTCCTGTCTCATGAGCTGTGCATTTCTAAGACATCTTTTGAGCCATTGATGGGCATCTCAGGTCCCACCCCATGATGCCCCTTGTCCCTACTGGGCCTAAAACATAAGACATCTTCCAAAAGTTAAGTTAGTCCTTAAATGTTTAAATAAAGCTCCTGCTTGGAACCAAGAAGTACTATGGTTCCTGTATGGTCCGCGGTCTGACGATGGCTAGTAACAACAACTTCATGCATCTGCTTACCATTGTTAAGGGCATGCTGGGGTTGTAGGTTAATGCAATATAATTGTATATGGAGCTGACCTAATACTACAACTAATTGCTGTACAAAGTGACAGTGGTTGGTGATGTATTACTTTATTGAAGGTGGTTCTGGTGATGTTTACTGTACTGACTGTGGTTCTGGTGATGTATTACTTTATTGATGGTGGTTCTGGTGATGTAGTCATGTAGATGTTGTAATCTTTAATTTGTCAGACTTTATTGAAAAATATTATAGGTCAATGTGCTGGACTAAAATTACAGTTGTCTAAATCTTTGCCTGCTGAGCAAGAAATTGACCAAAGCCCCCATACATCATAGACAGCTGTCCAATCATTTGGCTGGCAGTTATATTGCCTGGTTCTCCCATGTACAAGATCGCTCACTCTGCCGAGTATACCAGTGTTCTCAATGAGAGCCAATTTTGGACATCTCTGGCAACAGTTTATCAGAGAACAAAAGGATCTGCAATCCAAAATCGATCACGCTGGATTCTTATCTCCCCTGACAATCATCAGTCTGAGGCCCCCATACTTGTTGGACTGTCAGCGAAACCTGTTCATATCAGTAGATTTGGCCAAATTAAGTCTAATGTGTATGGGCATCTTAACTAGTATCTAAAGGGTATGGATACTGTCAGGATATGTACACACGACTCTATTTAGACATCTGCGAATGGCTAGAGTCGTTCAGACAGAAGACACTTCAGAACACATAGTCGTCATTGTATTAGGAATTAACTATTTTTGCTTTTTTTGTTGTCTTTTCAGACATCTTTAAGCCAACAGTTTTTGTTTCTTTATTTTTTTAAATAGACTAGTAAGCGGCTTTGAAACAGAAGATGCCCATATAATGGAGTGATAATTTTTTTAGCCAATTCATGCCTTAGGAAACCTGAAATGGTTAAAAAAAAAATCCTCAAAGGACTGGACATATGAACAGCGAGTCACCTTGCAGTGTATGAGTTCATTGTTTTTAGCATATATTTAGCACTTTTTCCAGGCAGGTTGCAGAGCGGATCTGCGTGAAAAAGAAGCTGTGTGCACATACCCTTATTTTGCCTGATCAGTAGGGGGCGTACCACTTAAAGTGCCTAGGGCAGCATGAATGCCAACAGACCTGCATACAAAATGCCCCAAAAGTCACTCTCACAAAACAGAACTTAAAAAATACTAGCTGGGGCAGATGTTTATAGGCAAAAATGCATAAAAATCAGCAGTAAAGTAATAAATTGGATCAACCTTTTCCTAGGTAAAATTGAAGAAATTAGTAGCACACGTGCTGGTAATTTCATTTGCGGGTTATTTCAATAATTGGATCTTACTTGGATAGAAGTCCTGAGCAGTTTCCCGGTATATAGCAGTAGAAGGTGAGCACCTTTTGTATTTGTCTATTTGAGTGGATATTCTTTACTCATCTGGAAATGCTATAAAAGTACTCTTTTTTTTCTAGAGCTTACTTTTTGTACCTGCTGTGACAGGGTCACTGGCACAGTGTATGAGGGGAGAAATGTGTCACTGCGCATAATGGCGTCAGTGATGTGAAACCAAGATAATTTCCTCCAGCACACTATGTGCTGAGAGTGTTAAATTAAAGTTGCAAACTTGGGCTGGTTTTATGTGGACATCCATAGAGTGGGTGGGAGGTTGCCCACCTTATCTTTACCTGCAGAGCCAACACCGGCAGGAGTACTGACAGGACCAGGGATGATTTCACGGTCATGTGATCATCACATGGTCTGGCTTAAAGAGTTTGACTTGAGAGTCAGTGGTTGTTGTGTCTTAGGAGAGAAGGAACTCCCACGTGGCTCCAGGAGGAGCTGAAGACTTTGTGTGTTACCTGCAGGTGAATCCTGCTTGGAAAGGACTCTTTTGGACTCTATGTTTTGCTTTGCCATTAGGCCAGAAAGGCCAGCATTCCAGGAACACGCATAGAGTTTCTGCCAAAATAAAAATGGAGGAGATTCCCCTTATGTGTCCTTGCTGGAGAGGAGGATGAGACGGTGACAGAAGAGCCCGTCTTCCATGAGCTAGAAGTGACTGACGAGAACTTTGGGACTGCTCAACTTAGAGATCTTACATTCAAGGGGGCATTTGAAAATGTTACTGTATGTAATGGGGTTATTCAAGAGCCAGGGGGGGCTGACACTAGGTTCCTTCTCTTTGCAGTCAATGGCGATTTGTTATATCGGGTGACCAAACTGAGGGGAGATGAGATAGTGGAGCAACTGTTAGTTCCGGGTCCCTACCGGCGGAGGATTTTAAACATGGCCCATTCGCATGTTTTTAGGGGACATCTGGGGGTTGAGAAAACTCAGGAGTGAGTAGTGGTGAGATTCTATTGGCCAGGTTGTGACAGAGAGATCCTAAATTATTGTAGGTCCTGCCGCACCTGTCAGATAACTGCTCCTACTTCTCATTTCTGAAGCCCCTTATTTCTGTTGCCAGTGATAAAGGTCCCCTTTGAGAGGATTGCCATGGACCTGGTAGTTCCCCACGTTAAGTCTGCACGCAGCCATCAGTACATCCTAGTGGTCATGGACAACGCAACCCATTATCCGGAAGCGGTTCCATTGAGGAACTCTTCGGCTAAGAATATTGCCCTGGAGCTTGTTCATATCTTTGCTAAGACTGGCTTGCCTAAGGAGGTTTTGACGGACGAGGGTACCCCCTTTATGAGCAAAGTGATGAGGGAGCTGGGTAGAGTTCTCCAGATTGCCCAGCTGCGAACTGGGACTATCTGCTCCCATTTCTACTATTTTCCATCAGAGAAGACCCACAAGCCTCCACTGGCTTCTTGCCGTTCGAGATCCTGTACGGTCGCCATTCGTAAGGCTCCTGGACATTGCCAGAGAAACCTGGGAAGCCGAGGTCAGGCCGCACCAGAGTGTCCTTGAGCATGTCACCCAGCTGCAGGAGGGGATGGCGCACATAATGTCTATCGTAAAGGAACATCTTCTCCAGGCACAGGAGCCCCAGGCAAGGGTATACAACCTATCAGCAAGGCTAAGGCAATTCCAGCCCAGGGACCGCGTACTAATGTTTATCCCCATGGTTGAGAGCAAGCTCCTGGCCAAGTGGCAAGGCCCATACGAGGTCTTGGAAAAACTTGGTGACATGAATTACAAGGACACAAGCCTGGTCACAAGAAGCCGCACCAGGTGAACCATGTAAACTTGCTCAAATCATGGCGAGACTAGGAATCACTGGAAGCTCCTTGCCTGGGGGCCCATCCTGAATCCAAGGTGGTGGAGGTCACTATTGCGAAGACACTAATGCTGGCCAGAAGCAACAGTGTAGAGAACTGCTGCAGCAGAACCGTGACCTGTGCTCATAGTTGCCAGGGCGCACACAGGTCGTTGAACTCAACGTGTTAGCAGAGCCACATTTAATGGTGAACCTTAAGCCCTATAGAATTCCCTAAGCATGCCGGGAGATAATATCAAAGGAGATGAGGAGAATGCTGGACCTTGTAGTGATTGAGGAGTCAAAGAGCGGATGGTCGAATCCCATCATCCTTGTGCCAAAGCCCGACGGCAAGTGGCAGTTTTGTAATGACTACCGCAGGCTCAATGAGGTGTCCAGTTTTGATGCGTATCCGATGCCCCACATGGCGAACTCATTGAGCCACTGGGGCTTGCAAGGTACATCACAACTCTCGACCAGACGAAGGGTACTGGCAGATCCCCATGTCCCAGAGCACCAAGAGAAGATGGCCTTCTCGAAGCCAGATGGGTATTTCCAGTACACTAGAATGCCCTTCGGACTGTATGGGGCCCCAGATACAACATGACAATGATCCAAAATACAAGGCCAAGTTGAGCTGTTATTGGCTACAGCTGAGCAAAGTGAAGGTTCTGGAGTAGCCATCTTAGTGTCCTGACCTCAATATCATTGAGCCACTCTGGGGAGATCTCAAGTGCGCAGTTCATGCTAGACAGCCAAGGAATTTACAGGAACTGGAGGCTTTTTGCCAAGAAGAGTGGACAGCTTTACCATCTGAGAAAATAAAGAACCTCATCCACAACTACCACAAAAGACTTCAAGCTTTCCTTGATGTTAGAGGGGGCAATACATGGTATTAAGAAATGGGGTGTGTGAACTTTTGATCAGGGTCATGTGGATGTTTTGGATTTAAAAAGAGAAAACATAGTAGTTTGACAATGAATGGCTTTACCCCAAACACTAAAGGTACCGTCACACTAGGCGATATCGCCAGCGATCCGTGACGTTGCAGCGACCTGGATAGCGATATCGCTGTATTTGACACGCAGCAGCGATCTGGATCCCGCTGTGAAATTGCTGGTCGCTGCTAGAAGGTCTGCACTTTATTTGGTCGCTAGGTCGCCGTGTATCGCCGTGTTTGACAGCAAAAGCAAGGATACCAGCGATATTTTACACTGGTAACCAGGGTAAACATCGGGTTACTAAGCGCAGGGCCGCGCTTAGTAACCCGATGTTTACCCTGGTTACCAGCGTAAAAGTTAAAAAAACAAACAGCACATACTCACCAGCGCGTCCCCCAGCCTCTGCTTCCTGACACTGACTGAGCGCCGGCCCTAAACTGAAAGTGAAAGCACAGCGGTGACGTCACCGCTGTGCTGTTAGGGCCGGAGCTCAGTCAGTGTCAGGAAGCAGAGGCTGGGGGACGCGCTGGTGAGTATGTGCTGTTTGTTTTTTTAACTTTTACGCTGGTAACCAGGGTAAACATCGGGTTACTAAGCGCGGCCCTGCGCTTAGCAACCCGATGTTTACCCTGGTTACCCGGGGACCTCGGCATCGTTGGTCGCTGGAGAGCGGTCTGTGTGACAGCTCTCCAGCGACCAAACAGCGACGCTGCAGCGATCGGCATCGCTGTCGCTATCGCTGCAGCGTCGCTTAATGTGACGGTACCTTAACAATGAGTGGAGAAACAGTTTTGGTGTTATCATTCATATTCTCTGAAAAAAGGCCAAGAAAGCAAAAATTCTGCGGCTGTATGTAAACTTTTGAGCACAACTGTTGGCACCAAGTCGATGATGGTGAAATGGACTCCTAACATAGAGGTGGCATTTCAGGAACTTAAGCAGGCTCTGTTCCGGTTCTAGTTGCACCAGACTTTAGCAAAGAATTTGTGGTCCAGATGGATGCTTCAGAAGTTGGGTTAGGAGCCATGCTGTCTCAGGAAATAAATGGAGAAGAGCATCGCATCCTGTATCTGAGCCGGAAATTCTCTTCCTACGAGAAATAGTATGCAATTGTTGAAAAGGAGTGCTTAGCCATAAAGTGGGCCATGGACACAAAGAAGTGTTACCTCCTATGTCATAGGTTTAAGCCAGTGTCAAACCATGCCCTTCTGAGATGGTTAGGAGAGAAGAAGGGTAAGAAAGCCTGGGTGACTAGGTGGTTCTTCTTCAAGACTTCTGTTACCACGTAGAGCAAAGGTCAGGAAAGTTACATGGTTGCGCGGATGCTCTATCTCGAATTCCCTGTTTTGTGTCTGAAGGTGCCAAAACCCCCGGCTTTGGGCAGAGGGGGGGAATATGTGACAGGGTGACTGGCACAGTGTATGAGGGGAGATATGTATCACTGCGCATAATGGCATCAGTGATATGAAACCAGGATATTTTCCTCCAGCATACTACGTGTTGAGAGGGTTAAATTAAAGTTGCAGACATGGGCTGGATTTATGTGGGCATCCATAGAGTGGGTGGGAGGTTGCCCACCATATCTCCACCTGCAGAGCCAACACCGGCAGTTATACTGACAGGACCTGGGATGATGTCACAGTCCTATGATCATCATAAGGTCTGGCTTAAAGAGCTTGACTTGAGAGTTAGTCGGTGTTGTGTCTTGGGAGAGGAGGAACACCCACGTGGCTCCAGGAGGAGCTGAGGACTTTGTGTGTTACCTGCAGGTGAATCCTGCTGGGAAAGGACTCTTTTGGACTTTATTTTTGTTTTATATCAGAGAATTCTGCTCTTTTGCCACTTTGGAGACACTTCTTCGCCCCCTAGGAGAAACAGAACGATCATGCTCATCAGTGTGGATGGATTCACACCTACAATGTTCAGAACTGCTGTATATTGTCCTCCATGTCTCTCCTGCTCCTATTTGTGTGCTAAGTAATGAAAAGCAGGCAACCATCTATCTGAGTATGAGAGACATTATAGCAGCAAGTCTCCTTCTACCCGCTCAGAGTGGGTTGCAAATGTAGAAAAGATTCCAAAGATGCATTCACATCTACACTGCTCAGAACTGTTGTATATTGTCCTCCATGCCTCTCCTGCTCCTATCTGTGTGCTAAGCTATGAAAACAGGCAACCACCTCTTTTTGTTAAGAGACATTATGGCAGCTAGTCTCCTACCAGCTCAGAGTGGGTTGCAAATCTAGATAAGTTAACGCAGAGTGGAAAAAGTGTTGAAAAATGCAGGACAGGATACAAGTGATATAATGGCCTGAAATAATATTCCTTATGTACACACGCATGACAATTTATTCAGAAAATTAATTGAAAGTACCGTTACCCTTTATTTTATTTTATTCTATGGACTTGGGAAGATATAAAATAGCGAAATTAGCTATACACAATAGTTGCAGTTACAGTGATCCCTCTTTGCCCCTGTCCCTAGCATTTGTTGACAGGCTGCAATGGTGACTACACTGCACTTGACCTCTGCAGTGAATCACTTGAATTAGTGGTCTTTTGCCATCTATAGCAACAGGGTGAGTCCAGTGAGTCTGGGGACAGTGGTGGAGAGGCATCGCTAAAGCATGTATAGCTAAGAGACCATGTAATGGAATTAAAAAAATTATTATGAAGACCCTATTTAACTGCAGCAGATAAAAGTGTCTGCAATATCCTTCTATGTTATTTCAAAACACTCTTTTTCGGTGATTACTTTGTATCTCCTTTCATACTGCACCCACACACACAACTGATACACCATTTGAAAGGTAAACTTGCAACCTTCAACAAAAAAATAGCCAAACAAACCACACATCCACGATGTGATCACAAAATACACTTTAAACATTAATTTTCATAAAACTGCAGTAAGGAAAAATGACCTGCAGGTGGCACCACACTACCCGAAAGCACACTACCACAAAGCTGAAACAAATCCTAACATTTGCCTTGGGGGCTTTCCAGCTTGCCGGACTCCTTGCCCAGCCGATTTCAGGCAGGTACATATTTGCTACATATGTGGAAGTAGAATAAAAGTAAAACTTTACCTGTTTAAGACTTCAGCTTTAAAGCTGAAGATATAAATGAATGCAGCCTAAAAGGGACCGGACAGGTTCTGAACCATCAGATTTTCCATATTATTGGACAGTCATTGAAAAGTCTATCTTCCTTCTAGGGTTGCAGCTTATTAGTCACCTGGAGTCACCTCTGGTTCCAAGTAAAAAACTGCAGCGTTGACATAACTCAGACTGTACATTGTTTCCTGATGGGAGAGATTGGTGGAAAGAACCTTGCAAACATTGAAAAAAAAATCCAACCGTAGGGAAAAAGAAAAGTAAAATAATCTGCAGATATTACTTTTTTTTAAAGGGAAATTCCCAATTATTATACAATGGTGTAAATACGCTCAGTTATGGGGTCAATTCTTCTTCATCATTTTTACTGTGAAAGTGGCACTGCTGTACAGGAGCTGCTCCATTCACATACATAGGGCTGTGTTGCACTTCCCTACACTGCAGATGGCAGTGCTGCTGTGAAGAGGAAAAAAATGCTGCTGCCCCTGTTCTTTTGCAAGGTCCTGACAATCAGACCCTTTCTGATCAGTAGGTAAAATACTATTATGTTTAATGTTGGGGGATCTCCTTTAGGCTGGAGTCACACACAGCGTATAAAAAAATCGGTCTGTTTCACACAGACGACAATCGCAGAAATATTCCCTGAACAGTGATCCGTATGTCATCCGTGTGCAATGCGAGGATATGATTTTCTCGCACGTAAGCATCCGTGTGACATCTGTATGACATCCATATGGCGAGATTTTCTCGCCGGCTTGCAAAATGGACACATAATGGATCCATGGGCTCAAATATTCGTGAAAACATATATATAGTCTATATATACAGTATATATATATATATATATATATATATATATATATATATAGTCTCTATATATGTGTATATATATATATATATATATATATATATATATATATATATATATATATATATATATATATATATAAATATGTATATGTCAGTAAGACACATACCTCTCTGTGTTCATCATCTCATTAAATGCATTTACATTTGACCAACTTAATTTTGCTGAAATTGCCTGCGCCCCCGAGAACCAATGTGCGAAAATTTTGCACGGGCCAACTAGTATTATTGTATTCTGGGAAGATCCAAAGGGATTTAAATAGGGTTGTCTAATGTAGCATGTAGGTTTGTAAATTATTTCTGCTCTATAGCAATTGTTCCTTTGGCCTCAAGAAACACCTGCACCCAGATCACATCAGTTGAAAAAATCTAGTTATACTCCACACCAAAAATTCAAAGTAGTCTAGCTATCAAATCAGAATTGTCTGTCATGATTGCAATTGGATTGAATAACAATAAACGGAGTTATTTTTGTGAAATTTTAAATTGACTGTATGTCTACACATATAAGTAAAACTAGATCATGAAACATATATTATTCTATTTTTTGTATCTGTTTTCATTTTCTGTTGATAGATTTCCTATTTTATTTTCTCTTAATGATTATCAGGACAGTCCTCTTACCTTGGCTTGGATATATTTTTCAGGAGCTACATGGGTCAAAGTTTGAAGATGACTCATAAGCCCCAATACATCAAGGCTGGCGTTCTCCACATCGGTCATGATGATGAGCAGGGTGAACTGTGAAGCTCCTGATACAGTAAGAAGCACATGCCTCCTGTTTAACTGTTGACCAAACCCACCGGACCCGATTATCCAGGGGTTCGTCCATCACTAGTGTTCACAGTAAATAAAAATGAAAACATTTGCACAAAATGCGGTTTCATTTTGTTAAAAAAATCCACATACGGTTTTTCCAAATCATTTACCTATAATACTCTTCTTGGATCAACCTATGGTGGGGGAAGGGGGATGCCACGTGAGTGCTGCTGCCCATCAGTGGTTGCTGACTGGCAGCAGCATTCACCTTTTGTCCTTATGAAAGAGACTAGAAAGTTAGCACAGAGTATGGAGTAGTGATGTGAAAAGGTATCAATTTTTTTCACCTCCATGGGTCCATTATTAAGGAGATATCCAGTAGTGAACAACCCTTATAAGCTTATAATTCCCAGAATAGATTGTGAATGTTGGGCATATTTGTGTTCGATAGTGTCTTCATCTATCATATTACTAGCAGAAATCGACCCAACCAGATGGACTAAATATATTTTCATAATTATCAGCCTGGCGTAGAATTACATTAATAAGGGGTTGACACTTGACAGTGTTTGCAAATCATCCATGAAAGATTGTTGAAATGATTCACTGAGCAGCGCGTTGCATGGCAGGTCTAATGAGATGGATCAGAAGGGAATTGACAAACAAACGTGTTTTTGTATGTAAATTGCTTCAAAAGGAACATATGTGTGCTAGCAAGTCTCCTGTGGTTTGTCTGCTGCCATCCTCCTTTATGTTTTGGGTCTCTTTAATTTCAAAGCCTATAGATTGCATGATCGCAGACACCAGAGTATTCCACTTATTGCATCAACACTAAAAGTTTGCTAAAAGTAATTTTTATTATATTAGCTGAGTTGTTTCAAAGCTTTTTCTAATGTTCTTGCACTGACCTCCAGCTCTTTGTTATGATGGAGATGATCTGTCTGTCTGACCTCCTTATCCCCAGTGCTGACAGAAGTGCTCTCTCTGCCGTTGCCATCTGCCATCCAGATGGAAATGATGGCCGATATGGGGCACGTGCACAGACAATGGATAGGAGCTTCTCGGCTATAAATATCAAGATTTACAAGGTGAATGAGAATAGGTGAATTGTTTAAAACAAATATATGGATAATTATTCCCAGACAGGTCAGATATGTACAGATTGATGGCATTTCCCGTACAGATTTAGTACAGGGTAGGCGGAGTGGGTACATTTAATCAAACGCCTCACTTCTGTAGTTGAACAACAAACTCAGGTCCTGTAAATCAAGGATTATCTCCGGCACCTCATGGGATGTATGTACCATACAGTAAATAAATATGTACTTATTAGATTTGCAATCAATGGGACTCACCGGTTGTACCTGATATATGGCGGTGTGCTAGGGGAAAGTGCGGAAGGGTTGGTGCATAATACAAGGGTCCTCAGAGCATCAAAACCTCACTTGCCCAGGGGCCTCTGCTGCCTTTTAGAACTTTCCATGCATTGTAACAATTGTAGTTTGACAATTTTAAAAGTTACTGTATGTCACAGAAGTTCAGCTTTTACTAATTGATATTACTACCACCTCTGCAGTCACCAGTTTCCTAAGCAAGGAGCGCAGTCTTGTGAGCTACGATATTTGCTCCTCTGAAGATGTATCTGACTTGCTTCAGTACCCCTGCTCTTCTCCATTGAAGGAAAGGCAAAGCTGCCTCTGCTTGCAGCATTGGATAGTGCGCAGTTCGGGCCAGCGGTTCAGCCATGCTTTAAGGTACCTTCACACGAAACGACATTATAACGATATCGCTAGCAATCCGTGACGTTGCAGCGTCCTCGCTAGCGATATCGTTTCGTTTGACACGCAGCAGCGATCAGGATCCTGCTGTGATGTCGCTGGTCGCTGAATAAAGTCCAGAACTTTATTTGGTCGTCCGATCGCTGTGTATCGTTGTGTTTGAAAGCAAAAGCAACGATACCAGCGATATTTTACACTGGTAACCAGGGTAAACATCGGGTTACTAAGCGCAGGGCCGCGCTTAGTAACCCGATGTTTACCCTGGTTACCAGCGTAAAAGTAAAAAAAACAAACAGTACATACTCACATTGCGTCCCCTGCAGTCTGCTTCCTCCTCTGACTCAGCGCCGCAAAGTGAAAGTGAAAGCAGCACAGCGGTGACGTCACCGCTCTGCTCTCACTGTACGGCGCTCAGTCAGTCAGGAAGTGGACGCAGGGGGACGTGAATGTAAGTATGTGCTGTTTGTTTTTTTTAGATTTTACGCTGGTAACCAGGGTAAACATCGGGTTACTAAGCGCGGCCCTGCGCTTAGTTACCCGATGTTTACCCTGGTTACCAGGGGACCTCGGCATAGTTGATCGCTGGAGAGCGGTCTGTGTGACAGCTCTCCAGCGACCAAACAGCGACGCTGCAGCGATCGACATCGTTGTCGCTATCGCTGCAGCGTCGCTTCGTGTGAAGGTACCTTTAGGCAGGAATTGCTAGGAGTGTAATGGTCTCTGTCAAGCAGTATGTGGGAGGCAATAAAGTGATACTTTCCTGACCAACAAAGGTGAGATGGCCTCTTTAAATGTCTGCAATACTAAGAAGAAAGAATCAGATGGGCAAGGACTCCAAGGTATGTTTTTTTTTTGCTTTAGGGAGGAAGACCTCCAATTACTTATGGGAGAAATGTTCCAATATGCTCAATTCTTGTTTTTGCCAATAGCACATATCAGGGACCATTGGTCTACTCACATACACATTGGACCAGATTAATTATTTACATTACATTAAGTCTGTTTTCTATTTTTTTTTGTCTTGTGGTAATTTCTCTGTGCCAAATTTTTCAAAATGATGCACGAGATTCATGAACTTTGCTCAACATAAAAAATGCTCTTCAACGTTCAGCTGCAAAAATTTTGAAAAAAAAATCCACACTCACTTCTTTGTCCGAAACTGCAGCGGTTCTGCACCCATAGACCTCCATTGTGAGGTCAAACCTGCAGTAAAACCCGCAGATCAAAAATATATCTGCGGGTTTTATTGCGGTTTGTGGTGCAGAACCGCTGCAGCAGGAAGTGCGGGGAAGCGGCCGGAAGTGCGTGGGCGGAGTGTGTTCTGAAGTGACGGAGGCATACCGTCGCATGGGGATCGTGATTGATTTGGTATGTGTGTGTGTGTGTGTGTGTGTGTGTGTATGCGTGTGTGTCCCCATGCGACGATAGTGCCTCCATTGTGCTAAGTCGCCGTATGGGACTACTACTCCCATCCGGTATTAGGATGGGAGAGTTGTCCCTGTGTCCGGCGACTTAGCACAATTGTAAAGTTACACAAAACACCTACACACAATACACGTACATGACACACAGTACATACAACACATAACATAGAGTATATACTCACCAACAGCACACGTGTAGGTGAAGCCCTCGATCCTCCAGGAAAAAATCACAAAATAAAAGATCAAATTCATACTCCCTGTCCGCAGAATCCATAAAACGAGTGTCCCACGCCGATCCCCTGCTCTCCGGCGATACACTGCCAGGAGCGAAGCTCCTAGCAGTGTATCGCGTACTGTTCCGGAGTTCAATGGCTCCGGCGTCTCGGTTAACGGCAGTACAGCTGCGTTGAACTTTCCCACGCAGCACTGCCGTTAAGCGAGAGTGCCGGGGTCAATGACCGCCGGTAAACTCGCTCGCGTATGCGCAGTGACACACCGACAGGAACTATGGCTCCTGTCAGTGTGTTGCTGCAGCCGTGGAGAGCAGACATATCTCTGGATGTGTCTGTTCTCCATGGAAGATCTTCGTGGGACCCTCGATGGATTTCTGCGGACAGGGCCAGGGAGTATGAATTTGTTTTTTTATTTTTCATCTTTTTCAGGTCGAGGGTCTTCAGGACGGATTGAGCGTACAATAAAATATGGTCAAAAAGTGGGTGTCTTTATTTCATTAAAATATTTTTTTTCTAGTGTTTGTGTTTTTTTTTTAACCCTTTCATTGGATTAATAATGGATAGGCGTCTTATTGACGCCTCTCCATTATTAACCGGGCTTAATGCCACCTTACAATAGCAAGGTGGCATTAACCCCTCATTACCCCATATCCCACCGCTACAGGGAGTGGGAAGAGAGGGGCCAAGTGCCAGAATAGGCACATCTTCCAGATGTGCCTTTTCTGGGGTGGCTGGGGGCAGATGTTTGTAGCCACGGGGGGGCCAATAACCATGGACCCTCTCCTGGCTATTAATATCTGCCCTCAGTCACTGGCTTTACCATTCTGGCGGAGAAAATTGCGCGGGAGCCCACACCAATTTTTTCCGCCATTTAACCCTTTGATAGCATTAATAATGGATAGGCGTCTTATTGACGCCTCTCCATTATTAACCGGGATTAATGCCACCTTACAATAGCAAAAATACGTGCAACTGAAATACGTGGCACTGAAATACGTGGCACGTATATACGTGGCACTTAAATACGTGATACGTGGCACTTAAATACGTGGCACTGAAATACGTGGCACGTGTATACGTGGCACGTATATACGTGGCACTGAAATACGTGGCACTGAAATACGTGGCACGTATATACGTGGCACTTAAATACGTGATACGTGGCACTTAAATACGTGGCACTGAAATACGTGGCACGTATATACGTGGCACTGAAATACGTGGCATGTATATACGTGGCACTTAAATACGTGATACGTGGCACTTAAATACGTGGCACTGAAATACGTGGCACGTATATACGTGGCACTGAAATACGTGGCACGTATATACGTGGCACTTAAATACGTGATACGTGGCACTGAAATACGTGGCACGTATATACGTGGCACTGAAATACGTGGCACGTATATACGTGGCACTTAAATACGTGGCACTGAAATACGTGGCACGTATATACGTGGCACTGAAATATGTGGCACGTATATACGTGGCACTTAAATACATGATACGTGGCACTTAAATACCTGGCACTGAAATACGTGGCACGTATATACGTGGCACTGAAATACGTGGCACGTATATACGTGGCACTGAAATACGTGGCACGTATATACGTGGCACTTAAATACGTGGCACTGAAATACGTGGCACGTATATACGTGGCACTGAAATACATGGCACGTATATACGTGGCACTGAAATACGTGGCACGTATATACGTGGCACTTAAATACGTGGCACTGAAATACGTGGCACGTATATACGTGGCACTGAAATATGTGGCACGTATATACGTGGCACTTAAATACGTGATACGTGGCACTTAAATACGTGGCACTGAAATATGTGGCACGTATATACGTGGCACTGAAATACGTGGCACGTATATACGTGGCACTTAAATACGTGGCACTGAAATACGTGGCACGTATATACGTGGCACTGAAATACATGGCACGTATATACGTGGCACTTAAATACGTGATACGTGGCACTTAAATACGTGGCACTGAAATACGTGGCACGTATATACGTGGCACTGAAATACCTGGCACGTATATACGTGGCACTGAAATACGTGGCACGTATATACGTGGCACTTAAATACGTGGCACTGAAATACGTGGCACGTATATACGTGGCACTGAAATACATGGCACGTATATACGTGGCACTTAAATACGTGATACGTGGCACTTAAATACATGGCACTTAGGCTACGTTCACATTTGCGTTGTGCGCCGCAGCGTCGGCGCAACGCACAACGCAAACAAAAACGCAGCAAAACGCATGCACAACGCTGCGTTTTGCGCCGCATGCGTCCTTTTTTTGATTGATTTTGGACGCAGCAAAAATGCAACTTGCTGCGTCCTCTGCGCCCGGACGCGTGCGCCGCAGTGACGCATGTGGCGCAAAACGCAAGCGCGACGCATGTCCATGCGCCCTCATGTTAAATATAGGGGCGCATGACGCATGCGGCGACGCTGCGGCACCCGACGCTGCGGCGCAGACCGCAAATGTGAACGTAGACTTAAATAGCTGGATAGAGCTGGATCCGCGGGCTGTGATCTGGCCTACGCTCAGCACTCTGCGGAGCGCTGTCATTCAAAACACGTCCACTCATTTTGGTGTTTAGTCCCAAAATGGAGGATGGAAGAAGAAAAGGGTTGGACAAGGAAATGACATCATTTCTTTTTTTTTTTTTCCCCCACTGCAGTTAAAGCTTTATTTGTGTCAAACACAGACAATCTGCAGAGAAAACTGCATAAAAAACCGCACTAAAAACCGCATCAAAAAACGCACCAAAAACGCACCAAAAACCGCACCTGCGTTTTCTGCCAAGAGCTGCGGTTTTTGTCCTGAAAAAAAAGGATTGAAATCAGGAACGTGTGAACATACCCTCATAGTAAGGCCAGGGTCACACTTGCATGTTCAATGCCAGAAACTCAAACTAGTCTCTAGTCTCTCGCATCAATACCCAGCGCTGCCGCCGGCACTCAGGACCGTTCAGCTGCAAAGAAATACATGCACCTGCACACTCCAGTCCCGAGTGCCGGCGGCAGTGCCGGGTATTGATTCAAAAGACTCGTGCAAGTTTCTCGCATTGAACACGCAAGTGTGACCCCGGCCTAACTAACATAATAAAACAGGTGAAAGCAAATAAAATAGGCTTAAAAAAAGAGCAAATTAAAAATAGAGTAATGCATAAATGAAAATGTGACGCCTCTGGGGTCCAGTCGCCACAGAAATACTGCACCTCACCCAGAGGTGTGGTATTCCGCTCTCAGGTAAGGAGGGAGCACTACCCAGGACTCTTAGGGTATGCTTCCACGTTCAGGAAACGGTGCGTGCTTGACGCTGTGCAGAGCCGCAACGTCAAACACGCGGCGTCCAGATGTTACAGCATAGTGGAGGGGATTTTATCAAATCCCGTCTGCATTATGTGTGGTAACACGCATCCGGCGGCCCTGCGATTCCGGACATGCGGCGCGTCTTTTAAGATCGCAGCATGTCCGTTTACCTTGTGGTGACGCTGCGCCGCCGCAAGGTAAAACACAGGGCCCTATGTGTGGGGTGCGATGATGCCGGATGTGTACAATGAACACATCCGGCATCATCGTGTCACAGAAGGGGGCGGAGCTTAGGGCAGAGCGGGTTTGCGGCTCCGTCCAAACCGCCGGCCATCCTGAAGGTGGATACGTACCCTAACACTCACATCCAACACACACCAGTTCAGTCAGGGCATCTGGGTGTACCCTTAGGGAGGAAGGCCTCATCCCAGACTGGATAGGAAAGGGTGTTGGAGAGTGGGTGGGGTAGATTGGAAAAAGGGAGGAGCTAATTAGGATGGAAAGTTAGTCAGATTGCAAGAGGAGGAGAGCAGAGTAAACAAGAGGGTCTGCAGCTCCTGAAGAGAGAATTGAGAGGGAGAGATCGAAGGAAGCTCCCAGAAGGACAGAAGGGGTCCTAGAGGCACAGGTAGTGAGAGGTCCACCTGTGGGGCTCGTATTCCTGCTGACCAGAGTCAGGTGGAGGGACCAGGTCGCAGGTAAGGGGACCGGCCCCATTCTAGTGGAGAAACTAAGGACTCAGCTAGCTAACCGAAGGCTGAAGCTTTTGTAGGAAGCACAGCCACATCTGCACACAGGCAGCCATATAGGATTCAGGGGGATTTAGTGCACACCGCCCGACAAGATCCGAGGCTGCTGGCTTGGACAATGTGTGGCAGGTGCAGGGTAGGAGAGGCAAAGCCAGTGTAGAGAGACAGCCAGAAAAAGGAACATAGAAAGAGGGTTCTGGAAAGTGCACCCAAAATGCTTGAGAACTGGCTGGACCACAAACCTGGAGGACACAGCACCCCAGCTGGGGCAACTAAGAACTGAGAGTAAAGCTCTTGAAACTGCACTCCGCTGTGTCCTCACACTTATTTACTGTGCCATCCACCCTGCACCACAGCTACTACAACATCCATCATCTCACAATTTCACCTAAGTGCCCTATGACTAAAGCTCTACCTGTGGAGAGCTGTACCAACTCTGCTACATCACCATCAGCCCCAGCGGTCCCTTCAAGCAGCATTGGCTAACATCTCCTCTTTGCTGAGTACCACAGGTGGCGTCACAAACATTTATCCCATAAACTTTATTCCCCTTTTATGGGACGCCCAGGGCCACGGACCGGGTTACTGCTGCCGTGATACGTCCTCTTTAAGAACCGCCCCGATACCGAGTATCCCCACGGCCCTGGTGGGCGCTCCAAAAACAGCCAAAAAAACACTAAAAACTAGACAAGGAAAGGAGCAAACAAAATATTGCATTGGTCTGTATTGTTTTGTTTTCTGTTAAAACAGAAACAAAATTGAAACAAATTTTGAATTCTCCAATTTTGGCCAAACTATTATTATGCATTTTTTTAGTGCTAACTTAATTTTGCAATGCATTACTTTACTTTCAAAATCAATGCCTTTAAAGTGGCATTCCCCCAAGGTATGTGATGTCTGATATGCATGGTGTCTGATCTACATGTAGCATATTATAGGGCAGAAAATTGAGCTAAGCAGATTGATATATAGTTTTGTGGGAAATTATTGACACATTTACATTTCTTTTTTCATGATTGTGAGTCCAGGGGGCAGTCCTGTTCAGTGACCGCTAGCCTTTCCTGTATAGCTGTGCTTACGGAAGATAGCTGTACATATGGAAATCCAGTAACCTTTAGGAAAAGTTGGTAATATCTTACATAACAGAATTAAAATCTCTACTATTAAGAAAAAAGCTGCAGTAATATAATAAATGGCCATGACAAATTACTTAGTCACCAAACCATTCACTGATTCGAAAAAAATGGTAAAACTTTTTGCTTTTACAGATATGAGGCTCTAGACATGTGGGGCAAATAAGTATATACAAATGAAAATATAAAAAATGAAGTATTAGTAAAATTACTATATGTTTATATAATCATAAATTTGTGTTTGTCTGATTGATCAAACAATGGTAATAAAGTTGTATGCACAAATAAGGAAGAAAAACAAAGGACCTGGCTTAGTAAAAGCACAGGATGAGTAGAGAGAAGGGGTCAGTTTATTCATTCACATTGACGTGGCTTTGTGACTTCTCAACCTGCTTTCAATTAATATTTTGCCCTTCTTTGTTCACTTTGGATCTCTGACCCTGGAGATTCACTAAAATGGAGTTCACTGAAAGGTTAGGTGGATTAGCTGAGAAGAGGTGAAATGCTGGGCAGAGAGCCAGACCAACAAATGAAGTTCAAGCCCTGAACCTTACTGTGTGTAACAACAGAAAATGGGAACATGCTCCCCCAAGTCTATGTTATCATAACTCACAGTGTAATAGCTTCCTCTAGATAGGCCAATAATTCGAGAAGGAGCGTTCCTAGGAAAGATTGTTTCCAACTTTCAGGCCATTTAGACAGGCCAGCAGTTACGCAACAAACAACCAAAATGCTCGTTCGTCGAATGTGATGATTTTTTGGCCGGCCTAAAAATCATAATTTTCAGCAGAACATCGCCCAGTGTGCACAAGGAAAGTGCTACCAATAATAATGGTATTCTATGTCAACAGAACGATTGTATGGAAGGTCATTAAACAAAAGCTGTTAAGTTTGCATATAGTCAAATGACGGACGTAGTCGACACAGGTAACACTAGTTAAACAGCCGACTTGAAGACTATGGTATTATTTTCCTTTCTTTACGTTCAGTAGTCTGTGAAAACTATTTCATATATGAGTCCTGGTTCATTATATAAACAGATTTTGCACTGTTGGAGCAATAGGGAAATTTCCTTTAATGAGCATGCTGCTCTTCAATGTCTATGAAAATGAGGCGCTATTCAATGTTCCAGGAGCCTCCGAGAACACGGAGAATACACAGAGCTTTCATTTGCACGGTCTTTGTATATAGAGCACAATGCACATTTGTTCAGTGTCGTAAACAAATAACCTATTTGTATACTTTCCATTTACGGTAAAATGAGTAATGGGCCTTTGAAATAAGCATTTAAATAATAGTTACATGATAAAATTGTTAGATATTCTAGAATGCAGAATGTTGCAGATGAGAATGATACATTTAGTACCACTGTGCATGTAGCCTCCTCAGAGAGGAAGAGAACTAGTGCTCTGGTATCACTTATTGGGGGTAGCAACCTTGAAAGTCAATATTGAGCCTTATAACACGACTTAAAGCCCCCCCATACACATTAGACTAACGTCGGCTGAACCTGCCGGTATTGACAGGCTCTGGTGGCAGTCCAATCTTTATGAGGACACCGGCCAATAATGGTCAGGGGAGATGTTGATCACACATGTCCAATTTCAGACTGCCGATCGCATCTTTCAATGAGAAGTAAGCCACCGAACACCGTGTCAGTCGACAGCTTTCTCATAGAAAGCACAGGGGCACTTGGCCGAACGAGCGCTCCTTTGTATGGCTGCGACTGTCTTCTAATATGTATGGCAAGCATTAAGATAAAAAGCCTTACCAGTCACTCTGCAGAAATGTGTTTCAAGATGTTTGCCCTTCATCAGTGCAAAGCAGGAGGTCTGAGGTGGCTAAGTGAGAGGTATCTGACATGGTGTATAAGGGTAACCTACTGTACATGGAGAATTGTTCTTCCTTAGACATTTAGTACTACTGTCATGTTCTAGAATAAAAAAAATATAATTGTTGGCTGATGGAACTTAAACCTATACCAAGCATATATGTGATGGACAGTATGGTGAAATTACTTTCTTATGACAAATTCATATATATATATATACACTCACTGGCCACTTTATTAGGTACACCTGTCCAACTTCTTGTTAACACTTAATTTCTAATCAGCCAATCACATGGCGGCAACTCAGTGCATTTAGGCATGTAGACATGGTCAAGACAATCTCCTGCAGTTCAAACCGAGCATCAGTATGGGGAAGAAAGGTGATTTGAGTGCCTTTGAACGTGGCATGGTTGTTGGTGCCAGAAGGGCTGGTCTGAGTATTTCAGAAACTGCTGATCTACTGGGATTTTCACGCACAACCATCTCTAGGGTTTACAGAGAATGGTCCGAAAAAGAAAAAAAATCCAGTGAGCGGCAGTTCTGTGGGCGGAAATGCCTTGTTGATGCCAGAGGTCAGAGGAGAATGGGCAGACTGGTTCGAGCTGATAGAAAGGCAACAGTGACTCAAATCGCCACCCGTTACAACCAAGGTAGGCCTAAGAGCATCTCTGAACGCACAGTGCGTCGAACTTTGAGGCAGATGGGCTACAGCAGCAGAAGACCACACCGGGTACCACTCCTTTCAGCTAAGAACAGGAAACTGAGGCTACAATTTGTACAAGCTCATCGAAATTGGACAGTAGAAGATTGGAAAAACGTTGCTTGGTCTGATGAGTCTCGATTTCTGCTGCGACATTCGGATGGTAGGGTCAGAATTTGGCGTAAACAACATGAAAGCATGGATCCATCCTGCCTTGTATGGAGCATCTTTGGGATGTGCAGCCGACAAATCTGCGGCAACTGTGTGATGCCATCATGTCAATATGGACCAAAATCTCTGAGGAATGCTTCCAGCACCTTGTTGAATCTGTGCCACGAAGAATTGAGGCAGTTCTGAAGGCAAAAGGGGGTCCATCCCGTTACTAGCATGGTGTACCTAATAAAGTGGCCGGTGAGTGTGTATATATATATATATATATATATATATATATATATATATATATATATACGCCAGTTTCCTGGAATGCACAAACCCAAATGATCCAATTAACATCTAGCCCGTATGTTTTTAAGCATGCTTTAAAAACACTTCCCTTTAGACAGGTTTATCACCTCAACTCACTAACCTAACTGGTCCCTCCTTCTAAATGTCAGTCATGTTCTGCTCCTTCCTATTCATCCTCCATGCACCCAATAGCACCCGGTAACTGCACTCAGACAGATACTGGTTGGTGACTGGATCATGGAGCTTAATATGAAAGCCCTTATTTATTATAATGATGGCCGGACCGTACATAACAACACGTTCTGCCTATTGTATCCCTCCTATTTCCTTATAGATTGTAAGCTTGCAAGCAAGACCCTCACTCCTTCTGTAACTATTTAATTACGTGTTACACTGTACTGTTTTTATTGTCTGTAGATGTCACCGCTTAATTGTAAAGTGATCCTGAATATGTTGGCGCTATACAAATAAAAATTATTATTATTATTAGAAATACATATCAATTCTAGCAAATACAAAATTACAGTGCTAAACATGGGTAAGACTGCCTAGTGCAGTCGAAACGCATCGATTGGGTCATGTCGACCATGTAAATTTTTCTTTTGCATGCACTATAATTTCTTTTGAAAAAGAAAATGAAAATCCAGTCCTGTTGAGCCGGACTCCAAGTTTTTCTATTACTCTAAAATGGTCGGAACTTGTACTTGGTGAATCTGTGATGCATTTTTTTGATACTTGATTGTAAAAATGTATATCTATAATTTGATTTTGACTCATATTGTTGATTTTCCATTGAAGCTTAAAGGGAACCTTCCACATGATTCCTGCTGCCTGAACCACGGGCAGCATGAATTACAAATATGTATATGGAAACAATTTTCTCTGAAATGTTACAATGTTTGTAATGCAGGAGCCGATTCCTCAATTTAGTGATCAGCGCAGTTTCTCATCGCCTGCTCAGCTACACTAGCGGATTACTTTCTATGTGTGTATGGGGAGAGACCTGTTCGTCTATCTGAGGTGGGGGTGGAGAAGTCAGCAGAGACTTACCCTTTGGACTAGTGGTCGCGCTTTCAACTATGTTGTTAAAAAATGTACGTTTGTAATGTAAGAGCCAGTTTCTCATTCGTGTCACCAATAGTTGTGACATTTCTCCTTTAATAGAATTATAGAACAACTTTGCAGAGCAGACTCCCGCCAATAACTAACATGATGCTCATTATAAAATAATTATTCAGGTTTTGCAGAGCATGAGACATAATGCTCAATATTCCCATGCACATCCAGCAGAACGGTTGCTAAATCTAGGCCAAAATTCAAACTACATCCACAACATGCGTGATCACAGCATTTAACCCCCATAAAGCAGAAGGTGGGCAGTAGCTTTATAAGCCTGGCATAGAGAGGATCCAGCTACAGTAGGGTTCACATATACTGTATTTGCAGCGCCCCAGAGTCCTGGTCGTTGCAGTAATGTCGCTCTGCCACTAAGGGGACCGATGTTACGTCTGATTGCACTAAAGGAGTTCACCTGACCAGGTATCACAGTCACACATTACACTTCACACTCCGGCCACCAGGGGGAGCAAAGGGTTCTATGTATTAGGCCACTCCTCACAATCTGGTAAAACTGGGGGTTGGATAGGAAGTTAGGGAGAAGCTGACTGGGTTTTGCCCAGGTAACATCTAGTGAGAGGAGAGCGTTGCTTGGGAAGATTCAGGGGGGTCCCTGTCAGGGGTGGGATCCTGACAGTGGCCTAGCGAAAGGACAGATTGTTATGGAGCCATGCCTGCACCTCATTGCGGCGGCATCTTAAGAAAGGACACGAAGCGAAGTATATTGTGGAGAAGTGAGAAACGAGATCACAGCACAAAGGCGATAGAACCAGTAGGAGTCGTGCCCCGAGATCGGCAACATCCTTCTGAGGCGCGTAGCCGGCGGCCGGAACGCCGAGGAAGTAATAGACTCTACGCATTACTTTGAACCAACGGCAGGACAGTTAACTTTAGGTTGGCTGTCTCACCTTTTTCACCTAATGAAGACAACTGAGGCAATTGTGGGAGAGGGGCGTCTCTAGGGTCCCTATAAAATAACTCCAGGCCTACCCCGTCATACGGGTGCATCCTATCCATATCATCTGGGGGACGGAGAGAGAAAGAACAGAAACATACACGACAGTTGTGAGGACTATCCCGTGGTGCTCAGCAGGGAAGTACTACAACACACAGGCGCTGGTAGGAAGGCTACTGACTTCCACCTGCAAAGGGAACTCTGGATGTGCCTTCGGACCGGCCGGTCTCAGCCAGCCCTGTTAGCAGTGCTCTGGATTGTGGATGCCGAAGCCTTCAGTAAAGAGGTAAAGAGACTGCAACCCTGTGTCCTCGTTATTTACGGCGACCTACACCGTCATCTACATCTTTAATTGGGCGCCCCTTAGCAGGGCCATGGACCGGGTCAGGCCACCGTGACATCCCCAGAACCGAGAGAGAGACCCGGTACCGGGTACCCCGCTGCCCTGCGTTTGGGGGCCGCTCCATATTAGTTACACCAGGCTCAGTTTATGAGCCTCAAGTGATCACAACAAATGCAAAAATGCATCAGCGATTAATCCACCTATCCCCCTGCTATTCCCAGACTCTCCACACTTTTAATTCCTTCACTGGCTCTCCATTACCCAGACATTCCAGATCAAAACCTTAACCTTTGCATACAAAGCCATCCACAATCTGTCTCCTCCATACATCTGTGACCTCGTCTCCCGGTATTTACCAGTATGCAACCTCCGATCCTCACAAAATCTTTTCTACTCCCCTCTTATCTCCTCTTCCCACAATCGTATACAAGATTTCTCCAGTGCATCCCCCTACTTCGGAACTCTCTACCCCAACATATCAGACCTCGCCTACCATGGAAACCTTCAAAAGGAACCTAAAGACCTGTCTCTACCAACAACCTACAACATACAGTAACTCCTGATCCACCAAATTGCTGTACAACCCGCTCTCCCCTCACCTTCTGTATCCTCACCCATTCCTTGTAGATTTTGAGCCCTCACGAGCAGGGTCCTCTCTCCTACTGTACCAGTCAGTGACTCATTTTGTTCAAGATTATTTTATTTGTTTTTATGTATTTCCCCTTTCTCATGTAAAGCGCCATGGAATAAATGATGCTATAATAATAAATAATAATAATAATAATAATAATATAGCTTTTTCACTCTTTCATCTTTCTCTCATAGACCATTCTGGAGAGTGGATTAAAATGTTGCATCACATGTAGTGATCCAGTGATAATTTTCATGCCGTTAAATCAGAGAGTCATATCGTACAAAATAGTTAATAAATAACATTTCCCACATGTCTACTTTACATCAGCAGAATTTTTGAAACAATTTTTTTTTGTTAGGAAGATATAAGGGTTAATTTTTACATTTTTTACTTGAACGTACAGGTGCTTCACAGAAGTTTATAACGTAGAGCTGTGAAAATAAAAATAAAAATCACATTTTTCCTAAATAAATCTTTTTTAGCTCCAAATTTTGCATTTTCATAAGAGTAACAGGAGAAAACAGTGGAAACCACCCACAGGTGACACCATTTTGGAAACTAGACCCCTTTGGGAACTTATCTAGAGGTGTATTGAGCACCCTGAACCCCCAAGTGCTTCACCTAAGTTTATAATGTTAAGCCGTGAAAATAAAAAAAAAATCACATTTTTCAAACAAAATTTTTTTTAGCTACAAATTTTTTACAGGGGCAAAAGGAAAAAATAGACCCCAAAGTTTGTTGTGCAATTTCTGCTGAGGTCACCGATACCCCATATGTGGTTGAAAACTACATTTGAGGCACAGTACAAAGCTCAGAAGGGAAGTAGAGCAATATTACAGTGCAGATTTTGCCATGTTCATGCCATGTTTGAGGGTGCCGTGTTACATTGACAGAGCCCCTGAGGTGCCAGAATAGCAGAACACCCATAAGTGACCCCATTTTACCAATTAAACCTCTCAATTAATTCATCTAGGGGTGCCGTGATTATATTGACACCACAGGTGTGTCACAGACTTTTATACCATTGGGAAGTGAAGAAACTTTTTTACCACCAAGATTGTGTGTTAGCCCCAAATTTTACATTTTCACACAAAAATGGGACCAAAATTTGTGCCACAATTTCTGTTGAATGTAGAAATACCCCATATGTGGATGTACAGTACTGCTTAGCCATACGGAGTGACTCAGGAGGGTCAGAGCGCTATTTGCCTCATGGAGCGCAGATTTTCCTAGACTAGTTTGCGGATTCCATATTAAGATCCCCTAAGTGCTAGAAAAGCAGAATCCCCCCTCAAGTGACCACATTTTGGAAATTATAACCCTTTGGGAATTTATCTACAGATGTAATGACGATTTTGACTCCATGGGTGTTTTCCAGAAACAGGCAGCAGTGAATGATGCTGAGTAGAAATTGCAAACTGCCGTTGTAGTGACCAGTACGTTGCAGTCACCAGTACATTATGCCCAGCTTATGCTTCTGGAGACACACACCTGTAAATTAGGTGGGCTCTGATCACTACAGAAATGGCAAACATGTGGGCAATAAATGTGGTTTAGGCACTGGGGCTCAGAAGGGAGGGGGCATTTGGATTTGGGAGTGGAGAATTTGCTGAATTTCTTTTTTGGGGGGAGGTGTTGTGAATTAGACTTTTTGGCTCCCTCTTGTGGTTACTAGTGATATTACTCTGGGAGTTTCTTCCCTCAGTTTGCACCCACCTGGGCCGTTAGTCCAGGGGTGTTGCTATATAAACTTCCTGGATCCTTAGTCCAGTGCCTAGCATCGTTGTAATCAGATCCTTTCTGTTTGCTCCTATCTGCTGGTCCCGGTTCGTGCTAAATTAAGCTAAGTCCTGCTTCTTTGTTTTTTGGGTTGTTTGCTTGCTCTCATTTTTGTCCAGCTTGTACTAAATGTGATTCCTGACCTTGCTGGAAGCTCTAGGGGGCTGGTGTTCTCCCCTCGGGCCGTTAGACGGTTCGGGGGTTCTTGAATTTCCAGCGTGGATATTTTTGATAGGGTTTTTGCTGACTATATAAGTTATCTTACTATATTCTGCTATTAGCTAGTGGGCCTCTCTTTGCTAAATACCTAGCTCATTCTTACGTTTGTCTTTTCCTCTTACCTCACCGTTATTATTTGTTGGGGGCTTGTATCCAACTTTTGGGGTCTTTTCTCTGGAGGCAAGAAAGGTCTTTCTTTTCCCTTCTAGGGTTAGTTAGTTCTCCGGCTGGCGCGAGACGTCTAGAATCAACGTAGGCACGTTCCCCGGCTGCTGTTATTTGTGGTGCTAGGATTAGATATATGGTCAGCCCAGTTACCACTGCCCTATGAGCTGGTTTTTGTGTTTGCAGACTTAGTAAATATTTCTGAGACCCTCTGCCATTGGGGTCATAACAGTATGCCAGGCCAACATTGAATGTTTATGCATTGCAGAAGTGGGATAATAAGAAAGGAAATTCTGAGTTTTTTTTTTTTCCTCTCTTTCTCCCCTTTACCTTTGAGTGGCTTGTGCTTGCTGCAGACATGAATGTCCAGACCTTGATTACAAGTGTAGACCAGCTTGCTGCTCGTGTGCAGGGCATACAAGATTTTGTTACCAGTAGTCCTATGTCTGAACCTAAAATACCTATTCCTGAACTGTTTTCTGGAGACCGATTTAGGTTTAGGAATTTCAAGAATAATTGTAAATTGTTTCTTTCTCTGAGACCCCGTTCATCTGGAGATTCAGCTCAGCAAGTTAAAATTGTTATTTCTTTTTTACGGGGCGACCCTCAGGATTGGGCTTTCTCGCTAGCGCCAGGAGATCCGGCATTGGCAAATATTGATGCGTTTTTTCTGGCGCTCGGATTGCTTTACGAGGAACCCAATCTTGAAGTTCAGGCAGAAAAAGCCTTGCTGGCTATTTCTCAGGGCCAGGATGAAGCTGAAGTGTATTGCCAAAAATTTCGGAAATGGTCCGTGCTTACTCAGTGGAATGAGTGTGCTCTGGCCGCAAATTTCAAAAATGGCCTTTCTGAAGCCATTAAGAATGTGATGGTGGGTTTCCCCATTCCTACAAGTCTGAATGATTCCATGGCGCTGGCTATTCAAATTGACCGGCGTTTGCGGGAGCGCAAAACCGCTAATCCTCTGGTGGTGTTGTCTGAACAAACACCTGATTTAATGCAATGTGATAGAATTCAGACTAGAAATGAGCGGAAAAATCATAGACGTCAGAATGGGTTGTGTTTTTACTGTGGTGATTCTACACATGTTATATCAGCATGCTCTAAACGCCTAACAAGGGTTGTTAGTCCTGTCGCCATTGGTAATTTGCAACCTAAATTTCTGTGACTTTAATTTGCTCATTGTCTTCTTACCCTGTTATGGCGTTTGTGGATTCAGGTGCTGCCCTGAGTCTTATGGATCTGTCATTTGCCAAGCGCTGTGGTTTTGTTCTTGAACCGTTGGTAAATCCTATTCCTCTTAGAGGTATTGATGCTACGCCATTGGCGGAAAATAAACCGCAGTTTTGGACGCAGGTAACCATGTGCATGACTCCTGAACATCGGGAGGTGATTCGTTTTCTTGTTCTGCATAAAATGCATGATTTGGTCGTTTTGGGGCTGCCATGGTTACAGACCCACAATCCAGTCTTGGATTGGAAGGCAATGTCTGTGTCAAGTTGGGGCTGTCAGGGAATTCATGCTGATTCCCCGCCGGTGTCTATTGCTTCCTCTACTCCTTCGGAAGTTCCTGAGTATTTGTCTGATTATCAGGATGTGTTCAGCGAGTCCAGATCCGGTGCTCTGCCTCCTCATAGGGACTGTGACTGCGCCATAGATTTGATTCCAGGTAGTAAATTTCCTAAGGGAAGATTATTTAATCTGTCTGTACCTGAGCATGCCGCAATGCGTTCGTATATCAAGGAGTCTCTGGAGAAGGGGCATATCCGTCCATCCTCTTCCCCTCTTGGTGCGGGATTCTTTTTTGTGGCCAAGAAGGACGGATCTTTGAGCCCTTGTATTGACTATCGGCTTCTGAATAAAATCACTGTTAAATTTCAGTATCCTTTGCCTCTGTTGTCGGACTTGTTTGCCCGGATTAAAGGTGCCAAGTGGTTCACCAAGATAGATCTTCGTGGTGCGTACAACCTTGTGCGCATTAAGCAAGGAGATGAATGGAAGACTGCATTTAATACGCCCGAAGGTCATTTTGAGTACTTGGTGATGCCTTTTGGGCTCTCTAATGCTCCCTCAGTGTTTCAGTCCTTTATGCATGATATTTTCCGGAAGTATCTGGATAAATTTATGATTGTTTATCTGGATGATATTCTGGTTTTCTCTGAAGATTGGGACTCACATGTGGAGCAGGTCAGGATGGTGTTTCAGGTTTTGCGTGAGAATGCTTTGTTTGTTAAGGGCTCAAAGTGTCTCTTTGGAGTACAGAAGGTTCCCTTTTTGGGGTTTATTTTTTCCCCTTCTGCTGTGGAGATGGACCCAGTCAAGGTCCGAGCTATTCATGAGTGGACTCAACCCACGTCAGTTAAGAGTCTTCAGAAGTTCTTGGGTTTTGCTAACTTCTACCGTCGTTTTATCGCTAATTTTTCTAGCGTTGTTAAACCTTTGACGGATATGACCAAGAAAGGTTCTGATGTTGCTAACTGGGCTCCTGCAGCCGTGGAGGCGTTCCAGGAGTTGAAACGCCGGTTTACTTCGGCGCCTGTTTTGCGCCAGCCTGATGTCTCACTTCCCTTTCAGGTCGAAGTGGATGCTTCTGAGATTGGGGCAGGGGCCGTTTTGTCACAGAGAGGCCCTGGTTGCTCGGTAATGAGACCATGTGCTTTCTTCTCTAGGAAGTTTTCGCCTGCTGAGCGGAATTATGATGTTGGCAATCGGGAGTTGCTGGCCATGAAGTGGGCATTTGAGGAGTGGCGTCATTGGCTCGAGGGTGCTAAGCATCGTGTGGTGGTCTTGACTGATCACAAAAATTTGATGTATCTCGAGTCTGCTAAACGCCTGAATCCTAGACAGGCCCGCTGGTCATTGTTTTTCTCCCATTTTGACTTTGTGGTCTCGTATTTACCAGGTTCAAAGAATGTGAAGGCTGATGCTCTTTCAAGGAGCTTTGTGCCTGACTCTCCTGGAGTCGCAGAACCAGTTGGTATTCTTAAAGAGGGAGTTATTTTGTCAGCCATTTCTCCTGATTTGCGACGCGTGTTGCAGAGATTTCAGGCTGGTAGACCTGACTCTTGTCCACCTGACAGACTGTTTGTTCCTGATAAGTGGACCAGCAGAGTCATTTCCGAGGTTCATTCCTCGGTGTTGGCAGGTCATCCGGGAATTTTTGGCACCAGAGATCTGGTGGCTAGGTCCTTTTGGTGGCCTTCCTTGTCACGGGATGTGCGGTCATTTGTGCAGTCCTGTGGGACTTGTGCTCGAGCTAAGCCTTGCTGTTCTCGTGCCAGCGGGTTGCTCTTGCCCTTGCCTGTCCCGAAGAGGCCTTGGACACACATTTCCATGGATTTCATTTCTGATCTCCCGGTGTCTCAGGGTATGTCTGTCATCTGGGTGGTATGTGATCGCTTTTCGAAAATGGTCCATTTGGTGCCTTTGCCTAAGCTGCCTTCCTCTTCCGATCTGGTTCCTGTGTTCTTTCAGAATGTGGTTCGCTTACACGGCATTCCTGAGAATATTGTGTCTGACAGAGGATCCCAGTTTGTTTCCAGGTTGTGGCGATCCTTTTGTGCTAGGATGGGCATTGATTTGTCGTTCTCGTCTGCCTTTCATCCTCAGACTAATGGACAAACGGAGCGAACTAATCAGACTCTGGAGGCTTATTTGAGGTGTTTTGTTTCGGCAGATCAGGATGATTGGGTGACCTTCTTGCCGTTGGCTGAGTTTGCCCTTAATAATCGGGCTAGTTCCGCTACTTTGGTTTCGCCATTTTTCTGCAACTCTGGTTTCCATCCTCGTTTTTCCTCGGGACATGTGGAGCCTTCTGACTGTCCTGGGGTAGATTCTGTGGTGGATAGGTTGCAGCAGATCTGGAATCATGTGGTGGACAACTTAAAATTGTCACAGGAGAAGGCTCAGCGTTTTGCCAACCGCCGCCGCGGTGTGGGTCCCCGACTTCGTGTTGGGGATTTGGTATGGCTGTCTTCGCGATTTGTTCCTATGAAGGTCTCCTCTCCTAAATTTAAGCCTCGCTTCATATGTCCTTACAAGATATTGGAAATCCTTAATCCAGTGTCCTTTCGCTTGGATCTTCCGGTGTCGTTTGCCATTCACAACGTGTTCCATAGGTCCTTGTTGCGACGCTACGTTGTGCCTGTGGTTCCTTCTGCTGAGCCTCCTGCTCCGGTGTTGGTTGAGGGCGAGTTGGAGTACGTGGTGGAGAAGATCTTGGATTCTCGTCTCTCCAGACGGAGACTTCAGTATCTGGTCAAGTGGAAGGGCTATGGTCAGGAGGATAATTCCTGGGTGGTTGCCTCTGACGTGCATGCGGCCGATTTAGTTCGTGTCTTTCACGCTGCTCATCCTGATCGCCCTGGTGGTCTTGGTGAGGGTTCGGTGACCCCTCCTTAAGGGGGGGGTACTGTTGTGAATTAGACTTTTTGGCTCCCTCTTGTGGTTACTAGTGATATTACTCTGGGAGTTTCTTCCCTCAGTTTGCACCCACCTGGGCCGTTAGTCCAGGGGTGCTGCTATATAAACTTCCTGGATCCTTAGTCCAGTGCCTGGCATCGTTGTAATCAGATCCTTTCTGTTTGCTCCTATCTGCTGGTCCCGGTTCGTGCTAAATTAAGCTAAGTCCTGCTTCTTTGTTTTTTGGGTTATTTGCTTGCTCTCATTTTTGTCCAGCTTGTACTAAATGTGATTCCTGACCTTGCTGGAAGCTCTAGGGGGCTGGTGTTCTCCCCCCGGGCCGTTAGACGGTTCGGGGGTTCTTGAATTTCCAGTGTGGATATTTTTGATAGGGTTTTTGCTGACCATATAAGTTATCTTACTATATTCTGCTATTAGCTAGTGGGCCTCTCTTTGCTAAATACCTAGCTCATTCTTACGTTTGTCTTTTCCTCTTACCTCACCGTTATTATTTGTTGGGGGCTTGTATCCAACTTTTGGGGTCTTTTCTCTGGAGGCAAGAAAGGTCTTTCTTTTCCCTTCTAGGGTTAGTTAGTTCTCCGGCTGGCGCGAGACGTCTAGAATCAACGTAGGCACGTTCCCCGGCTGCTGTTATTTGTGGTGCTAGGATTAGGTATATGGTCAGCCCAGTTACCACTGCCCTATGAGCTGGTTTTTGTGTTTGCAGACTTAGTAAATATTTCTGAGACCCTCTGCCATTGGGGTCATAACAGGGAGGGCGAGGAGCCATTTAGCTTTCCAGAGCATGTGCTACCAGTAATGTGGAAGCACCCGATATTTCCATTAACAGATGACAGACCTGAGTGGGGAGTTGCTTTTTTTTGTGGATTGAGTTGAAGTTTTTATTGGGAACATTTTACATAACGTTTGGGATCACATTTTGCAGCGCTCTACGCTAACCACTTACTTTGGGGTTTCATCTAAATCTCTGAGTAACATGACAGATGAAACCCCCGAGGGATCCATTCAATATAATGAGGCAACAGAGTTACTCTGGACTCCGTCTGGCCTCTGTTCAGCGGTGTCCTTTTCAGAAGTGCCCAAAACTGTGGCCGACAGCACTTTTCTGCAATCCTAAAAAGACGGACACTGCCGAAACACAGGTCCTTTGGCGTCCACAGTGCCTCCATCTGCATCAGGGAATCTTCCACTGGAGGTTCTGTCTGAATCGCGTATTTTAGAGATTTACATGGAAACCCCAGTGTAAGCGCTCAACGCAGAGCGCAGAATAAATGTGCGCCAAGCCTTACTGCGATCCTTGGGAGGCAGAATCAAAGTATCAACAGCATGTGAAGAATTGGTTTTATTTATTTTTTACACCGTTCCTTGTGCGGTATAAATTATTAGACGCCTTTATTCTTTGGGTTGGTGCGATTACAGCGATACCAGATTTATATTGGGGTTTTATGTTTGGCTGCTTTCACACTTTTCACGCTTTTTGTGCAGCGCCCCAGAGTCCTGGTCGTTGCAGTACTGAAGCTCTGCCGCTAAGGGGAGCTATGGTACGTCTGATGGCACTGAAGGAGTTCATCTGACCAGGTATCACATACACCAATACATTTCACAGTCTGGCCTCCAGGGGGAGCTAAGGGTACTATTCATTAGGCCACTCCTCACACTCTGGTAAAACTGGGGGTTAGGCAGGAAGTGAGATCAGAAAGCTGACTGGGTTGGAACCAGGCAACACCTTGTGGCAGAGGGTGTTGTGGGGGAAGATTCGGTAGGGTCCCTGTCAGGTTTGGGACCCTGACAGAGGCCTGGCAATGAGAGAGAACGTCGTGGGACCGTGCCTGCTCAGCATAGCGGCGGTGCCCTAAGAAAGGATCAGAAGCGAGATATATTGTGCTGAGTGAGAAACGAGATCAAAGCAAGAAGGAGATTACCAGTAGGAGTCGTGCTGTAAGACCGAGGCAACATCCTACTGAGGCGCACAGCCGGCGGCCAGAACGCCGAGGAAGTATTTCTATATATAGCTTCAGGCAATACTTCAAACCAACAGCAGGACAGTCAGTCATAGGCGGGCTGTCTCACCTAAATCACCTAAGAAGACATAGGGGGCAACCTGTGGAGAGGGGCGACTCTAGGGTCCCGGAAGAGCTCCGAGCCTACCCGTCATACGGGTGCGTCCCAACCATAACACCGGGAGGGACGGATTAGCAGAACATCATCTAATCGAGTTGTGAGGGAACACGAGAAACAGACACAACAGTTGTGGGGACTTTCCGTAAGCACAGCAGGGAAGGACCGCAACACCTAGTGCAGCGCCCCAGAGTCCTGGTCGTTGCAGTACTGTGGCTCCGTCACTAAGGGGAGCTATGGTACGTATGATGGCACTGAAGGAGTTCATCTGAGCAGGTATCACAGACACCAATACATTTCACTGCCGGGCCTCCAGGGGGAGCTAAGGGTTCTATTTACTAGGCCACTCCTCACATACTGGTAAAACTGGGGGTCAGGCAGGAAGTTAGGAAGAAAGCTGACTGGGTTGGAACCAGGCAACAGCTTGTGGCAGACGGTGTTGTGGGGGAAGATTCGGTAGGGTCCCTGTCAGGGGTGGGATCCTGACAGAGGCCTGGCTACAGGAAAGAAAGTAACGGGACCGTGCCTGCTCAGTATAGCGGCGGTGCCCAAGGAAGGATTAGAAGCGAGATAGATTGTGCTGAGTGAGAAACGAGATCAAAGCAAGAAGGAGAATACCAGTAGGGGTCGTGCTGTAAGACCGAGGCAACATCCTACTGAGGCGCAAACAACCGGTGGCCGGAACGCCGAAGGAAGTATTTCTATATACAGCTTCAGGCAATACTTCGAACCTACGGCAGGACAGTCAGTCTCAGGCGGGCTGTCTCACCTAAATCACCTATGCAGTCTTGGGGGGCAACTTGTGGAGAGGGGCGACTCTAGGGTCCCGGAAGAGCTCCGAGCCTACCCGTCAAACGGGTGCCGTCCTAACCGTAACAACAGGGAGGGACGGAAGATTAGCAGAACATCAACTAATCGTGTTGTGAGGGAACTTAAGAAACAGACACAACAGTTGTGGGGACTTTCCGTAAGCACAGCAGGGAAGGACCGCAACACATAGCGCTAGAAGGAAGGCACAGATTTCCACCTGTAAAGAGAACTCTGGAGGTGCCATCGGACCGGCTGGACTTGCGCAGCCTGGTTATCCGGATTCCGGACTGAGGACCCAGAGATCTTCAGTAAAGAGGTAAAGAGACTGCAACCTGGTGTCCTCGTTATTTACTGCACCGCACCACCACCACTATCCACCATTCATAACGTTTACTGTACGTCGCCTCCCCACCAGCAGGGTCACGGACCGGGCCTAGCCACCGTGACAACCCCACAGCAGAGACTCAGAGGCCCGGTACCGGGTACCCCTCGGCCCTGCGGCGGTGGGGGCGCTACAAACTTGGCGTCACGAACAGGATCTACTTAAGCCTGAAGAATCAGGTCATGTGTGCCTTGGAACTGCGATTTATTGTGTTTGGACTACTTTATTGCAAGAACTGTGCTGCGCCATTTACCGCCAAAATCCGCCGCCATTGCAGCGCTGAGGAGAGCGCAGGAGAAGAAGAGGGGCGTGGAATAGGCGTAGACAAACTAAAGAGCGCGAATGACAATGACCGCCCAGTCTAAATATTGTTGCATTCTAAGGGCGGGCCCGTCGACAGGAGAGATCCGCCTCTTGATCCTCTATGGCGGGCGGAGACCGAAGAAACGAAACTATGACTCAGATGAGGTGGAACTGGAGACCAGGGAAGGCCTGCAGAAAAGAATGGCCCCGCATCGACCCCCGTCACCAGTGGATTACTCCGATATGCCCCCGCTGGAGGACTTGTATCCTTGGGAGCTGCCGATGGGGCATCCCGTGCCTGAACAGTCCCCGGTTCATACGCCTTCCACAGGAGAGGGGAGCGGCGCAGGAGGAGCTACCGCAAGTGAAGGTACCCAGTGCCGCGACCCCCGGGGAGGCCACCTCACCCCTGCACACGGCCCCGCCACTGCTGCGACCAGTGACGCCCCGGTGTCCCCGCCGTCTGGCACCAATGCACCGGGGGGGCATGACCTCGGGCCCTTCCCCTGGGGGGAATATCGAAACCACCTGATCGCAGAGTTCCAGCGAGAAGTGGAGCGGGAGGCGCGCGGAGAACTGCTGGAGGGCTCCCTGCCGAAGTGGGGCGTCGTGATCGTTTACCTGCCCCAGACGGGAAAGGGCTTCGTGCAGGAGATCGGGACAACCCTGAGAGTCCGCATCACCCGGGATGAAGTGGAGCCCTGCCTGTGCGGGGACGGCGCCAAGTCCTTCCTGAAGCCGGGGGATGTGGTCACGTACCACCGGCACCTAAAAGGGAGTAGCTGGTGGGCCCGGGATATGCAGCGCTGCACCGCCGTTCTGGCGGTATCCCGCACTGAGGGGAGGAGCTCGCCGCTGAAGCCGCCGCTGCCGCCGCCGCTGCTGCCAGCACCATTCATCGGCCCACACAGACTCTTATTGCAGCGCACGACCTGGTCGTGCAGAAGACCCGAACCCACGGGGTGCACCTGGCCGCGAGAGTGAACTTGGAGTCTGACCTGCCTGGGCCGCAGAGGGCCACCTGCCAGGTGAAGCCTCGGTGGGGGTTACCGAAAAATGAGTAAGATACTGCATTATTTGTAAATAGTTCTTCAAACTGTCTGTTTCCCGATCTTTGCTGCTAAACCCATTTAGGGTTAACTCTTAAAGGGATCCCTTTGTTGACCCGGGATCCCTATTGTTTTGTTTACTTTTCCTAGTTTTGCAAAAGTTTCCAGAACTGCCGCAATCATGAACAGTGCATGATACAAACTTTTTGTAAATAGTTTGCACCTTCTTAAAGGTGCTCCCTACTGGTTTTACTTAAAGAGAGACTCTTTGCGAAGATACCGCACCGGAGCCTTTGCTGAGTATGGACTGGTAGCCTGAGAAGATATGCTACCTCATAAAGACATGGTCCCCACTTAAAGGGGATGTTCACGTGTTGCACTTAAAGGAACGATATTGCTTTAAGACAGACAGATAGCAATAATGTCTTGACAAGAGAAAGTGATAATAATGCTTACATGTAAAAGTTATATGTATCCAACTAGTTAATTGTAAAGAAATGCTGATAATGTTCTCTGGTAGAAAGTGAAAGCTAGAAGAAAGATGCAGTAGGCCCGTAGGGGTAGACGTAGTGTCCTGCATACATGTTAGTAAGAAAAGTAATGATGGGAGTTTAATGTTTAATAATGTTGATAGAAAATGAGGACAGAAAGTGGACCCGTAGGGGTTAGTTGGTGAGTCCTCTTAGGAGCCATATAGAGATGGCTCAGTGCTCTTAAACTGAAAGTATGTTATGTTCTATACTATGTATAGTAGTTGAAAAGACAGAAGGCTCGGGCTGAAAGGAGCGGTCCTGTAAGAAAGGAGAGGCAGTAGGTCTGGTGCCGTTAGGACAGGCGGTCCTGCAGATTTAAAGAAGGAGAATGTAAAAGTTAAATTGCCTTATAATATGATTATAAGAAGGTCTTTAGCGGATTCAGAGTGTACGTCCTTAAAGGCAATGTTAAATTATTGTTCAAGAATTTGTACTAAGTAGTATACCCGGTTGGGTAAGAAAAGTTACTTATAGCATGTTGCTATGATATTTAACCATGTTTGTAACGTTCAAGTGTCCTCACCTCCCATAAAGGGAAGCTCTGTTCAAGTATACTTATTGTTATTGCACTCAACAAATTGTATGTCTTTTTGCTAACCTGTATTGTTGTTTTCTTCCCAGTCCCGGAGTACTGGATTTAACCGGGGGGGAGTGCAGTGCCCCAGAGTCCTGGTCGTTGCAGTACTGTGGCTCCACCACTAAGGGGAGCTATGGTACGTCTGATGGCACTGAAGGAGTTCATCTGAGCAGGTATCACAGACACCAATACATTTCACTGACGGGCCTCCAGGGGGAGCTAAGGGTTCTATTTACTAGGCCACTCCTCACATACTGGTAAAACTGGGGGTCAGGCAGGAAGTTAGGAAGAAAGCTGACTGGGTTGGAACCAGGCAACACCTTGTGGCAGAGGGTGTTGTGGGGGAAGATTCGGTAGGGTCCCTGTCAGGGGTGGGATCCTGACAGAGGCCTGGCTACAGGAAAGAACGTAACGGGACCGTGCCTGCTCAGTATAGCGGCGGTGCCCAAGGAAGGATTAGAAGCGAGATAGATTGTGCTGAGTGAGAAACGAGATCAAAGCAAGAAGGAGAATACCAGTAGGGGTCGTGCTGTAAGACCGAGGCAACATCCTACTGAGGCGCAAACAACCGGTGGCCGGAACGCCGAAGGAAGTATTTCTATATACAGCTTCAGGCAATACTTCGAACCTACGGCAGGACAGTCAGTCTCAGGCGGGCTGTCTCACCTAAATCACCTATGCAGTCTTGGGGGGCAACTTGTGGAGAGGGGCGACTCTAGGGTCCCGGAAGAGCTCCGAGCCTACCCGTCAAACGGGTGCCGTCCTAACCGTAACAACAGGGAGGGACGGAAGATTAGCAGAACATCAACTAATCGTGTTGTGAGGGAACTTAAGAAACAGACACAACAGTTGTGGGGACTTTCCGTAAGCACAGCAGGGAAGGACCGCAACACATAGCGCTAGAAGGAAGGCACAGATTTCCACCTGTAAAGAGAACTCTGGAGGTGCCATCGGACCGGCTGGACTTGCGCAGCCTGGTTATCCGGATTCCGGACTGAGGACCCAGAGATCTTCAGTAAAGAGGTAAAGAGACTGCAACCTGGTGTCCTCGTTATTTACTGCACCGCACCACCACCACTATCCACCATTCATCATAACGTTTACTGTACGTCGCCTCCCCACCAGCAGGGTCACGGACCGGGCCTAGCCACCGTGACAACCCCACAGCAGAGACTCAGAGGCCCGGTACCCGGTACCCCTCGGCCCTGCGGCGGTGGGGGCGCTACACTAGCGCTAGCAGGAAGGCACAGATTTCCACCTGCAAAGAGAACTCTGGAGGTGCCATTGGACCGGCCGGACTTGCGCAGCCTGGTTAACCGTATTCCGGACTGAGGACCCAGAGATCTTCAGTAAAGAGGTAAAGAGACTGCAACCTGGTGTCCTCGTTATTTACTGCGACCGGCACTTCACAACTACACCACCATTCACCACTCTTTCACCGGACGTCCCCCTGGCAGGCAGGGTCACGGACCAGGTCTAGCCACCGTGACAACCCCAGAACAAGAGACCCAGAGGCCCGGTACCGGGTACCCCTCGGCTCTGCGGCAGTGGGGGCGCTCCATTTGCATCACCATATTTTGAGAGCTATAATTTTTCCATATTTTGGCCGACAGAGTCGAGTTATGGCTTGTTGTTTGCGGGACGTGCTGTTGTTTTTTTTGCTACCATTTTCAGCTACATGACATTTCTTATCACCAAAAATCCCTCCCAAAGGTATTAAATCAAAGAAAGGGTAAGAGAGTACAGTATATTTCAAACATAAAACAGTTTATTATAATAAATAAAAAGAAATTAATGACATTATTAAACAAAGTAACACTACCAAAGAAAGCAGGACAATGTAAGGGGTAATAATAAGAAGGTATAGCCAATGCATCAAAAAAAGTCAAATTTCATCAAGTAATTAATAATAAATAATTTCTATCAGCATCATAAAGACAAAGTGCAAATGCATTGTGAGAGAAGCAGTGTGAGACAAACAATTTATTATGAGCACAAGATCTTAAGGTACCTTCACACTAAACAACTTTACAACGAGAACGACAACGATCCGTGACATTGCAGCGTCCTGGATAGCGATCTCGTTGTGTTTAACACGCAGCAGCGATCTGGATCCCGCTGTGATATCGCTGGTCGGAGCTAGAAGTCCAGAACTTTATTTGGTTGTCAGATCGGCGTGTATCGTCGTGTTTGACAGCAAAAGCAACGATGTCAGCAATGTTAAACATGGAGCTAACGACCTGTGAGAACGATAAGTGAGTCACCGTTACATCACAGGATCGCTCCTGCATCGTTGTGGAGCTGCTGTGTTTGACATCTCTACAGCGACCTAAACAGCGACGCTGCAGAGATCGGCTCGTTGTCTATATCACTGCAGCGTCGCTGAGTGTGACGGTACCTTTAATAATAACGTTAAGGCAAAGTGCAAATGCAATGTAGTTGTGACGCCCGGGAGACCGAGGTACCCAGCACCAGATCAATGAAGTCCGTCTCTTAAGGGGGATGTCACTAGTGGCTTGACCCGGTGCTGTGGCCTCAGGCGATGCACAGTGTAAGGGATATCATGAAGGAACAGACACTTACTTGGTCAGCAGCAGGTCTTCTCAGCTGTGATGGCCCCGATCCTGGACCGATGGCTATTGTCCAAATGAAAGACTGAGGCGTTGAAACGTTTAACCAATTTACTTCAACAAAAAGGGATTTGCCACCAATACTGTCACCGGAGTCTGTATAAGAACCCTGAATTACTTTGACCCTGTCAGGATTTCCACCTCTTATTATGCGCAGTTTCTGTATGGTCCTGCTGCTGTTTGTGAACTGGCTGCCGACCCAATCTGTCCCTTCTGTGCTCTGGTTTGACGGACAACCCGAGTCCCTTTTTGTCGGCTTACCCCCTCTGGGAGTACTGCTGAACTCTGTGTCTGTTGCTGCGTCTTACCCTGGTGAAGCTGATATCACCTCACTTCCTTCCGGTTGCTGTATTATATATAATGAATATAGCCACGGATCCGGTATCCGTCTCTGCGCCTATTCTGGGTAGAGGTTATTGCTACCCGGTTCTCACAATGTCCTTTTTCTCTATTCCTCTTTTCTTACTATCGGTATTACGGGCCTATAATCCGTCATAGGGCTGTTAGGAGCTCAGTTATACGACCTCTCACTTTCAGCTCCTCAACCCAACTGCCAATCTTTTTCTCAGACCAGAATAGATCAAGGGGAGTCTCTGGAGCTCCCCCTTCTGGCCGGAGATGGTAGTGCAGTCTTGCTATTTTAACGTTTGTATTTTGTGTCAATAACTATTTTTGTGGCAAATACCCCTAGGGGCGCCACATTCCCCCTTAGTTAAGAACAGTACTCCGGGACTGTGGGACGATAACATTTTGAAATAACAATTGATATATACAGAGTCTTAAAAATGAAAAGTTACAAAAACCACTCAAAGAAACAAAAAAAAAATGGAATTCTTTAAAAAGTCACTTCAAATAGCGTCCATTAATACAGTTCTATCCTTGAAGGCACTAGGAAGCAAAGTTCACAAAGCAGTCTTTCCGGAGCTTTGATTTAGTGTTTCCGGGCTGATAAAAAGTTCAAGAATATGCAAGAAGTTCATACAGGTAAGTCTCTGTAGGTACTGGGCTTAAACGTTACAGAACAATAACAATGACTATAGTCTTATAGTTGGTAATCCGCATACCTGGCCGGTAATTGACCCCGGGTACTACGCTGGGATCTACGTAATAGCGGTGTCTCTTTATGTGGTGTACTACTGTCTACTGCGGATATAGTATCTGCCCTCTCTGCTAAAGATAATTCCCCCACTATGGGGTTGGCAAGTCCACCGTGAATGGGATCACTCTGATCAGGAATCTGTTCTTCCTGACCTGGAACCTCTTGTAGTACGGGGTCAGCCTCTTCCTGTCTTGGGACTTCTAATATTGGATTCGGTGTTGGATAAAAGGCCACCATGGGAACCACTACTGCACCATGGTATGTTAGTAAGGTTTTGGGAAAGTCTCCTATACAGGTGTGATACATTTCCTCCTCTTTTTCCTTTACTGGTTGAACCTGTATAGGTTGAATAACTTCTGATTCTGGCTGGACAACTTCTGGCTCTTTCAACATTTCCGGACATAATTTAAGATTGTCTCTTGACACTAGTACAGATGTTAAACCTCCGTTTTTGCTAATGAGACACATTTTAGGATTATCCATTCTTGTTGGTAAAACTGTGTAGGGTACGGCTTCCCATTGATTATCCAGTTTATTGGTTCGACGATTCCTCTTGAGTACTTGGTCACCCGGTCTTAATGGAGTTGCTAGAGCATTCTGGTTGAAAGTTCGCTCTTGTCTTTCTCTGGTTTGCTTGAGGCTTCTTTCCACACTCTCTTGCACTTGGTGATACTGCTTTTGCCGTACGACATCCCAATTGGAGTCTTGAACTTCTGCGTCTGGTTTCAGTATTCCCATTTCTAGATCGATTGGTAATTGGCCGGGTCTTGCACGCATAAGATAAGCTGGGGTGCAGTTGGTAGAGCTCACCGGGACATGATTATACAGATCCACCAAGTCAGGCAATTTCTCTGGCCATTGATTCCTTTCCGTTTCAGGTAAAGTCTTTAGTAGGTCTATCACAATATGGTTCATCTTCTCACATAAGCCGTTTGTTTGCGGATGATAGGCCGTCGTCCGGATCTTTTTGCAACCATACATATTACAGAATTCTCTGAAGATCTCTGATTCAAAGGCTGTACCCTGGTCAGTGAGAACCTGTTCCGGATATCCATGGGGTCTACAAAAGTACGTTTGGAATGCTTTGGCTGCTGTTTTTGCAGTCAGATCTTTTACAGGTACTACAACCAAGAAGCGCGAATAATGGTCTACGATGGTCAAAGCATAGACGTAACCGGACCGGCTCGGTGTCAACTTCACGTGGTCCATGGCTACCAGTTCGAGTGATTGTTTGGTGATTATGGGCTGCAGTGGTGCTCTTTGGCTCTTTTGATCGTTCCTTCTGAGGTTGCACAGGCCACAGTTTCTACACCACTGCTCGATTGATTTTCTCATCCCGACCCAATAAAATCTCTCTCTCAGAAGTACTTCTAGCTTTTTCCAACCAAAGTGACCAGCACCATTGTGGTAAGCCTCAAGGACCATCCTCACATCTTGTTTAGGCACGATAATCTGCCAGACCAATTCATGTGTTTTCGGATTGGTGTATCTTCTACAGAGTTTCCCTTGATACAGGAACATTTTGCCTCTCTTTCCAGAGTTGATGCGTCTCTTCTGGGGCATCCTCATCGGGATATGCACTTTGCTCAATCAATAGTTCCTTCACTATCTTCACAGCCGGATTGCTATCTTGGGTGTCAGCCCATCTATGGTGTGCTAACGGCTTAAAATTCACTTCTTGTTGTTTCTGATAAGTATTTGGCTGACGATGTTTTGCCTTGGGCTGATGAAAGGCTGGTAGTTCAATTTTTCTTCAAGCTCCCCTGTTTCTTCTTCTACATCTCTCAAGTGTGGCATCCGGGATAGGGCATCGGCATTTCCATTCTTGTGACCTGCTCAATACTTGATCACGAAGTTGTAATTAGATAACCGGGCTATCCATCGCTGTTCTAACGCACCTAATTTAGCCGTGTCTAGGTGGGTCAATGGATTGTTGTCAGTATAGACAATAAATTCTGCACCGGTCAAATAGTGTTTGAAACGTTCAGTCACAGCCCAAACTACTGCCAGTAGCTCCAATTTGAAGGAACTATAATTTTCAAAATTTCTTTCAGTAGGCCGGAGTTTTCTACTTGCAAAGGCGATGACTTTCTCCCGACCTTCTTGCTTTTGTGACAGCACCGCTCCCAATCCCACATTACTGGCATCGGTGTAGAGGATGAAAGGTTGATGGTAATCCGGGTACGCCAGAACTTCTTCTCCGGTTAGTGCCTTCTTTAGTTGTTCAAAGGAGTCTTCTCTTTCGTCGTTCCACTGAAAAGGAGGGTTTCGGTTTGAAGGTTTCTTCGTCTGCCCTATCAAAGTATCTTGCAAGGGCGCTGCCAATTTTGTAAATCCTTTTATAAATCTACGATAGTAACCCACTAATCCCAAGAATTGCCTCACTTCTTTTGCGTTGGTAGGTCTTGGCCAATCCCTTATGGCAGTTATTTTCTCGGGATCCGGTGCTACTCCCTCCGAACTCACGATGTGCCCTAAGTATTGTACCTTTGGCTTGAGAAGGTGACATTTGGATGGTTTGATTTTCATACCATACTTGGATAAGGCTTTGAACACCTCTGCCAGGTCTGTTAAGTGCTGTTCGTAAGTCTTTGAGTAGACGATCACATCATCTAGGTACAGGAGGACAGTCTCGAAGTTCTTGTGTCTGAGGCAACATTCCATCAGTCGCTGTAAAGTACCGGATGCGTTGCAGAGTCCGAACGGCATGCGATTAAATTCGCTTAAACCCATTGGTGTGGTGAATGCCGTTTTTTCTTTATCTCTCTCAGCCACAGGGACTTGCCAATACCCGCTTGTTAAGTCTAAGGTGGAAAAATAATTAGCAGATTTCAAAGCAGTCAAGGACTCTTCTATCCTAGGCAAGGGATAGGCGTCTTTATGGGTGATGTTATTAATCCGCCGGTAGTCTACGCACATTCTCATGGTTCCGTCCTTTTTTTTGACAATCACCAGAGGGGCCGCCCAAGGGCTACAACTATCTCTTATTACCCCAGCCTGTTTCATCTCTCTCAGCATGTCCTTCGCGCATTGATAGTAAGCGGGCGGTATGGGCCTATATCTTTCTTTTATCGGGGGATGGTCACCGGTGGGGATTGTATGTTCCACCCCTTCTATCCGTCCGAAGTCCAATGGGTGTTTACTGAAGACCTGTTCATATTCCGTCACTAATCTATATACCCCTTGTCTTTGATGGGTAGGTGTTGAATGTACACCCACGTCTAGCTGTTGGCACCAATCCTCCGATTCTCCATCTGAGCCGTTATTTTCCACCTGACAGGTCGATTCTAAAGGCTCAACGGTTGTGATGGCATTGTTGTCAACAGTATATAACTTTGCCACTGTAGCGTACCTTGGCAAAGTGACCTCTTCCTCTCCACAGTTCAAAAGTCGTACCGGCACCCGTCCCCGGTGTACCTCGACCACCCCTCGTGCCGTGAGTATAGTGGGTCTGCTGTCGGTGTATGATGGTTCTATTAAGGCTTGATAGTCTCGTCCTTTAGTACCAATGGCCGCTCTACACCATACCAGCATTTCTGTTTTTGGTGGGATTACAATAGACGTTGGATCACTCACCCTCACACTGCCGATTTCTCCACCTGCAACTTCTATCTGTTGCCTTAACATTAATACTTTTATTTCCCTCCGGAGAACTCTCTGCTGGCAGGATCGGGCGGTTTCAGCAATTTGTTGTAAGACAGAAATAACTTCGGAAAAGCAGTTCTCTAACACATTCATTCCTATCAATACAGTTGGTTCACAGTTCTGTCGGTCAACATCAACGACAATTATACCCTGTTTCTTCAATTCTGCTTTACCAATCTTTATGGTCATCTCCCTGAATCCTAGTTTCGGTACCAACTTACCATTACTGGCCCATATATTTAGTTCAACATCAGAGGGTCCTTTATCAATATCTACCTCAGCCCAGTACCTCTTATAAAGGATATATGGTATAGATGAAATCTGGGAACCTGTATCCAGCAAAGCGTTGAGGGGAATTCCGTCCAGCACGATAGGGATGATAGGTCGTCCTCCGATGTACCTGTCATGCCAGGGTGTTGGGCCTTGAAAATTCATTCCTGCGAAGCGGCCCGCATTCCCAGGGGATTCCTGTTTAAATCACAATTTCGTGCGAAGTGGCCTGGCTGCTGGCAACGGCGGCAAATGGGCTGTCCATCCGGTTGGTAGCGGTCACGGGGTCGTCCTCTCCATGTCGGGTATCTCAGGGACCTTATCCATGGAACATCCTCTCTACGGTTTGCCAACTCCATCTTGGGTTCTCTCATCTCCTGCATGGTTTTAGCCATTGAAGCAACAACATCAGTTAAAGAGTCAAGCTTTTGCTGAAGAGCCTCATTAGTAATGGACCCCAGGGACTTAGCACTGACACCGGACGTAGCTGATGTCACTGGCATTCCCCGTTGCTGAAGTGCATCTGCCATAGGTTGTGTGAGATCCTGATCCCGAGGTGCCTCTGCCAGCTGGAGACGTATAGCACTCTCCTTTAATTGGGCAAATGTCAATTCAGGGTTCTTAAAAACAAGCATACTCACATGCCCCCGGTGAGAAGGGGTGTAGAGTCCCTCAATAAATTGATCTCTTAGCAGTTTATCGGCTCCTGTGTTAAAAATGGGTTCAGCCAGTGTAAGTGATTTAAGGGCTTCCTGCAGGTTTAAGGCAAAATCTCTCACGCCCTCATTAGCTTTTTGTTTGCAATTAAAGAATCATACTTTAGCTTTGCTGCTGGCAGTGGTTTCAAATGTAGCTTTTAATCCAGCAAATATGCGTTCAACAGTACCTTTTAGATCAGTTGCCCATGCCGTGACTTCTCGCTTAGCATGGCCACTTAACTGCATCATCAGGAGACTAACACGCTGAGCTTCACCCACAGGGAACATATCAAAATGAGCCAGCATCTTTTCCCTGAAACCGTCAAGGGTATTAGGTTCACCTTCATACATTGGAAGCCACGGGCCACCCGGGGTATATGGCATCAACACCGGCATGATGGGCGCCACTCCTTGCACTGCTGCGCTGCCAGGCTCTCTATCGACACTCTGTCTTTCAGCTGCATTAGCGTCGCCGGGTGCTGCGGCATCTCCGTGCTGCGACATACTGTACCCCCTTAGTTAATCCAGACCCCTCCGGTCCCAGCTTCCGTCTAGTTAATGTAGATTCGTTCGTCTGTGCAGCAGGATGACAATGACATGCCCCCTGCTGCCTCTAACTGCCGCACGCTCTGTGATGGTGGATTTTGAAGTTTTTCAGTTAGACTGGGGCTTGGGTAATGACGTAACTCGATTAACAGTTTTGTGCCTGACAGTTATGAGATGATTACTTCAGGGGATGGCAGCCATTTTTACCCCATTATAACCAATGGAGAAAAGTCACTTTCAATAGTTTTCAATGGGGAACGGGATTTTCTTTAACAAAGTCAATTTCCAAGATTTTTCATCCAAATTTTCACAGTTTCAGACTCCAATTACGGCACACAATACCCGGTGTACGGGCTGGCTCAATCTTGTTCGTGACGCCACTTGTGACGCCCGGGAGACCGAGGTACCCAGCACCAGATCAATGAAGTCCGTCTCTTAAGGGGGATGTCATTAGTGGCTTGACCCGGTGCTGTGGCCTCAGGCGATGCACAGTGTAAGGGATATCATGAAGGGACAGACACTTACTTGGTCAGCAGCAGGTCTTCTCAGCTGTGATGGCCCCGATCCTGGACCGATGGCTATTGTCCAAATGAAAGACTGAGGCGTTGAAACGTTTAACCAATTTACTTCAACAAAAAGGGATTTGCCACCAATACTGTCACCGGAGTCTGTATAAGAACCCTGAATTACTTTGACCCTGTCAGGATTTCCACCTCTTATTATGCGCAGTTTCTGTATGGTCCTGCTGCTGTTTGTGAACTGGCTGCCGACCCAATCTGTCCCTTCTGTGCTCTGGTTTGATGGACAACCCGAGTCCCTTTTTGTCGGCTTACCCCCTCTGGGAGTACTGCTGAACTCTGTGTCTGTTGCTGCGTCTTACCCTGGTGAAGCTGATATCACCTCACTTCCTTCCGGTTGCTGTATTATATATAATGAATATAGCCACGGATCCGGTATCCGTCTCTGCGCCTATTCTGGGTAGAGGTTATTGCTACCCGGTTCTCACAATGTTCTTTTTCTCTATTCCTCTTTTCTTACTATTGGTATTACGGGCCTATAATCCGTCATAGGGCTGTTAGGAGCTCAGTTATACGACCTCTCACTTTCAGCTCCTCAACCCAACTGCCAATCTTTTTCTCAGACCAGAATAGATCAAGGGGAGTCTCTGGAGCTCCCCCTTCTGGCCGGAGATGGTAGTGCAGTCTTGCTATTTTAACATTTGTATTTTGTGTCAATAACTATTTTTGTGGCAAATACCCCTAGGGGCGCCACATAAACAAAAAGATCTTTTTGTTTACATTGCATTTGCACTTTGCCTTTACGTTGTAGAAATTTCCGCGGCAATTCCACAACTCCTGCCTTGGGTATATCGCATGCGGAATTGGCATACGTATTCCTACTAAACACTAGCATTTTGCAAGTGTAAGCTTGCAGAATGCTAGCGTTTTCCAAGCGATCTGTAGCATTGCTTGGATACCTGATTGACAGGTTGGTCACACTTGCCAAACATAGTGTTTGACAAGTGTGACCAACATTTTACTATTTATGCTGCCTATGCAGCATCAATAGTAAAAAGATATAATGTTAAAAATAATAAAAAACATAAAAAATCATGATATTCTTGCAGCGCCCCAGAGTCCTGGTCGTTGCAGTACCGACGCTCCGCCACTAAGGGGAGTGATGGTACATCTGATGGCACTTAAGGAGTTCACCTGACCAGGTATCACAGTCACACATTACACTTCACACTCTGGCCTCCAAGGGGAGCAAAGGGTTCTATGTATTAGGCCACTCCTCACAATCTGGTAAAACTGGGGGTTGGATAGGAAGTTAGAGAGAAGCTGACTGGGTTTGATCCAGGCAACATCCTGTGGCAGAGGGTGTTGCAGGGGAAGATTCAGGGGGGTCCCTGTCAGGGGTGGGATCCTGACAGAGGCCTAGCGAAAAGGACAGATTGTTACGGAACCGCGCCTGCACCTGATTGCGGCGGTATCTTAAGAAAGGATAAGCGAGGTTTATTGTGGAGATGTGAGAAACGAGATCACAGCACAAAGGAGAATAGAACCAGTAGGAGTCGTGCCTTAAGATCGTGGCAACATCGTACTGAGGCGCGTAGACGGTGGCCGGAACGCCGAGGAAGTATTGGGCTCCAAGCATTACTTCAAACAGCGGCAGGGCAGTTGACTTTAGGTTGGATGTCTCACCTAAATCACCTAAGCAGACATAGGAGGCAATTGTGGGAGAGGGGCGACTCTAGGGACCCGGAAGAACTCCAGGCCTACCCGGGTGCGTCTTAGCCATATCATCTGGGGGACGGAGAAGAACATCAGAACAGAAACGAGAGTTGTGAGAAAGAACATCAGAAACAGACACAACAGTTGTGAGGACTATCCCGTGGTGCTCAGCAGGGAGGTACTACAACACACAGGCGCTAGAAGGTAGGCACTGATTTCCACCTGCAAAGGGAACTCTGGATGTGCCTTCGGACCAGCCGGTCTCAGCCAGCCATGTTAGCAGTACTCTGGATTGCGGATCCTGAAGCCTTCAGTAAAGAGGTAAAGAGACTGCAACCCTGTGTCCTCGTTATTCATCGCGACTTGCACCACGCACCACCATCACACCTTTCATTGGACACCCCTTAGCAGGGTCACGGACCGGGTCTAGCCACCGTGACAACCCCAGGACTGAGACAGAGAGGCCCGGTACCGAGTACCCCGCGGCCCTGCGTCTGGGGGCACTCCATTCTCACCTTCCGGCGTCCCCCGCAGCATTCCCGATGCTCACAATGCTCCCGTTCCCAGTAATGCATTGCAAGAATGACCTGTGATGACGTGCGGTCTCACGAGACCGTTACGTCATCACAGATCATTGCCGCAAGGCATTATTGGGAATGGGAGCATCGCGAGGAGCAGGAAGACTGCTGGGGACGCCGGAAGGTGAGAATATCACGATGGGCACACAGCCTTATGGTTGAAATATACTCTCTTACCCTTTCATTGATTTAATACCTTTGAGAGGGCATTTTGGTCATAATGAGATGTTTTGAGTTCTAACCTGTATTTAATATTGTGCTATCCTCTTCGTTAGAAACCTTGTGTTCAACATGACATTTTTTGATCGCTTTATATTCTGATTTTTGGTAGACAGAATGAACAAAAACCAGCAATTCAGGAACTGCTTTTTGCTTTTTTTTTATATACCATTCCGCATGTGGTAAAATTGGTAAGGCAGCTATATTCTTCGGGTCAGTACGATTACAGCGGCATTTATATTTTTTTAATTTTTTTTTCGCTTTTACACAATAAAAGCTATTTCATAGAAATAATTATTGTTGCATCACTGTATTCTGAGAGCCATAACTTTCTTTTTATTCTGCTGAGGGAGCTGTATCATGCTTTGTTTTTTGTGGGACAAAGTATAATTTTCAGCGGTAGCATTTTTATTTACATCTGTCTTTTTGATCGTATTTTATTGCACTTTTTGTTTGGTGGGATGATGATAAAGCATTGTTTTTTTGCCTCATTTTTTCTACGGTCTTCACTTAAGGGGTTAACTAGTGGAAAAGTTTTAAAGTGCCGAGCGTTACGGACACGGTGATACCAAATATGTGTGCTTTTATTGTTTTTTTGTTATTTACATAAATAAATATATTTATTGGAAAAATATTTATTTTTTACTTTATTTAGGGATTTAAAAAAATTTTTTTTTACATTTTTTAATTTTTTTTTACACTCAGCAGGCACTCACAAGCCACCTTCCCTGCAGGAATCGGAAGGACTTCGCGGTCATCTTGGGGCTGGGGGTCTCCATGGAGACCATCAGGACAAAGTGATCACATCGCGTTGTCCTGATGGAAGCGTGCAGGGAACTCATTCCCTGTGCGATGCTCCTCTGTGACGGTCACTGCTGACAACGGCATAAGAGGGGTTAAATGCCCGCGATCGGTGCTAGCCCTGATCGTGGGCATTGCTGTGGGGTGTCAACTCTCACACACAGCTCAGCGTGAGGCCGCGTGATCGTCTCGCTGTACATATACTGCTGTTTGCGGGAACGCACCTCCTGCAAAGCAATATATGTATGGCGCATGTTGGGAAGGGGTTAAACTCTGGATGGAAACTACAATGTGACGTCAGGTATACTCCAGGGAGACTTCTAGGGCTCTACTAAATGTTCCACAGGATTTATGCCACTGGAGAGGTAAGTAATAAGATGACTGGGTCAGGTAAGCTAATTAAGGAAAGCACTAATTCCCTTATGAGTGATCCCGTCTAATTAACGACTTGTAGCAGATTAAAGACACAAGGCTGAAGGAAGGCCCATTGATGTACGTTACTTCAAGTGTCAGCACGTTTTGTCACACTCAAGCATTGAGGATCTATGATCCATCTTGTTTATTTCATTACAGCTGCTAAACCAGAATTAGCCATTTCCAAGCAACATCCAGACAAAGGAAATCTATAAAATATAGTTAGAAAACTGGATAATCTCATGTTACTCAAATAACAGTCTTAGTCAATAAAGGTAAGCGTGGTTGGGTTTAGTGAGATGGTGTTATCATGAATGCTTCAGGGCACTTGACTTTTTTGATGATTTGTTTATCCCTAAAGAAGTCAATGAAAATGTCAGTGTACATCAATATACTGCTATATTGTAATAACCAAGGAGTACTGCCAGTGGCGGGGATGCACTTCAGTCTTAGGGATAAGGGAACACCTGAAGGTTTTGCAATAACAACTCATAATTTCAGGCTTGGTGGTTACAGAGACTGTCTTATGGAGGGTTAGTCATTTGAATGTTGCCAAACAGAATACAGAGGTCCTGAATCATTACTGTATTTGTTTTGTTTTAAAGGGACTTTGTCATTAGATAATGACCTATTGTTTAAATCAGTTTTTTTTTTGCTTTTTTATGTTGGCAGTGTATTTTGTTTCCATATCACAATATTTATAAAGAATAAAAATGAGAAATCTTGCCATTTTCACACTGGCCACTGGGGTTTTCTTAGACTCTAACTTCCTGTTGTTTCAGGGAACAACACATTCACATAGCCAAAATGGACAGGATTTGACCCAATCTTTTGTACTGAAGAATTTAACCCATTATCTACCAATGTCCTTTTTTTGGGACACCTAATCTTTAGCTTCTAGCAACTAAGATTTTATAATTTTTATAAATAAGGTCCAATTTTTTGTGTTGTGTTTGTAAAATGAATGTTTTCAAAATAGGAAATCATGTCATTGTCCTTTTTAATTGAATATTGGGACGCCCTTTTCTGAAAAATCTGTACTTGTAAAAATTTTAATTTGGCAAGTAATGGGTTAATGAGCATGTGCAAAGGTCATTGTGCATGAAGGGGAGGCAGGGTCAGTTGTGACATCTCCTATTGTGATTAGTGGACAGTGTGTTATCAACTATGTATAGATCTGTTACGTGTCATTAACCCCTTAATCCCATATGACGTACTATACCGTCGAGGTGGGGTGGGCCTTAATTCCCGGTGACGGTATAGTACGTCATACGCGATCGGCCGCGCTCACGGGGGGAGCGCGGCCGATCGCGGCCGGGTGTCGGCTGCATATCGCAGCTGACATCCGGCACTATGTGCCAGGAGCGGTCACGGACCGCCCCCGGCACATTAACCCCCGGCACACCGCGATCAAACATGATCGCGGTGTACCGGCGGTGCAGGGAAGCATCGCGCAGGGAGGGGGCTCCCTGCGTGCTTCCCTGAGACGATCGGTACAAGGTGATGTACTCACCTCGTACCGAACGTCTTCTCCCTGCAGGCCCCGGATCCAAAATTGCCGAGGGGCTGTATCCGGGTCCTGCAGGGAGCACTTCCGGGTCGGAGCAGGCTGCAGATGAAAGCTGCAGCCTGCACGGCTGTAAGTGAGATCGGAGATCTCACAGAGTGCTGTGCACACTGTGAGATCTGCGATCTGTGATGTCCCCCCCCCTGGGACAAAGTAAAAAAGTAAAAAAAAAAATTTCCACATGTGTAAAAAAAAAAAAAAAAAATTCCTAAATAAATAATAATAAAAAAAAAAATATTATTCCCATAAATACATTTCTTTATCTAAAAAAAACAAACAAAAACAATAAAAGTACACATATTTAGTATCGCCGCGTCCGTAACGACCCAACCTATAAAACTGGCCCACTAGTTAACCCCTTCAGTAAACACCGTAAGAAAAAAAAAAAAAACGAGGCAAAAAACAACGCTTTATTACCATACCGCCGAACAAAAAGTGGAATAACACGCGATCAAAAAGACGGATATAAATAACCATGTTACCGCAGAAAACGTCATCTTGTCCCGCAAAAAACGAGCCGCCATACAGCATCATCAGCAAAAAAATAAAAAAGTTATAGTCCTCAGAATAAAGCGATGCCAAAATAATTATTTTTTCTATAAAATAGTTTTTATCGTATAAAAGCGTCAAAACATAAAAAAATGATATAAATGAGATATCGCTGTAATCGTACTGACCCGACGAATAAAACTGCTTTATCAATTTTACCAAGCGCAGAACGGTATAAACGCCTCTCCCAAAAGAAATTCATGAATAGCTGGTTTTTGGTTATTCTGACTCACAAAAATCGGAATAAAAAGTGATAAAAAATGGTCACGTGTCCGAAAATGTTACCAATAAAAACGTCAACTCGTCCCGCAAAAAACAAGACCTCACATGACTCTGTGGACCAAAATGTGGAAAAATTATAGGTCTCAAAATGTGGAGACGCAAAAACTTTTTTGCTATAAAAAGCGTCTTTTAGTCTGGTTTCACACTTGCGTTTTTATCTGCATGCGTTTTTTAAAAAAACCGCATGTGTGAAAAAATGCATGTAAACGCGGTAAAACGCATGCGTTTTTATAGAAAAACACAAGAAAACAAGAAAAAAACAAAAAACCCTAACCCTACCCCTAACCTGAAATACGTGGCACTGAAATACGTGGCACTGAAATATACGTTTATATACGTATATACGTATATAAGTGCCACGATATTTCAGTGGCCACGTATATAAGTGCCACGTATTTAAGTGCCACGTATTTAAGTGCCACGTATTTAAGTGCCACGTATTTAAGTGCCACGTATTTAAGTGCCACGTATTTAAGTGCCACGTATTTACGTGCCACGTATTTTTCAGTGCCTGAAATACGTGGCACTGAAATACGTGGCACTGAAATATCGTGGCACTGAAATATCGTGGCACTGAAGTATTTACGTGCCACGTATTTTTCAGTGCCTGAAATACGTGGCACTGAAATACGTGGCACTGAAATACGTGGCACTGAAATACGTGGCACTGAAATACGTGGCACTGAAATATCGTGGCACTTAAATACGTGGCACTTAAATACGTGGCACTTAAATACGTGGCACTTAAATACGTGGCACTTAAATACGTGGCACTTAAATACGTGGCACTTATATACGTGGCACTTATATACGTGGCACTTATATACGTGGCACTTATATACGTGGCACTTATATACGTGGCACTTATATACGTGGCACTTATGACTGTCAGAAAATGTTCAGTAAACGGTTAGGGGTAGGGTTTCAGGTAGAATTGGGGAGTTTCCACTGTTCAGGCACATCAGGGGCTCTCCAAACGCGACATGGCGTCCAATCTCAATTCCAGCCAATTCTGCGTTGAAAAAGTAAAACAGTGCTCCTTCCCTTCCGAGCTCTCCCGTGCGTCCAAAAAGGGGTTTACCCCAACATATGGGGTATCAGCGTACTAGGGACAAATTGAACAACAACTTCTGGGGTCCAAGTTCTCTTGTTATCCTTGGGAAAATAAAAATTTGGGGGGCTAAAAATCATTTTTGTGGGAAAAAAAATATGTTTTATTTTCACGGCTCTGCGTTGTAAACTGTAGTGAAACACTTGGGGGTTCAAAGTTCTCACAACACATCTAGATAAGTTCCTTGGGAGGTCTAGTTTCCAATATGGGGTCACTTGTGGGGGGTTTGTACTATTTGGGTACATCAGGGGCTCTGCAAATGCAACGTGACGCCTGCAGACCAATCCATTTAAGTCTGCATTCCAAATGGCGCTCCTTCCCTTCCGAGCTCTGTCATGCGCCCAAACAGTGGTTCCCCCCCACATAGGGGGTATCAGCGTACTCAGGACAAATTGGACAACAACTTTTAGGGTCCAATTTATCCTGATACCCTTGTGAAAATACAAAACTGGGGGCTAAAAAATCATTTTTGTGAAAAAGAAAAATAATTTTTATTTTCACAGCTCTGCGTTATAAACTGTAGTGAAACACTTGGGGGTTCAAAGTTCTCACAACACATCTAGATAAGTTCCTTAGGGGGTCTACTTTCCAAAATGGTGTCACTTGTGGGGGGGTTTAATGTTTAGGCACATCAGGGGCTCTCCAAACGCAACATGGCATCCCATCTTAATTCCAGTCAATTTTGCATTGAAAAGTAAAATAGCGCTTCTTCCCTTCTGAGCTCTGCTATGCGCCCAAACAATGGTTTACACCCACATATGGGGTATCGTCGTACTCAGGACAAATTGCACAACAACTTTTGTGGTCTAATTTCTTCTCTTACCCTTGGGGAAATAAAAAAATGGGGGTGAAAAGATCATTTTTGTGAAAAAATATGATTTTTTATTTTTACGGCTCTGCATTATAAACTTCTGTGAAGCACTTGTTGGGTCAAAGTGCTCACCACACATCTAGATAAGTTCCTTAGGGGGTCTACTTTCCAAAATGGTGTCACTTGTTAGGGGTTTCAATGTTTAGGCACATCAAGGGCTCTCTAAATGCAACATGGCGTCCCATCTCAATTCCAGTCAATTTTGCATTGAAAAGTCAAATGGCGCTCCTTCCCTTCCGAGCTCTGCCCTGCGCCCAAACAATGGTTTACACCCACATATGGGGTATCAGCGTACTCAGGACAAATTGCACAACAATTTTTGGGGTCCAATTTCTTCTCTCATCCTTGGGAAAATAAAAAATTGGGGGTGAAAAGATAATTTTTGTGAAAAAATATGATTTTTTATTTTTACGGCTCTGCATTATAAACTTCTGTAAAGCACTTGTTGGGTCAAAGTGCTCACCACACATCTAGATAAGTTCCTTAGGGGGTCTACTTTCCAAAATGGTGTCACTTGTGGGGGGTTTCAATGTTTAGGCACATCAGGGGCTCTCCAAATGCAACATGGCGTCCCATCTCAATTCCAGTCAATTTTGCATTGAAAAGTCAAATGGCGCTCCTTTGCTTCCAAGCTCTGCCATGCGCCCAAACTGTGGTTTACCCCCACATATGGGGTATCAGCGTACTCAGGACAAATTGTACAACAACTTTTGGGGTCTATTTTCTCCTGTTACCCTTGGTAAAATAAAACAAATTGGAGCTGAAATAAATTTTGTGTGAAAAAAAGTTAAATGTTCATTTTTTTTTAAACATTCCAAAAATTCTTGTGAAACACCTGAAGGGTTAATAAACTTCTTGAAAGTGGTTTTGAGTACCTTGAGGGGTGCAGTTTTTAGAATGGTGTCACACTTGGGTATTTTCTATCATATAGACCCGTCAAAATGACTTCAAATGAGATGTGGTCCCTAAAAAAAAATGGTGTTGTAAAAATGAGAAATTGCTGGTCAACTTTTAACCCTTATAACTCCGTCACAAAAAAAAATTTTGGTTCCAAAATTGTGCTGATGTAAAGTAGACATGTGGGAAATGTTATTTATTAAGTATTTTGTGTGACATATGTCTGTGATTTAAGGGCATAAAAATTCAAAGTTGGAAAATTGCGAAATTTTCAAAATTTTCGCCAAATATTCGTTTTTTTCACAAATAAACGCAAGTTATATCGAATAAATTTTACCACTAACATGAAGTACAATATGTCACGAGAAAACAATGTCAGAATCGCCAAGATCCGTTGAAGCGTTCCAGAGTTATAACCTCATAAAGGGACAGTGGTCAGAATTGTAAAAATTGGCCCGGTCATTAACGTGCAAACCACCCTCGGGGCTTAAGGGGTTAAAATCCTGTCTCTATTGATAAGAAGCCTTGCTGAGAACTTTTCCTCAAAGGATAGGACTTACGATTTTACAAAAAGTTCCAGTGGCCAGTGTAATTACTAGTTCTATGAGTTTTTTCAAAAGGTTTGTGGTATGAAAAAAAACTTTGCCAAAGATTTTTTTTAAAACATACATGTAATACAAAAACCTGATTTAGGCTACTTTCAGATTAGCGTCGTGCACTGCACGTCGCACCGGCGCATACTGTGGAAGCGCCGCACAACAGGGGCAGCGGATGCTGTTTTTCAATGCATCCGCTGCCCCATTGTGAGGTGCAGGGAGGCGGGGGCGGAGTTCCGGCCACGCATGCGCGCTCGGAAATGGCGGACACGTCGCACCAAAAAACGTTACATGCAATGTTTTTTGGTGGCGATGGTCCGATGCAACACGACGCAACCGTCGCACGACGGTTGCGACGTGTGGCAATGCGTCACACTGCGTCGCTAATGCAAGTCAATGGAGAAAAAACGCATCCTGCAAGCACTTTTGCAAGATGCGTTTTTTCAACAAAACGACGCATAGCGACGTGCAGTGCACAACGCTAGTGTGAAAGTAGCCTTAAATAGTGGGTGAATTTCATATTATCTTTAAAACAACACAAATAATGAGTCAGGGCCTTTGTCTGCGTAGTTTGATGAAATGTTCCATCTAAATCACCTTATTTGCTTGTATCTTTTTCATTGGCAGAATTAACAACAAATTCAAAGTGAAGTGACATTTTGTGTGGTTTGCACCTTTTCAGAGCTAAAAATTGCATTATCCGTTAAAATGTTGCACATTAGTCTTCAGCTGCGTCAAAAAAAGTCCTACAAAAAATACACCAGAGAGGTAGTGGAGTACATCTGCGAAAAAAAAAAAATAGATGTCACTCTTTAAAAAGTCTCAAATTATAAATTAGACAAAACATCTGGAATTGCCTAACAATGCCCACAATGATAAACATTAAAGAAAAGTGGCCAAGATCTTAACAAATAAAGGCTAAACAATCTAATGAATTAGGTGAAAAAAAAAGAAAAAAAATCACTGAAAAAATAAAGTACACATTTAATCATGCATTGGTCTCAGTGACCAAGTGATCTGTTTGACTTGGTCTTTATTATTCAGCACTTTGTAGTTCGGCAGCTTGTCACAAGCCCATATTTCCACCATTCGCAATATGAGCTCTGGAGCTAGTGGTTTACCTTCTGCAGGGCTCTAAGCTGGAGCAAATAGATGTCCCTAACACAAGCTCCGGTATTAACACCTCAAAATTGGTAATTATGGCACTTTTGTGGATGGTGCACCAGTAGGATCCTATCCCATGTAGAAAACTTGGCACTCAGGTAAATGTTGTAAGCAGATAACTTTCTTGTGTGCTAGCAATCCAAAAATAAAGATATTTCAGTCCTACAATGACCTTCATCAGTGTAAGGCCATCTGCACACGTTCAGGATTTTTCGCGTTTTTTTCGCATTTTTTCGCTATAAAAACGTGATAAAAATGCGAAAAAAACGCTTACATATGCCTCCTATTATTTACAGGGTATTCCGCATTTTTTGTGCAAATGTTGCGATTTTTTCCACGAAAAAATCGCATCGCGGAACAAAAAGCAACATGTTCATTAAAAATGCGGAATTGCGGGGATTCCGCACACCTAGGAGCCCATTGATCTGCTTACTTCCAGCACGGGGCTGTGCACACCATGCGGGAAGTAAGCAGATTATATGCGGTTGGTACCCAGGGTGGAGGAGAGGAGACTCTCCTCCACGGACTGGGCACCATATAATTGGTAAAAAAAAAAAAGAATTAAAATAAAAAATAGTCATATACTCACCCTCTGATGCCCCCCGAAGTGTTCCCGCCTCTCCGGTGCATGCTTTCTCTTCCGTTTCTATAGATGTTGTGGTTCAGGACCTGTGATGACGTCGCTGTCTTATGATTGGTCGCGTGACCGCTCATGTGACTCAAGCGACCAATCACAAGCCGCGACGTCATCGAAGGTCCTGAACCACACCGGCATCTATAGGAACGGACGCCGCTGAGGAGATTGGCTGTCTGCAGAGGGTGAGTATAACCATTTTTTAATTTTTTTTATTATTTTTAAACATTCTATCTTTTACTATAGATGCTGCATAAGCAGCATCTATAGTAAAAAGTTGGTCACACTTGTCAAACAGTTTGTTTGACAAGTGTGACCAACTTGTCAGTCAGTTTTCCAAGCGATGCTACAGATCGCTTGGAAAACTTTAGCATTCTGCAAGCTAATTACGCTTGCAAAATGCTAAAAAAACGCGAAAAAAACCGGAAAAAAAACGCAAAAAAAATGCGGATTTCTTGCAGAAAATTTCCGGTTTTCTTCAGGAAATTTCTGCAAGAAATCCGGACGTGTCCACATACCCTTATAGATTGCAGAGTGCACAGGGATACAGTTAGTTAGTTCTTGGACACCTGCCTATTTGGGTTACTCCTATGACAAGTCAGACAGGTAAAGTATTATTGGAAAACCCATTACCCCTATCAAGGAATCTTAGTTATGTAAATATTTTGGGGGTTACTTGGAGCTTTATTTTAAAAATTAAACTAAAACATAAAAATGTTTAACAAATGTATTAATGTCAGTAATTCTTTCCACTTTAATTAATGTTACTAGCATCTTTTTATAGAAGGCCTGTGTAAATCGCTAAATATAGTAAAACACCTTCATGAACCTCCTGCAGATCATCACAATGTCAATGCCATCTTGAAATGAGCCAACTTCATAAACAGACACAAGATTAAAAACTTTAAAGAACTGCACTTAGGCTATTTTTAATCAGGCAAGTATCTTAATGTGAAATCTGTAGTAATAGTAATAATTTTCTGGTGTGTTTAGATATCCTCTGCTGTACATAGAGACTAGTCGCAGCTGTCAGTTTTGCCTGGTTGGTTATCGAAAATATAGGGGAACTCCACATCAATTTTTTGGGGGTACCCCATTTTAATTACCAGGAAAGGCTAAGTATACAGCTGTGAGCTGATATTAATAGCTTGGGAACCTTTATGAATATTGTCTCTTTTCCCAGAATATTAATATCAGCCCCCTGCCGTCGGCTTTCCCTCAGCTATTTATGAACATTATGGGGGACTTCACTCTGTTTTCATTGTTCAGTTTTTAATTTATTCCCAAGTACAGTAAAATACGCACTCAATATAATCATAGTTTACAGCCTTAAGGTGTTCCAGCAGCTGGAAACTTCAGTAACTTTAAAATGTCCCCCAAAGTTTCATATAAGGTTTCCGGGCCTCGCACATGCTGGGAGACCTGGTGGCTTTGAACTCTGGAAACATGTATTCCAGAGTGCCGGACTCGCGGACGTTCATTAGTTCAGCATTAGCACTTGCAAAGCAAGAGACCCAACTGCTATGAACTCAGGTGACCTTAACCTTAACCTTGTTGACAATTAAAAAAGTAATTGAAAAAAATGCATGGGAGTTCCCCGTAATTTTCATGATCAGCAGAGGGAAAGACGACCGCTGGGGGCTGATGTTAATATTCTGGGAAAAGAGCCAATATCCATAAAGGTTCCCAGGCTATTAATATCAGTTCACGGTTGTATACTTAGCCTTTCCTGTTATTAAAATGGGGGACCCCCAAAAAAAATGACGTGCGGTTCCCCTGTATTTTTGGTAACCAGTCAGGCAAAACTGACAACTGCACGCTGCAACCCCCAGCTGTCAGCTTCAGCAAGGCTGGTTATCAAGAAGTGAGGGTTCCCCACATCATATTTTTTAATTATTTACATAATTTAAAAAATGGTGTGGGTTCACCCCTACTTTTTGACAGCCAGCCAAGCTAAAGCTAACAGCTGGGGGCGGTATTCTCAGGCTAGTAAGGGACCATGGATAGTGGCCTCCCAGTCTAAAAATAGCAGCCCGCAGCTACCCCAGAAAAGGAGCATCTACTAGATGCGCCAATTCTGGATCTTTGCCCAACTCTTTCCACTTGCCCTGTGGTGGTGGCAAGTGGGGTTCATATTTGTGGGGTTTATGTCACCTTTGTATTATCCAGTGACATCAAGCCCACAGCTTAGTAATGGAGAGGTGTCAGAATTGGTGTATCTAAAAGATGCACCGTTACTGGGGTGGCTGTGGGCTGCTGATTTTAGGCTGGGAGGCAATTTACATGGCCCCTTACCAGCCTGAGAATAGCAGCCCCCAGCTCTCAGCTTTAGCTTGGCTGGTTGCCAAAAATGGGGGGAACCCTACGCCGTTTTTTAAGTTATTTAAATAATTAAAAAAACAGCGTGGGACCCCTCTATTCTTGATAACCAGCCTTGCTAACAATGTTTTGCCTGGCTGGTTATCAAAAATACAAGGGAAGACATGTCAATTTTTTAAAATTATTTACAGCGCAATTGATGGGTCAATTAATGCCTCTTTTACTGGTGCCTGCACCTAATTTTAGCTGTTTTGGCAACTTTTTGGCCACCCTGCAGGTGTTGTCTGTGCGTTTGGTTTTGCTCCCATTGAAGTTAATGGAAGTTCGGGTATGTTCGTCGAACCGTTCAGCTGATCCGAATTGAACCGAATCTTGAAAGGTTCGCTCATCACTTATAACTAGAGCTGCTATATGTTCTTTATTAGAAGAAAATATGGAAAAGAAGATTGTCCCCTGTATTATTTGCCTGGGTGTGTACTCACAGCCTCTCAAAAACTTATTTTGAGCTAATCGCCTGCTAGAGAAAACATATAGAAAAGTATCCCATATCAAACGAAATATAAAGATTTAGATACCTGTGTCTAGTTTGCAGAATCTTTCTTCTGCCATGTTCTAGGCCAAGGATAAACAAGTGAGACCATTGTTGTGAGTAGTTAGGAAAAGATACTTCAGAGGCACTGCCAGATATCCAAAGAAGACTTCACTGGTTAGGCTCTCCACACATACACCACGGCTTATATGGGTAAGGTGCAGTCATGGACTTTGTGTTTATGCTTATTGTGAACAGGTTCCTTATATGGTAGAGAGTGTCCTTATACTTATTTAGTTCATCATTAGTACCTGTAAAATACTTATGAATCTGCATCCTTAAGCTGTACTATTTTTGGTGATGTGTGGGGCATTTTTGTTACCCGTATCCATGTTAGACTTAGGTTTTACTATCTGTTAAACCAGTTTTGACAGTTCAATAATTTGTTGTTATTTAAATAAACATTTACCTTTTTACTATAATATAAGTGTCAGCTGTTTGACTCCTTTTTCCGCATGTTTAAATATATGTATATACTGTAGCATGGCTAAAGGGTGTCTAATCGACGGGAGGTATGTATCACAGAGAAGGCTTGTCGCTGTGATGTAACCCGGAGTGTTTTCTGTTTGCACATAAAGCAATAAGGAGTTGCTTAGTATATTTGGGTCCGGGTTACGGGTAGCTATGAGAGATGGGAGGGTCTGGCTACCCATATACCTCACCCCTGGGTAAGGGGCATAACCATGCCTGTCTATGTTTTCTTCAGGACCTGTGGTGATGTCAGAACCACATGTCTAATCATGTGATGGGTTCCTGGGTGTGGTTTCAGGCTACATAATGGAGGTGTGTTTGGCACATGGTTAGTGTGTGTGGGAATCTGTCATGGTGGACAGATTTCCGTGTGTCTAAGCTGGACACTACAGACAGGAGTCTGTGTAAAGAGACGGAGAAGCCTTTCTCTGTCTGTGGCTTCAGACAGAGCCTGAGTGCCGTCAGGCCTGAGAAGAGCAGAGATCTTCAATGGACTTTTATGTTATGTGGGCCTGATGTAGGGAATGTTATCCTTTGTTGCTGCATTGCTGGTTTATGGAGCAAATAAACCTTTCAACTTTTAAAGGAACTTGTCTCCTGCGTGTCAGCCGTTGCACCTGAGCGAGTGAATCCCTACAATTGGTGGAGAATGCGGGCAAAGATCCAAGGAGCACGTCTTGCAGCGCTGGCTGGTCTGAGCCAGAAGATTGGACGGTATTGACAACCGTGAGTAAAAACTGATCGGGGTCAGTGAGAAACTACTGTTTTGGGATACCTCTGAGGAGAAGAGGGATCCGGGAACCTGTGAGGCCGGCACCAACAGGTAACGGACAGGTGTCCGTGTGTACTGACCGGGGTCAGAGTGGAAGAAAACAGAGACAGTGTGTCTGGGCATCTCTGAGGCCGAGGGGTGTCCAGGAACCCGTGAAGTTGCCAACGGGTGACGGTCTGAAAACCGTGCGTTGTACTGACCGGGGTCAGTGGAAAAACTATGTTTGGGCTGTGTGTAAAGCCGGGTGCGTAACAGACCGGAGTCTGTGGTGTTCTGACTGGGGTCAGTGAAAGACTGTGTTTTTTTTTTTTCTATAAAGCACATGTGCAGGTGTTTGCTGTGGCTCGGCGGGGCCACGAAGACTGAAGGCATCTAGCTGTAACTCGGCGGGGTTATGAAGGTTGCTGTGGATCGGCGGGTCCACGAAGTCTGCGGTGGTTACGTGCAGTGCAGTTGCAGCAAGAGGTTCTGCAGCAGCCGGAGCTGCAGTTGCAGCAAAGAAAAAAAAAAAAAGACATTGCTGGTTTAGTGTGCAGACTCTTAAAGGGCCAGAGTCACATTTGTGTGCTGGGCGTACTGGGGCCTGAGAGTACTGTGGGAAGTCCACGGGGTGTACCCCAGAGTGGGGTGGAGTCCCAAAACGGAGCCGTGACCACAAATAATTATGGTCGGAAAAAAAGGGGCTGCATCTCAAAAGGGGGTGGATTCTCTAAAAGGGGTGGTGGTCCTAAAGGAGAATATAGCCCACAAGGGGGTGGTGGTCCTAAAAGGGGCAGAGTCCGAAAAAGGGAAAGTAACCCAAAAGGGGGTGGAGTCCAAAAAAGGGGCGGTGGCGAATGCGCTGATGGACTGTTGCCGGGTTCAGTGTTTGAACAGCGCATGTTCAGAATGTTGTACTGACTTTTCATCTGACAAAATGACACAGAGCTGTTCTGTAGAAGTCAATGGAGTGTGCGTGACTGGACTTCTGGACTCAGGGAGCCTGGTGACGCTGGTGAGCGCCACACTCCCTGTCTATCTGATTCCCGGAAGCAAGATGGAAGCCCACTGCGTTCATGGGGTCGCTAGGGATTATCCGGTGTCCAGGGTAATCATTGAGATGCCCACTGTTATTGCCAGCCATGATGTACCTGTAGTCTCAGACTTGCCATTCCCTGTTGTAATTGGCCAGGACTTTGAAAGGTTTTGGGACTTGTGGGAGGAAAGGGGAGTGTCTGATTGCTTGGAACAGAGACAGAATGACCCTAAGGGAGCCCCACTACAACAGGCGGCTGTAGAGATTCTGAGTGGGGTAATGTGTAAAGAGGAAGTAGCGCCACCTAATGTCAATAGTCCAGAGTTACGGGTGACTGGAAGAAAGTCTGGGTCTGACACCTGTTTAAATGGGGAATTGCTGTTCCAGGATGATAGGGTGAGAGGGGGTGACTCCTATCCAGACTGTGACTCGAGCGCAAAGGGAAAGGAGTACAGTAAGGAGGAGCCGAGCAAAAATCGCAAATCTTCATCACGTCACGGGGGACGCAGAAAGGCGGGACAGGTTACACCGTCTGAGAAGAGAGATGATGAGGAAGAGACAGGGTCAGGTACAGATCAGGTTACTGTCCTTGATGAGGAGGTCACTTTATCTCTGACAAACCCTAACACTGAGATAGTTAGTGACGGGCTGAAGTTAGGACAGACCTGTAGTAGACCCACATCTACAATGCCTGGAAAGAGTGAAGTGGCTCAGTATGATGAAGTACCTGATGCTGGAGAGATGGAGATCTCTGAAGTTACTAAAAGTCAAGAGGTACCTAAGAGTAAACAGACAGAGAGCCCAGGAGAGACCATAGAGCTGGATGCAGAAACAGCTGGAACTCTGAAGAGGCAGAGTCTGGGTGGGCAAGAGAGCCCTTCTGAAAATCTTCATGTGCTGGCCAAAAGAGAGCAGGACCAAAACATAGAGCTGCTTAGAGAAACAGTCGAACGAGAAAGGGTCCTGAGGCAAGCAATTGAGCACAAAGTGGGTGACCTAGAGAAGGAGGTCGTTGAACTCAGAGGTCACCTATCAGCGTGTCAGGCCATGAATAGGGCCATATTAAAGATATGGATGTGCTCAGAATGGCTTAAGAAAAACATCAGCAGGAGCTTCTCCAGAGAGAGGAGGAACGTCGCTGCCTGGCAGAGGAGTTGCCAATGCCAATTTTGGCGAAGGCTCAAGTGGAAGAAAAGACTGAGGAAGAGTTCGTGCTAAAAGCGGAACAGGAGAGTCACCCGGTCGTGACAGACGTCTTGGTGGAAAGGTCAGAGGCAAAAAGGGAGCCGTCTGTCTTTGAAGAGAGTGAGACCCTGCTCTTCAAGACCGTGATTGATGTACCTGAAGAGGTGCAAGAAGCCTGTATCGGTGAAGGTGTGCATGAGGCCTTCAGAAAAGTAGTGGAAGCATGTAGTGTGCACTGGGCACCAGAGACTAAACAGTTGGTGATACTGTCGAATAGGGAAGTCACAGTGAAGCGGGTGGCTGTCCTGAGGGATATGCACCTACACTGCCTCCGTACAAAGCAGAAGATCATTTTGAAGAATGATGAAGCCGTTCGACGTTTGGAGCGTGAAAGGAAAGCTCTTAGTCAGCTGGGCTTAGTGGAAGACACAGTCCAAGTACCCAAAGGTCTGGTGGCGAAAGTCATTGGGGAACTTGGGAGAGTGATGCAGGAGATGGTGGATAAATCCGGTCTGAAGAGACTGAGAATACCGGCTGATGAAGAGGTCCAGGTCATGGATGAAGATGGTATGGTTCCGTTCCTGGTTGTTGGGTCCAGAGAGAGTCTTAGGAATATCCGCATGCTCCTGGAATATCGCGTGGCCTACCTAAGGGAGGTAGAGAAGCTGAGACGTGAGAGACTGCAAGTTAATAAACAGCTGCCAGAGAGGCGAAGAGGTGCTCCAAAGCCTGGAAGTCCTCAAGCTGAAGTTAACAGAGGATATAAACGTAAAGAGAAGAGCTGCTCTCCGAAGGAAGATAATAGGAGAGATCAACAACCGAGAGAGAACCGAAGGTGGTCAGTTGGAAGAGCTAGAAATAGTGACTCCTCAGTTAGCTCAGGGTTAAGTGACCTCAGCAGGAGATCCTGTAGCAGACGAGGTGACAAGGGTTCAATAACAGGCCCTGACTTAGACAGACTGTTTGACTGTCAGGGACGACTGAGAGAGGTCTCTAGTCGGTTTAGGATAAGTGCCAAGCCCCACGGCTTTAGGCAGAGGGGGGAGGTATGTAGCATGGCTAAAGGGTGTCTAATCGACGGGAGGTATGTATCACAGAGAAGGCTTGTCGCTGTGATGTAACCCGGAGTGTTTTCTGTTTGCACATAAAGCAATAAGGAGTTGCTTAGTATATTTGGGTCCGGGTTACGGGTAGCTATGAGAGATGGGAGGGTCTGGCTACCCATATACCTCACCCCTGGGTAAGGGGCATAACCATGCCTGTCTATGTTTTCTTCAGGACCTGTGGTGATGTCAGAACCACATGTCTAATCATGTGATGGGTTCCTGGGTGTGGTTTCAGGCTACATAATGGAGGTGTGTTTGGCACATGGTTAGTGTGTGTGGGAATCTGTCATGGTGGACAGATTTCCGTGTGTCTAAGCTGGACACTACAGACAGGAGTCTGTGTAAAGAGACGGAGAAGCCTTTCTCTGTCTGTGGCTTCAGACAGAGCCTGAGTGCCGTCAGGCCTGAGAAGAGCAGAGATCTTCAATGGACTTTTATGTTATGTGGGCCTGATGTAGGGAATGTTATCCTTTGTTGCTGCATTGCTGGTTTATGGAGCAAATAAACCTGTCAACTTTTAAAGGAACTTGTCTCCTGCGTGTCAGCCGTTGCACCTGAGCGAGTGAATCCCTACAATACATAATGTGTCACTGACATATATATATATATATATAAAATAGATAGATAGAAGACAAGCCAGCAATTCAACAGCCGCATAGTGTAACATCACAGCAGGAGCCGACAGCATAGAATAGATGGATTACATACAGTAAATACACATAGAGTAGATAGTTATATAGATGTCAGTGACATATACACTTAGTGCAGTGTGTGTGCAGCTTACTGTACATGTATTTAATTAATACAAAATGGCGTGGGCTCCTGTGTAATTTTCTTATCCAACAGAAGGAAACCCGACAGCTGGGGGTCAATGTTTATAGCCTGGGAAGGGGGTAATACCCATGGAGCTTCCCAGAGTTAAAAAAACAAACAACAATATTCCTCACCTTTCCGCAGAGATGATGATAATCCACTTGTCCCAAGATGGGTGTAGCTCTGCTACATATAGATGGCAGGCTACATGGTTGCATAATACAACCATACAGCCTGTCACCCAGCAGAGACATTTTCAGGTTTGTCAGGTAAGTTATGTGATAAGATAACTGACTTATATCTTAAAGTTCTAAACCCCAGAAAAAGTTAAATTAGTAAAAATATTAGACTTTCAGAAAGATATAATGAGGAAAACAATATTTCAGCACTGCTCAGTAGTTACACATTGAGGCTATGTGCACACGTTGCGGATTAGCCTTAGGAATTTCTGGTGCGGATTTTGCCTCTCCTGGCAGAAAACGCAGCTGCGAATTTGTCGTGTTTTTTTGTGCGGATCCGCAGAGTATTTTGTGCGGTTTTGCTGCGGTTTTTTTTGCGGATTTGCTGTGTTTTTTACCCCTGTGGATTTCTATAATGGAATGGGTACAAAAACGCTGCAGATCCGCAAAAAAGAAGTGACATGTGTTCTGTTTGATGTATCCTGTCATGAATCACACTCTGTGAGTATATCCAGGCTCTTTATTCACATCATGTCTCAACCTCCATTACATGAATCCACTGTACAACAACATCCAACAAGTTCCAAACAAAGAATATAGAACACACATAAAAGTAGTGAGACCCCTGGAGGCCACATGAACATATAACATATTGCTACATCCTTTCTCTTTTAACTGGAGGAACAATAAAAGATACTAAACTAATGTATGCTATGACAAAGTTAGAAATTAACCTAGTACGTCCAGTTACATATAATCTTTGAGGTGCGCCAGCTTTTTGCTAATTCTGCCAGCTCTGGTAATATAAGATGTGTCACTTTCTACATCTGGTACATCTGGTAGTTCTTCCTATATTGTCTGTCTCTGGCCAGAGTCCTCACCCTGATGGTCAGCTGTCACTGTTGGTGCCTGACTTGTACTTGCTGCCTCGTTGTCTTGGGTGTCTGGATACTGTTCAAAAGGCCATGAATCATCTCTTTCTTGCGTTTTCCTCAAATATCTCCGATTCCTCCTTAGTCTTCTTCCGTCGTCTGTTAGAATTTCGTAGGACCGAGGTCCCAGTTTCTGGACAACCTTTGCCTTTTGCCAGTGTTTGTCAAATGTGCTGCTTGGCTGCAGCCGAATGTTGTCATTTCTCTGGAGCTCAGGCAGATCCTTTGCAGATTTATTGTAATAGAAAGCTTGCCTCGCTTGATTCTTCTGTAATTTAGCTTCGATGTTTCCCAGCAGCTTTGGCTCTAACAGATTACACGCAGTTGGTACGAGTGTCTTTGTACGCCTACTCATGAGCCTCTGTGCCGGACTGCTGTCTAGGCCTTGGGTGGGTGTGTTTCTATGATCCAGTATAGACAGATATACATCAGCACCCGCCTGGTTTGTTTTCTGCATGAGTCTTTTGGCCGTTTTTACTGCTGACTCTGCCTTCCCATTACTCTGAGGATATCTTGGAGAAGACGTCTGGTGTTCAAATTCCCATTTCTTACTGAAAGTTTTGAATTCTTCCGACGTAAACTGTGCCGCATTGTCAGAGAAAACGATATCTGGAATGCCATAACTGGCAAAATGGGCCTTGAGTTTTTTAATCACTGTTCTCGCCCTTGTGTCCTGCACCAAATCAACCTCCCAGAAGTTAGAGAAATAGTCCACTGTAATCAGGTATTCTTTGTCATTCCATGTGAACAAGTCTGTTCCTATTTTTGACCAAGGCCTATGTGGAATTTCATGAGGTTGCAATGTCTCCTTTGGTTGCTTATCATTGCAGGATGCACATATTTCACATTGTGCTATGTAATTTTTTATGTGGTCATTCATTCCTGGCCAATAAACTGATTCTCGTGCACGACGTAGGCATCCTTCCATGCCCAAGTGAGAAGAGTGAAATGTTTTCAATATGTCTCTTCTGAGAACTGCAGGTATAACAGCCCTGTCTCCTTTAAAGATGATTCCTTGCTGCACTGACAATTCATCTCTTATGTGGAAAAATGGTGAGACTTCCCTCGGAGCATGCTGCTTGTATTTTGGCCAGCCCTGCAAGATGACAGTCTTTAACCCCTTCACCCCCAAGGGTGGTTTGCACGTTAATGACCGGGCCAATTTTTACAATTCTGACCACTGTCCCTTTATGAGGCTATAACTCTGGAACGCTTTGACGGATCTTGGCGATTCTGACATTGTTTTCTCGTGACATATTGTACTTCATGTTAGTGGTAAAATTTATTCGATATAACTTGCATTTATTTGTGAAAAAAACGAATATTTGGCGAAAATTTTGAAAATTTCGCAATTTTCCAACTTTGAATTTTTATGCCCTTAAATCACAGACATATGTCACGCAAAATACTTAATAAGTAACATTTCCCACATGTCTACTTTACATCAGTACAATTTTGGAACCAAAATTTTTTTTTGTGACGGAGTTATAAGGGTTAAAAGTTGACCAGCAATTTCTCATTTTTACAACACCATTTTTTTTTAGGGACCACATCTCATTTGAAGTCATTTTGAGGGGTCTATATGATAGAAAATACTCAAGTGTGACACCATTCTAAAAACTGCACCCCTCAAGGTGCTCAAAACCACATTCAAGAAGTTTATTAACCCTTCAGGTGTTTCACAGGAATTTTTTGAATGTTTAAATAAAAATAAGCATTTAACTTTTTTTCACACACAATTTATTTCAGCTCCAATTTGTTTTATTTTACCAAGGGTAACAGGAGAAAATGGACCCCCAAAGTTGTTGTACAATTTGTCCTGAGTACGCTGATACCCCATATGTGAGGGTAAACCACTGTTTGGGCGTATGGCAGAGCTCGGAAGGAAAGGAGCGCCATTTGACTTTTCAATGCAAAATTGACTGGAATTGAGATGGGACGCCATGTTGCGTTTGGAGAGCCCCTGATGTGCCTAAACACTGAAACCCCCTACAAGTGACACCATTTTGGAAAGTAGACCCCCTAAGGAACTTATCTTGATGTGTGGTGAGCACTTTGACCCACCAAGTGCTTCACAGAAGTTTATAATGCAGAGCCGTAAAAATAAAAAATCATATTTTTTCACAAAAATGATCTTTTTGCCCCCAATTTTTTATTTTCCCAAGGGTAAGAGAAGAAATTGGACCCCAAAAAATGTTGTGCAATTTGTCCTGAGTACGATGATACCCCATATGTGGGTGTAAACCATTGTTTGGGCGCATGGCAGAGCTTGGAAGGGAAGGAGCGCCATTTGACTTTTCAATGCAAAATTGACTGGAATTGAGATGGGACGCCATGTTGCGTTTGGAGAGCCCCTGATGTGCCTAAACACTGAAACCCCCTACAAGTGACACCATTTTGGAAAGTAGACCCCCTAAGGAACTTATCTTGATGTGTGGTGAGCACTTTGACCCACCAAGTGCTTCACAGAAGTTTATAATGCAGAGCCGTAAAAATAAAAAATCATATTTTTTCACAAAAATGATCTTTTTGCCCCCAATTTTTTATTTTCCCAAGGGTAAGAGAAGAAATTGGACCCCAAAAAATGTTGTGCAATTTGTCCTGAGTACGCTGATACCCCATATGTGGGTGTAAACCATTGTTTGGGCGCATGGCAGAGCTTGGAAGGGAAGGAGCGCTATTTGACTTTTCAATGCAAAATTGACTGGAATTGAGATGGGACGCCATGTTGCGTTTGGAGAGCCCCTGATGTGCCTAAACACTGAAACCCCCTACAAGTGACACCATTTTGGAAAGTAGACCCCCTAAGGAACTTATCTTGATGTGTGGTGAGCACTTTGACCCACCAAGTGCTTCACAGAAGTTTATAATGCAGAGCCGTAAAAATAAAAAATCATATTTTTTCACAAAAATGATCTTTTCGCCCCCAATTTTTTATTTTCCCAAGGGTAAGAGAAGAAATTGGACCCCAAAAAATGTTGTGCAATTTGTCCTGAGTACGCTGATACCCCATATGTGGGTGTAAACCATTGTTTGGGCGCATGGCAGAGCTTGGAAGGGAAGGAGCGCCATTTGACTTTTCAATGCAAAATTGACTGGAATTGAGATGGGACGCCATGTTGCGTTTGGAGAGCCCCTGATGTGCCTAAACATTGAAACTCCCTACAAGTGACACCATTTTGGAAAGTAGACCCCCTAAGGAACTTATCTAGATGTGTTTTGAGAGCTTTGAACCCCCAAGTGTTTCACTACAGATTATAACGCAGAGCCGTGAAAATAATTTTTATTTTTTTTCTCAAAAATGATTTTTTAGCACCCAGCTTTGTATTTTTACAAGGGTAACAGAATAAATTGGACCCCAAAATTTGTTTTCCAATTTGTCCTGAGTACGCTGATACCCCATATGTGGGGGGGAACCACTGTTTGGGCGCATGACAGAGCTCGGAAGGGAAGGAGCGCCATTTGGAATGCAGACTTAAATGGATTGGTCAGCAGCCGTCACGTTGCATTTGCAGAGCCCCTGATGTACCCAAACAGTACAAACCCCCCACAAGTGACCCCATATTGGAAACTAGACCTCCCAAAGAACTTATCTAGATGTGTTTTGAGAACTTTGAACCCCCAAGTGTTTCACTAAAGTTTATAGCGCAAAGCCGTGAAAATAAAAATTCTTTTTTTTTTTCACAAAAATGATTTTTTAGCCCCCAGTTTTGTATTTTCACAAGGGTAACAGGATAAATTAGACCCCAAAAGTTGTTGTCCAATTTGTCCTGAGTACGCTGATACCCCATATGTGGGGGGGAACCACTGTTTGGGTGCATGACAGAGCTCGGAAGGGAAGGAGCGCCATTTGGAATGCAGCCTTAAATGGATTGGTCTGCAGGCGTCACGTTGCATTTGCAGAGCCCCTGATGTACCCAAACAGTACAAACCCCCCACAAGTGACCCCATATTGGAAACTAGACCTCCCAAGGAACTTATCTAGATGTGTTGTGAGAACTTTGAACCCCCAAGTGTTTCACTACAGTTTATAACGCAGAGCCATGAAAATAAAACATCTTTTTTTTCCCACAAAAATGATTTTTAGCCCCCCAAATTTTTATTTTCCTAAGGATAACAAGAGAACTTGGACCCCAGAAGTTGTTGTTCAATTTGTCCCGAGTACGCTGATAACACATATGTTGGGGTAAACCCCTTTTTGGGCGCACGGGAGAGCTCGGAAGGGAAGGAGCACTGTTTTACTTTTTCAACGCAGAATTGGCTGGAATTGAGATTGGACGCCATGTCGCGCTTGTAGAGCCCCTGATGTGCCTGGACAGTGGAAACTCCCCAATTCTACCTGAAACCCTAACCCAAACACACCCCTAACCCTAATCCCAACGGTAACCCTAACCACACCCCTAGCCCTGACACACCCATAATTCTAATCCCAACCCTAATCCAAACGTAAATGTAATCCAAACCCTAACCCTAACTTTAGCCCCAACCCTAACTTTAGCCCCAACCCTAACTTTACCTCCAACCCTAGCCCTAACCCTACCCCTAACCCTAACCCTAACCCTAAACGTGACTGAAATACGTGGCACTGAAATACGTGGCACTGAAATACGTGGCACTGAAATACGTGGCACTGAAATACGTGATACGTGGCACTTAAATACGTGGCACTGAAACACGTGGCACTGAAATACGTGATACGTGGCACTGAAATACGTGGCACTGAAATACGTGGCACTGAAATACGTGGCACTGAAATACGTGGCACTGAAATACGTGGCACTGAAATATGTGATACGTGGCACTGATACGTGGCACTGAAATACGTGGCACTGAAATACGTGGCACTGAAATACGTGGCACTGAAATACGTGATACGTGGCACTGAAATACGTGGCACTGAAATACGTGGCACTGAAATACGTGATACGTGGCACTTAAATACGTGGCACTGAAACACGTGGCACTGAAATACGTGATACGTGGCACTGAAATACGTGGCACTGAAATACGTGGCACTGAAATACGTGGCACTGAAATACGTGGCACTGAAATACGTGGCACTGAAATACGTGGCACTGAAATACGTGATACGTGGCACTGAAATACGTGGCACTGAAATACGTGGCACTGAAATACGTGGCACTGAAATACGTGGCACTGAAATACGTGGCACTGAAATACGTGGTACTAAAATATGTGGCACTGAAATACGTGATACGTGGCACTGAAATACGTGATACGTGGCACTGAAATATGTGATACGTGGCACTGAAATACGTGGCACTGAAACACGTGGCACTGAAATACGTGGCACTGAAATACGTGGCACTGAAATACGTGGCACTATGACTGTCAGAAAATGTTCATTAAACGGTTAGGGGTGAGGTTAGGGGTAGAGTTAGGGTTAGGGTTTGGATCCCTTTATCACCTTGATGGTGGTGGGTGGCTTTTCAGTGTGTTTAAATGCATGCGTTTTTAACGCAAACAAACGCATGTGCTTAAAAACGCAAGAAAATACTGCAGGTTGTATTTCTGAAAATGAACGCATGCAGAAAAAAAACGCATGCGTTTGAAAACGCGACCAAACGCGTACAAAAAAAACGCATGCGTTTTCAATGTTAAATATAGGGAAAAAACGCATGCGTTTTTTTGTGCAAAAAACGCTGCAGACAAAAACGCAAGTGTGAAACCAGCGACGCTTTTTATAGCAAAAAAGTTTTTGCGTCTCCACATTTTGAGACCTATAATTTTTCCACATTTTGCTCCACAGAGTCATGTGAGGTCTTGTTTTTTGCGGGACGAGTTGACGTTTTTATTGGTAACATTTTCGGACACGTGACCGTTTTTGATCGCTTTTTATTCCGATTTTTGTGAGGCAGAATGACCAAAAACCAGCTATTCATGAATTTCTTTTGGGGGAGGCGTTTATACCGTTCCGCGTTTGGTAAAATTGATAAAGCAGTTTTATTCTTCGGGTCAGTACGATTACAGCGATATCTCATTTATATCATTTTTTTATGTTTTGGCGCTTTTATACGATAAAAACTAAAATATAGAAAAAATTAATTATTTTCGTATCGCTTTATTCTCAGGACTATAACTTTTTTATTTTTTTGCTGATAATGTTGTATGGTGGCTTGTTTTTTGCGGGACAAGATGACGTTTTCAGCGGTACCATGGATATTTATATCAGTCTTTTTGATCGCGTGTTATTCCACTTTTTGTTCGGCGGTATGGTAATAAAGCGTTGTTTTTTGCCTCGTTTTTTTTTTTTTTTTCCTTACGGTGTTTACTGAAGGGGTTAACTAGTGGGGCAGTTTTATAGGTTGGGTCGTTACGGACGCGGCGATACTAAATATGTGTACTTTTATTGTTTTTGTTTTTTTTATTTAGATAAAGAAATGTATTTATGGGAATAATATATATTTTTTTTTTATTATTTATTTAGGATTTTTTTTTTTTTTTTTTTTACACATGTGGAAAAAATTTTTTTTAACTTTTTTACTTTGTCCCAGGGGGGGACATCACAGATCATTGATCTGGCAGTGTGCACAGCACTCTGCCAGATCGACGATCTGCTGTGCAGGGCTGCAGGCTTACCAAGTGTCTGCTCTGAGCAGACACTCGGTAAGCCACCTCCTTCCCTGCAGGACCCGGATGCCGCGGCCATCTTGGATCCGGGACCTGCAGCCAGGAAGGAGGTAGGAGACCCTCGCAGCAACGCGATCACATCGCGTTGCTCCGGGGGTCTCAGGGAAGCCCGCAGGGAGCCCCCTCCCTGCGCGATGCTTCCCTATACCGCCGGTACACTGCGATCATGTTTGATCGCGGTGTGCCGGGGGTTAATGTGCCGGGGGCGGTCCGTGACCGCTCCTGGCACATAGTGCCGGATGTCAGCTGCGATATGCAGCTGACACCCGGCCGCGATCGGCCGCGCTCCCCCCGTGAGCGCCGCTGATCGGTGATGACGTACTATCCCGTCGGCGGTCATACGGGCCCACCCCACCTCGACGGGATAGTACGTCAAATGTCGGGAAGGGGTTAAACTCTGGAGACTTTTATCCTTCTCTGTAAAAGTCTGGATTTGCTTGACCTTTTCTTTTGACACTGCAAGGTAGTTACACATATTGATGGGTTCAATGTCTTCCTCCTCATAATTTGTGATAGGAAGGTAAGCTCTGCTTAGCGTATCTGCTAAGTCTCTTCCTGGACAGTACCCGATGTCAACATCATATTTCTGAAGTCGCAACAGCATGCGCTGTAGTCTCTTTGGGGCATTTAGTAATGGTTTCTTTGTAATGCTCTCCAATGGTTTGTGATCCGACTGCACTGTTACCCGTCGACCATAGGTGTACTGGTGAAACTTCTCCATCCCAAATACCACAGCCAGTAGTTCCTTCTCAATCTGCGCATATCCCTGCTCTGTTGTTGTAAGGGCTCTGCTTGCAAATGTAATTGGCTGTTTGTTCTGCATTAATGTGGCTCCAAGGCCTTTTTCCGAAGCATCACATTGTACCACCACTTCTCGATCTGGATCGAAATACATTAGGGTTGCTGTATCTGCAATGGCATTCTTTACTGCTCGGAAAGCAGTCTCCTGGCTTTCTGTCCATTCCTAGCGCACATCTTTGTGGGTTAGCTGTCTCAGTGGCTCACACATGTCTGACAGATGTCTGCAAAATTTTGAGAGATAATTCACCATGCCCAAAAATCGTTGTACTCCAGAAACATCAGTAGGGGTAGGCAAATCTTGTATTGCTCTCACCTTTTCAGGATCCACTCTGACCCCAGTTGAAGTCAGTCGATGACCAATATAGGCCACTTCTGTCATTTTCAATTTGAATTTGTCCAAATTCAGCTTTATGTTCTTTTCTCTGCATCTGTCCAAAAATTGTATCATCTTCTGATCGTGATCCTTGATTGCAGATTCCATATTTTCACCTTCTCCCACTACTAGGATATCATCCGCTATTGTCTTCACTCCAGTAAGTCCTTCCAAAGCCTGCATCAATTTCTGCTGGAATATCTCTGGAGCAGGTTTTAGTCCCATGGGCATTTTCAGCCATTTAAAGCGTCCAAATGGTGAAGAAAATGTTGTCAATAAACTTGAATCTTCAGTCAGGGCCACATGCCAGAATCCATTTTTTACATCACATACAGAAAATATTTTAGCCTTTGATAAATCTGGTAGGACATCATGTAATGTTGGCATTGGGTAATGATTTCGTTTCAGCGCCTTGTTGAGTGGCTTAGGATCAATACATATTCTTAACTTGCCCGATGGTTTCTGCACTATAACCAAACTACTGATCCAATCTGTGCTCTTATGGACTGGTGCTATCATGCCTCTTCTCTGTAGATCTTGCAGTTCTACTTTCAGCGGTTGCATTAAAGCTACAGGCACTCTTCTTGTAGGTAATCTGGTGGGCTGCACTGTGTTGTCAATTTCTAGCCTATATTTACCTTCAAAGCACCCATCACCTTCAAATACATCGGCATACTCTGCTTTTATTTTCTGCATGTCCAAGTTGTGCTCTGCATTTAGTTTTGGATTTTGTATATCCTGGGCAACTTCAACAGACATAATGTTCTGAGACTGTACTTTTATTAAGTCCATTGCCTGAACTGCTTTTACTCCCAGTAATGGTACATGGTTACCACCCCGTAACACGGTAAATTCGACTCTATAACTCTTTCTGTTACATGGGTTTCGTATTTTTAGCTTACATGTCCCCATTGGTTTCAGAACACTTTTGTTGTACATCACCAGTACCTTGTCAGTTGGCTCAATAGAAACCTGTTTGTTTAGCAGATCAAATGAAATTACATTGCAGCTTGCTCCACAATCCAGCTGAAATCTAATGGGCTTCTCATCCAACAAGAATGTTGCATAAAGCTGCTTGGCATCCTTCACTACTGACTGCCCGACTACATTGACTTTCTCTGTTGTAGACTGCATTTGTAGCCATGTAATGTCCTCTGCACTGTCAGTGTCTGGTGTCACAGTGTGGAGCTGTCTGTACTGTTTGCCTCTTCCCTGCCTGCAGACAGCAGTGTAATGATTCTTCTTGCCACATGACCTGCAGGTTTCCCCATATGCTGGACACTTGGTTTTGTCTCTCTCATGTCTTTTCCCACAATACTTGCAGTGGACAGTGTTTATAGGGTAGTGTGGTCCTGTCTTTCCTTTCATAGATACTGCATGTACCTTGTCGTCATCATTCTCACTGGTGCCTGCCATCATCTTCAGGCTGTGCTGTGTGAGCTCCGCAGCCCTGCAGATTTGCATACATTTCTCTAAAGTCATGCCTTCCTCTCTCAGTAATCTTTCTTTGAGATGACTGTCCTTTATGCCACACACCATTCTGTCCTTGATTAGACTGTCCCTGATCTCTCCAAAGCCACATGTTTCTGCAAGTCTCCTCAGCTCTGTCAGATATCTGTCCACATTTTCACCATCCTCCTGATGTCTTGTGAAAAACTTATATCTTTCCACTGTCTCATTCTTCTTTGGGTCACAGTGTTTATCAAATGCCTGCACAATGTCTGCTAGGAGGAGGTTGTCTGTGTCTGGGAGCAAGGTGTGGGCTAATTCTCTGCCATTTTCCCCAATTAGGTAATAAAACAGCTTTACTTTCCATTTGTCGTCAGTGGGGCCCACAGTCAGATCCACATACAGTGTAAACTCTTCCTTCCAATGTCTCCAGGTCTGGGACAGATTACATGAAGTGACATCCAGTCTCTGAGGGGGCTTCAGACCAGTCTCCATTTTGCTGTACTGTCAGGGAATCTGTACTTACAGTTGCAGTGATCTGTGCAGTTCCAGCCTCATATAAGCTCTGAGAATTTAGAGGTTCTGTGCCCGGCTGCCACCATGTTCTGTTTGATGTATCCTGTCATGAATCACACTCTGTGAGTATATCCAGGCTCTTTATTCACATCATGTCTCAACCTCCATTACATGAATCCACTGTACAACAACATCCAACAAGTTCCAAACAAAGAATATAGAACACACATAAAAGTAGTGAGACCCCTAGAGGCCACATGAACATATAACATATTGCTACAACATGCTACTTCTTTTAATCCGCAGCGTTTCCACACCGGATTTTCCACAACGTGTGCACAGCTTTTTTTTTTCTCATTGATTTACATTGTACTGTAAATCAATTGCGGATCTGCAGCGTTTCTGCACCTCAAAAAATGCTGCGGATCCGCAGAGAATCCGCAACGTGTGCACATACCCTAAAAGCAGCTGTGTGTCTGAGTAGGATAGAGAGAGATCGGCACACTTTTCATCCAATCAGAGACAGGGTAAGAAAACCTTTTAAATAAGTTCAAGTTACAATTGCATTCTTAACCCCTTAATGACAGCCAATACGTCTTTTAACTGACCTGATATATAAGAGAATAGCATCCCCATACAGGTGACAATCCAGCATCTGTCGGTTGTGCAGTATAGCTGACAACTTTCTGCATCAGCTACGATCAGTGTTAGCACCATCCATATCTGTTTAACCCCTTAGGTGCTGCTGTAAATAGTGACTACATCATTATATATGGTTAACAGAGTGTGGGGGCTTCCTCTTTATCCCAATTGGTGCCCTTAGAGCATGATTGTGTGGTCCTGATGTTTGCCGTGGCAATTCATGACCAAATAGCGGCCTTAAGGTACCTTCACACTGAACAACTTAACAACGATAACGATAGCGATCCGTGACGTTGCAGCGTCCTGGATAGCGATATCGTTGTGTTTGACACGCAGCAGCGATCTGGATCCTGCTGTGATATCGTTGGTCGGAGCTAGAAGTCCAGAACTTTATTTGGTCGTCAGATCGGCGTGTATCGTTGTGTTTGACAGCAAAAGCAACGACGCCTGCAATGTTTTACAATGGTAACCAGGGTAAATATCGGGTTACTAAGCGCAGGGCCGCGCTTAGTAACCCGATATTTACCCTGGTTACCATTGTAAAAGTAAAAATAAAACAGTACATACTCACCTTCTGATGTCTGTCACGTCCCCCGGCGTCCACAGGGTTACGCGCTGCTGCTCAGAGCTTCCTGCACTGACTGTCAGTGCCGGCCGTAAAGCAAAGCACAGCGGTGATGTCACCGCTCTGCTTTAGGGCCTGCGCTTACACAGTGCAGGGAAGCGGACGCCGGGGGACGCGACACACACCGGAATGTAAGTATGTAGTGTTTGTTTTTTTTTACATTTACACTGGTAACCAGGGTAAACATTGGGTTACTAAACGCGGCCCTGCGCTTAGTAACCCGATGTTTACCCTGGTTACCTGGGGACTTCGGCATCGTTGGTCGCTGGAGAGCTGTCTGTGTGACAGCTCTCCAGCGACCACACAACGACGAAACAGCGACGCTGCAGCGATCGGCATCGTTGTCTATATCGCTGCAGTGTCGCTTAATGTGACGGTACCTTTAGAGTCTGACGGCTGTAGTATTCTGTTCAGAAGTTAGAGACATTTAGGTGGTAAAAATACCATTTTCATTTCTGTGATACCACTTTGCATTAATTCCTGTAAAGCACCTGAAGGGTTAATAAACTACCTGATAGCAGTTTTCGATATGTCAGGGGGTGTTGTTTTTAAAATGGTATCACGTTTGGGGGTTCCCAATATATGAGACCTCTAAAGTCACTTCAAACATGGATAAGTCCCTAAAAAAATAAATGTAGTAAATTTCCTTGAAAAAATGAAAAATTGTTGCTACATTTTTAAACCTTCTAAAATGCTAACAACATAAAATAACATTTTACAAATGATGCTGATGTAAAGATGACATGTGGGTTATTTATTAATGGTTTGCTGTGGTATGACCATCTGGATTAAAGGGATGATCATTCAAATTTTGAAAATTGCTAATTTTTTAACATTTTTCTCAAATTTTTGATATTTTTTTATAAATAAACACAAAACATATTGATCTAAATTTACCATTATCATAAAGTATAATGTGTCACGAAAAAACAGTCTCAAAATCACTGGGATTTGTTGAAGCGTTGCAGAGTTATTACCACATAAAGCGACACTGGTCAGATTTCAAAAATTTGGCTCCGTCACTAAGGGGTAAGTAAAAGCACTTACAGTGGGGAAAACAAGTATTTGATACACTGTCAATTTTGCAAGTTTTCCCACCTACAAATAATGAAGAGGTCTGTAATTTTTATTGTAGGTACATTTCAACTGTGAGAGACAGAATCTAAAAAAAAAAATAAAAAACAGAAAATCACATTGTATGATTTTTAAATCATTAAATTGCATTTTATTGCACTAAATACGTATTTGATCACCTACCAACCAGCAAGAATTCTGACTCTCACAGACCTGTTAGTTTTTCTTTAAGAAGCTCTCCTACTCTGCACTCATTACTTGTATTAATTGCCCCTGTTTGAACTCATTACCTGTGTTTAAGACAACAGTCCACACAATCAATTAATCTTAGACCAACCTCTCCACCATGGACAAGACCAAAGAGCTGGCTAAGGACACCAGATACAACATTGCAGACCTGCACACGGCTGGGATGGGCTACAGAACAATAGGAGAGCAACGCAATTATTAGAAAATGGAGGAAACACAAGATGAACAATCTTCCTCTGTCTGGGGCTCCATGCAAAATCTAGCCTCGTGGGGTAAGGATGATTCTGAGAAAGGTCAGAAATCAGCCCAGAACTACAAGAAAGGACCTGGTCAATGACCTGAAGAGAGCTGGGACCAGAGTTTCAATCATTATAATTAATAACCCATTATGGCATCATGGATTAAAATCCTGTAGGTCACTCAAGGTCCTCCTGCTCACACCAGCACATGTTCAGGCCCATTTGACGTTGACCAATAACTGTCTGGATGATCCAGAGGAGGAATGGGAGAAGGTCATGTGGTCAGATGAGACAAAATAGAACTTTTTGCTATTAACTCCACTCTCTTTATTTGGAGGAAGAAGGATGAGTACAACCCTAAGAACATCGTCCCAACCGTGGAGCATGGTGGGGGAAACATCATAATTTGGGGGTGCTTTTCTGCAAAGGGGACAGCATGGCTTCACCTTACTGAAGGGAGGATGATTGGGGTCATGTATCTCGAGATTTTGGCCAATGACCTCCTTTCTTCAGTAAGATGGGTCGTGGCTGGGTCTTCCAGCATGACAATGATGAAGTTAATGCTAACAGGTAATAAATAATATTAATATGAATAATAATAGTGCTTTTTAAAAACTTTGACAAGTCCATGGTTGTATGCTTTTCTCCCCAAGTCATTCAAATTTTGCTTCACTACAAAAAATTTTTAAAAATTTAACAGGAATAGAAGGAAATACATGAACTTGTCAGAAACAAACCGCAAGGGAGAATCTTGCATCACCCTGTTAATGAGTCTGTTCTGTTATCTCAACAACCATCTGCTTGCAGAAATTATTACTGATTTGTTGAAACACTTTTATCAGTGACATGATCGTATTAGGCTGGCTCTTAAGGCAGCTTCAGATATGCCAAAGTGTGGCCTAGAAATGTCTCTGATAAGGAAAGTGACATACAGTACGGGATATTAAGCTTGATGTGAAAAGGGAAGCTAACTTAATTATATGTTTCAGCACACAGCAGTCGGGGCTAGGGAGATACATTTCTCTACATGTCACCGTATTACTAGTATCGGTGTGTGTGGGTATTACATTGGAACTAGGGGTGAGATGTAGTGTCAGGTATATTAAAATTCAGATTATACTGTGTATTTTATATTCCTGTATTAATCTTTGCTTTCATTGCTGTATTATATGGAGACCTGGCGTAATGTGCATTTATCATCACATTTTCACAAGGGCTTTGTTACAAGAAGCCAGCAGTATAAATCATGTGTATAATCTTGATGAGGATACAGATTCGTCTTGGTAGAAAGCATATTTTGCCCAAACACATACTTGTAAAAATGCTGGAACAAATGTATACCGTAATAACTTTATAATTCTTAGATAGTGCAAACTTAGACTACGTAGGCAGTCATAAAGGAATACTATCCATGAAAAAGGGGTTAACTTCCCTATTGCTGGGGGTCTGAGTGCTGGAACCACCATCAATCCCAAGTCCCAAGAACCGGGGCACTCAAGAGCCCTCTGTATATGTAAGAATGAATGGAGTGGTAGTGCACATGATTGTCCAAAATCTCATTATCAGGGGGCTCTTCTTGGGATCGGTGGGTTTCCAAGCAGTCAGACCCCCAGCAATCATAAGCTATCTGCTATCTTACCAATAGAGGCTAAGGGTACTGTCACACAGTGGCACTTTGGTCGCTACGACGGTACGATTCGTGACGTTCCAGCGATATCCATACGATATTGCTGTGTCTGACACGCAGCAGCGATCAGGGACCCTGCTGCTATCGTACGTCGTAGCAGATCATTTGGAACTTTATTTCGTCGCTGGATCTCCCGCTGTCATCGCTGGATCATTGTGTGTGACAGCGATCCAGCGATGCGTTCACTTGTAACCAGGGTAAACATCGGGTTACTAAGCACAGGGCCACGCTTAGTAACCCGATGTTTACCCTGGTTACCAGCGTAAAAGTAAAAAAAAAAAAACAGTACATACTCACATTCCGGTGTCCTTCAGGTCCCTTGCCGTCTCCTTCCCGCTCTGACTGACTGCCGGCCGGAAAGTAAGAGCAGAGCACAGCGGTGACGTCACCGCTGTGATCTGCTTTCACTTTACGGCGGCACTCAGTCAGAGCGGGAAGGAGACGGCAAGGGACCTGAAGGACACCGGAATGTGAGTATGTACTGTTTTTTTTTTTTACTTTTACGCTGGTAACCAGGGTAAACATCGGGTTACTAAGCGCGGCCCTGCGCTTAGTAACCCGATGTTTACCCTGGTTACCCGGGCCCTCGGCATCGTTGGTCGCTGGAGAGCGGTCTGTGTGACAGCTCTCCAGCGACCACACAACGACTTTCCAACGATCACGGCCAGGTCGTATCGCTGGTCGTGATCGTTGGAAAGTTGCAGAGTGTGACAGTACCCCAACTTTCAGACTTGAGAAAGAATACCCCTTTAAAATGCATCAGATATATCTCAGTAATTCCTTCTGATTCATAAAAGTGGTGTATTTTCAGACTGTCTAGTTTAAGTTTACACCATCTAGTAGTTGGCTTACTTTGTGCCAGAAATATTGGCTGTAATTTTTGTGCAATTTTTATTAGAACAAAGCCACACCCACGCACATTGTCAGGCAAGGTGCAGAAAGTGTATAAGATACATAACAAATATGGTGCAAATCACAAAAGACAGTTTTTTGGGGTTGATTAAGGCTACTTTCACACATCAGGTTTTCAGTGTCAGGCTAAATCCGGCGAATGTTGGAAAAACTGGATCCGGCGCAGATTGTAAAAAAACTGATGTGACGGATCCGTATTTATGACGGATCCGGCTAGCCTATCTAGATTATTGGATAAAAAAAAAAAATTGGAGCATGCTCAGTTTAAAAAACTGGATCAGGCCGCCGGATCCGCCTTTTTCCGGATCCAGCACCTTCTGGCTCCCATAGGCTTCCATTCTAGCAAACAGCCGGAAGCGCCGGTTTCGGTGCTTCAGGCTTTTTCGCCGGAGATAAAAAACGTTGTTATGGACTTTTTTTTTCAAGAATCCCGAAGCGGCAGATTTGCTGGATCCGGCGAAAACCGGACGAAACGCAATGTCATCCGGCACTAATACAAGTCTATGGGGGAAAAAACCTGATCCGGCGGCAACATTCACCTGATCCGGTTTTTTGAAAATTAGCCGGATTTAGCCTGACAGCGAAAACCTGATGTGTGAAAGTAGCCTTAATTTGCCAAATCATCGCCATTGTTTGCTTGTTGCTGCCACCTTGTGGCAAATTTCTATTTTATTCAGCTTCATAGCAGCTGTAAACAAAGATCAGAAGCGCATCAAGAGGGAACAAGCGGGACATCAGAAGCGAGTACAATTGAAGCCCTAACCGCTGAGTCAGATCGACTTCAGCAGCGTGTTCAGGTCATGTGATCACGCTGCTGACATCACTCGCCGCCGCTGCAGAGGCCTGCATAGATGGTAAGTGCTCCAGTGGAGCTGAATATTCAGTGTAACGTGGGGGTATTTAGTGTGTGGGTAAGATTTAGTGGGGGGGAATAGATTTAGTGTGTGGGGGAGGGATGGGGAGATTTAGTGTGGGGGAGGAGGTGGGAAGAGTTAGTGTAATAATAATTTTATATTTATAGTGCCAACATATTCCGCAGCACTTTACATTTTAGAGGGGACTTGTACAGATAATAAAATACATTACAGAATAACAATAATCACATAAGTCAACAGATACCAAGAGGAATGAGGGCCCTGCTTGCAAGCATTTAATCTATGAGGAAATTAGGAAGACACCAAAGGTGGATGGTAACAATTGCTTTCATTGTTCTGACTAGCCATAATGTAATAAATCGGTTCATGTAATGCTGCATGAACCAGTTGCCAGCCAGTATGTGTAAAAGTACAGACACAGAGGGCTATTAACTGCACAAAGCGACAACACAATACAAGGGTCCTGGTTATGAAGAAAATTTTGAATGGGCAACACAGGGATAGTTAGATAAATGTGTTGAGGTGGTAGGCCAGTCTGAAGAAATGCATTTCTAGGGCACCTTTAAAACTGTGGGGATTGGGGATTAATCGTATTAACCTGGGTAGTGCATTCCAAAGAATTGGTGAAGCACGTGAGAAGTCTTGGAGACGGGAGTGGGAGGTTCTCATTATTGAGGATGTTAAATGGAGGGCACGGGAAGGGTGGTAGACTGAGACCAGGGAGGAGATGTAGGGTGGTACTGAACCGTGGCGTGCATTGTGGGTGAGACTGATAAGTTTATATTGAACTCTGGAGTGGATGGGTAACCAATGCAATGACAAGTAGAGGCATCGGTGTAACGATTGGTGAGGAATATGATCCTGGCTGCAGCATTCAGGACAGATTGGAGAGGGGAGAGTTTGGTAAGGCTAGTTTCACACTAGCGTTTACTGCATTACGTCGCAAATCCGTTTTTTTGCCGAAAAAACGGATGCGTCAAAAAATTGAAAAACGGTGACAAACGTATGCCACGCATCCAGCATTTCGACGGATCCGTCGCAAATCCGCTAAACGTTTCCGTCGAAAATACTGGATGCGTTGCATACGTTGTATCCGTTTTACCATCCGTTGTATCCGTTTTTCCGACGGATCCGTTTTTAAAAGGGGAGGCTCCCAAAATTTGATTGGCTACTGGAAAATTTGAAAAACTATATAGTACTGTATTTACAGCCCATCTTTGTGGGTTTTAGTTTTGTGGCAGCGATGGAAGGTGTTCTTGGGAGGATTGCTAGTTTGGTTACCGACGTTATCTTTGAGACAAATCGCCTGGATATCATAGTGCGGGAGAAGGAGGCGGCAGCGGAAAGGCGTAGGATGCTTCTGCAGCAACGGAGACGAAGACGAATGTGGATTCATCCGATTAATCAACTACGGATGACCCGGGGTGTCCAGTCCACTCTGTACCTGGAGTTGCGGCACAATCCACACAAATTCCACAACTACGTGCGGATGAGGATTGAACATTTTGATTTTTTGCTTGCAAAACTGGAGGATGTCATCCGAAGACAGGATACAAGGATGAGGCTTGCCATCACACCGGCGGAGCGGCTGATGGTGACCCTGCGGTAAGCCTCTTTTTTTTATTTCATTGCTGATATTGAATGTTATATTACATGCTGCAGAAAATACTGCGCTGGCATATTGCGCACTATTTTCTGCAGCATGTAGTTTTGGTTTTCTTGGCGGACATTCAACTGCTTTATTTAAATGTCATTGCTGATATTGAATGTTAACAGACTGCAGAAAATACTGTGCTGAAATATTGCGTTGCATTTTCTGCAGTTTTTTTTTTTTTTGGTTTTTTTGGGTTTGATGACATGCAACTGCTTTTTTCCTGTCATTGGTCATTTTGAATGTTATATTACATGCTGCAGACAATACTGCGCTGACATATTGCGCACTATTTTCTGCAGCATGTAGTTTGTGTTTTCTTGGCGGACATTCAACTGCTTTATTTAAATGTCATTGCTCATATTGAATGTTAGATAACAGACTGCAGAAAATACTGCGCTGAAATATTGCGTTGCATTTTCTGCAGTTTTTTTTTTTTTGGGTTTTTTGGGTTTGATGACATGCAACTGCTTTTTTCCTGTCATTGGTCATTTTGAATGTTATATTACATGCTGCAGACAATACTGCGCTGACATATTGCGCACTATTTTCTGCAGCATGTAATTTGGGTTTTCTTGGCGGACATTCCACTGTTTTTTTACACCGGATTCATGCTGGTTTTATTGGGTCTCCTGTCATTTTAAAAAAAATTAACAGTGCCATATTATAAAAAATTGCACAGACAAACAATTTTTAACATTTTTTTTTTTTTTTTTTTTATAAAGTTTCCTAGCTACGGGTGAATCTATGACTTCGCTCCATTATCAGTTCAGGCTGGGCATTTCAACTATCTCTGGAATAGTGAAGGACACATGTCGGGCTGTTTGGACCACTTTGCAACCAGAGTATATCCCCCAACCATCCACGGAAATCTGGTTGCGAAGTGCTGAAGAGTTTCAGCAAATTTGCAATTTCCCTAATTGTGTGGGTGCAGTTGACGGGAAACACATAAGGATTGCGAAACCGGCAGGAACAGGATCGGAGTATTATAATTATAAGAAGTATTTCTCCATCGTCCTTATGGCTATTGCAGACGCCAACTGCAGGTTCCTTGCCGTGGACATTGGAGCGTATGGACGGTCCAATGATTCGCAAGTGTTTAAAAACTCTCCGATGGGTCGTTGCCTTTATGGAGAGAGCTACGATTTCCCGCCAGCCAGACCACTGCCAGGAACAAATGACCCAGCCCTGGAATATGTCTTTGTAGGTGATGAAGCCTTTCAACTGTCGCTGCACCTACTGAAACCGTACAGTAGCCGGAACTTAAACCATACCAAGCGGGTCTTTAATTACCGGCTTACTAGAGCACGAAGAGTAGTGGAGTGTTCCTTTGGCATATTGACGGCGAAGTGGCGAGTTCTGCTGACGGCTATCAAGCTGAAAACAACAACTATAGACGAGGTAGTTAAAGCCTGTGTGGTGCTCCACAACTTTGTCCTGTCAAAGGAGCCCGTTTCTTTGGATGATGAAGAGTTGGAGACCACCTTGTGGGACTACCGCAGCAGCTCGGTTCGCTCTACAAGTTCAGTTACAAGGATGAGGGACCAGTTTGCCGATTATTTTGTCTCACCTGTCGGGCGGATCCCGTGGCAAGACATGATTGTGTAACCTGTTTCCCATGTGTAACCTGTTTCCCATGTGTTTTGGTTATGTAAAAAAAGTGTTTCTGCCCCCCCCCCAAAAAAAAGGCCCAAAAGCGTGGTTTTCTTGCTAGTAAAACCATTATGTTATACCCTTTACATGTCTGGTGTTTGTTTTTATTAAACCTTTTTTTATTATATTACCTTAATAAATCCACACACACACAAAGAGTAGAATTGTAATCCGAATTTTATTTTAACTCTTTTTTTTTTTTTTTTTTTTTGTTTTGCAAAAAAAATATATATATATTTTCCAACATTTTTATAGAAAAATTAGAACATTTTTTAGAATCTTATTTACACACTTTACAAATTTTCAAAGTGTTGGGTGGAGATATGAGAGGAGGATGTGCCGGAAGGTTGGACCACGTCGATAGGTGGGGAAACCCTACTTGTTTGGGGTGCAGTGGAAGTGGGGGTTAAACCAAGAGGCTGACCAGAGGGGGGTGGTGTTGGGGTAGGTGGAAGAGAAAAGTTCAGTAAGGAAAACATTGGGGAAGTAATTTGGTCTAGGGGCCGGGATTGTTGTGGGGACTGGGTCGGGTATTGTGACTGGGTAGGGTAGTGGGAGTGGCGTGGGGTTTGGTAATGGTGCTGGTGTGGGGATTGGAGCTGGGTTTGGTAATGCTGCTGGTGTGGGTATTGGGGCTGGGTTTGGTAATGGGGGGTATGGTGTGGAAATGGGGCCTGGTGTGGAATTGGAGTGGAGGTGCGGTGAGGTGTGTGGGTCGATTCATTAATGGCCTGCAGTGCAGCATTATGGCAGGTATTCATTACCCGCATCTGTTGCTCAAAAGAAAGCTTCTCCATGCTCATGAGCATGGATTGGAAAAAAAGGTTGGCCGGATCGGGACTTACAGCTGAATGCAGCCTATCCAAGCGACTGCTGGTTTCCTGGCTTGTTTCACTGATGCGTGATTGCACCATGTTGAAACCAGCAGTCACTTGCTCTCCCAAAATTTTGAAAGAGCCTTGGAAGGATGCATTCAGGTGTAAGAACTCAGGAGCATAGCTCCTTTCCTGACCCCTCTGGCGCTGCCGCCACGAACCTAATGGTGGTGTCGAGGTGGCAGGATCAGAGGGGTGGGGTAAAGGGAACGCTAACTGTTCAGCATCAGATGCGAGCAATGAAGCCTGCAATAATGCTCCACTGCTTGGGGCGGATGAAGTGGAGGGGACAGAGGGGTCAGAGGAGAGGACAGAGGGGTCAGAGGAGGGGACAGAGGTGTGGGGCCTACCGACGTGGCCCTCAGTGGCGGACTCAGGAGGGATCGCTTCAGAGGGCGCAGAGGAAGATGCAGGCGCCCGGTGGCTGGAGAAGGTGCTGTGAAAGAAAAAACAAAAGAAATTAATACATTGGAATGAAAAAGCCCTGACTGAAAGCAAACTAAGTAGACAGGTTAACATGGTTATAATTGGGCTGTAGAATACTTACACTCTGCTTAGCATGGTTCGCCTCAGGAAGGAGAGGGCCTGGCCATATTTATATCTGCTCCTCTTCCTTCCTGCAGAGCCACTCGGGGCCTTCATCTCATCATTGAATTCCCTCTTAAAGCGATCCCTCAGTGACCGCCACCGCTTCCTAACCTTTCCAACTGTGAAGACAAGAATCAAAAGAAAATACAAAAAATTGGTAAATGCAATACATTACAGTCAGCTCAAAACATCACTGGAAAGTGAATACTTACCTAGTTTGCTCTGCTGCTGAGGATGAAGGCTCTCCCGCCTTGGAAACAGGTTGCGACACACTTCGTCCCAGAGCCGACGGGTGACACCGGTATCAGCATGCCTGCGGTCAGCCATGTTCCACAGCGGCTCCCGCTCGCGAACCTCCTCGATGAGACAATCGATGTCAATGTCATCATCATCATCCTCCTCTTCTGCGGGAGCACGCTGTGAAGCCTGTGTCAAAAAAAAAAAAAAAAAGGAAAACAAACAAATTAGTACACTGAAATACTAAAGTACCAATAGAATCCCCCTCCCCCCCAAAAAAAAAACTCACTGATGGCCGACCGTGGCGACGAGTCCGCCGACTCTGGGACTGTCTGGGAGAGCCTTCAGCGGCAGCAGCAGGAGCAGCAGCAGCAGCCTGAAATGAAGGAAACAAATTCTCAGTTAAGGTAGGCAGGTGTTTAGTAATCTGTTTTGTGTATGGTGCAGTGTGATGTGCGAAGCAACTGTTTCACCACTACTTACACTTGGTTCCTCCTCCACTTGCATCTCTCCACCCGTCTCGCCCCCTTCTGACAGCTCCTCATCTGATTCAGCTTCCTGTTGAAACATAATGTATGCATGTAGTTATCCATAAAAATTTAATTTAAAGAAATTTAAAAAAAAAAAAAAATTTTGTGTTAACTTACCGATACACGCTGTTGCTGTGGAGGAGGGCTGTCAGAAGAGGACATCGTTTTGTGGTCCTGGTGGGCAGTGGCTGTGTCCTGGTGGGCAGCGGCTGTGTCCTGGTGGGCAGCGGCTGTGTCCTGGTGGTTCTGTAAGTTAAAGACACACTTGCAATCTGCTCGACACATTGAAGTAGCAGATTGGGGTCTTCAAAACTTACTTCTAGCTCTTTAGCTGTGGTCCTGGTGGGCAGCGGCTGTGTCCTGGTGGGCAGTGGCTGTGTCCTGGTGGGCAGCGGCTGTGTCCTGGTGGGCAGCGGCTGTGTCCTGGTGGTTCTGTAAGTTAAAGACACACTTGCAATCTGCTCGACACATTGAAGTAGCAGATTGGGGTCTTCAAAACTTACTTCTAGCTCTTTAGCTGTGGTCCTGGTGGGCAGCGGCTGTGTCCTGGTGGGCAGTGGCTGTGTCCTGGTGGGCAGCGGCTGTGTCCTGGTGGGCAGCGGCTGTGTCCTGGTGGTTCTGTAAGTTAAAGACACACTTGCAATCTGCTCGACACATTGAAGTAGCAGATTGGGGTCTTCAAAACTTACTTCTAGCTCTTTAGCTGTGGTCCTGGTGGGCAGCGGCTGTGTCCTGGTGGGCAGCGGCTGCGGTCCTGGTTTATCTGTTATATGTATAATGGATCTATAGTTAGACCACCCCCTGAACTAGGTAATGTTCAATGATAAACACCCTACTAAAATGATGTCAGAAATGTTCATACAGGTGAACACCAAAACCCCCCCAAAAAGTTGCACGTTATACCATTCATTTCCATGTCCCAAAAAACAAAATTTTTTAATGTTAACACCATGAAAAAATATATTTGACACATTTTATTTAAAATAAATAACCTCTCCCCCCCCCAAAAAAAAAAAAAAATACTTTACAGGTTAACCTTTATTAAAAAAAATGAGCCCTCAACCAACCCTGTATTGCATGTGTAACCATTGGTACATACACCAGTTTTAAATTTACCTTTATGAAATAATACTACGGACATTTTTTTAATAAACATTTTATTATAATTTTTTTTTTGCACTTTTTTTTTTAAAAATCACAAGGAGCTGACATGCTCTTTATTTTAAATACAAGTACTTCAACTGCAAATGGTTATAACTGTAATAAAAAAAAATTCAACACTTTTATTAAATAGAAAAACCCCACACTCACACATTCAAACCACAAGCTGCACACCGCTAGACTTTTTTAAAAAACACATCAGATTTAAAAAAAAAAAAAAAAAAAAAAAAAAAAAAATTTAAACCACATGCTGCACAGACCACTATACAGTCAATACATCAGAAAAAGGCAAATAACCAATTATACAGCATGGACAAATGCACATGCCATCAACAAGACGTACCCAAAAAACATGCATGGTATGTGTCCACATTCAGGATCGCATCAGAATTTGGGCAGGATTTCCCATCAGTATTTGTAAGCCAAAACCAGGAGTGTAAAAATTAGGTAAAGTATAATACGAAAACAGGCACACTTTTGCTTTTATCACCCACTCCTGGTTTTGGCGTACAAATACTGATGGAAAATCCTGACCACATCCTGATGCAATCCTGCACATGGACACATACCCTCCCACATGAACAGGCATAAAATTGGCAAAGGCATAATATGGTGCAGGCACATGGTACAAAAGCACACAGCCGTCCAAAAATGCACACATACACATGCACGCACATAGCTTTATGCAAATACACATATGTACAACAAAGGCAGAAAGGTGAAACCAATCAGAAGACGCATACACACACACACATACAAAAGGCTGACAATCCTTTGGCTGAAGCAGCAGGTCTTCACAGTGGCTGGCATCATGGTGGATCTGGACTCTAGCATGGCACTGGCTGGTGCAGGACGATGGCAGGCCTCAGGTTCTCTTCAGGTTTTAAGCTCTTGCTGTAGTCAGTAGTACCTCATACACACAGAAATGCACAGGCACACAGATGCACACTAAAATTGCAATACTCACACTGGCTATGGTGGCTGGAGTCTTGTAGCAGGATGTCTGGAGTCTTGTGGCAGGATGGCTGGAGTCTTGTGGCAGGATGGCTGGAGTCTTGTGGCAGGCTGGCTGCAGTCTTGTGACAGGCTGGCTGGGGTCTTGTGCTTGGCTGGGGTCTTGTGGCAGGCTGGCTCTTGCTGGCAGGCTTCTTTGCTTCTCTGTGTCTTGCTGGCATATGTGGGGTTCAAGGCCCAGGCCAGGTTTATATAGATTTGGGGGTGTCTGACCAATTGGCAACAAAATACTTCTTCTGAGCATGCTCAGTGTAAAAAAAACGTATTGCAGCGCTGCATTGCGTCGTACGACGTGTCCCGACGCATCCGTCGCTCATAGGCTTCCATTGCAGCCAACGACGTATGCCGCAGGATGCGTCGCGACACGTTTTTTAGGCGGAGACAAAAAACGTTACAATCTACGTTTTTTTGAGACGACGTGTCGCCAAATTTCGACGCATCCGTCGTAAAACGTACACGACGTATGCCAATCCGTCGCCATACGTCGCCAATACAAGTCTATGGGAAAAAAACGCATCCAGCAAAAAGTTTTGCTGGATGCGTTTTTTCTGAAAAAAGACGTTTTGAAACGTAATGCAGTTAACGCTAGTGTGAAAGTAGCCTTAGAGGGAGACTGATTAGTAGAGAGTTACAACAGTACAGACGAGAACTGCAACAATAACAATTTTTGCAGAGTCGAAAGTAAGAAAAGGTTGAATTCTAGAAATGTTTTTGAGGTGCAAATAACATGAGCGAGCCAGTGATCAGATATGGGGGGTGTAAATGAAAGCTCTGAATCAAATAGGACCTCAAGACAGATGGCATATTGCTGGGGAGTAATGGTAGAACCACACACAGAAATGGCAATATCAGGCATAGGTAGGTTAGTGGAGGGAGGAAACACAAGGAGTTCAGTTTTCGACAGATTCAGTTATAGATAGAGGACATGATGTTGGTGACAGTGGTAAGACAATCACCGGTGTTTTGTAATAATGCAGGCATGATGTCAGGAGTAGAGGTATATAATTGGGTGTCATCAGCATAGAGACAGACCGAAATCTACTAATTGTTTGTCCAATAGGGGCAGTATACAAAGAGAAGAGGAGGGGCCTAGGACTTATCCTTGAGGAACCCCAACAGTAAGGGGAAGATGAGAGGAGGAGGAACCAGCAAAACATACAGTGAAGGATCGGTCAGAGAGACAGGAGGAGAATCAGGAGAGAACGGTGTCCTTGAGGCCGATGGAGCGGAGCATAGTGAGGAGGAGCTGATGATCCACAGTGTTGAATACTGCAGAGAGATCCAGGAGAATTAGCATGGAGTAGTGTCCATTAGATTTAGCTGTTAGTAGATCATTAGACTTTAGTGAGGACAGTTTCAGTAGAGTGTAAAAAGCAGAAACCGGATTAAAGAGGGTCAAGAGTTTTATCAGAGAAGTAGTGGATCAGATGGGAGTGGATCAAGCGTTCCAGGAGTTTAGAGATGAAGGGAAGATTAGAGACAGGTTTATAGTTAGCAGCACAGTTTTGGTCGAGGGATTTTTTTTAAGTAAGAGATATAGGATTGCATGTTTAAATGAGAATGGGAAGATACTGGAAGAGAGAGAGAGAGGTTGAATATTTTTGTTTGGTAAGTTGTAACATCAGGGGAAAGGGACTGGAGAAGATGTGAGGGGATAGGGTCACTGGTGTAAGTAGTCGGGTGAGAAGATGTAAGGAGCCTGATCACTTCTTCTTCCGTGACTGGTTCAAAGACAGAGAGTGAACTAGATGCAGTGGCAGAGGAAAGACAGTGCATGATATGAGGGGATTGGGAGAAAATTTCATGGTAAATTTTTTCTTTTAAATAATTGGCCAGATCGTCAGTGTGGTTGGGGCCTGCACTCTTGGACTGAGTAGGGAATGAAAAGTGTCAAAGAGATGTTTAGGATTATTGGATAATGAGGTGATGAGGGTGTTGAAATAGGTTTGTTTGGAGAGGTGAAGGGCAGAGTGGTATTTTGGTATTTTTTTAAGCATAAACTTGTAATGGATGAAATCTTTGGACAGATTGGATTTTCTCCACAGACGTTTGGCACACCTGGAGCACCGATGTAAGAAACATGTTTGCAGCTTGTGCCAGGGTTGTCGCCGTCTGTGCCGAGTGGTTCTATGTATAGGAGGTGCAGCTTAGAAGGGGTAGAAGATTTGAGGACACAGTTTGGGAAGGAAGGAACAGGTGCAGACACAATATAGGGAGCGGGTACAATTTGAAGAAACAGTATGAGGAACAAGGAGGGAGATGGGGCACGAGGAAACAGTATGAGGGATGGGTGCAGACACAATATGGTGAGTGGGGGATGGGTGCGGACACAGCATTTTGAGTGGGGGGATGATGCGGACACAGCATGATGAATGGGGGGGTGGGTGCAGATACAGTATGAGAAACGAAGGGACATTTATGAGGGGGATGGGTGCAGACACAGTATGGTGAGTGGGGGATGGTGCGGACACATTATGATGAGTGGGGGGTGCAGACACAGTATGAGGAGCTAAGGGGGGATCTTGAGGGGGATGGATGCAGACACAGTATAGTGAGGGAATTTGTGCAGACACAGAATTGGGAGGATGGGTACTAACGCAGTATGGGAAGGGAAGGGGTAATGTATGCGGGCACAGTATGTGTGAGTTTGGGTACTGACACAGTATGAGTAGCAAAGAGAAAAATGTCTGCAGACACACTATGGGGAACGAGGGTGAAGGGATATGTGCAGACAAAGTGTGGGGAGTGAAGGTGATGGGATGTGTGCAGACACAGTATGGGTAGTCTGGGGATGTGTGAGGGGGTAAATATATGAGGAGACAGTATGGTTAGCAGGGGAATGTGAGAGAAGACAGTTTGAGGAGGGAAGGGAAATGTGTGAGAAGACTATTGAGGGGAATAGCATGAGAAGACAGTATGGGTGGAGAAAAGTGTGAGTGGGCACAGAAGAGTGAGATTGAGCAGTGTGAGGGTAGCATGGTGGGACAATGTAAGGGCACAGCCAGGAAGGGACAGTATGCCAAGGAGGGATATTGTGATGAGGGGGCACAGTTTTGAGAATGGGCCATATAAGTGGGAGGGGGTCCAGTATGGAAAGGAGAGGGCAGTGTGGAGGGCATGGACCATAAGAGGTACAGTGTATGTGTCATATTTTGTGCAGGGAAAATAGTGAAGGGGCAATTATTTATTCAGGGGCTCAACGTAGGGCAGATATTTTTATTCAGTAGCATTATAATAACATTCCTATTTGTAAGGGTCTGAGTCTGGACAAGATGAATAAAAGAAAGAGAACGACTCCAATCAGAGACAAAGTCATCTATCAGGTACCTGGATATAAATGTTTTTTTTTTTGCGATACTGACTATTTCTAATATTTTTATTTATGTTAGGAGCATTTTAAGGGGTTGTCCAAGTTTGTCATGAGTTTGCAGTCATTCTATGTGACTGTGGACTTCTGAATCTTCACAGTGCGCACTGCATGCTGGCAGGATTCTCTGTTGCCGGTGATCTGCATACATACGGTCACGTGCTGACTAGACATGTGCGGCCTCACTGTCAGGATTCAGCAGTCATCACATGACTACTTCACTCATACAATTTTCATGCGTATGGTCACGTGACATCTAGCTTTTTTTCCTGCTTCTCTCAGTTTTTCACTGAAGATTGAGAGAATCAGGGAGAACAGCTCTTCAGAACGTGACTAAGTGTGCAAAACGCATATGTGCTTGGGGGAGTGCCAAACTGAATTCTTGCCCCGGGTGCCAGTGCAGCGCCCCAGAGTCCTGGTCATTGCAGTACTGACGCTCCGCCACTAAGGGGAGTGATGTCACATTCTGGCCACCAGGGGGAGCAAAGGGTTCTATGCATTAGGCCACTCCTCACAATCCGGTAAAACTGGGGGCCAGATAGGAAGTTAGTCAGAAGCTGACTGGGTTGGATCCAGGCAATATCCTGTGGCAGAGGGTGTTGCAGGGGAAGATTCAGGGGGGTCTCTGTCAGGGGTGGGATCCTGACAGAGGCCTAGCGAACATAACGTTACGGAGCCGCGCCTGCTCCCGTTGCGGTGGCATCCTAAGGAAGGAAACGAAGCGAGGTTAACTGTGGAGAAGTGAGAAAAGAGATTGCAGCAAAAAGGAGATAAAGCCAGTAGGAGTTGTGCTGTAAGATCGAGGCAACATCCTACTGAGGCGCGTAGCCGGTGGCTGGAACGCCGAGGAAGTATTTGGCTCCAAGCATTACTTCAAACAGCGGCAGGGCAGTTAATTATAGGTTGGCTGCCTCACCTAAATCACCTAAGCAGACATAGGGGGCAATTGTGGGAGAGGGGCGACGCTAGGGTCCCGGAAGAACTCCAGGCCTACCCGTCATACGGGTGCGTCCTTTCCATATCATCTGGGGGACGGAGAAAGAACATCAGAATAGATACGAGTTGTGAGAGAAGAACATCAGAAACAGACACAACAGTTGTGAGGACTATCCCGTGGTGCTCAGCAGGGAGGTACTACAACACACAGGCGCTAGAAGGTAGGCACAGATTTCCACCTGCAAAGGGAACTCTGGATGTGCCTTCGGACCGGCCGGTCTCAGCCAGCCCTGTTAGCAGTACTCTGGATTGTGGATCCTGAAGCCTTCAGTAAAGAGGTAAAGAGACTGCAACCCTGTGTCCTCGTTATTCACCGCGACTTGCACCACGCACCACCATCACACCTTTCATTGGATGCCCCTTTGCAGGGTCACGGACCGGGTCTAGCCACCGTGACAACCCCAGGACCGAGACAGAGAGGCCCGGTATCGAGTACCCCGCGGCCCTGCGTCTGGGGGCGCTCCACCAGGAAACCTAGATACCCCTCTGACAAAGATGTAAAGCAATAAGGTGTCACCAGTTATCCTTTGGGATGCAGTTGCAGATAACATTCCTGGTCATGTCTCACATCAATTGGAGATCCATGTATAAAAACTCCTCCAAGTTTTATAGACAGACCTCTTTAGAATGTTTTAAAATATAAGATTTCGTTACATAATGTCTGTAAAGTGCTGTGGAATTAATGGCGCTATATAAGTGAGTAAAATAAATAATATATTCTGTGCTGCTGAGTTGTCCCAAAAAAAAAAGTAACCATGCCTGAAGCACAGTGCCGGCAAAAAAAAAAAAGTTTACATGTAAAATCCACATCATGATTTAACTTCCTAAGGCCATGTTCACACTTTGCGGGTTTTACCGCAGATCCGCAGCGTTTCTGCAGCTGCCGGTCCGCAGCAGTTTCCATTGCGTCTACATTTACATGTAAACCCTATGGAAACCGCAATCCGCTGTGCACATGCTGCGGGAAAAAACGCGCAGAAACGCAGCGGTTTACATTCCTCAGCATGTCACTTCTTTGTGCAGAATCGCTGCGATTCTGCACACATAGGAATGCATTGATCCGCTAACTTCCCGCATGGGGCTGTGCCCACGATGCAGGAAGTAAGCGGATCATGTGCAGATGGTACCCGGGCTGGAGGAGAGGAGACTCTCCTCCAGGCCCTGGGAACCATATTTGTGTAAAAAAAAGAACTAAAATAAAAAAAAATTATATACTCACCTCTCAACGCTGCACGCGGCCGTCCGGTCTCAGGGTTGCTGTGCGAGCAGGACCTGCGATGACGTCGCGGTCACATGACCGTGACGTCACGAAGGTCTTTCTCGCACAGCATCTTTGGAACCAGACCGCCGCGTGCAGCGCCGAGGAGATCGGGACGTCAGAGGGTGAGTATAAACCATTTTTTAAATTATTTTTAACATTACTATTGATGCTGCATATTGCTGCATATGCAGCATCAATAGTATAGGAGTAAACCCGCAGCGGAAACCGCAAATCAAACCGCGATAAATCTGCAGGGATAACCGCAGCGGTTTTGCCCTGCAGATTTATCAAATCCGCTGCGGGAGAACCCGCAGAGAACCCGACCTACGTGTGCACATAGCCTAAAAGTTCAGGGAAGCTGAAGGCGAGGGACGCAACAGACACGGCAATGTAAGTTTGTAGTGTTTGTTTTTTTTACATTTACACTGGTAACCAGGGTAAACATCGGGTTACTAAGCGCGGCCCTGCGCTTAGTAACCCGATGTTTTCCCTGGTTACCCGGGGACTTCGGCATTGTTGGTCGCTGGAGAGCGGTCTGTGTGACAGCTCTCCAGCGACCACACAGCGACGCTGCAGCGATCGACATCGTTGTCGATATCGCTGCAGCGTCGCTTAATGTGACGGTACCTTAAGGGTAATGTAAGGGTGACATGACAAAATAGTAATTGTTGCAAAATATCCACAATAAGACACTTGAATGGTAAGATTTTGTAGTTTTGTTAAATTTGTAAAGATTTTTTTTGCCGGCACTGTACACTCCTCAACATTTAAATTGCAACAGCAAGAAGAAAAAATCATAGACTTAAGGAAATACCAGGACCTATAGACATGCTAATCATATGCAAATTATGAAAAAATGGAAACAACATTTTCAAAACATTTCTATTTATTCAGTATTGAATATGCAGAGAAATGCTCGCACTTACACGGCTTGGCATGTTACCAATGATGTTATTCATAATTGAGAAATGTTCTGCCACGTTGAATGCACTTGGGCAGAAAAATCATCATGCATTTGGCGACCAATGATATCCCAGATGGAGACAAGTCTGGAGACTCTGCAGGCCATGGTAGCTGGCTGCAACACAGGGTGCTCACAGTAGCACCAGTAACGTTCAGCCTTGTTTTTACATGTTGAAAAATGACTCCTTGGGCACTTTCACCTTACCTCATAAATGCATCTTCATGGCGTTATCTATGTGGTTTCTGGACTGATTTCTGGCATTCATTGCAGACGAAAGAAGGACTCATTGCAGACAAAAGACTCATCACTGGAGAAGATAGATGTCCATTCCGGCCTCCATTGCAGTCTTACTCTACACCATGATAGCCTTTGAGAGCGGTGATGCAAGTTCAATGGAATACACGTAGTTGAACGTCTGGCCTGTAGCCTAATTAGGTACAAATGCCTTCTGATGGCTTGTGTAGACACTGTTTGATAGCTTAAGTTTGGTATGTGAAGTCTAATTTCACTTGCAATACAGAATGGATTACTATGTACCATTCTTTGAAACTAATGACCACGTGGGCAACACCATGAAGAGCCCTTCAGAAGGGAACATCACGCTGGTCCTACTCCCAGGATTATGATGTGGGTTGACATAATGTTCAGTAGCTAATCCTAATTCCAGGTACATTAACAGATCGGTGTTACATTGATTTTGTTGAGGAACCAGCGGCACAGCTATTCTCCAAAGTGTTCAAGGAGTGGTTTTTTCAACATGACAACACCAAGCTGCATGTTGCAGGCATTACTGTGAGCAGCTGACAGGGCCTAAATGTGCTATCATGGCATGCCACATCTCTGGACTCAGCAATCGCAAAGTGAGCTGCCAGCAGCGGATCTTGATGATCTGTATGACCAAGTGCATTCAGTGTGCAGAACATTCCTCCATCAACCACTAATAAACTCATTGATAGCAGCCAAGGTATGTAAATTCCTGTATTTCTAAAAGTAAAAGTTAGTAGAGAAAAGTAGGAGACAAAAAAGCGCAAATAGGTTCTTATCCCCAGGATTATTTCCAATAAATTGTAAGAGAACTGCTCACCTGGTGGTGGAGAGTAAAAGCGTGTAGATGTCAGCTGCTGCAGATCCACAGGTTGACGCTGTGACCTTTCAGAACCGTTCTAGTAGATAAATCCACGCTGCTGTGACAAAAGATATATCTTTCTGTGGTAATTTCCTGAAGAAGAAGCCATGAGCTTTGAAACGCGTTGAATAAACCACCAGAGTATTTTATAACTATATCTGGATCCATCATTTGTCACAGCAGCGCGGATTTTATCCACATTTATCTACTATAACGGTTCTAAAAGTAAAAGTTGTAATATATGCCACCAGTCTGCATCTTGTGCTGATTTAGAACACTGATATAGCACTAATGCTGGTGCCCCTTCATGATCCCTCTTCCTCCTCCATGAAGGGACACTGACATACTCACCACCCCAGCCATGCAGTGCGCTCCCTGTCTCCTGCTTTCTGTCCTGCTCTTGTGCATGATGCACATGCTTCCCATCAACGCTCGCTCCCCTGTTTTTAAAGGTGCGTACTTTGAAAATGCCGCAAGCCAATAACTGGAAGGCATCTTGTGTGAAAGGCACCCTCCCCAATAGGGAGGTACCTGAGGAACTCCTGTGTAGTTAGTATGTAAATCTGAACCCCTGGTCCTTGTGTGGCCCGGCCTGAAACTGAACACCTGGTCCTTCTGTGGCCATGGCCTGAACCCTGAAGTTGCACCTGTGGTACCTGAGCCCTGAAGCCGCATGGGCGGAATCCGAACCTGAAACCGTGTCAGTGTCTGTCCTGGTAACCTTTCCAGTGTCCATACTGTTGGAGCATGTTCCAGTATCCAAATCCAGTCCTGTCTATGACTCTGTGATGGTATCCTTTCTGCCTGAGGATCCAGAACCTAAATAGTCTGAACAGAGTCTGCATCCTGTCCAGCCAGTTACTCCGAGCTCAGTCTGTGTCTGCGATCCTTACCCCTGCGGTAGCAATTGCAATATCAGGTACTGTCTAGGATTGGTACTTGGCGGCTACCTGCAGATCAAGTCTGACTCCACCATCACGAGCTCCAGTAAAAAACAGGTAGCAGCTTAGCCACGACCCTCCTAGGTAAGCCCAGCCCCGTGCATAGTGGGTCCAACACCCATGTGCACCACGTGCGTGCGTGACAACTCATAGTACTACCCTACAGCACCAAGTGATGGTTGTGATCAGCAGAACTGCATCTTTGTGACAACACTAACTATACCTGTGTGATCTGTAAATTAAATGATAGGGTCACTGTTTATACCATGATCTAACATTGATGGCCTATTTTACCTCAGTGGCCTCTTGCCAATGTTTAAATACAGTATCAGATCAGTATGCCATACTGCGCTCAGTACTGCAGCCCATTCTATTCACCCCTCCATGTGCTGGAGCCTATTCATTGTGTTGATTGTCCGTAGTCTTGGAGGTCAGAGCTCCAGCGAATAAAAACTGATATATGCTAAAAGGGAGAACCAGCCACAGTTTTGCTTTTTCTGACAATAGATCAAAAAGCAGGTACACAGGTCCAGGACATAGAGTCTTGGTCCTGTATAGGTGGTATTATTATTTATTTTAAATAATGTTTAGGCTATAAATGCATGGCGGAGATGATAGCCACACAACCTTTCCAGTGCAACAGTTAAAATGTATGACACACTTGTGCCAAAAAAGACAAAGGTGTATGTGCACAAATGCCCTCAGCTCATTAAAATGTATATACAGTATTATACCTAATTAGGCCATAAGATTATCCTATGGAATATGCACATAGCACTTTATCTCAATATTTATTCACCTTGTAATTAGGAAGATATTCAGTTCACTTTCACTTAGCTCTTCTTCTTATATCGTCAACTCTGCAAGCATTGATGATCAAATGAGCTACATAGATAGCCCTTGTGCGCATGTGCATCTCACTGGTGCTGCATGCGCTGTTACCATGACGGCGCCGATGTGCTTGCGGTCCACTGTGTACAAACCGGAACACCATTTCTAAAGAGAATCATCAATTGCGCATGCGCCAGCTAGAGGGCACTTTATTTTCCAGCTTCATAACTATGTGATTTCCATTACCTGTGTTCACATGACCCGCACACACTCCCCTACATTTCAATAGACTGACTTGGTGCACATAACTCTGTTCACTCCCACCCTAACACAGGCCTCCTGATGAAGTTCTGACGAAACGCACGTTGGGGCAGCAGGGATATCCGTAATAGCACCGCCTTACATGTAACTTTACTCCTCTCTGAATTTCATGTGACCTTTATGTGTTTACAATAGGAAAGCTTACCTAGGTACTGCCACACTACTTATAGGGTACATTCCAATATATCAATTTACTGCTTCATGTATTTGACTTTTATTTCATCTATTTGCATGGATCCCTGCAGCAATGCTTGGCAGCCTCTGGCTTTGCATGCACTTTAATTATTCTGTGTATGTTTTAAGTGTTTAAATATTATTTAATATTTTAAGGCATACAAATACAATATATACCCTTTGGATTTCTACCATTTTTTGGTACAATAGTAATGGAGCTTTACCTAGTTAATATTTTCATTTGGGTGATTTGTGAACATGCAGTTTTCCAATTCAGTAAGAAGAAACAATGTGCGTGCCTGAGATTTCTGAAATCTCATAGCTTTTGCCGGTACTGTAAAACGCAGCTTTTAATTTGCATAAAAAAGCAGCAAAAATGCAACGTGTGAACATAGCTTTACTGCTATGTGGGGGGGGGCACGGGAGCGTCACTACTGTATTGAATTTTATACTCTGGGAAAAATTGGAGATACTGTTACTGTAGAATTAGGGAAAAAGGGGAATGAGTGATTTAGAAGCGATCAGGCACAGTCTCACAGACGTGTGTATTACATTTTGCAGAGTCAAATTGTGGCAGGAAGAAGTTATAGCGACCTGCTCCGGATGACGAAGAAAAATGAATAACCATACTTCAATTGGAGACATCACTGGTGAGTATCTGGGGTTAACTGTACTGCACATACTGATCCTTCCACTATACAGTCATTGTATGGGGGCAATATTAGTATCAGTACTGTGGTTTTTGTTCATTATTGCTCAGTATGGTGTAATTATTCTGCAACTATCTGGTGGTAATATGTGATCTGCTCATGGTGGTGCAGTATTATTTGTCCCTTTGTATGTGGTATTGTTGGTATGTTGGTTTTGGTATAGTCAGTTTTGCTCAGTAACAGGATGGTGGTTATATTCAGACACTATGTGTTAGGTAGATATGGTCACGATGTGGCGCCATTGTTTCTTTTATGTGGTACTAATGGTATATTGGTATACTAAGTTTTGCTCATTAATAGTATCATGATAATTTTTGTTATTTAATAATGATATAACTTATTTAGAAGAATTACTAATAAAATTATATTATCACTGTGTTTCTGTGTCACATTTACACAGAATATTGTATTCATATTATTATTATTTTTTATAGCGGGCTAGCACAAACTATCAACGCTATTGGGGCCCACACAACTGAGCAAAATGCTAGTGTGTGTGTGTATGTAGAGAATGGGCAGGTCCAAATTTTTCCTTGGGCCCATGATACGCCACTGTTACTATATGTATCATCTGAAGGGTTTATGTCCATATTCTTATTGATGATAAATGCTCAAGTGCAAAGCTAACAGGCAGATAGTATAATGTGCTTACGAATGTCAGCACTGTATGCCATGATCTCGGGAAAATTGCCCTGATTTGCGCTCTAAAATTAAATATCACAAGGAGCTGAGCCTCTAAATTTGGGTCATCTTTCCATTATGCACTCATTGCTTTGTCTTCGAGCTTTCAGGCTTGTCACATCATACCAAGCAGGAATGAGAATCCATTATTCATTTGCATAGAAGTCTTAGAACTAATTGCAGTCCACAATAATGAATTGCTGCATGTCGGACTGTTTAGTGCTATTTTACTTTTCTATGTTTCATTGCCCTCTTCTATTAATGTCCATGGCTGTTATTGTAAAACTACCAATTGAGCTTTGAGGATTGACAAGAGAAATAATTAATCTGGGTTCATACAAAGCAGATGAGGGAAGGAAGTGCGCCGCATAGCTACTTATCTACCCACAGTGCTGCAGTGAATTGCTGAAAATGCGCATCAAGCACAGGAGAAGTCCATTGTTTGTATGTTTCACTTGTACTTGTCATGATTCTACAGAAATTAGTTAACCTCACTTAGTCTCGTCACTACCACAGCTCATCTATAATACCCATCTGTAGGATATTTACCATCCGTGAGAAGTGGAACGATTTTTTTTCTCAGGTGACATTCTTATTGTACCTGTATGGCATATGTTTTTTTTCTCATTTGATTTTCTTCACTGAAGAGATGTTTATTCTCAAGTCAATAAAAAGACCCCTGAAATGTCACTAAACAAAAGATCTGTGAGATACAATAGCTGAACTAAAGCCTTCTAATTTGCATTTATGTTTTGCGAATCCCCATTGACTTGTATGGCCAAGTTCGATCTGCAAACAGGGATCTGAAAAGGACCTGCTCTGAGTTCACAGATCTCACACTGGATCTGTGAGGTTTTTTTGCAGATGTGTGAATAGATCCATGGGTCCGTCTGTCATCCAGTAAAAAAAAGTACAGCACACATACATTTCCATTTTGCATGTACAGTGGGGCAAAAAAGTATTTAGTCAGTCAGCAATAGTGCAAGTTCCACCACTTAAAAAGATGAGAGGCGTCTGTAATTTACATCATAGGTAGACCTCAACTATGGGAGACAAACTGAGACAAAAAAATCCAGAAAATCACATTGTCTGTTTTTTTAGCATTTTATTTGCATATTATGGTGGAAAATAAGTATTTGGTCAGAAACAAACAATCAAGATTTCTGGCTCTCACAGACCTGTAACTTCTTCTTTAAGGGTCTCCTCTTTCCTCCACTCATTACCTGTAGTAATGGCACCTGTTTAAACTTGTTATAGTATAGTATAAAAAGACACCTGTGCACACCCTCAAACAGTCTGACTCCAAACTCCACTATGGTGATGACCAAAGAGCTGTCAAAGGACACCAGAAACAAAATTGTAGCCCTGCACCAGGCTGGGAAGACTGAATCTGCAATAGCCAACCAGCTTGGAGTGAAGAAATCAACAGTGGGAGCAATAATTAGAAAATGGAAGACATTCAAGACCACTGATAATCTCCCTCGATCTGGGGCTCCACGCAAAATCCCACCCTGTGGGGTCAGAATGATCACAAGAACGGTGAGCAAAAATCCCAGAACCACGCGGGGGGACCTAGTGAATGAACTGCAGAGAGCTGGGACCAATGTAACAAGGCCTACCATAAGTAACACACTACGCCACCATGGACTCAGATCCTGCAGTGCCAGACGTGTCCCACTGCTTAAGCCAGTACATGTCCGGGCCCGTCTGAAGTTTGCTAGAGAGCATTTGGATGATCCAGAGGCATTTTGGGAGAATGTCCTATGGTCTGATGAAACCAAACTGGAACTGTTTGGTAGAAACACAACTTGTCGTGTTTGGAGGAAAAAGAATACTGAGTTGCATCCATCAAACACCATACCTACTGTAAAGCATGGTGGTGGAAACATCATGCTTTGGGGCTGTTTCTCTGCAAAGGGGCCAGGACGACTGATCCGGGTACATGAAAGAATGAATGGGGCCATGTATCGTGAGATTTTGAGTGCAAACCTCCTTCCATCAGCAAGGGCATTGAAGATGAAACGTGGCTGGGTCTTTCAACATGACAATGATCCAAAGCACACCGCCAGGGCAACGAAGGAGTGGCTTCGTAAGAAGCATTTCAAGGTCCTGGAGTGGCCTAGCCAGTCTCCAGATCTCAACCCTATAGAAAACCTTTGGAGGGAGTTGAAAGTCCGTGTTGCCAAGCGAAAAGCCAAAAACATCACTGCTCTAGAGGAGATCTGCATGGAGGAATGGGCCAACATACCAACAACAGTGTGTGGCAACCTTGTGAAGACTTACAGAAAACGTTTGACCTCTGTCATTGCCAACAAAGGATATATTACAAAGTATTGAGATTAAATTTTGTTTCTGACCAAATACTTATTTTCCACCATAATATGCAAATAAAATGCTATAAAATCAGACAATGTGATTTTCTGGATTTTTTTGTCTCAGTTTGTCTCCCATAGTTGAGGTCTACCTATGATGTAAATTACAGACGCCTCTCATCTTTTTAAGTGGTGGAACTTGCACTATTGCTGACTGACTAAATACTTTTTTGCCCCACTGTATAAACTCTAACGCCTGTAATTGCCCCTTCTCTACAAAGCCAATCTTGGTTTTGCACTTTTATTTCTTCTTCTCCTTCCTTCAAGTGCCATAACTTTTTTTTTTATTTTTCCATCGACATAGCCGTATGAGGGCTTGTTTTTTTTATTTCAGGACAAGTTGTCCAGATGAATCAGTGTCCAGATGAATTACACCCCAGAGTACCGAAGGAGATAGCAGAAGAAATTTTTGAACTACTGTACTCTCCATAATCTTTGAAATTTCTAGAAGAACAGGAGAAGTCCCAGAAGACTGGAGAAGAGCAAGTGTCATTCCTATCTTCAAAAAGGGGAAGAAGGTGGACCCAGGGAACTATAGGCCGGTGAGTCTGACTTCCATACCAGGAAAGATCTTTGAACAAATTATTAAACAACATGTATGTAAGTACCTGGATAAGAATGAAGTGATTAACCAGAGTCAGCATGGGTTTGTAACTAATTAATCATGTCAGACTAACTTAATTTCCTTCTATGACAGAATCACTGACTGGGTGGATCAGGGAAATGCTGTAGCTATAGTATATCTTGACTTCAGCAGAGCATTTAACAAAGTATCTCACACCATCCTTATTGAAAAACTGACCAAGTATGGAATGGACAAGGCAACTGTTAGGTGGATTCATAACCTGCTTTGTGATCAGACCCAAAGAGTGGTTGTAAATGGCTGCACATCCGGTTGGAAGAATGTCTCAAGTGGGGTACCACAGGGTTCTGTCCTGGGCCCTGTATTATTCAACATCTTTATCAATGATTTTGATGAAGAAATTGAGGGTACACTAATTACATTTGCTGATGACACAAAGCTAGGAGGAATAGCTAATACTAGAGAAGAGAGAGAGGATTCAAAAAGATATAAATAAACTGGAGCAGTGGGCAGCAACTAACAAAATGGTTTTTAACAAGTAAAAATGCAAAGTACTACATCTGGGCAATAAAAATGAAAAAAGCATTTACAGAATGGGAGGCATAGGGCTAAGCAACAGCACATGTGAAAAAGACTTGGGTATACTAATAGATCATAAACTGAACATGAGTCAACAGTGTGATGCAGAAGCAAAAAAGGCAAATGCAATTCTGGGATGTATTAATAGAAGCATACAGTCTAGATCATGCAAAGTCATTATTGCCCTCTACTCCTCTTTGGTCAGACCTCACCTGGAATACTGTGTCCAGTTTTGGGCATCACATTTTAAAAAAGACATCAACAAACTGGAGCAAGTTCAGAGAAGAGCGACCAGAATGGTGACCGGTCTGCAAACCATGTCATATGAGGAATGATTGCAGGATTTGGGAATGTTTAGCTTGCAAAAAGGAACACTGAGAGGAGACTTAATAGCCGTCTACAAATATCTCAAGGGCTGTCGCATTGTAGAAGGATCATCTTTATTCTCATTTGCACAAGGAAAAACTAGAAGTAATGGGATGAAACTGAATGGGAGGAGACACAGATTAGATATTAGATAAAACTTTTTGACAGTTAGGGTGATCAATGAGTGGAACAGGCTGCCATGAGAGGTGGTGAGTTCTCCTTCCATGGAAGTTTTCAAACAGAGGCTGGACAGACATCTGTCTGGGATGATTTAGTGAATCCTGCTTTAAGCAGGGGGTTGGACCAGATGACCCAGGAAGTTCCTTCCAACTCTATCATTCTATGAAGTTGTATTTTTGAATGATGCAATTCAATCCCAACATCCACTGTACATGGCTCCCGATGCTATTCAATCCCGACATGCACGGCGGAGTGGAGCCATGCTCCATGATGATTGTGCCGTCTCACTAGCAAACCTGGAGAAATCAGCAGCGGGTGTCAGCTATATATTTGTGAAATATTGAAGTTGAAAATCTTTATTCATTGCATAGTGGAATGCGTTGAAAACAAAAAAACATAACAATGATCAATGTAAATTCAAAACTAATATCCCATGGAGGTTTGTGTTTGGAATGATACTGAAAATCAAAGTGGAAAATCAAATTACAGGCTGATCCAACTTTAGTGGAAATGCCTCAAGACAAGGAAATGATACTTGTGTGGCAAACATGTGCTCGTATGACCTCCCTACAACACCTGGGCATGGTCCTGATGACAAGGCGGATGTTCTCCTGAGGGATCTCTTCCAGGACCTGGATTAAAGCATCAGTCAACTCCTGGAAAGTCTGTGGTTCAATGTGGCGTTGGTGGATGGAACGAGACATGATGTCCCAGATGTGCTCGATTGGATTCAGTCCATAGCATTAATGTCTTCATCATGCAGGAACTGCTGGCACACTTCAGCCACATGAGGACTAGCATTGTCATGCATCAGAAGGAACCCAGAGCCCACTGCACCTGCATATGGTCTCAAAATGGGTCTGAGGTTCTCATCCCGGTATTTAATGGCAGTTAGGGTACCTCCGGCTAGCACATGGAGGGCTGTGCGGCTCTTCAAAGACATGCCTCCCAACACTATTACTGACCCACTGCCAAACCGGACATGTTGGAGCTTGTTACAGGCAGCAGAATGTTCTCCATGGCATCTCCAGACCCTGTCACATGTGCTCAGTGTGAACCTGCTCACATCTGTGAAGAGCACAGGTTGCCAAGGTTAAATCAGCCAATCTTGGTGTTCTCTGGCAAAAGCCAATTGCCCTGCACAGAGTTGAGCTGAAAGCACAACACCCACTTGTGAGTGTCGGGCCCTTATAACACCCTCATAGAGTCTGTTTCTGACAGTTTGAGCAGACACATGGATGTTAGTGGCCTGCTGGAGTTCATTTTGCAGGGTTCTGGCACTGCTGCTCCTGTTCCTCCTTGCACAAATGAGGAGGTAGTGGTCTTGATGCTGGATTGTTACTCTCCTATGGTCCCCTCCACGTCTCCTGGTGTACTAGCCTGTCTCCTGGTATCTGTTCCATGCTCTAGACCCTGTGCTGATAGACACAGTTACCCTTCTTGCCACAGCTCGCTTTGATGTGCCATCCTGGATGAGCTGCACTACCTGAGCAACTTCTGTGTGTTGCTACTGTATCTCTAGGGGTGAGAGCAAAAGTGACCAAAACAACAGCCAGAAGGGATGAGAACAGAGAAATGGTCTGTGGCCACCACCCTCAGAACCACTCATTTATAGAGGTTATCTTGCTAATTGCCTATAGTTTCTACCTGTTGTCTGTACCATTTGCACAACAGAAGGAGAAATTGATTCACAATCAGTGTTGCTTCATAACTAAACAGGCTTATTTCACAAAAATTTGACTGACTTGGAGTTACACTTTGTTGTATGTGTTCCCTTTATTTGTTTGAGCTGTGTATATACTATCAGCTATATATCATAGCTGACATCCTGCAGTAATGCCTGAAATCAGTGCTGGCGCCTATGGCAGACTTTAACTCCTCTGATCCTGCCGTCAATAGAGACAGCGTCATCAATCTGCTTATAGATGGAGGGGGCTGCCTCTTTGCTCCGATCGGCACAATGTGATTGTGATCGCGTCACACCGATGGGCTGCATGTTGACGCCAAATATAGGCAGATTGGTCACCCAAGAACAGTGGCCTGTTAGGTCCTGCCAGTGTGAGGAAGGTACAGGGCGGTAGTCATGGCTGAGAGCATTTGCATTAGTGCCCCCTGACCCCCATCATATACACATACTGTCTAAAGCTCTGCATACTTGTGGCTCCATCACTTGCACCCTCAGGACCCTCTGTACACTTCTGGAGGCCTCAGTCTGTTTTTTCACAAAATGCGCCACAGTCCAAATCAACTTTCAAATAAACAACTTTACTGATCTTCGTACATAGCACATCAATATTGGTTCCAACATCAGCATCAGTTTTCACATCATGCAACTCTTCCTCTGTCCCTGTCCTTCTCTCTGTGTCACTAAGCTCACTTCCGGGACAGACCATACCTTTCGGTTCTTCAGCGTCCTCCCTGTGCAGACTTACTCTATTTGGGGACTTCCTCGACTGTTTTTACCCGGTCCTGAGGGCATCAGCCCACACAATAAGCTGCCACATGGTGAGTGACATGCCCGTACTGCTTAGTCTTCCCTAGCTACTGCAGTTCCCACTAAAGCTGTACTGCTAGCATGGTTGCCGCTGCTTCCTCTGATGATGTCCTGGCCACCAATACTAGAAGGCTGGGCCTTGTTCTTGTCAATGTTGCGTGGCCCCTGTGTTGTCGTGGGTATTGTTCAGCTCCCAGGCTGCACTAACTGAAAAACAGGAAGCTCTCTGTCTTATCCCACACTGGCCACTCCTATATTAACTATTTACAGGGCTATTGCTACAAGCTACACTGTGCCCCATCTAGTGGCCAGAAAAGAACACTGCACTTTCCCTATCATCCAACAATATACATTGTGCAGCAGCAGCTAGAATACTATACATATGTATATTTGAGAAAAAAAATACAAATACAAGTCACATAAATATACATAATAATATGTACAACATTAATACTTAACTGGGACGGGTTTAGGGCACACAAGTCGTTGTAACCCCTTACACCTTGAGCAACGGAAAAATAGAGGTTGTCAATGTTCTTAGTAGTTCAAAGGCATTGGAAAAGTAACATGGCTCCAAAAATCAATCGAGTAAAGTCCACACTCGGAAAACCAAATGGTCACTTCTTCTGAGCCCCCCAGCATGCTCAAACCACACTTAATGTCAACATGTATGGGACTGATTCAGATAAAAGAGTGCACTTAAAGTGGATCTCTGGGCCTAATCATTATCCACTGAATAGTTCTTCAATATAAGATTGGTGGGGTTCTGACAACAGCACACCCACCTATCAGCTGAAAACAGCAGCGGCAGCAGCCAGACCTAAGCGATATATGGGTGGAACAAAGTTCCATCAGTTACTACTTATTTTAACTGCTTAGGCTTCTTTCACACTTGCGTTGGTACGGGTCCGTTGCTAAGCGTCGGCGCGACGTACCGACGCACGTTGTGAAAATGTGGCACGACGTGGGCAGCGGATGCAGTTTTTCAACACATCCGCTGCCCATTCTAAAGTCCGGGGAGGAGGGGGCGGAGTTCTGGCCGCGAATGCGCGGTAGGAAATGGCAGACGCGATGTATGAAAAAACGTTCCCTTGAGCGTTTTTTCGTGCCGATGGTCCGCCAAATCACGATGCATCCAGTGCACGACGGACGCGACGTATGGCCATACATCGCGATCCGTCGGCAATACAAGTCTATGAGAAAAAAGCGCATCCTGCGGTCACATTTGCAGGATCCGTTTTTTTTCAAAAACGACGGATTGCGACGTATGTCACACGATGCAAGTGTGAAAGAAGCCTTAGGTCTCTTTCACACTTCCGTCTTTTAGCTCCCGTCGAAATCCATCGATTTTTGAAAAAACAGGATCCTGCAAATTTTTCTGAGGATCCTGTTTTTTCCCATAGACTTGTATTAGCGACGGATTGTGACGGATGGTCATCCGTTTCATCCGTCGTGCACTGAATCCGTCGGAAAATTGCTGTCCGTCGAGCGGAGAAAACGTTCAGAGGAACATTTTTTCTGCACGTCGGAAAATCGCTCAGCAACGGGTCCTGCGCTGCCCATCGTTGGCTATAATGGAAGCCTATGGAAGCAGGATCCGTCACTGACTGTCAAAAACAGGAATCCAGTGATGTATCCTGTTTTTCTATTCTGAGCATGCCTGGAAGGATTTTCTAGTCAGGGGAAAATCAATCAATCTCTCTCTCTCTCTCTCCAGAATTTTCTACATTGAAATTCAGGCAGCGCTGAATTCGACGCATCCGTCAAAATGCGTTACATCCGTTTAGCACTATTTTTATGAAGTCTGTCGATACGTCGCAGTGACGCATTCTGACGGCCACCTGCCGAAAGAAGTGTGAAAGAAGCCATAGGAATAAGACTGTTTTTCCTGAAGCGACTTCACCTAGGGAACCTTAGTGGCTGAAAAAGAAGTTGTCTGCACATGACATTTGGTAACACTTAGTGAGGTGGATTCATTAAGTTGCCAGATGACTCATGGCACAGAGAAGACCTGAGCAATGGGTTACGTTGGAAGGCACCCCAGATAAGCAGACCAGGACACTCTGCAGAGTAGATGCAGGCTGTAGAAACCACAGGAGTTGATTGAAGTCTAACGTGGGTTTTTTTTTAGGAAGAGTTTGTCATGCTTACAGCAGAGGATAGGTTAAACAGCAGGGACAGAAGAAACTGGATGGTGGCAAATTCCAAAACAAATATCAACTAGATACAGGTGTTTCTAAGTTGATTGAAATGGCCATGAGAGATTATGTCACTGAGCAACGATGGGCCAGTAAGACTCAAGGTGGAGCACAGCGAAGGACAGCAGCCACAGGGAAGGAGGAAGCGGAGCCTGGACCTACAGACCAAACAGGTGTCTACCTAACACTAACACTCATCTATATGGGTTTTCAATATATATCCAGGTCATTGATTGACAGGTGTAGCTTTACAGGAGTCAGAGGAGGGAAGAGATGGAAAACAAGTAGGTGGGAAGGTGATTTGTACTGCTTTAGTAGAACAAAAGAGCAAAGATAGCCTGTGATTGGTTTGGACAGTCTAACCAATAGACCACCTTTAAGATGAAATTATGCAAGGAAGCATAGCTTGACATTATAAGATGGTCTTTAGTGTAAAATCTATGATCTGCTACCATAAAAGAATACATCTCACTTTTTAGGGCAGTGATGCTTAACTGGTGACTTTGGGTTGATACGCGTTTCTCCTTGGGCTCTTTTGTGATTCCTGAGTTCAAAGAATAAACTAATTCCTGGGACAATGATCAGACATGCACACTTCATGCTGTGTGCTTTGCCCAATTATAAACCCCTTAGACCTCAGTCAGAGGCCTCTCATACAGCAAAACCCTGAAACACGCATCTGCAAATTCAGATTCTGTTTTGGCTTTTATCCTAAGTCATGTGGGCAAAGCTCACTAAAGAGTTTCTATTGACTGTTAGGATTGCTACTTCCAATAGGTGGCACTAGAGTTTAAGTGCTCTCCCTTTCTGAAGAGACAATTTGCATATTTAACTGCCCAATTATATGGCCACCTTGTTTTTACCTCTGTTATATGAGCATTCTAGTATCTATATTCATCTGTTTTGACTTGGAAGAGTGGTTTGAAAGTTTTTTTGAAAAACAACACACTTATTTATTTACTAAAGTCTTTATTGGTTTACAGTTTATGTTGGGAAATTTTTCTGATGTGGTGCAAATGGAGCCTGAAGTGTAATTTTGCCTCTATACCATTATATAAATATTAAAAATTCCCTAGTCTATAAAAGAGCATTGGAGCAACAGATTATAAAAGACAACACGGCAAGTTTTTTTTTACAAGACTGGACCTACAGGTTAAAATCTGTGGTGGTAAACAATAAGAAAGATCAGGTAGCATGATTAAATATGAGTTATCGCGAGTTCGCGACATTATAAATGACTTCTACTTTTGGCAGCTTCCCGAGGTCATAAAACTAGTGTTCCTTTATGAATGCCTTCACCGCTTTGTCTTCAAGGTGTTTTACTGAACAATAATTTAGAAAATAGACGAATGACCTTGGAAGCATCAAGAAGCAAATATGTTACTTGCAATTAAATCTGTACACCTCTCAGTATAACAGATATCTACATTTATGAAGATTTTTTTTGTGATTGGATCTAATGGATTCTGTAGGAAGGAGAGTAGTGATATGTAAATACTTATGAAATGTATTTGACTTTTATTTTTCATATGCTTGCAGTTTAAGAGATTAATTATTGTGCAGTAAATACTAATTATATCAGAATACATACATATATATATACAGCGGGGAAAATAAGTATTTGATACACTCCCGATTTTGCAAGTGTTCCCACCAACAAAGAATGAAGAAGTCTGTAATTTTTATCGTAGGTACAACTCAACTGTGAGAAACAGAATCAATAATTAAATAATTAAATTGCATTTGATTTCATGACCTGTTAGTTTATCTTTAACCACTTCCCAACCACCCGTAGATAAATGTCGGTGCTTGGTGGGTTTTGTGCAGCGCTGACGGTTGGTGGTCTGGCAGCGCTCAGGACCTGCTGGGTCCTGCAAGCGCTGCGATTGCAGTGCAGAGTGGTAGCTCTGACAGGTAACATCTTCGGGACTTGATTGGATCAGGTTCCAATGATATTAACCCTTTGCTATCTTCTAGATGCCGCAATCATGCGGCATTTAGACGATAGCAGAGGGAAAGCTCTTTACTCACCTCTCCGACACCCATCGTGAGGCGATGTCACATCACGGGGGACCCACCCGAGCGTTGTTAAGGCCTTTGGAGGTCATGTGATGATCACCAGGTCTGCCAGCTATGGTGGCTTCTTAGACTCATCCAGCAGCTGAGTCTAACAAGCGATCTGACAGAGTAAAATTGTCAGGTCTCATACAATGCAATACATGTGTATTGCAATGAATGAGACCAGTGATCAGAAAAACAATAACTGAAGTCCCATACAGGGACTAAGTAAAAATGTAAAAAAAAAAAAGTTAAAAAATGTTTTCAAACTTTAAAAAAAAATCCCAAAATAAATAAACAAGAGAAAAAAATATTAAACCAATAAATACATACATTTATGTAAAAACAGGAAAGGACACATACTGTATTCGGTATCGCTGTGTACAGAACGACCCCACCTATAAAACAGTCACACTAGTTAACTCCTTTTGTGCTTACTATAAAAAAAAAATAAAAAACGGAGCAAAAACCTTTGCTTTTTCATCATGCAACCGAACAAAAATCAATCAAAAGTTAAATGGAAATAAAAATGGTACAGATGAAAACGTCATCTTGTCTCGCAAAAAAACAAGCCACCATACAGCTCCATTAGTGGAAAAATAAAAAAGCTATACCTCTCAGAATAAAGCGATACAAAAATAATTATTTTTTCTGGCAAAACATTCTAAATGTGATATCGCTGTAATCGTATTAACCCGAAGAAATAAAGCTGCCTTATTAATTTTATCATACACGGAATGGCAACAAAATAAACAGAACAATTCCTGAATTGTTGGTTTTTGTTCATTCTGCCTCTCAAAAATCAGAATAGAAAGTGATCAAAAAATGTCATTTGCTTGAAAATTGCACCATTAAAATCATCAAATCAAATCATCACATGACTCTTTTGGCAGAAATATGGAAAAATTAAAGCTATATAAATATGGTGATGCAAAAACGTGTTTAGTAAAAAAAAATCTATTAGTGGATGACAGCAGCCAAGCATAAAATCACAATATAAATCTGGTATCGCTGTAATCGCACCGACACGAAGGGATAAAGTCATCTCATTATTTATACTGCACGAGGAACGGTGTAAAAAATAAATAAAACCAATTCTTCATCTGCTGTTGAATTGTTCATTCTGTCTCCCAAAGATCACAGTAAAGCTTAGCTCACATTTATCCTGCACTCTATGCTGACGGCTGACCACCTGGTTTCCATTTAAATCTTTGAAATATGTGATTCATACGGAACCCCTGGTGGAAAATTCTCTACAATGAAGCAAATCTAGACACTGTGAACGCTGTCTAACCTATGATCCCGCATAGGGTTGAGCGAAACGGGTCGTTCATTTTCAAAAGTCGCCGACTTTTGGCTAAGTCGGCGTCTCATGAAACCCGATCCGACCCCTGTGCTTGTCGGCCATGCGGTACGCGACTTTCGCGCCAAAGTCGCGTTTCAATGACGCGAAAAGCGCCATTTCTCAGCCAATGAAGGTGAATGCAGAATGTGGGCAGCGTGATGACATAGGTCCTGGTCCCCACCATCTTAGAGAAGGGCATTGCAGTGATTGGCTTGCTGTCTGCGGCGTCACAGGGGCTATAAAGGGGCGTTCCCGCCGACCGCCATCTCACTGCTGCTGATCTGAGCTTAGGGAGAGGTTGCTGCCGCTTCGTCAGAAGCAGGGAGAGCGTTAGGCAGGGTCCACTAACCACCAAACCGCTTGTGCTGCAGCGATTTCCACTGTCCAACACCACCTTCGGTGTGCAGAGACAGTGGAAGCTACATTTTTTTTTTTTTCTCTCAGCGCTGTAGCTCATTGGGCTGCCCTAGAAGGCTCCGTGATAGCTGTATTGCTGTGTGTACGCCACTGTGGAAACCAACTGCTTTTTTCAAAGCACATATCCTCTTGTTCCTTCCTTTCTGCACAGCTATCTTTTTTGTTTGTCCACACTTTTTATTTAATTTGTGCATCAGTCCACTCCTATTGCTGCCTGCCATACCTGGCTGAGATTACTGCAGGGAGATAGTAATTGTAGGACAGTCCCTGTTTTTTTTTTTTTTGTGGGAGATTAAGATTTGCATTTCTGCTACAGTGCCATCCGTGTGTGTGCCATCCCTGTGTGCGCCATCTCTCACTCAGTGGGCCATAGAAAGCCTATTTATTTTTTTGCTTGATTTGGGTTCTAAAATCTACCTGAAAAAAAAAACACTACATCCATCAGTGGGAGATTAATATTGTCCTCAGGGCTTGTGTGCCACTCCTGATCCTGACTCCTGTGCGCGCCATCTCTCACTCAGTGGGCCATAGAAAGCCTATTTATTTTTTTGCTTGATTTGGGTTCTAAAATCTACCTGAAAAAAAAACACTACATCAATCAGTGGGAGATTAATATTGTCCTCAGGGCTTGTGTGCCACTCCTGATCCTGACTCCTGTGAGCGCCATCTCTCACTCAGTGGGCCATAGAAAGCCTATTTATTTTTTTGCTTGATTTGGGTTCTAAAATCTACCTGAAAAAAAAACACTACATCCATCAGTGGGAGATTAATATTGTCCTCAGGGCTTGTGTGCCACTCCTGATCCTGACTCCTGTGAGCGCCATCTCTCACTCAGTGGGCCATAGAAAGCCTATTTATTTTTTTGCTTGATTTGGGTTCTAAAATCTACCTGAAAAAAAAACCACTACATCCATCAGTGGGAGATTAATGCTGTCCTCAGGGCTTGTGTGCCACTCCTGATCCTGACTCCTGTGCGCGCCATCTCTCACTCAGTGGGCCATCGAAAGCCTATTTATTTTTTTGCTTGATTTGGGTTCTAAAATCTACCTGAAAAAAAAAACACTACATCCATCAGTGGGAGATTAATGCTGTCCTCAGGGCTTGTGTGCCACTCCTGATCCTGACTCCTGTGCGCGCCATCTCTCACTCAGTGGGCCATAGAAAGCCTATTTATTTTTTTGCTTGATTTGGGTTCTAAAATCTACCTGAAAAAAAAAAACACTACATCCATCAGTGGGAGATTAATGCTGTCCTCAGGGCTTGTGTGCCACTCCTGATCCTGACTCCTGTGCGCGCCATCTCTCACTCAGTGGGCCATAGAAAGCCTATTTATTTTTTTGCTTGATTTGGGTTCTAAAATCTACCTGAAAAAGAAAAAACACTACATCAATCAGTGGGAGATTAATATTGTCCTCAGGGCTTGTGTGCCACTCCTGATCCTGACTCCTGTGAGCGCCATCTCTCACTCAGTGGGCCATAGAAAGCCTATTTATTTTTTTGCTTGATTTGGGTTCTAAAATCTACCTGAAAAAAAAACACTACATCAATCAGTGGGAGATTAATATTGTCCTCAGGGCTTGTGTGCCACTCCTGATCCTGACTCCTGTGGGCGCCATCTCTCACTCAGTGGGCCATAGAAAGCCTATTTATTTTTTTGCTTGATTTGGGTTCTAAAATCTACCTGAAAAAAAAAAAAACACTACATCCATCAGTGGGAGATTAATGCTGTCCTCAGGGCTTGTGTGCCACTACTGATCCTGACTCCTGTGAGCGCCATCTCTCACTCAGTGGGCCATAGAAATCCTATTTATTTTTTTGCTTGATTTGTGTTCTAAAATCTACCTGAAAAAAAAAACACTACATCCATCAGTGGGAGATTAATGCTGTCCTCAGGGCTTGTGTGCCACTCCTGATCCTGACTCCTGTGCGCGCCATCTCTCACTCAGTGGGCCATAGAAAGCCTATTTATTTTTTTGCTTGATTTGGGTTCTAAAATCTACCTGAAAAAAAAAACACTACATCAATCAGTGGGAGATTAATATTGTCCTCAGGGCTTGTGTGCCACTCCTGATCCTGACTCCTGTGCGCGCCATCTCTCACTCAGTGGGCCATAGAAAGCCTATTTATTTTTTTGCTTGATTTGGGTTCTAAAATCTACCTGAAAAAAAAACACTACATCCATCAGTGGGAGATTAATGCTGTCCTCAGGGCTTGTGTGCCACTCCTGATCCTGACTCCTGTGAGCGCCATCTCTCACTCAGTGGGCCATAGAAAGCCTATTTATTTTTTTGCTTGATTTGGGTTCTAAAATCTACCTGAAAAAAGAAACACTACATCCATCAGTGGGAGATTAATACTGTCCTCAGGGCTTGTGTGCCACTCCTGATCCTGACTCCTGTGCGCGCCATCTCTCACTCAGTGGGCCATAGAAAGCCTATTTATTTTTTTGCTTGATTTGGGTTCTAAAATCTACCTGAAAAAAACCCACTACATCAATCAGTGGGAGATTAATATTGTCCTCAGGGCTTGTGTGCCACTCCTGATCCTGACTCCTGTGAGCGCCATCTCTCACTCAGTGGGCCATAGAAAGCCTATTTATTTTTTTGCTTGATTTGGGTTCTAAAATCTACCTGAAAAAAAAATCACCACATCCATCAGTGGGAGATTAATACTGTCCTCAGGGCTTGTGTGCCACTCCTGATCCTGACTCCTGTGAGCGCCATCTCTCACTCTGTGGGCCATAGAAAGCCTATTTATTTTTTTGCTTGATTTGGGTTCTAAAATCTACCTGAAAAAAAAAAACACTACATCCATCAGTGGGAGATTAATACTGTCCTCAGGGCTTGTGTGCCACTCCTGATCCTGACTCCTGTGCGCGCCATCTCTCACTCAGTGGGCCATAGAAAGCCTATTTATTTTTTTGCTTGATTTGGGTTCTAAAATCTACCTGAAAAAAAAACACTACATCCATCAGTGGGAGATTAATATTGTCCTCAGGGCTTGTGTGCCACTCCTGATCCTGACTCCTGTGAGCGCCATCTCTCACTCAGTGGGCCATAGAAAGCCTATTTATTTTTTTGCTTGATTTGGGTTCTAAAATCTAACTGAAAAAAAAATCACTACATCCATCAGTGGGAGATTAATACTGTCCTCAGGGCTTGTGTGCCACTCCTTATCCTGACTCCTGTGTGTGCCATCTCTCACTCAGTAGGCACTGGGCCATAGAAAGCTTTTTTTTTTTTTTTATTATTATTTGGTTTCTAAATTGTCCCTGAAAAAAACAATTTATCTTATTTGGTTTCTAAAGTCTCCCTGAGGAAAAAAAAAAAAATAGGTGGGAGATTAATATTGACATTTGTGCTTGAGTGACAGTCCTGCGTGTGTGGCATCTCTGTGATTTTGTGCCACAGAAAACAGAGTGTGTAACATTGTGCCTGATTTTCCTTGTGGTCTCACCAACCTGTTAAGGGATATTGAAATCATACTGAAGTTATAGCTTACCGTGTAAGTTGTTTGACAGCAACAAATAAAGTTACTTTGGTTAAGTTTTTAAAACAATGAGGAAGTCTGGTGCAAGAGGTCGTGGCCGTGGGCGTTCATTGTCAGCTGGTAATGATGGTAGTGGTAGTGGAGCATCAGGTGGTCGTGGGGATAAAAATATTCCACGTAAGTCTGGAGCTGTGGAGCCAGTTTCGTCGTCTGGCTACACAAGGCCTCGAACGCTCTCTTTTCTGGGAGTAGGAAAACCGCTTTTAAAGGCGGAGCAGCAACAGCAAGTTTTGGCTTACATTGCAGACTCAGCCTCTAGCTCTTTTGCCTCCTCTTCTGAAACTGGTAAATGTAAAAGCAGCGCATCGCTTGTGGATGTCCACGGTCAGGGACAAGTCGCTTCCTTGTCCTCTTCAGCAAAAACTACAACAAGAGAGAAGGATGCAGCAGGCGACACAACGGGTTACTCCATGGAGCTCTTTACACATACCGTCCCTGGCTTACAAAGTGAAACACTTAACAGGCCATGCCCATTACAAGTTGATTCTGACATGGAGTGCACTGATGCACAGCCACAGCCAGAGTACTATGCTGCTCCTTTGACTCAGACCACCACATTGCCCTCTCAGGGTACTGATCCACAATCAGACCCTGATGAGACTATGTTGCCCCGCCACGAACGCTATACCACCGACCGACACAGTGACACAGACGAAGTTGCACACGAGCTCGAAGAGGAGTTAATAGATGACCCAGTTATTGACCCCGATTAGCAGCCATTGGGGGAACAGGGTGCAGGCGGCAGTAGTTCAGAAGCGGAGGTGGAGGAGGGGCCGCAGCAGGCATCAACATCGCAACAGGTTCCATCTGCCGGGCCCGTATCTGGCCCAAAACGCGTGTCAAAGCCAAAACCTGTTGGAGGACAGCGTGGCCATCCGGTTAAAGCTCAGTCTGCAATCCCTGAAAAGGGATCCGATGCTGGGAAGAGTGCAGTCTGGCATTTTTTTAAACAACATCCAATTGATCAGCGCAAAGTCATCTGTCAAAAATGTTCAACTAGCTTAAGCAGAGGTCAGAATCTGAAAAGTCTCAATACTAGTTGCATGCATAGACACTTAACCACCATGCATTTTCAAGCCTGGACTAACTACCAAACGTCCCTTAAGGTTGTAGCACCCTCGGCCAATGAAGCTAGTCAGCAACGCAACATCCCTTCCGTCACTGTAAGGCCACCATTTTCCGCACCACCGGCAGTATCTGTGCAGGTTTCTTTGCCAGCCAAAAGCACTCAGGGTCAGGGAATCACCAGTTTTGTAGGAGGAAATATTGCATCTAGGTCACCGGCGGAAACAATACCATCTCCAACCGTCTCGCAGTCTGCCATGTCCACCGGCACACCCGCAAGTTCCACGATCTCCATCTCTCCAGTTCAGCTCACACTACATGAGACTCTGGTTAGAAAAAGGAAGTACTTATCCTCGCATCCATGTACACAGGGTTTTAACGCCCACATAGCTAGACTAATATCGTTAGAGATGATGCCCTACCGGTTAGTTGAAAGCGAAGCTTTCAAAGCCCTGATGGAGTACGCTGAACCACGATACGAGCTACCCAGTCGACACTTTTTTTCCAGAAAAGCCATCCCGGCCCTGCACCAGCATGTTAAACAGCGCATCGTCCATGCACTCAGGCAATCTGTGAGTACAAAGGTGCACCTGACTACAGATGCATGGACCAGTAGGCATGGCCAGGGACGTTATGTGTCCATCACGGCACACTGGGTGAATGTGGTGGATGCAGGGTCCTCAGGGGACATCAATTTCGGGACAGTTGTGCCTAGCCCACGGTCTAGGAAACAGTTGGCTGTAGGCGTTCGCACCACCTCCTCCTCCTCCTCCTCCTCGTCCTCCTGCAGAAGCTACAGCTCTTCCACAGACCACAGTCGGCCAACCACTCCATCGGCAGATGACACTGTTACACACCAGTTGTCCCATTATGGGCCAGCTACTGCCAAGCGTCAGCAGGCTGTATTGGCTATGAAGTGTTTGGGCGACAACAGACACACCGCGGAAGTTCTGTCCGAGTTCTTGCAACAAGAAACGCAGTCGTGGCTGGGCACAGTAGATCTTGAGGCAGGCAAGGTAGTGAGTGATAACGGAAGGAATTTCATGGCTGCCATCTCCCTTTCCCAACTGACACACATTCCTTGCCTGGCTCACACCTTAAACCTGGTGGTGCAGTGCTTATTGAAAACTTATCCTGGGTTCTCCAACCTGCTCCTCAAAGTGCGTGGACTTTGCTCACATATCCGACGTTCGCCTGTACACTCCAGCCGTATGCAGACCTATCAGCGGTCTTTGAACCTTCCCCAGCATCGCCTAATCATAGACGTTGCAACAAGGTGGAACTCAACACTGCACATGCTTCAGAGACTGTGCCAACAGAGGCGGGCTGTTATGTTTTTGTGGGAGGATACACATACACGGGCAGGCAGTAGGATGGCAGACATGGAGTTGTCTGGTGTGCAGTGGTCCAAGATACAAGACATGTGTCAAGTCCTTCAGTGTTTTGAGGAATGCACACGGCTGGTTAGTGCAGACAACGCCGTAATAAGCATGAGCATCCCCCTAATGCGTCTGCTGATGCAAAGTTTGACGCACATAAAGGAGCAGGCGTCTGCACCAGAGGAAGAGGAAAGCCTTGATGACAGTCAGCCATTGTCTGGTCAGGGCAGTGTACAGGACGAGGTAGCGGGCGAAGAGGAGGTGGAGGACGAGGAGGATGATGGGGATGAGTATATTTTTAATGCGGAAGCTTTCCCGGGGGCACTGGAAATTGGTTGCGTGGCAAGGCCGGGTTCTGGTTTTTTGAGGGACACAAGTGACGTAGATTTGCCTGAAACTGCCCCTCAACCAATCACAACCGGAGATTTGACAACTGGAACTTTGGCCCACATGGCGGATTATGCCTTACGTATCCTAAAAAGGGACACACGCATAACGAAAATGATGAACGATGACGATTACTGGTTGGCCTGCCTCCTTGATCCACGCTATAAAGGCAAATTGCAAAATATTATGCCACATGAGAACTTGGAACTAATATTAGCAACCAAACAATCAACTCTTGTTGACCGTTTGCTTCAGGCATTCCCAGCACACAGCGCACGTGATCGTTATCACACGAGCTCCAGGGGGCAGCAGATTAGTAGTGTTAGGGGTGCACACATCAGAAGTGGCGTTGGACAAAGGGGTTTTCTGACCAGGTTGTGGAGTGATTTTGCTATGACCGCAGACAGGACAGGTACTGCTGCATCAATTGAAAGTGACAGGAGACAACATTTGTCCAGTATGGTTACTAACTATTTTTCATCCCTTATCGATGTTCTCCCTCAACCGTCATTCCCATTTGATTACTGGGCCTCAAAATTAGACACCTGGCCAGAATTGGCAGAATATGCATTGCAGGAGCTTGCTTGCCCGGCAGCAAGTGTCCTATCAGAAAGAGTATTCAGTGCTGCAGGTTCAATATTAACCGAAAAAAGGACTCGTCTGGCTACCCAAAATGTTGACGATCCAACATTCATTAAAATGAACCACAACTGGATTTCAAAATCTTTTGCCCCACCTTGCCCGGCCGACACCTAGCTTTCCTATGAAAAGCTCTTGCCTGTGGACTACTGTGAATTACTTTTCTAATGTCTAATTTTCTGCAGCTGATTGTCCGGCATATGACATGTTTACACCTCCCTAAATGGCCAAACTCCCCACACGGGGCCGTGGTATCGCGACTTGGCGCAAGCACCCGTGACACAGCTGTTTGCCTGAAGAGGTGGGTGTGCTCGCTTTTGGTCGACGGCATTGGTACTGGGTCCCTCATAGTACAATAAAGTGTCTCTGGTGGTGGTGGTGCGCACCCAACGTCAGACACACTGTTGTAACATGAGGGGCCCTGGGCCTGTACCGCCGGCCACAAGAGAGTTCACCCACCCCCAGGTCAAACATTGCTCTACCACTTCCACAGTTATCTCTCACACTTCCACCAATGTTTAGTCTATGCGCTGACATCCTTCCATACCTGCCACTGACAATACCATTGTGTTGACATGTATGATGGTACATAATATAGTCAGGGGCAGTGTCCTCTATTTACCACAGTAAATACTTTGCGCTAAATTAGTAGGTCTGAAACAACGCAGAGGATCCCACCCCTGAACCTAATGATTGCACCCTTTAGTGTCTTTGTTTTAATGCGAGACATTCACATTTATTTGTTGTTTTTTGACTACTAACTGGCAGACACTCATTACAATCGGCCTCCGTTGACCACACCACTGCTGCCCGTGTACCCCTGGAACCTATTTTACAGTGCCTACAGCCAGCCCATTTTATTATGTTAGGCCTTCGAAGCCTGTCTGTGGTCCCTCCTTCCACTAGGCCTCCACTGACCAGACCACTGCTGCCCGTGTACCCCTGGAACCTATTTTACAGTGCCTACAGCCAGACCATTTTATTATGTTAGGCCTTCGAAGCCTGTCTGCGGTCCCTCCTTCCACTAGGCCTCCACTGACCAGACCACTGCTGCCTGTGTACCCCTGGAACCAATTATAAAGTGCCTACAGCCAGCCCATTTTATCATGTTAGGCCTTCGAAGCCTGTCTGCGGTCCTTCCTTCCACTAGGCCTCCACTGACCAGACCACTGCTGCCCGTGTACCCCTGAAACCTATTTTAAAGTGCCTACAGCCAGACCATTTTATTGTGTTAGGCCTCCGAAGCCTGTCTGCGGTCCCTCCTTCCACTAGGCCTCCACTGACCAGACCACTGCTGCCCGTGTACCCCTGGAACCAATTATAAAGTGCCTACAGCCAGCCCATTTTATCATGTTAGGCCTTCGAAGCCTGTCTGCGGTCCTTCCTTCCACTAGGCCTCCACTGACCAGACCACTGCTGCCCGTGTACCCCTGGAACCAATTATAAAGTGCCTACAGCCAGCCCATTTTATTATGTTAGGCCTTCGAAGCCTGTCTGCGGTCCCTCCTTCCACTAGGCCTCCACTGACCAGACCACTGCTGCCCGTGTACCCCTGGAACCTATTTTACAGTGCCTACAGCCAGCCCATTTTATTATGTTAGGCCTTCGAAGCCTGTCTGCGGTCCCTCCTTCCACTAGGCCTCCACTGACCAGACCACTGCTGCCCGTGTACCCCTGGAACCAATTATAAAGTGCCTACAGCCAGCCCATTTTATTATGTTAGGCCTTTGAAGCCTGTCTGCGGTCCCTCCTTCCACTAGGCCTCCACTGACCAGACCACTGCTGCCCGTGTACCCCTGGAACCTATTTTACAGTGCCTACAGCCAGCCCATTTTATTATGTTAGGCCTTCGAAGCCTGTCTGTGGTCCCTCCTTCCACTAGGCCTCCACTGACCAGACCACTGCTGCCCGTGTACCCCTGGAACCTATTTTACAGTGCCTACAGCCAGACCATTTTATTATGTTAGGCCTTCGAAGCCTGTCTGCGGTCCCTCCTTCCACTAGGCCTCCACTGACCAGACCACTGCTGCCCGTGTACCCCTGGAACCAATTATAAAGTGCCTACAGCCAGCCCATTTTATTATGTTAGGCCTTCGAAGCCTGTCTGCGGTCCCTCCTTCCACTAGGCCTCCACTGACCAGACCACTGCTGCCTGTGTACCCCTGGAACCAATTATAAAGTGCCTACAGCCAGCCCATTTTATCATGTTAGGCCCTCGAAGCCTGTCTGCGGTCCTTCCTTCCACTAGGCCTCCACTGACCAGACCACTGCTGCCCGTGTACCCCTGAAACCTATTTTAAAGTGCCTACAGCCAGACCATTTTATTGTGTTAGGCCTCCGAAGCCTGTCTGCGGTCCCTCCTTCCACTAGGCCTCCACTGACCAGACCACTGCTGCCCGTGTACCCCTGGAACCAATTATAAAGTGCCTACAGCCAGCCCATTTTATCATGTTAGGCCTTCGAAGCCTGTCTGCGGTCCTTCCTTCCACTAGGCCTCCACTGACCAGACCACTGCTGCCCGTGTACCCCTGGAACCAATTATAAAGTGCCTACAGCCAGCCCATTTTATTATGTTAGGCCTTCGAAGCCTGTCTGCGGTCCCTCCTTCCACTAGGCCTCCACTGACCAGACCACTGCTGCCCGTGTACCCCTGGAACCTATTTTACAGTGCCTACAGCCAGACCATTTTATTATGTTAGGCCTTCGAAGCCTGTCTGTGGTCCCTCCTTCCACTAGGCCTCCACTGACCAGACCACTGCTGCCCGTGTACCCCTGGAACCAATTATAAAGTGCCTACAGCCAGCCCATTTTATCATGTTAGGCCTTCGAAGCCTGTCTGCGGTCCTTCCTTCCACTAGGCCTCCACTGACCAGACCACTGCTGCCCGTGTACCCCTGGAACCAATTATAAAGTGCCTACAGCCAGCCCATTTTATTATGTTAGGGCTTCGAAGCCTGTCTGCGGTCCCTCCTTCCACTAGGCCTCCACTGACCAGACCACTGCTGCCCGTGTACCCCTGGAACCTATTTTACAGTGCCTACAGCCAGACCATTTTATTATGTTAGGCCTTCGAAGCCTGTCTGTGGTCCCTCCTTCCACTAGGCCTCCACTGACCAGACCACTGCTGCCCGTGTACCCCTGGAACCAATTATAAAGTGCCTACAGCCAGCCCATTTTATCATGTTAGGCCTTCGAAGCCTGTCTGCGGTCCTTCCTTCCACTAGGCCTCCACTGACCAGACCACTGCTGCCCGTGTACCCCTGGAACCAATTATAAAGTGCCTACAGCCAGCCCATTTTATTATGTTAGGCCTTCGAAGCCTGTCTGCGGTCCCTCCTTCCACTAGGCCTCCACTGACCAGACCACTGCTGCCCGTGTACCCCTGGAACCTATTTTACAGTGCCTACAGCCAGCCCATTTTATTATGTTAGGCCTTCCAAGCCTGTCTGCGGTCCCTCCTTCCACTAGGCCTCCACTGACCAGACCACTGCTGCCCGTGTACCCCTGGAACCAATTATAAAGTGCCTACAGCCAGCCCATTTTATTATGTTAGGCCTTTGAAGCCTGTCTGCGGTCCCTCCTTCCACTAGGCCTCCACTGACCAGACCACTGCTGCCCGTGTACCCCTGGAACCTATTTTACAGTGCCTACAGCCAGCCCATTTTATTATGTTAGGCCTTCGAAGCCTGTCTGTGGTCCCTCCTTCCACTAGGCCTCCACTGACCAGACCACTGCTGCCCGTGTACCCCTGGAACCTATTTTACAGTGCCTACAGCCAGACCATTTTATTATGTTAGGCCTTCGAAGCCTGTCTGCGGTCCCTCCTTCCACTAGGCCTCCACTGACCAGACCACTGCTGCCCGTGTACCCCTGGAACCAATTATAAAGTGCCTACAGCCAGCCCATTTTATTATGTTAGGCCTTCGAAGCCTGTCTGCGGTCCCTCCTTCCACTAGGCCTCCACTGACCAGACCACGGCTGCCTGTGTACCCCTGGAACCAATTATAAAGTGCCTACAGCCAGCCCATTTTATCATGTTAGGCCTTCGAAGCCTGTCTGCGGTCCTTCCTTCCACTAGGCCTCCACTGACCAGACCACTGCTGCCCGTGTACCCCTGAAACCTATTTTAAAGTGCCTACAGCCAGACCATTTTATTGTGTTAGGCCTCCGAAGCCTGTCTGCGGTCCCTCCTTCCACTAGGCCTCCACTGACCAGACCACTGCTGCCCGTGTACCCCTGGAACCAATTATAAAGTGCCTATAGCCAGCCCATTTTATCATGTTAGGCCTTCGAAGCCTGTCTGCGGTCCTTCCTTCCACTAGGCCTCCACTGACCAGACCACTGCTGCCCGTGTACCCCTGGAACCAATTATAAAGTGCCTACAGCCAGCCCATTTTATTATGTTAGGCCTTCGAAGCCTGTCTGCGGTCCCTCCTTCCACTAGGCCTCCACTGACCAGACCACTGCTGCCCGTGTACCCCTGGAACCTATTTTACAGTGCCTACAGCCAGCCCATTTTATTATGTTAGGCCTTCGAAGCCTGTCTGCGGTCCCTCCTTCCACTAGGCCTCCACTGACCAGACCACTGCTGCCCGTGTACCCCTGGAACCAATTATAAAGTGCCTACAGCCAGCCCATTTTATCATGTCAGGCCTTCGAAGCCTGTCTGCGGTCCTTCCTTCCACTAGGCCTCCACTGACCAGACCACTGCTGCCCGTGTACCCCTGGAACCTATTTTAAAGTGCCTACAGCCAGCCCATTTTATTATGTTAGGCCTCCGAAGCCTGTCTGCGGTCCCTCTTTCCACTAGGCCTCCACTGACCAGACCACTGCTGCCCGTGTACCCCTGGAACCAATTATAAAGTGCCTACAGCCAGCCCATTTTATTATGTTAGGCCTTCGAAGCCTGTCTGCGGTCCCTCCTTCCACTAGGCCTCCACTGACCAGACCACTGCTGCCCGTGTACCCCTGGAACCTATTTTACAGTGCCTACAGCCAGCCCATTTTATTATGTTAGGCCTTCGAAGCCTGTCTGCGGTCCCTCCTTCCACTAGGCCTCCACTGACCAGACCACTGCTGCCCGTGTACCCCTGGAACCTATTTTACAGTGCCTACAGCCAGACCATTTTATGTTAGGCCTTCGAAGCCTGTCTGCGGTCCCTCCTTCCACTAGGCCTCCACTGACCAGACCACTGCTGCCCGTGTACCCCTGGAACCAATTATAAAGTGCCTACAGCCAGCCCATTTTATTATGTTAGGCCTTCGAAGCCTGTCTGTGGTCCCTCCTTCCACTAGGCCTCCACTGACCAGACCACTGCTGCCCGTGTACCCCTGGAACCTATTTTACAGTGCCTACTGCCAGACCATTTTATGTTAGGCCTTCGAAGCCTGTCTGCGGTCCCTCCTTCCACTAGGCCTCCACTGACCAGACCACTGCTGCCCGTGTACCCCTGGAACCAATTATAAAGTGCCTACAGCCAGCCCATTTTATTATGTTAGGCCTTCGAAGCCTGTCTGTGGTCCCTCCTTCCACTAGGCCTCCACTGACCAGACCACTGCTGCCCGTGTACCCCTGGAACCTATTTTACAGTGCCTACAGCCAGACCATTTTATTATGTTAGGCCTTCGAAGCCTGTCTGCGGTCCCTCCTTCCACTAGGCCTCCACTGACCAGACCACTGCTGCCCGTGTACCCCTGGAACCAATTATAAAGTGCCTACAGCCAGCCCATTTTATTATGTTAGGCCTTCGAAGCCTGTCTGCGGTCCCTCCTTCCACTAGGCCTCCACTGACCAGACCACTGCTGCCTGTGTACCCCTGGAACCAATTATAAAGTGCCTACAGCCAGCCCATTTTATCATGTTAGGCCTTCGAAGCCTGTCTGCGGTCTTTCCTTCCACTAGGCCTCCACTGACCAGACCACTGCTGCCCGTGTACCCCTGAAACCTATTTTAAAGTGCCTACAGCCAGACCATTTTATTGTGTTAGGCCTCCGAAGCCTGTCTGCGGTCCCTCCTTCCACTAGGCCTCCACTGACCAGACCACTGCTGCCCGTGTACCCCTGGAACCAATTATAAAGTGCCTACAGCCAGCCCATTTTATCATGTTAGGCCTTCGAAGCCTGTCTGCGGTCCTTCCTTCCACGAGGCCTCCACTGACCAGACCACTGCTGCCCGTGTACCCCTGGAACCAATTATAAAGTGCCTACAGCCAGCCCATTTTATTATGTTAGGCCTTCGAAGCCTGTCTGCGGTCCCTCCTTCCACTAGGCCTCCACTGACCAGACCACTGCTGCCCGTGTACCCCTGGAACCTATTTTACAGTGCCTACAGCCAGCCCATTTTATTATGTTAGGCCTTCGAAGCCTGTCTGCGGTCCCTCCTTCCACTAGGCCTCCACTGACCAGACCACTGCTGCCCGTGTACCCCTGGAACCAATTATAAAGTGCCTACAGCCAGCCCATTTTATTATGTTAGGCCTTCGAAGCCTGTCTGCGGTCCCTCCTTCCACTAGGCCTCCACTGACCAGACCACTGCTGCCCGTGTACCCCTGGAACCTATTTTACAGTGCCTACAGCCAGACCATTTTATTATGTTAGGCCTTCGAAGCCTGTCTGCGGTCCCTCCTTCCACTAGGCCTCCACTGACCAGACCACTGCTGCCCGTGTACCCCTGGAACCTATTTTACAGTGCCTACAGCCAACCCATTTTATTATGTTAGGCCTTCGAAGCCTGTCTGCGGTCCCTCCTTCCACTAGGCCTCCACTGACCAGACCACTGCTGCCAGTGTACCCCTGGAACCAATTATAAAGTGCCTACAGCCAGCCCATTTTATTATGTTAGGCCTTCGAAGCCTGTCTGCGGTCCCTCCTTCCACTAGGCCTCCACTGACCAGACCACTGCTGCCCGTGTATCCCTGGAACCAATTATAAAGTGCCTACAGCCAGCCCATTTTATCATGTCAGGCCTTCGAAGCCTGTCTGCGGTCCTTCCTTCCACTAGGCCTCCACTGACCAGACCACTGCTGCCCGTGTACCCCTGGAACCTATTTTAAAGTGCCTACAGCCAGCCCATTTTATTATGTTAGGCCTCCGAAGCCTGTCTGCGGTCCCTCCTTCCACTAGGCCTCCACTGACCAGACCACTGCTGCCCGTGTACCCCTGGAACCAATTATAAAGTGCCTACAGCCAGCCCATTTTATTATGTTATGCCTTCGAAGCCTGTCTGCGGTCCCTCCTTCCACTAGGCCTCCACTGACCAGACCACTGATGCCCGTGTACCCCTGGAACCTATTTTACAGTGCCTACAGCCAGACCATTTTATTATGTTAGGCCTTCGAAGCCTGTCTGCGGTCCCTCCTTCCACTAGGCCTCCACTGACCAGACCACTGCTGCCCGTGTACCCCTGGAACCTATTTTACAGTGCCTACAGCCAGACCATTTTATGTTAGGCCTTCGAAGCCTGTCTGCGGTCCCTCCTTCCACTAGGCCTCCACTGACCAGACCACTGCTGCCCGTGTACCCCTGGAACCAATTATAAAGTGCCTACAGCCAGCCCATTTTATTATGTTAGGCCTTCGAAGCCTGTCTGCGGTCCCTCCTTCCACTAGGCCTCCACTGACCAGACCACTGCTGCCCGTGTACCCCTGGAACCAATTATAAAGTGCCTACAGCCAGCCCATTTTATCATGTTAGGCCTTCGAAGCCTGTCTGCGGTCCTTCCTTCCACTAGGCCTCCACTGACCAGACCACTGCTGCCCGTGTACCCCTGGAACCTATTTTAAAGTGCCTACAGCCAGCCCATTTTATTGTGTTAGGCCTCCGAAGCCTGTCTGCGGTCCCTCCTTCCACTAGGCCTCCACTGACCAGATCACTGCTGCCCGTGTACCCCTGGAACCAATTATCAAGTTTATAAGCGTGTCCCGAGGAACACTCCGGTATAAAACATCAGAAAATATAAAAATAAGTATTTTGCTTATAATAAAGAAAATACTGGAGAGATATCAAATGCATACATTTTAACATTAAAAACAAAAACACATACAACCAAAAACTGGTACAGTACCAAAATTGGCCACCAGCTACAAAAACTTTCTCCTGCAAGTAGTTAACTGAAAGGTTTTTTTCCATTGAAAACACAGATATGGCATCCACCGAGTGTTGTCCTGTCGAGTCTTCTTTATATTATTGCAAAGAAGCTGCAACTGAATAAAGCTGTGCTTCAACCTTGTGGCTTTCGGCCTATAGTATCAGATATTAAACTGCATTTGGCCTTCAACTTTGGTTACGGCCTACTAACGGTGTCTGCCCCTCCCTGGTGTTGCCCTCAACTGAATAAAGCTGAGCTTCAACCTTCTGGCTCTCATTAAGTGCTGTGTTTTTAAAAATTGGTGGTTAGGGCCTACTAACGGTGTCTGCCCCTCCCTGGTGTTGCCCTCAACTGAATAAAGCTGAGCTTCAACCTTCTGGCTCTCATTAAGTGCTGTGTTTTTAAAAATTGGTGGTTAGGGCCTACTAACGGTGTCTGCCCCTCCCTGGTGTTGCCCTCAACTGAATAAAGCTGTGCTTCAACCTTCTGGCTTTCGGCCTATAGTATCAGATATTAAACTGCATTTGGCCTTCAACTTTGGTTACGGCCTACTAACGGTGTCTGCCCCTCCCTGGTGTTGTCCTCAACTGAATAAAGCTGAGCTTCAACCTTCTGGCTCTCATTAAGTGCTGTGTTTTTAAAAATTGGTGGTTAGGGCCTACTAACGGTGTCTGCCCCTCCCTGGTGTTGCCCTCAACTGAAAAAAGCTGTGCTTCAACCTTGTGGCTTTCGGCCTATAGTATCAGATATTAAACTGCATTTGGCCTTCAACTTTGGTTACGGCCTACTAACGGTGTCTGCCCCTCCCTGGTGTTGCCCTCAACTGAATAAAGCTGAGCTTCAACCTTCTGGCTCTCATTAAGTGCTGTGTTTTTAAAAATTGGTGGTTAGGGCCTACTAACGGTGTCTGCCCCTCCCTGGTGTTGCCCTCAACTGAATAAAGCTGTGCTTCAACCTTCTGGCTTTCGGCCTATAGTATCAGATATTAAACTGCATTTGGCCTTCAACTTTGGTTATGGCCTACTAACGGTGTCTGCCCCTCCCTGGTGTTGTCCTCAACTGAATACAGCTGAGCTTCAACCTTCTGGTTCTCATTAAGTTTTTTTTAAAAAACAAAATGGTGGTTAGGGCCTACTAACGGTGTCTGCCCCTCCCTGGTGTTGCCCTCAACTGAATAAAGCTGTGCTTCAACCTTCTGGCTTTCGGCCTATAGTATCAGATATTAGACTGCATTTGGCCTTCAACTTTGGTTACGGCCTACTAACGGTGTCTGCCCCTCCCTGGTGTTGCCCTCAACTGAATAAAGCTGAGCTTCAACCTTCTGGCTCTCATTAAGTGCTGTGTTTTTAAAAATTGGTGGTTAGGGCCTACTAACGGTGTCTGCCCCTCCCTGGTGTTGCCCTCAACTGAATAAAGCTGTGCTTCAACCTTCTGGCTTTCGGCCTATAGTATCAGATATTAAACTGCATTTGGCCTTCAACTTTGGTTACGGCCTACTAACGGTGTCTGCCCCTCCCTGGTGTTGTCCTCAACTGAATACAGCTGAGCTTCAACCTTCTGGCTCTCATTAAGTGTTTTTCAAAAAACAAAATGGTGGTTAGGGCCTTCTAACGGTGTCTGCCCCTCCCTGGTGTTGCCCTCAACTGAATAAAGCTGAGCTTCAACCTTCTGGCTCTCATTAAGTGCTGTGTTTTTAAAAATTGGTGGTTAGGGCCTACTAACGGTGTCTGCCCCTCCCTGGTGTTGCCCTCAACTGAATAAAGCTGTGCTTCAACCTTCTGGCTTGCGGCCTATAGTATCAGATATTAAACTGCATTTGGCCTTCAACTTTGGTTACGGCCTACTAACGGTGTCTGCCCCTCCCTGGTGTTGTCCTCAACTGAATACAGCTGAGCTTCAACCTTCTGGCTCTCATTAAGTGTTTTTTAAAAAACAAAATGGTGGTTAGGGCCTACTAATGGTGTCTGCCCCTCCCTGGCGTTGCCCTCAACTGAATAAAGCTGAGCTTCAACCTTCTGGCTCTCATTAAGTGCTGTGTTTTTAAAAATTGGTGGTTAGGGCCTACTAACGGTGTCTGCCCCTCCCTGGTGTTGCCCTCAACTGAATAAAGCTGTGCTTCAACCTTCTGGCTTTCGGCCTATAGTATCAGATATTACACTGCATTTGGCCTTCAACTTTGGTTACGGCCTACTAACGGTGTCTGCCCCTCCCTGGTGTTGTCCTCAACTGAATACAGCTGAGCTTCAACCTTCTGGCTCTCATTAAGTGTTTTTTAAAAAACAAAATGGTGGTTAGGGCCTACTAACGGTGTCTGCCCCTCCCTGGTGTTGCCCTCAACTGAATAAAGCTGAGCTTCAACCTTCTGGCTCTCATTAAGTGCTGTGTTTTTAAAAATTGGTGGTTAGGGCCTACTAACGGTGTCTGCCCCTCCCTGGTGTTGCCCTCAACTGAATAAAGCTGTGCTTCAAGCTTCTGGCTTTCGGCCTATAGTATCAGATATTAAACTGCATTTGGCCTTCAACTTTGGTTACGGCCTACTAACGGTGTCTGCCCCTCCCTGGTGTTGTCCTCAACTGAATACAGGTGAGCTTCAACCTTCTGGCTCAAATTAAGTGTTTTTTAAAAAACAAAATGGTGGTTAGGGCCTACTAACGGTGTCTGCCCCTCCCTGGTGTTGCCCTAAACTGAATAAAGCTGAGCTTCAACCTTCTGGCTCTCATTAAGTGCTGTGTTTTTAAAAATTGGTGGTTAGGGCCTACTAACGGTGTCTGCCCCTCCCTGGTGTTGCCCTCAACTGAATAAAGCTGTGCTTCAACCTTCTGGCTTTCGGCCTATAGTATCAGATATTAAACTGCATTTGGCCTTCAACTTTGGTTACGGCCTACTAACGGTGTCTGCCCCTCCCTGGTGTTGTCCTCAACTGAATACAGCTGAGCTTCAACCTTCTGGCTCTCATTAAGTGCTGTGTTTTAAAAAATTGGTGGTTAGGGCCTACTAACGGTGTCTGCCCCTCCCTGGTGTTGCCCTCAACTGAATAAAGCTGTGCTTCAACCTTCTGGCTTTCGGCCTATAGTATCAGATATTAAACTGCATTTGGCCTTCAACTTTGGTTACGGCCTACTAACGGTGTCTGCCCCTCCCTGGTGTTGTCCTCAACTGAATACAGCTGAGCTTCAACCTTCTGGCTCTCATTAAGTGTTTTTTAAAAAACAAAATGGTGGTTAGGGCCTACTAACGGTGTCTGCCCCTCCCTGGTGTTGCCCTCAACTGAATAAAGCTGAGCTTCAACCTTCTGGCTCTCATTAAGTGCTGTGTTTTTAAAAATTGGTGGTTAGGGCCTACTAACGGTGTCTGCCCCTCCCTGGTGTTGCCCTCAACTGAATAAAGCTGTGCTTCAACCTTGTGGCTTTCGGCCTATAGTATCAGATATTAAACTGCATTTGGCCTTCAACTTTGGTTACGGCCTACTAACGGTGTCTGCCCCTCCCTGGTGTTGTCCTCAACTGAATAAAGCTGAGCTTCAACCTTCTGGCTCTCATTAAGTGCTGTGTTTTTAAAAATTGGTGGTTAGGGCCTACTAACGGTGTCTGCCCCTCCCTGGTGTTGCCCTCAACTGAATAAAGCTGTGCTTCAACCTTGTGGCTTTCGGCCTATAGTATCAGATATTAAACTGCATTTGGCCTTCAACTTTGGTTACGGCCTACTAACGGTGTCTGCCCCTCCCTGGTGTTGTCCTCAACTGAATACAGCTGAGCTTCAACCTTCTGGCTCTCATTAAGTGTTTTTTAAAAAACAAATTGGTGGTTAGGGCCTACTAACGGTGTCTGCCCCTCCCTGGTGTTGCCCTCAACTGAATAAAGCTGTGCTTCAACCTTGTGGCTTTCGGCCTATAGTATCAGAAATTAAACTGCATTTGGCCTTCAACTTTGGTTACGGCCTACTAACGGTGTCTGCCCCTCCCTGGTGTTGTCCTCAACTGAATACAGCTGAGCTTCAACCTTCTGGCTCTCATTAAGTGTTTTTTAAAAAACAAATTGGTGGTTAGGGCCTACTAACGGTGTCTGCCCCTCCCTGGTGTTGCCCTCAACTGAATAAAGCTGTGCTTCAACCTTCTGGCTTTCGGCCTATAGTATCAGATATTAAACTGCATTTGGCCTTCCACTTTGGTTACGGCCTACTAACGGTGTCTGCCCCTCCCTGGTGTTGCCATCAACTGAATAAAGCTGAGCTTCAAACTTCTGGCTCTCATTAAGTGCTGTGTTTTTAAAAATTGGTGGTTAGGGCCTACTAACGGTGTCTGCCCCTCCCTGGTGTTGCCCTCAACTGAATAAAGCTGTGCTTCAACCTTCTGGCTTTCGGCCTATAGTATCAGATATTAAACTGCATTTGGCCTTCAACTTTGGTTACGGCCTACTAACGGTGTCTGCCCCTCCCTGGTGTTGTCCTCAACTGAATACAGCTGAGCTTCAACCTTCTGGCTCTCATTAAGTGCTGTGTTTTTAAAAATTGGTGGTTACGGCCTACTAACGGTGTCTGCCCCTCCCTGGTGTTGCCCTCAACTGAATAAAGCTGAGCTTCAACCTTCTGGCTCTCATTAAGTGCTGTGTTTTTAAAAATTGGTGGTTAGGGCCTACTAAAGGTGTCTGCCCCTCCCTGGTGTTGCCCTCAACTGAATAAAGCTGTGCTTCAACCTTCTGGCTTTCGGCCTATAGTATCAGATATTAAACTGCATTTGGCCTTCAACTTTGGTTATGGCCTACTAACGGTGTCTGCCCCTCCCTGGTGTTGTCCTCAACTGAATACAGCTGAGCTTCAACCTTCTGGTTCTCATTAAGTGTTTTTTAAAAAACAAAATGGTGGTTAGGGCCTACTAACGGTGTCTGCCCCTCCCTGTTGTTGCCCTCAACTGAATAAAGCTGTGCTTCAACCTTCTGGCTTTCGGCCTATAGTATCAGATATTAAACTGCATTTGGCCTTCAACTTTGGTTACGGCCTACTAACGGTGTCTGCCCCTCCCTGGTGTTGCCCTCAACTGAATAAAGCTGAGCTTCAACCTTCTGGCTCTCATTAAGTGCTGTGTTTTTAAAAATTGGTGGTTAGGGCCTACTAACGGTGTCTGCCCCTCCCTGGTGTTGCCCTCAACTGAATAAAGCTGTGCTTCAACCTTCTGGCTTTCGGCCTATAGTATCAGATATTAAACTGCATTTGGCCTTCAACTTTGGTTACGGCCTACTAACGGTGTCTGCCCCTCCCTGGTGTTGTCCTCAACTGAATACAGCTGAGCTTCAACCTTCTGGCTCTCATTAAGTGTTTTTCAAAAAACAAAATGGTGGTTAGGGCCTACTAACGGTGTCTGCCCCTCCCTGGTGTTGCCCTCAACTGAATAAAGCTGAGCTTCAACCTTCTGGCTCTCATTAAGTGCTGTGTTTTTAAAAATTGGTGGTTAGGGCCTACTAACGGTGTCTGCCCCTCCCTGGTGTTGCCCTCAACTGAATAAAGCTGTGCTTCAACCTTCTGGCTTTCGGCCTATAGTATCAGATATTAAACTGCATTTGGCCTTCAACTTTGGTTACGGCCTACTAACGGTGTCTGCCCCTCCCTGGTGTTGTCCTCAACTGAATACAGCTGAGCTTCAACCTTCTGGCTCTCATTAAGTGTTTTTTAAAAAACAAAATGGTGGTTAGGGCCTACTAATGGTGTCTGCCCCTCCCTGGTGTTGCCCTCAACTGAATAAAGCTGAGCTTCAACCTTCTGGCTCTCATTAAGTGCTGTGTTTTTAAAAATTGGTGGTTAGGGCCTACTAACGGTGTCTGCCCCTCCCTGGTGTTGCCCTCAACTGAATAAAGCTGTGCTTCAACCTTCTGGCTTGCGGCCTATAGTATCAGATATTAAACTGCATTTGGCCTTCAACTTTGGTTACGGCCTACTAACGGTGTCTGCCCCTCCCTGGTGTTGTCCTCAACTGAATACAGCTGAGCTTCAACCTTCTGGCTCTCATTAAGTGTTTTTTAAAAAACAAAATGGTGGTTAGGGCCTACTAATGGTGTCTGCCCCTCCCTGGCGTTGCCCTCAACTGAATAAAGCTGAGCTTCAACCTTCTGGCTCTCATTAAGTGCTGTGTTTTTAAAAATTGGTGGTTAGGGCCTACTAACGGTGTCTGCCCCTCCCTGGTGTTGCCCTCAACTGAATAAAGCTGTGCTTCAACCTTCTGGCTTTCGGCCTATAGTATCAGATATTAAACTGCATTTGGCCTTCAACTTTGGTTACGGCCTACTAACGGTGTCTGCCCCTCCCTGGTGTTGTCCTCAACTGAATACAGCTGAGCTTCAACCTTCTGGCTCTCATTAAGTGTTTTTTAAAAAACAAATTGGTGGTTAGGGCCTACTAACGGTGTCTGCCCCTCCCTGGTGTTGCCCTCAACTGAATAAAGCTGTGCTTCAACCTTGTGGCTTTCGGCCTATAGTATCAGATATTAAACTGCATTTGGCCTTCAACTTTGGTTACGGCCTACTAACGGTGTCTGCCCCTCCCTGGTGTTGCCCTCAACTGAATAAAGCTGAGCTTCAACCTTCTGGCTCTCATTAAGTGCTGTGTTTTTAAAAATTGGTGGTTAGGGCCTACTAACGGTGTCTGCCCCTCCCTGGTGTTGCCCTCAACTGAATAAAGCTGTGCTTCAACCTTCTGGCTTTCGGCCTATAGTATCAGATATTAAACTGCATTTGGCCTTCAACTTTGGTTACGGCCTACTAACGGTGTCTGCCCCTCCCTGGTGTTGTCCTCAACTGAATACAGCTGAGCTTCAACCTTCTGGCTCTCATTAAGTGTTTTTCAAAAAACAAAATGGTGGTTAGGGCCTACTAACGGTGTCTGCCCCTCCCTGGTGTTGCCCTCAACTGAATAAAGCTGAGCTTCAACCTTCTGGCTCTCTGTAAGGATTCCGGACTTTCCTGGTGTCTGTTTGCCCTGATCCAAGATGGAGGCTTGGATCTCACCCTGTCATGGAACTTCCTGTCTGTCTGATTATTTAAGTCCGGGTCTTGTGTTCACCTGTGCCTGAATATTTTGTGCTGCTGGCTCCTGAGCATCTGCTTGCTTGCTGGTTAACTCCCTGCTGCTGCTCACTACTCAGATCTGCCTCGCCCTGTTCAGCTACCTCTCGCCTCTGGAACTGCTGCGACTGGCAGCACACCAGTTTCCTTTGTGTACCAAACCTTTCCCAGTGTTGTGCCTCTTTGCACAACCACACCAGGTGAGCAAGATTCAAGCTGTGTTATCGCTACAAGAAATATTTACTCATCTACTACGCTTAGATGGCGCTCTCCCTCTTTCTCCCCTCGTCCTCTCTTTTCTAGGACGACATTCACATGACGCATCATCTGTGAACTACTGGACTCCTACTTGCAAGTACTGTGCGCACGTATTAACAAGTGTTGCTGGACATCATCATATAAATACTGTGTGCACTAAACCTTATTGGACTTCCTCGTTTAAGTGTCTTGTTTGCTCCCACATAATTTCCTTGCTGGACTGGTTCACATTAGCGGTCGCTCCCCGCTACTCAGTTTGCTGTGACTTTCTATATAGAGCTGAGGATCTCGTTACAATTGCAGAAATATCTGTACTATATTTTGTTTGCTAACCTGTTGGCTGTTTTCTATATAGAGCTGAGGCTCTCGTTACAATTGCAGAAATATCTGTACTATGTTTTGTTTGCTAACCTGTTGGCTGTTTTCTATATAGAGCTGAAGCTCTCGTTACAATTGCAGAAATATCTGTTAGTTCTGTTTACATTTTCGTTTGTGAGTAAATACATCTTTTGCTGCAACTTTGTTCTCAGACTGGCTTTATCCCATGCTATCAGATTCCGTAGTATCCATATAATTATTACACTCTCATTAAGTGCTGTGTTTTTAAAAATTGGTGGTTAGGGCCTACTAACGGTGTCTGCCCCTCCCTGGTGTTGCCCTCAACTGAATAAAGCTGTGCTTCAACCTTCTGGCTTTCGGCCTATAGTATCAGATATTAAACTGCATTTGGCCTTCAACTTTGGTTACGGCCTACTAACGGTGTCTGCCCCTCCCTGGTGTTGTCCTCAACTGAATACAGCTGAGCTTCAACCTTCTGGCTCTCATTAAGTGTTTTTTAAAAAACAAAATGGTGGTTAGGGCCTACTAATGGTGTCTGCCCCTCCCTGGTGTTGCCCTCAACTGAATAAAGCTGAGCTTCAACCTTCTGGCTCTCATTAAGTGCTGTGTTTTTAAAAATTGGTGGTTAGGGCCTACTAACGGTGTCTGCCCCTCCCTGGTGTTGCCCTCAACTGAATAAAGCTGTGCTTCAACCTTCTGGCTTGCGGCCTATAGTATCAGATATTAAACTGCATTTGGCCTTCAACTTTGGTTACGGCCTACTAACGGTGTCTGCCCCTCCCTGGTGTTGTCCTCAACTGAATACAGCTGAGCTTCAACCTTCTGGCTCTCATTAAGTGTTTTTTAAAAAACAAAATGGTGGTTAGGGCCTACTAATGGTGTCTGCCCCTCCCTGGCGTTGCCCTCAACTGAATAAAGCTGAGCTTCAACCTTCTGGCTCTCATTAAGTGCTGTGTTTTTAAAAATTGGTGGTTAGGGCCTACTAACGGTGTCTGCCCCTCCCTGGTGTTGCCCTCAACTGAATAAAGCTGTGCTTCAACCTTCTGGCTTTCGGCCTATAGTATCAGATATTAAACTGCATTTGGCCTTCAACTTTGGTTACGGCCTACTAACGGTGTCTGCCCCTCCCTGGTGTTGTCCTCAACTGAATACAGCTGAGCTTCAACCTTCTGGCTCTCATTAAGTGTTTTTTAAAAAACAAATTGGTGGTTAGGGCCTACTAACGGTGTCTGCCCCTCCCTGGTGTTGCCCTCAACTGAATAAAGCTGTGCTTCAACCTTGTGGCTTTCGGCCTATAGTATCAGAAATTAAACTGCATTTGGCCTTCAACTTTGGTTACGGCCTACTAACGGTGTCTGCCCCTCCCTGGTGTTGTCCTCAACTGAATACAGCTGAGCTTCAACCTTCTGGCTCTCATTAAGTGTTTTTTAAAAAACGAATTGGTGGTTAGGGCCTACTAACGGTGTCTGCCCCTCCCTGGTGTTGCCCTCAACTGAATAAAGCTGTGCTTCAACCTTCTGGCTTTCGGCCTATAGTATCAGATATTAAACTGCATTTGGCCTTCAACTTTGGTTACGGCCTACTAACGGTGTCTGCCCCTCCCTGGTGTTGCCCTCAACTGAATAAAGCTGAGCTTCAAACTTCTGGCTCTCATTAAGTGCTGTGTTTTTAAAAATTGGTGGTTAGGGCCTACTAACGGTGTCTGCCCCTCCCTGGTGTTGCCCTCAACTGAATAAAGCTGTGCTTCAACCTTCTGGCTTTCGGCCTATAGTATCAGATATTAAACTGCATTTGGCCTTCAACTTTGGTTACGGCCTACTAACGGTGTCTGCCCCTCCTTGGTGTTGTCCTCAACTGAATACAGCTGAGCTTCAACCTTCTGGCTCTCATTAAGTGCTGTGTTTTTAAAAATTGGTGGTTACGGCCTACTAACGGTGTCTGCCCCTCCCTGGTGTTGCCCTCAACTGAATAAAGCTGAGCTTCAACCTTCTGGCTCTCATTAAGTGCTGTGTTTTTAAAAATTGGTGGTTAGGGCCTACTAAAGGTGTCTGCCCCTCCCTGGTGTTGCCCTCAACTGAATAAAGCTGTGCTTCAACCTTCTGGCTTTCGGCCTATAGTATCAGATATTAAACTGCATTTGGCCTTCAACTTTGGTTATGGCCTACTAACGGTGTCTGCCCCTCCCTGGTATTGTCCTCAACTGAATACAGCTGAGCTTCAACCTTCTGGTTCTCATTAAGTGTTTTTTAAAAAACAAAATGGTGGTTAGGGCCTACTAACGGTGTCTGCCCCTCCCTGGTGTTGCCCTCAACTGAATAAAGCTGTGCTTCAACCTTCTGGCTTTCGGCCTATAGTATCAGATATTAAACTGCATTTGGCCTTCAACTTTGGTTACGGCCTACTAACGGTGTCTGCCCCTCCCTGGTGTGGTCCTCAACTGAATACAGCTGAGCTTCAACCTTCTGGCTCTCATTAAGTGTTTTTTAAAAAAACAAAATAGTGGTTAGGGCCTACTAACGGTGTCTGCCCCTCCCTGGTGTTGCCCTCAACTGAATAAAGCTGAGCTTCAACCTTCTGGCTCTCATTAAGTGCTGTGTTTTTAAAAATTGGTGGTTAGGGCCTACTAACGGTGTCTGCCCCTCCCTGGTGTTGCCCTCAACTGAATAAAGCTGTGCTTCAACCTTCTGGCTTTCGGCCTATAGTATCAGATATTAAACTGCATTTGGCCTTCAACTTTGGTTACGGCCTACTAACGGTGTCTGCCCCTCCCTGGTGTTGTCCTCAACTGAATACAGCTGAGCTTCAACCTTCTGGCTCTCATTAAGTGTTTTTTAAAAAACAAAATGGTGGTTAGGGCCTACTAACGGTGTCTGCCCCTCCCTGGTGTTGCCCTCAACTGAATAAAGCTGAGCTTCAACCTTCTGGCTCTCATTAAGTGCTGTGTTTTTAAAAATTGGTGGTTAGGGCCTACTAACGGTGTCTGCCCCTCCCTGGTGTTGCCCTCAACTGAATAAAGCTGTGCTTCAACCTTCTGGCTTTCGGCCTATAGTATCAGATATTAAACTGCATTTGGCCTTCAACTTTGGTTACGGCCTACTAACGGTGTCTGCCCCTCCCTGGTGTTGTCCTCAACTGAATACAGCTGAGCTTCAACCTTCTGGCTCTCATTAAGTGCTGTGTTTTTAAAAATTGGTGGTTAGGGCCTACTAATGGTGTCTGCCCCTCCCTGGTGTTGCCCTCAACTGAATAAAGCTGTGCTTCAACCTTCTGGCTTGCGGCCTATAGTATCAGATATTAAACTGCATTTGGCCTTCAACTTTGATTACGGCCTACTAACGGTGTCTGCCCCTCCCTGGTGTTGTCCTCAACTGAATACAGCTGAGCTTCAACCTTCTGGCTCTCATTAAGTGTTTTTTAAAAAACAAAATGGTGGTTAGGGCCTACCAACGGTGTCTGCCCCTCCCTGGTGTTGCCCTCAACTGAATAAAGCTGAGCTTCAACCTTCTGGCTCTCATTAAGTGCTGTGTTTTTAAAAATTGGTGGTTAGGGCCTACTAACGGTGTCTGCCCCTCCCTGGTGTTGCCCTCAACTGAATAAAGCTGTGCTTCAACCTTCTGGCTTTCGGCCTATAGTATCAGATATTAAACTGCATTTGGCCTTCAACTTTGGTTACGGCCTACTAACGGTGTCTGCCCCTCCCTGGTGTTGTCCTCAACTGAATACAGCTGAGCTTCAACCTTCTGGCTCTCATTAAGTGTTTTTTAAAAAACAAAATGGTGGTTAGGGCCTACTAATGGTGTCTGCCCCTCCCTGGCGTTGCCCTCAACTGAATAAAGCTGAGCTTCAACCTTCTGGCTCTCATTAAGTGCTGTGTTTTTAAAAATTGGTGGTTAGGGCCTACTAACGGTGTCTGCCCCTCCCTGGTGTTGCCCTCAACTGAATAAAGCTGTGCTTCAACCTTCTGGCTTTCGGCCTATAGTATCAGATATTAAACTGCATTTTGCCTTCAACTTTGGTTACGGCCTACTAACGGTGTCTGCCCCTCCCTGGTGTTGTCCTCAACTGAATACAGCTGAGCTTCAACCTTCTGGCTCTCATTAAGTGTTTTTTAAAAAAACAAAATGGTGGTTAGGGCCTACTAACGGTGTCTGCCCCTCCCTGGTGTTGCCCTCAACTGAATAAAGCTGAGCTTCAACCTTCTGGCTCTCATTAAGTGCTGTGTTTTTAAAAATTGGTGGTTAGGGCCTACTAACGGTGTCTGCCCCTCCCTGGTGTTGCCCTCAACTGAATAAAGCTGTGCTTCAACCTTCTGGCTTTCGGCCTATAGTATCAGATATTAAACTGCATTTGGCCTTCAACTTTGGTTACGGCCTACTAACGGTGTCTGCCCCTCCCTGGTGTTGTCCTCAACTGAATACAGCTGAGCTTCAACCTTCTGGCTCTCATTAAGTGCTGTGTTTTTAAAAATTGGTGGTTAGGGCCTACTAACGGTGTCTGCCCCTCCCTGGTGTTGCCCTCAACTGAATAAAGCTGTGCTTCAACCTTCTGGCTTGCGGCCTATAGTATCAGATATTAAACTGCATTTGGCCTTCAACTTTGGTTACGGCCTACTAACGGTGCCTGCCCCTCCCTGGTGTTGTCCTCAACTGAATACAGCTGAGCTTCAACCTTCTGGCTCTCATTAAGTGTTTTTTAAAAAACAAAATGGTGGTTAGGGCCTACTAACGGTGTCTGCCCCTCCCTGGTGTTGCCCTCAACTGAATAAAGCTGAGCTTCAACCTTCTGGCTCTCATTAAGTGCTGTGTTTTTAAAAATTGGTGGTTAGGGCCTACTAACGGTGTCTGCCCCTCCCTGGTGTTGCCCTCAACTGAATAAAGCTGTGCTTCAACCTTCTGGCTTTCGGCCTATAGTATCAGATATTAAACTGCATTTGGCCTTCAACTTTGGTTACGGCCTACTAACGGTGTCTGCCCCTCCCTGGTGTTGTCCTCAACTGAATAAAGCTGAGCTTCAACCTTCTGGCTCTCATTAAGTGCTGTGTTTTTAAAAATTGGTGGTTAGGGCCTACTAACGGTGTCTGCCCCCCCTGGTGTTGCCCTCAACTGAATAAAGCTGTGCTTCAACCTTGTGGCTTTCGGCCTATAGTATCAGATATTAAACTGCATTTGGCCTTCAACTTTGGTTACGGCCTACTAACGGTGTCTGCCCCTCCCTGGTGTTGCCCTCAACTGAATAAAGCTGAGCTTCAACCTTCTGGCTCTCATTAAGTGCTGTGTTTTTAAAAATTGGTGGTTAGGGCCTACTAACGGTGTCTGCCCCTCCCTGGTGTTGCCCTCAACTGAATAAAGCTGTGCTTCAACCTTCTGGCTTTCGGCCTATAGTATCAGATATTAAACTGCATTTGGCCTTCAACTTTGGTTATGGCCTACTAACGGTGTCTGCCCCTCCCTGGTGTTGTCCTCAACTGAATACAGCTGAGCTTCAACCTTCTGGTTCTCATTAAGTGTTTTTTAAAAAACAAAATGGTGGTTAGGGCCTACTAACGGTGTCTGCCCCTCCCTGGTGTTGCCCTCAACTGAATAAAGCTGTGCTTCAACCTTCTGGCTTTCGGCCTATAGTATCAGATATTAAACTGCATTTGGCCTTCAACTTTGGTTACGGCCTACTAACGGTGTCTGCCCCTCCCTGGTGTTGCCCTCAACTGAATAAAGCTGAGCTTCAACCTTCTGGCTCTCATTAAGTGCTGTGTTTTTAAAAATTGGTGGTTAGGGCCTACTAACGGTGTCTGCCCCTCCCTGGTGTTGCCCTCAACTGAATAAAGCTGTGCTTCAACCTTCTGGCTTTCGGCCTATAGTATCAGATATTAAACTGCATTTGGCCTTCAACTTTGGTTACGGCCTACTAACGGTGTCTGCCCCTCCCTGGTGTTGTCCTCAACTGAATACAGCTGAGCTTCAACCTTCTGGCTCTCATTAAGTGTTTTTCAAAAAACAAAATGGTGGTTAGGGCCTACTAACGGTGTCTGCCCCTCCCTGGTGTTGCCCTCAACTGAATAAAGCTGTGCTTCAACCTTCTGGCTTTCAGCCTATAGTATCAGATATTACACTGCATTTGGCCTTCAACATTGGTTACGGCCTACTAACGGTGTCTGCCCCTCCCTGGTGTTGTCCTCAACTGAATACAGCTGAGCTTCAACCTTCTGGCTCTCATTAAGTGTTTTTTAAAAAACAAAATGGTGGTTAGGGCCTACTAACGGTGTCTGCCCCTCCCTGGTGTTGCCCTCAACTGAATAAAGCTGAGCTTCAACCTTCTGGCTCTCATTAAGTGCTGTGTTTTTAAAAATTGGTGGTTAGGGCCTACTAACGGTGTCTGCCCCTCCCTGGTGTTGCCCTCAACTGAATAAAGCTGTGCTTCAACCTTCTGGCTTTCGGCCTATAGTATCAGATATTAAACTGCATTTGGCCTTCAACTTTGGTTATGGCCTACTAACGGTGTCTGCCCCACCCTGGTGTTGTCCTCAACTGAATACAGCTGAGCTTCAACCTTCTGGTTCTCATTAAGTGTTTTTTAAAAAACAAAATGGTGGTTAGGGCCTACTAACGGTGTCTGCCCCTCCCTGGTGTTGCCCTCAACTGAATAAAGCTGTGCTTCAACCTTCTGGCTTTCGGCCTATAGTATCAGATATTAAACTGCATTTGGCCTTCAACTTTGGTTACGGCCTACTAACGGTGTCTGCCCCTCCCTGGTGTTGCCCTCAACTGAATAAAGCTGAGCTTCAACCTTCTGGCTCTCATTAAGTGCTGTGTTTTTAAAAATTGGTGGTTAGGGCCTACTAACGGTGTCTGCCCCTCCCTGGTGTTGCCCTCAACTGAATAAAGCTGTGCTTCAACCTTCTGGCTTTCGGCCTATAGTATCAGATATTAAACTGCATTTGGCCTTCAACTTTGGTTACGGCCTACTAACGGTGTCTGCCCCTCCCTGGTGTTGTCCTCAACTGAATACAGCTGAGCTTCAACCTTCTGGCTCTCATTAAGTGTTTTTTAAAAAACAAAATGGTGGTTAGGGCCTACTAACGGTGTCTGCCCCTCCCTGGTGTTGCCCTCAACTGAATAAAGCTGAGCTTCAACCTTCTGGCTCTCATTAAGTGCTGTGTTTTTAAAAATTGGTGGTTAGGGCCTACTAACGGTGTCTGCCCCTCCCTGGTGTTGCCCTCAACTGAATAAAGCTGTGCTTCAACCTTCTGGCTTTCGGCCTATAGTATCAGATATTAAACTGCATTTGGCCTTCAACTTTGGTTACGGCCTACTAACGGTGTCTGCCCCTCCCTGGTGTTGTCCTCAACTGAATAAAGCTGAGCTTCAACCTTCTGGCTCTCATTAAGTGCTGTTTTTTTTAAAATTGGTGGTTAGGGCCTACTAACGGTGTCTGCCCCTCCCTGGTGTTGCCCTCAACTGAATAAAGCTGTGCTTCAACCTTGTGGCTTTCGGCCTATAGTATCAGATATTAAACTGCATATGGCCTTCAACTTTGGTTACGGCCTACTAACGGTGTCTGCCCCTCCCTGGTGTTGCCCTCAACTGAATAAAGCTGAGCTTCAACCTTCTGGCTCTCATTAAGTGCTGTGTTTTTAAAAATTGGTGGTTAGGGCCTACTAACGGTGTCTGCCCCTCCCTGGTGTTGCCCTCAACTGAATAAAGCTGTGCTTCAACCTTCTGGCTTTCGGCCTATAGTATCAGATATTAAACTGCATTTGGCCTTCAACTTTGGTTATGGCCTACTAACGGTGTCTGCCCCTCCCTGGTGTTGTCCTCAACTGAATACAGCTGAGCTTCAACCTTCTAGTTCTCATTAAGTGTTTTTTAAAAAACAAAATGGTGGTTAGGGCCTACTAACGGTGTCTGCCCCTCCCTGGTGTTGCCCTCAACTGAATAAAGCTGTGCTTCAACCTTCTGGCTTTCGGCCTATAGTATCAGATATTAAACTGCATTTGGCCTTTAACTTTGGTTACGGCCTAGTAACGGTGTCTGCCCCTCCCTGGTGTTGCCCTCAACTGAATAAAGCTGAGCTTCAACCTTCTGGCTCTCATTAAGTGCTGTGTTTTTAAAAATTGGTGGTTAGGGCCTACTAACGGTGTCTGCCCCTCCCTGGTGTTGCCCTCAACTGAATAAAGCTGTGCTTCAACCTTCTGGCTTGCGGCCTATAGTATCAGATATTAAACTGCATTTGGCCTTCAACTTTGGTTACGGCCTACTAACGGTGTCTGCCCCTCCCTGGTGTTGTCCTCAACTGAATACAGCTGAGCTTCAACCTTCTGGCTCTCATTAAGTGTTTTTTAAAAAACAAAATGGTGGTTAGGGCCTACTAATGGTGTCTGCCCCTCCCTGGCGTTGCCCTCAACTGAATAAAGCTGAGCTTCAACCTTCTGGCTCTCATTAAGTGCTGTGTTTTTAAAAATTGGTGGTTAGGGCCTACTAACGGTGTCTGCCCCTCCCTGGTGTTGCCCTCAACTGAATAAAGCTGTGCTTCAACCTTCTGGCTTTCGGCCTATAGTATCAGATATTAAACTGCATTTTGCCTTCAACTTTGGTTACGGCCTACTAACGGTGTCTGCCCCTCCCTGGTGTTGTCCTCAACTGAATACAGCTGAGCTTCAACCTTCTGGCTCTCATTAAGTGTTTTTTAAAAAAACAAAATGGTGGTTAGGGCCTACTAACGGTGTCTGCCCCTCCATGGTGTTGCCCTCAACTGAATAAAGCTGAGCTTCAACCTTCTGGCTCTCATTAAGTGCTGTGTTTTTAAAAATTGGTGGTTAGGGCCTACTAACGGTGTCTGCCCCTCCCTGGTGTTGCCCTCAACTGAATAAAGCTGTGCTTCAACCTTCTGGCTTTCGGCCTATAGTATCAGATATTAAACTGCATTTGGCCTTCAACTTTGGTTATGGCCTACTAACGGTGTCTGCCCCTCCCTGGTGTTGTCCTCAACTGAATACAGCTGAGCTTCAACCTTCTGGCTCTCATTAAGTGCTGTGTTTTTAAAAATTGGTGGTTAGGGCCTACTAACGGTGTCTGCCCCTCCCTGGTGTTGCCCTCAACTGAATAAAGCTGTGCTTCAACCTTCTGGCTTGCGGCCTATAGTATCAGATATTAAACTGCATTTGGCCTTCAACTTTGGTTACGGCCTACTAACGGTGCCTGCCCCTCCCTGGTGTTGTCCTCAACTGAATACAGCTGAGCTTCAACCTTCTGGCTCTCATTAAGTGTTTTTTAAAAAACAAAATGGTGGTTAGGGCCTACTAACGGTGTCTGCCCCTCCCTGGTGTTGCCCTCAACTGAATAAAGCTGAGCTTCAACCTTCTGGCTCTCATTAAGTGCTGTGTTTTTAAAAATTGGTGGTTAGGGCCTACTAACGGTGTCTGCCCCTCCCTGGTGTTGCCCTCAACTGAATAAAGCTGTGCTTCAACCTTCTGGCTTGCGGCCTATAGTATCAGATATTAAACTGCATTTGGCCTTCAACTTTGGTTACGGCCTACTAACGGTGTCTGCCCCTCCCTGGTGTTGTCCTCAACTGAATACAGCTGAGCTTCAACCTTCTGGCTCTCATTAAGTGTTTTTTAAAAAACAAAATGGTGGTTAGGGCCTACTAATGGTGTCTGCCCCTCCCTGGCGTTGCCCTCAACTGAATAAAGCTGAGCTTCAACCTTCTGGCTCTCATTAAGTGCTGTGTTTTTAAAAATTGGTGGTTAGGGCCTACTAACGGTGTCTGCCCCTCCCTGGTGTTGCCCTCAACTGAATAAAGCTGTGCTTCAACCTTCTGGCTTTCGGCCTATAGTATCAGATATTAAACTGCATTTTGCCTTCAACTTTGGTTACGGCCTACTAACGGTGTCTGCCCCTCCCTGGTGTTGTCCTCAACTGAATACAGCTGAGCTTCAACCTTCTGGCTCTCATTAAGTGTTTTTTAAAAAAACAAAATGGTGGTTAGGGCCTACTAACGGTGTCTGCCCCTCCCTGGTGTTGCCCTCAACTGAATAAAGCTGAGCTTCAACCTTCTGGCTCTCATTAAGTGCTGTGTTTTTAAAAATTGGTGGTTAGGGCCTACTAACGGTGTCTGCCCCTCCCTGGTGTTGCCCTCAACTGAATAAAGCTGTGCTTCAACCTTCTGGCTTTCGGCCTATAGTATCAGATATTAAACTGCATTTGGCCTTCAACTTTGGTTACGGCCTACTAACGGTGTCTGCCCCTCCCTGGTGTTGTCCTCAACTGAATACAGCTGAGCTTCAACCTTCTGGCTCTCATTAAGTGTTTTTTAAAAAACAAAATGGTGGTTAGGGCCTACTAACGGTGTCTGCCCCTCCCTGGTGTTGCCCTCAACTGAATAAAGCTGAGCTTCAACCTTCTGGCTCTCATTAAGTGCTGTGTTTTTAAAAATTGGTGGTTAGGGCCTACTAACGGTGTCTGCCCCTCCCTGGTGTTGCCCTCAACTGAATAAAGCTGTGCTTCAACCTTCTGGCTTTCGGCCTATAGTATCAGATATTAAACAGCATTTGGCCTTCAACTTTGGTTACGGCCTACTAACGGTGTCTGCCCCTCCCTGGTGTTGTCCTCAACTGAATACAGCTGAGCTTCAACCTTCTGGCTCTCATTAAGTGCTGTGTTTTTAAAAATTGGTGGTTAGGGCCTACTAACGGTGTCTGCCCCTCCCTGGTGTTGCCCTCAACTGAATAAAGCTGTGCTTCAACCTTCTGGCTTGCGGCCTATAGTATCAGATATTAAACTGCATTTGGCCTTCAACTTTGGTTACGGCCTACTAACGGTGCCTGCCCCTCCCTGGTGTTGTCCTCAACTGAATACAGCTGAGCTTCAACCTTCTGGCTCTCATTAAGTGTTTTTTAAAAAACAAAATGGTGGTTAGGGCCTACTAACGGTGTCTGCCCCTCCCTGGTGTTGCCCTCAACTGAATAAAGCTGAGCTTCAACCTTCTGGCTCTCATAAAGTGCTGTGTTTTTAAAAATTGGTGGTTAGGGCCTACTAACGGTGTCTGCCCCTCCCTGGTGTTGCCCTCAACTGAATAAAGCTGTGCTTCAACCTTCTGGCTTTCGGCCTATAGTATCAGATATTAAACTGCATTTGGCCTTCAACTTTGGTTACGGCCTACTAACGGTGTCTGCCCCTCCCTGGTGTTGTCCTCAACTGAATAAAGCTGAGCTTCAACCTTCTGGCTCTCATTAAGTGCTGTGTTTTTAAAAATTGGTGGTTAGGGCCTACTAACGGTGTCTGCCCCCCCTGGTGTTGCCCTCAACTGAATAAAGCTGTGCTTCAACCTTGTGGCTTTCGGCCTATAGTATCAGATATTAAACTGCATTTGGCCTTCAACTTTGGTTACGGCCTACTAACGGTGTCTGCCCCTCCCTGGTGTTGCCCTCAACTGAATAAAGCTGAGCTTCAACCTTCTGGCTCTCATTAAGTGCTGTGTTTTTAAAAATTGGTGGTTAGGGCCTACTAACGGTGTCTGCCCCTCCCTGGTGTTGCCCTCAACTGAATAAAGCTGTGCTTCAACCTTCTGGCTTTCGGCCTATAGTATCAGATATTAAACTGCATTTGGCCTTCAACTTTGGTTATGGCCTACTAACGGTGTCTGCCCCTCCCTGGTGTTGTCCTCAACTGAATACAGCTGAGCTTCAACCTTCTGGTTCTCATTAAGTGTTTTTTAAAAAACAAAATGGTGGTTAGGGCCTACTAACGGTGTCTGCCCCTCCCTGGTGTTGCCCTCAACTGAATAAAGCTGTGCTTCAACCTTCTGGCTTTCGGCCTATAGTATCAGATATTAAACTGCATTTGGCCTTCAACTTTGGTTACGGCCTACTAACGGTGTCTGCCCCTCCCTGGTGTTGCCCTCAACTGAATAAAGCTGAGCTTCAACCTTCTGGCTCTCATTAAGTGCTGTGTTTTTAAAAATTGGTGGTTAGGGCCTACTAACGGTGTCTGCCCCTCCCTGGTGTTGCCCTCAACTGAATAAAGCTGTGCTTCAACCTTCTGGCTTTCGGCCTATAGTATCAGATATTAAACTGCATTTGGCCTTCAACTTTGGTTACGGCCTACTAACGGTGTCTGCCCCTCCCTGGTGTTGTCCTCAACTGAATACAGCTGAGCTTCAACCTTCTGGCTCTCATTAAGTGTTTTTCAAAAAACAAAATGGTGGTTAGGGCCTACTAACGGTGTCTGCCCCTCCCTGGTGTTGCCCTCAACTGAATAAAGCTGAGCTTCAACCTTCTGGCTCTCATTAAGTGCTGTGTTTTTAAAAATTGGTGGTTAGGGCCTACTAACGGTGTCTGCCCCTCCCTGGTGTTGCCCTCAACTGAATAAAGCTGTGCTTCAACCTTCTGGCTTGCGGCCTATAGTATCAGATATTAAACTGCATTTGGCCTTCAACTTTGGTTACGGCCTACTAACGGTGTCTGCCCCTCCCTGGTGTTGTCCTCAACTGAATACAGCTGAGCTTCAACCTTCTGGCTCTCATTAAGTGTTTTTTAAAAAACAAAATGGTGGTTAGGGCCTACTAATGGTGTCTGCCCCTCCCTGGCGTTGCCCTCAACTGAATAAAGCTGAGCTTCAACCTTCTGGCTCTCATTAAGTGCTGTGTTTTTAAAAATTGGTGGTTAGGGCCTACTAACGGTGTCTGCCCCTCCCTGGTGTTGCCCTCAACTGAATAAAGCTGTGCTTCAACCTTCTGGCTTTCAGCCTATAGTATCAGATATTACACTGCATTTGGCCTTCAACATTGGTTACGGCCTACTAACGGTGTCTGCCCCTCCCTGGTGTTGTCCTCAACTGAATACAGCTGAGCTTCAACCTTCTGGCTCTCATTAAGTGTTTTTTAAAAAACAAAATGGTGGTTAGGGCCTACTAACGGTGTCTGCCCCTCCCTGGTGTTGCCCTCAACTGAATAAAGCTGAGCTTCAACCTTCTGGCTCTCATTAAGTGCTGTGTTTTTAAAAATTGGTGGTTAGGGCCTACTAACGGTGTCTGCCCCTCCCTGGTGTTGCCCTCAACTGAATAAAGCTGTGCTTCAACCTTCTGGCTTTCGGCCTATAGTATCAGATATTAAACTGCATTTGGCCTTCAACTTTGGTTATGGCCTACTAACGGTGTCTGCCCCTCCCTGGTGTTGTCCTCAACTGAATACAGCTGAGCTTCAACCTTCTGGTTCTCATTAAGTGTTTTTTAAAAAACAAAATGGTGGTTAGGGCCTACTAACGGTGTCTGCCCCTCCCTGGTGTTGCCCTCAACTGAATAAAGCTGTGCTTCAACCTTCTGGCTTTCGGCCTATAGTATCAGATATTAAACTGCATTTGGCCTTCAACTTTGGTTACGGCCTACTAACGGTGTCTGCCCCTCCCTGGTGTTGCCCTCAACTGAATAAAGCTGAGCTTCAACCTTCTGGCTCTCATTAAGTGCTGTGTTTTTAAAAATTGGTGGTTAGGGCCTACTAACGGTGTCTACCCCTCCCTGGTGTTGCCCTCAACTGAATAAAGCTGTGCTTCAACCTTCTGGCTTTCGGCCTATAGTATCAGATATTAAACTGCATTTGGCCTTCAACTTTGGTTACGGCCTACTAACGGTGTCTGCCCCTCCCTGGTGTTGTCCTCAACTGAATACAGCTGAGCTTCAACCTTCTGGCTCTCATTAAGTGTTTTTTAAAAAACAAAATGGTGGTTAGGGCCTACTAATGGTGTCTGCCCCTCCCTGGCGTTGCCCTCAACTGAATAAAGCTGAGCTTCAACCTTCTGGCTCTCATTAAGTGCTGTGTTTTTAAAAATTGGTGGTTAGGGCCTACTAACGGTGTCTGCCCCTCCCTGGTGTTGCCCTCAACTGAATAAAGCTGTGCTTCAACCTTCTGGCTTTCAGCCTATAGTATCAGATATTACACTGCATTTGGCCTTCAACTTTGGTTACGGCCTACTAACGGTGTCTGCCCCTCCCTGGTGTTGTCCTCAACTGAATACAGCTGAGCTTCAACCTTCTGGCTCTCATTAAGTGTTTTTTAAAAAACAAAATGGTGGTTAGGGCCTACTAACGGTGTCTGCCCCTCCCTGGTGTTGCCCTCAACTGAATAAAGCTGAGCTTCAACCTTCTGGCTCTCATTAAGTGCTGTGTTTTTAAAAATTGGTGGTTAGGGCCTACTAACGGTGTCTGCCCCTCCCTGGTGTTGCCCTCAACTGAATAAAGCTGTGCTTCAACCTTCTGGCTTTCGGCCTATAGTATCAGATATTAAACTGCATTTGGCCTTCAACTTTGGTTATGGCCTACTAACGGTGTCTGCCCCTCCCTGGTGTTGTCCTCAACTGAATACAGCTGAGCTTCAACCTTCTGGTTCTCATTAAGTGTTTTTTAAAAAACAAAATGGTGGTTAGGGCCTACTAACGGTGTCTGCCCCTCCCTGGTGTTGCCCTCAACTGAATAAAGCTGTGCTTCAACCTTCTGGCTTTCGGCCTATAGTATCAGATATTAAACTGCATTTGGCCTTCAACTTTGGTTACAGCCTACTAACGGTGTCTGCCCCTCCCTGGTGTTGCCCTCAACTGAATAAAGCTGAGCTTCAACCTTCTGGCTCTCATTAAGTGCTGTGTTTTTAAAAATTGGTGGTTAGGGCCTACTAACGGTGTCTACCCCTCCCTGGTGTTGCCCTCAACTGAATAAAGCTGTGCTTCAACCTTCTGGCTTTCGGCCTATAGTATCAGATATTAAACTGCATTTGGCCTTCAACTTTGGTTACAGCCTACTAACGGTGTCTGCCCCTCCCTGGTGTTGCCCTCAACTGAATAAAGCTGAGCTTCAACCTTCTGGCTCTCATTAAGTGCTGTGTTTTTAAAAATTGGTGGTTAGGGCCTACTAACGGTGTCTGCCCCTCCCTGGTGTTGCCCTCAACTGAATAAAGCTGTGCTTCAACCTTCTGGCTTTCAGCCTATAGTATCAGATATTACACTGCATTTGGCCTTCAACTTTGGTTACGGCCTACTAACGGTGTCTGCCCCTCCCTGGTGTTGTCCTCAACTGAATACAGCTGAGCTTCAACCTTCTGGCTCTCATTAAGTGTTTTTTAAAAAACAAAATGGTGGTTAGGGCCTACTAACGGTGTCTGCCCCTCCCTGGTGTTGCCCTCAACTGAATAAAGCTGAGCTTCAACCTTCTGGCTCTCATTAAGTGCTGTGTTTTTAAAAATTGGTGGTTAGGGCCTACTAACGGTGTCTGCCCCTCCCTGGTGTTGCCCTCAACTGAATAAAGCTGTGCTTCAACCTTCTGGCTTTCGGCCTATAGTATCAGATATTAAACTGCATTTGGCCTTCAACTTTGGTTACGGCCTACTAACGGTGTCTGCCCCTCCCTGGTGTTGTCCTCAACTGAATACAGCTGAGCTTCAACCTTCTGGCTCTCATTAAGTGTTTTTTAAAAAACAAAATGGTGGTTAGGGCCTACTGACGGTGTCTGCCCCTCCCTGGTGTTGCCCTCAACTGAATAAAGCTGAGCTTCAACCTTCTGGCTCTCATTAAGTGCTGTGTTTTTAAAAATTGGTGGTTAGGGCCTACTAACGGTGTCTGCCCCTCCCTGGTGTTGCCCTCAACTGAATAAAGCTGTGCTTCAACCTTCTGGCTTTCAGCCTATAGTATCAGATATTACACTGCATTTGGCCTTCAACATTGGTTACGGCCTACTAACGGTGTCTGCCCCTCCCTGGTGTTGTCCTCAACTGAATACAGCTGAGCTTCAACCTTCTGGCTCTCATTAAGTGTTTTTTAAAAAACAAAATGGTGGTTAGGGCCTACTAACGGTGTCTGCCCCTCCCTGGTGTTGCCCTCAACTGAATAAAGCTGAGCTTCAACCTTCTGGCTCTCATTAAGTGCTGTGTTTTTAAAAATTGGTGGTTAGGGCCTACTAACGGTGTCTGCCCCTCCCTGGTGTTGCCCTCAACTGAATAAAGCTGTGCTTCAACCTTCTGGCTTTCGGCCTATAGTATCAGATATTAAACTGCATTTGGCCTTCAACTTTGGTTATGGCCTACTAACGGTGTCTGCCCCTCCCTGGTGTTGTCCTCAACTGAATACAGCTGAGCTTCAACCTTCTGGTTCTCATTAAGTGTTTTTTAAAAAACAAAATGGTGGTTAGGGCCTACTAACGGTGTCTGCCCCTCCCTGGTGTTGCCCTCAACTGAATAAAGCTGTGCTTCAACCTTCTGGCTTTCGGCCTATAGTATCAGATATTAAACTGCATTTGGCCTTCAACTTTGGTTACAGCCTACTAACGGTGTCTGCCCCTCCCTGGTGTTGCCCTCAACTGAATAAAGCTGAGCTTCAACCTTCTGGCTCTCATTAAGTGCTGTGTTTTTAAAAATTGGTGGTTAGGGCCTACTAACGGTGTCTACCCCTCCCTGGTGTTGCCCTCAACTGAATAAAGCTGTGCTTCAACCTTCTGGCTTTCGGCCTATAGTATCAGATATTAAACTGCATTTGGCCTTCAACTTTGGTTACGGCCTACTAACGGTGTCTGCCCCTCCCTGGTGTTGTCCTCAACTGAATACAGCTGAGCTTCAACCTTCTGGCTCTCATTAAGTGTTTTTTAAAAAACAAAATGGTGGTTAGGGCCTACTAATGGTGTCTGCCCCTCCCTGGCGTTGCCCTCAACTGAATAAAGCTGAGCTTCAACCTTCTGGCTCTCATTAAGTGCTGTGTTTTTAAAAATTGGTGGTTAGGGCCTACTAACGGTGTCTGCCCCTCCCTGGTGTTGCCCTCAACTGAATAAAGCTGTGCTTCAACCTTCTGGCTTTCAGCCTATAGTATCAGATATTACACTGCATTTGGCCTTCAACTTTGGTTACGGCCTACTAACGGTGTCTGCCCCTCCCTGGTGTTGTCCTCAACTGAATACAGCTGAGCTTCAACCTTCTGGCTCTCATTAAGTGTTTTTTAAAAAACAAAATGGTGGTTAGGGCCTACTAACGGTGTCTGCCCCTCCCTGGTGTTGCCCTCAACTGAATAAAGCTGAGCTTCAACCTTCTGGCTCTCATTAAGTGCTGTGTTTTTAAAAATTGGTGGTTAGGGCCTACTAACGGTGTCTGCCCCTCCCTGGTATTGCCCTCAACTGAATAAAGCTGTGCTTCAACCTTCTGGCTTTCGGCCTATAGTATCAGATATTAAACTGCATTTGGCCTTCAACTTTGGTTACGGCCTACTAACGGTGTCTGCCCCTCCCTGGTGTTGTCCTCAACTGAATACAGCTGAGCTTCAACCTTCTGGCTCTCATTAAGTGTTTTTTAAAAAACAAAATGGTGGTTAGGGCCTACTGACGGTGTCTGCCCCTCCCTGGTGTTGCCCTCAACTGAATAAAGCTGAGCTTCAACCTTCTGGCTCTCATTAAGTGCTGTGTTTTTAAAAATTGGTGGTTAGGGCCTACTAACGGTGTCTGCCCCTCCCTGGTGTTGCCCTCAACTGAATAAAGCTGTGCTTCAACCTTCTGGCTTTCAGCCTATAGTATCAGATATTACACTGCATTTGGCCTTCAACATTGGTTACGGCCTACTAACGGTGTCTGCCCCTCCCTGGTGTTGTCCTCAACTGAATACAGCTGAGCTTCAACCTTCTGGCTCTCATTAAGTGTTTTTTAAAAAACAAAATGGTGGTTAGGGCCTACTAACGGTGTCTGCCCCTCCCTGGTGTTGCCCTCAACTGAATAAAGCTGAGCTTCAACCTTCTGGCTCTCATTAAGTGCTGTGTTTTTAAAAATTGGTGGTTAGGGCCTACTAACGGTGTCTGCCCCTCCCTGGTGTTGCCCTCAACTGAATAAAGCTGTGCTTCAACCTTCTGGCTTTCGGCCTATAGTATCAGATATTAAACTGCATTTGGCCTTCAACTTTGGTTATGGCCTACTAACGGTGTCTGCCCCTCCCTGGTGTTGTCCTCAACTGAATACAGCTGAGCTTCAACCTTCTGGTTCTCATTAAGTGTTTTTTAAAAAACAAAATGGTGGTTAGGGCCTACTAACGGTGTCTGCCCCTCCCTGGTGTTGCCCTCAACTGAATAAAGCTGTGCTTCAACCTTCTGGCTTTCGGCCTATAGTATCAGATATTAAACTGCATTTGGCCTTCAACTTTGGTTACGGCCTACTAACGGTGTCTGCCCCTCCCTGGTGTTGCCCTCAACTGAATAAAGCTGAGCTTCAACCTTCTGGCTCTCATTAAGTGCTGTGTTTTTAAAAATTGGTGGTTAGGGCCTACTAACGGTGTCTACCCCTCCCTGGTGTTGCCCTCAACTGAATAAAGCTGTGCTTCAACCTTCTGGCTTTCGGCCTATAGTATCAGATATTAAACTGCATTTGGCCTTCAACTTTGGTTACGGCCTACTAACGGTGTCTGCCCCTCCCTGGTGTTGTCCTCAACTGAATACAGCTGAGCTTCAACCTTCTGGCTCTCATTAAGTGTTTTTTAAAAAACAAAATGGTGGTTAGGGCCTACTAATGGTGTCTGCCCCTCCCTGGCGTTGCCCTCAACTGAATAAAGCTGAGCTTCAACCTTCTGGCTCTCATTAAGTGCTGTGTTTTTAAAAATTGGTGGTTAGGGCCTACTAACGGTGTCTGCCCCTCCTTGGTGTTGCCCTCAACTGAATAAAGCTGTGCTTCAACCTTCTGGCTTTCAGCCTATAGTATCAGATATTACACTGCATTTGGCCTTCAACTTTGGTTACGGCCTACTAACGGTGTCTGCCCCTCCCTGGTGTTGTCCTCAACTGAATACAGCTGAGCTTCAACCTTCTGGCTCTCATTAAGTGTTTTTTAAAAAACAAAATGGTGGTTAGGGCCTACTAACGGTGTCTGCCCCTCCCTGGTGTTGCCCTCAACTGAATAAAGCTGAGCTTCAACCTTCTGGCTCTCATTAAGTGCTGTGTTTTTAAAAATTGGTGGTTAGGGCCTACTAACGGTGTCTGCCCCTCCCTGGTGTTGCCCTCAACTGAATAAAGCTGTGCTTCAACCTTCTGGCTTTCGGCCTATAGTATCAGATATTAAACTGCATTTGGCCTTCAACTTTGGTTATGGCCTACTAACGGTGTCTGCCCCTCCCTGGTGTTGTCCTCAACTGAATACAGCTGAGCTTCAACCTTCTGGTTCTCATTAAGTGTTTTTTAAAAAACAAAATGGTGGTTAGGGCCTACTAACGGTGTCTGCCCCTCCCTGGTGTTGCCCTCAACTGAATAAAGCTGTGCTTCAACCTTCTGGCTTTCGGCCTATAGTATCAGATATTAAACTGCATTTGGCCTTCAACTTTGGTTACAGCCTACTAACGGTGTCTGCCCCTCCCTGGTGTTGCCCTCAACTGAATAAAGCTGAGCTTCAACCTTCTGGCTCTCATTAAGTGCTGTGTTTTTAAAAATTGGTGGTTAGGGCCTACTAACGGTGTCTACCCCTCCCTGGTGTTGCCCTCAACTGAATAAAGCTGTGCTTCAACCTTCTGGCTTTCGGCCTATAGTATCAGATATTAAACTGCATTTGGCCTTCAACTTTGGTTACGGCCTACTAACGGTGTCTGCCCCTCCCTGGTGTTGTCCTCAACTGAATACAGCTGAGCTTCAACCTTCTGGCTCTCATTAAGTGTTTTTTAAAAAACAAAATGGTGGTTAGGGCCTACTAATGGTGTCTGCCCCTCCCTGGCGTTGCCCTCAACTGAATAAAGCTGAGCTTCAACCTTCTGGCTCTCATTAAGTGCTGTGTTTTTAAAAATTGGTGGTTAGGGCCTACTAACGGTGTCTGCCCCTCCTTGGTGTTGCCCTCAACTGAATAAAGCTGTGCTTCAACCTTCTGGCTTTCAGCCTATAGTATCAGATATTACACTGCATTTGGCCTTCAACTTTGGTTACGGCCTACTAACGGTGTCTGCCCCTCCCTGGTGTTGTCCTCAACTGAATACAGCTGAGCTTCAACCTTCTGGCTCTCATTAAGTGTTTTTTAAAAAACAAAATGGTGGTTAGGGCCTACTAACGGTGTCTGCCCCTCCCTGGTGTTGCCCTCAACTGAATAAAGCTGAGCTTCAACCTTCTGGCTCTCATTAAGTGCTGTGTTTTTAAAAATTGGTGGTTAGGGCCTACTAACGGTGTCTGCCCCTCCCTGGTGTTGCCCTCAACTGAATAAAGCTGTGCTTCAACCTTCTGGCTTTCGGCCTATAGTATCAGATATTAAACTGCATTTGGCCTTCAACTTTGGTTACGGCCTACTAACGGTGTCTGCCCCTCCCTGGTGTTGTCCTCAACTGAATACAGCTGAGCTTCAACCTTCTGGCTCTCATTAAGTGTTTTTTAAAAAACAAAATGGTGGTTAGGGCCTACTGACGGTGTCTGCCCCTCCCTGGTGTTGCCCTCAACTGAATAAAGCTGAGCTTCAACCTTCTGGCTCTCATTAAGTGCTGTGTTTTTAAAAATTGGTGGTTAGGGCCTACTAACGGTGTCTGCCCCTCCCTGGTGTTGCCCTCAACTGAATAAAGCTGTGCTTCAACCTTCTGGCTTTCGGCCTATAGTATCAGATATTAAACTGCATTTGGCCTTCAACTTTGGTTACGGCCTACTAACGGTGTCTGCCCCTCCCTGGTGTTGTCCTCAACTGAATACAGCTGAGCTTCAACCTTCTGGCTCTCATTAAGTGTTTTTTAAAAAACAAAATGGTGGTTAGGGCCTACTAACGGTGTCTGCCCCTCCCTGGTGTTGCCCTCAACTGAATAAAGCTGAGCTTCAACCTTCTGGCTCTCATTAAGTGCTGTGTTTTTAAAAATTGGTGGTTAGGGCCTACTAACGGTGTCTGCCCCTCCCTGGTGTTGCCCTCAACTGAATAAAGCTGTGCTTCAACCTTCTGGCTTTCGGCCTATAGTATCAGATATTAAACTGCATTTGGCCTTCAACTTTGGTTACGGCCTACTAACGGTGTCTGCCCCTCCCTGGTGTTGTGCTCAACTGAATAAAGCTGAGCTTCAACCTTCTGGCTCTCATTAAGTGCTGTGTTTTTAAAAATTGGTGGTTAGGGCCTACTAACGTTGTCTGCCCCTCCCTGGTGTTGCCCTCAACTGAATAAAGCTGTGCTTCAACCTTGTGGCTTTCGGCCTATAGTATCAGATATTAAACTGCATTTGGCCTTCAACTTTGGTTACGGCCTACTAACGGTGTCTGCCCCTCCCTGGTGTTGTCCTCAACTGAATATAGCTGAGCTTCAACCTTCTGGCTCTCATTAAGTGTTTTTTAAAAAACAAATTGGTGGTTAGGGCCTACTAACGGTGTCTGCCCCTCCCTGGTGTTGCCCTCAACTGAATAAAGCTGTGCTTCAACCTTGTGGCTTTCGGCCTATAGTATCAGAAATTAAACTGCATTTGGCCTTCAACTTTGGTTGCGGCCTACTAACGGTGTCTGCCCCTCCCTGGTGTTGTCCTCAACTGAATACAGCTGAGCTTCAACCTTCTGGCTCTCATTAAGTGTTTTTTAAAAAACAAATTGGTGGTTAGGGCCTACTAACGGTGTCTGCCCCTCCCTGGTGTTGCCCTCAACTGAATAAAGCTGTGCTTCAACCTTCTGGCTTTCGGCCTATAGTATCAGATATTAAACTGCATTTGGCCTTCAACTTTGGTTACGGCCTACTAACGGTGTCTGCCCCTCCCTGGTGTTGCCCTCAACTGAATAAAGCTGTGCTTCAACCTTCTTGCTTTCGGCCTATAGTATCAGATATTAAACTGCATTTGGCCTTCAACTTTGGTTACGGCCTACTAACGGTGTCTGCCCCTCCCTGGTGTTGTCCTCAACTGAATACAGCTGAGCTTCAACCTTCTGGCTCTCATTAAGTGCTGTGTTTTTAAAAATTGGTGGTTACGGCCTACTAACGGTGTCTGCCGCTCCCTGGTGTTGCCCTCAACTGAATAAAGCTGAGCTTCAACCTTCTGGCTCTCATTAAGTGCTGTGTTTTTAAAAATTGGTGGTTAGGGCCTACTAACGGTGTCTGCCCCTCCCTGGTGTTGCCCTCAACTGAATAAAGCTGTGCTTCAACCTTCTGGCTTTCGGCCTATAGTATCAGATATTAAACTGCATTTGGCCTTCAACTTTGGTTATGGCCTACTAACGGTGTCTGCCCCTCCCTGGTGTTGTCCTCAACTGAATACAGCTGAGCTTCAACCTTCTGGTTCTCATTAAGTGTTTTTTAAAAAACAAAATGGTGGTTAGGGCCTACTAACGGTGTCTGCCCCTCCCTGGTGTTGCCCTCAACTGAATAAAGCTGTGCTTCAACCTTCTGGCTTTCGGCCTATAGTATCAGATATTAAACTGCATTTGGCCTTCAACTTTGGTTACGGCCTACTAACGGTGTCTGCCCCTCCCTGGTGTTGTCCTCAACTGAATACAGCTGAGCTTCAACCTTCTGGCTCTCATTAAGTGCTGTGTTTTTAAAAATTGGTGGTTACGGCCTACTAACGGTGTCTGCCCCTCCCTGGTGTTGCCCTCAACTGAATAAAGCTGAGCTTCAACCTTCTGGCTCTCATTAAGTGCTGTGTTTTTAAAAATTGGTGGTTAGGGCCTACTAACGGTGTCTGCCCCTCCCTGGTGTTGCCCTCAACTGAATAAAGCTGTGCTTCAACCTTCTGGCTTTCGGCCTATAGTATCAGATATTAAACTGCATTTGGCCTTCAACTTTGGTTATGGCCTACTAACGGTGTCTGCCCCTCCCTGGTGTTGTCCTCAACTGAATACAGCTGAGCTTCAACCTTCTGGTTCTCATTAAGTGTTTTTTAAAAAACAAAATGGTGGTTAGGGCCTACTAACGGTGTCTGCCCCTCCCTGGTGTTGCCCTCAACTGAATAAAGCTGTGCTTCAACCTTCTGGCTTTCGGCCTATAGTATCAGATATTAAACTGCATTTGGCCTTCAACTTTGGTTACGGCCTACTAACGGTGTCTGCCCCTCCCTGGTGTTGCCCTCAACTGAATAAAGCTGAGCTTCAACCTTCTGGCTCTCATTAAGTGCTGTGTTTTTAAAAATTGGTGGTTAGGGCCTACTAACGGTGTCTGCCCCTCCCTGGTGTTGCCCTCAACTGAATAAAGCTGTGCTTCAACCTTCTGGCTTTCGGCCTATAGTATCAGATATTAAACTGCATTTGGCCTTCAACTTTGGTTACGGCCTACTAACGGTGTCTGCCCCTCCCTGGTGTTGTCCTCAACTGAATACAGCTGAGCTTCAACCTTCTGGCTCTCATTAAGTGTTTTTCAAAAAACAAAATGGTGGTTAGGGCCTACTAACGGTGTCTGCCCCTCCCTGGTGTTGCCCTCAACTGAATAAAGCTGAGCTTCAACCTTCTGGCTCTCATTAAGTGCTGTGTTTTTAAAAATTGGTGGTTAGGGCCTACTAACGGTGTCTGCCCCTCCCTGGTGTTGCCCTCAACTGAATAAAGCTGTGCTTCAACCTTCTGGCTTTCGGCCTATAGTATCAGATATTAAACTGCATTTGGCCTTCAACTTTGGTTACGGCCTACTAACGGTGTCTGCCCCTCCCTGGTGTTGTCCTCAACTGAATACAGCTGAGCTTCAACCTTCTGGCTCTCATTAAGTGTTTTTTAAAAAACAAAATGGTGGTTAGGGCCTATTAATGGTGTCTGCCCCTCCCTGGTGTTGCCCTCAACTGAATAAAGCTGAGCTTCAACCTTCTGGCTCTCATTAAGTGCTGTGTTTTTAAAAATTGGTGGTTAGGGCCTACTAACGGTGTCTGCCCCTCCCTGGTGTTGCCCTCAACTGAATAAAGCTGTGCTTCAACCTTCTGGCTTGCGGCCTATAGTATCAGATATTAAACTGCATTTGGCCTTCAACTTTGGTTACGGCCTACTAACGGTGTCTGCCCCTCCCTGGTGTTGTCCTCAACTGAATACAGCTGAGCTTCAACCTTCTGGCTCTCATTAAGTGTTTTTTAAAAAACAAAATGGTGGTTAGGGCCTACTAATGGTGTCTGCCCCTCCCTGGCGTTGCCCTCAACTGAATAAAGCTGAGCTTCAAACTTCTGGCTCTCATTAAGTGCTGTGTTTTTAAAAATTGGTGGTTAGGGCCTACTAACGGTGTCTGCCCCTCCCTGGTGTTGCCCTCAACTGAATAAAGCTGTGCTTCAACCTTCTGGCTTTCGGCCTATAGTATCAGATATTAAACTGCATTTGGCCTTCAACTTTGGTTACGGCCTACTAACGGTGTCTGCCCCTCCCTGGTGTTGTCCTCAACTGAATACAGCTGAGCTTCAACCTTCTGGCTCTCATTAAGTGTTTTTTTAAAAAACAAAATGGTGGTTAGGGCCTACTAACGGTGTCTGCCCCTCCCTGGTGTTGCCCTCAACTGAATAAAGCTGAGCTTCAACCTTCTGGCTCTCATTAAGTGCTGTGTTTTTAAAAATTGGTGGTTAGGGCCTACTAACGGTGTCTGCCCCTCCCTGGTGTTGCCCTCAACTGAATAAAGCTGTGCTTCAACCTTCTGGCTTTCGGCCTATAGTATCAGATATTAAACTGCATTTGGCCTTCAACTTTGGTTACGGCCTACTAACGGTGTCTGCCCCTCCCTGGTGTTGTCCTCAACTGAATACAGCTGAGCTTCAACCTTCTGGCTCTCATTAAGTGCTGTGTTTTTAAAAATTGGTGGTTAGGGCCTACTAACGGTGTCTGCCCCTCCCTGGTGTTGCCCTCAACTGAATAAAGCTGTGCTTCAACCTTCTGGCTTGCGGCCTATAGTATCAGATATTAAACTGCATTTGGCCTTCAACTTTGGTTACGGCCTACTAACGGTGTCTGCCCCTCCCTGGTGTTGTCCTCAACTGAATACAGCTGAGCTTCAACCTTCTGGCTCTCATTAAGTGTTTTTTAAAAAACAAAATGGTGGTTAGGGCCTACTAACGGTGTCTGCCCCTCCCTGGTGTTGCCCTCAACTGAATAAAGCTGAGCTTCAACCTTCTGGCTCTCATTAAGTGCTGTGTTTTTAAAAATTGGTGGTTAGGGCCTACTAACGGTGTCTGCCCCTCCCTGGTGTTGCCCTCAACTGAATAAAGCTGAGCTTCAACCTTCTGGCTCTCATTAAGTGCTGTGTTTTTAAAAATTGGTGGTTAGGGCCTACTAACGGTGTCTGCCCCTCCCTGGTGTTGCCCTCAACTGAATAAAGCTGTGCTTCAACCTTCTGGCTTTCGGCCTATAGTATCAGATATTAAACTGCATTTGGCCTTCAACTTTGGTTATGGCCTACTAACGGTGTCTGCCCCTCCCTGGTGTTGTCCTCAACTGAATACAGCTGAGCTTTAACCTTCTGGTTCTCATTAAGTGTTTTTTAAAAAACAAAATGGTGGTTAGGGCCTACTAACGGTGTCTGCCCCTCCCTGGTGTTGCCCTCAACTGAATAAAGCTGTGCTTCAACCTTCTGGCTTTCGGCCTATAGTATCAGATATTAAACTGCATTTGGCCTTCAACTTTGGTTACGGCCTACTAACGGTGTCTGCCCCTCCCTGGTGTTGCCCTCAACTGAATAAAGCTGAGCTTCAACCTTCTGGCTCTCATTAAGTGCTGTGTTTTTAAAAATTGGTGGTTAGGGCCTACTAACGGTGTCTGCCCCTCCCTGGTGTTGCCCTCAACTGAATAAAGCTGTGCTTCAACCTTCTGGCTTTCGGCCTATAGTATCAGATATTAAACTGCATTTGGCCTTCAACTTTGGTTACGGCCTACTAACGGTGTCTGCCCCTCCCTGGTGTTGTCCTCAACTGAATACAGCTGAGCTTCAACCTTCTGGCTCTCATTAAGTGTTTTTCAAAAAACAAAATGGTGGTTAGGGCCTACTAACGGTGTCTGCCCCTCCCTGGTGTTGCCCTCAACTGAATAAAGCTGAGCTTCAACCTTCTGGCTCTCATTAAGTGCTGTGTTTTTAAAAATTGGTGGTTAGGGCCTACTAACGGTGTCTGCCCCTCCCTGGTGTTGCCCTCAACTGAATAAAGCTGTGCTTCAACCTTCTGGCTTTCGGCCTATAGTATCAGATATTAAACTGCATTTGGCCTTCAACTTTGGTTACGGCCTACTAACGGTGTCTGCCCCTCCCTGGTGTTGTCCTCAACTGAATACAGCTGAGCTTCAACCTTCTGGCTCTCATTAAGTGTTTTTTAAAAAACAAAATGGTGGTTAGGGCCTATTAATGGTGTCTGCCCCTCCCTGGTGTTGCCCTCAACTGAATAAAGCTGAGCTTCAACCTTCTGGCTCTCATTAAGTGCTGTGTTTTTAAAAATTGGTGGTTAGGGCCTACTAACGGTGTCTGCCCCTCCCTGGTGTTGCCCTCAACTGAATAAAGCTGTGCTTCAACCTTCTGGCTTTCGGCCTATAGTATCAGATATTAAACTGCATTTGGCCTTCAACTTTGGTTACGGCCTACTAACGGTGTCTGCCCCTCCCTGGTGTTGTCCTCAACTGAATACAGCTGAGCTTCAACCTTCTGGCTCTCATTAAGTGTTTTTCAAAAAACAAAATGGTGGTTAGGGCCTACTAACGGTGTCTGCCCCTCCCTGGTGTTGCCCTCAACTGAATAAAGCTGAGCTTCAACCTTCTGGCTCTCATTAAGTGCTGTGTTTTTAAAAATTGGTGGTTAGGGCCTACTAACGGTGTCTGCCCCTCCCTGGTGTTGCCCTCAACTGAATAAAGCTGTGCTTCAACCTTCTGGCTTTCGGCCTATAGTATCAGATATTAAACTGCATTTGGCCTTCAACTTTGGTTACGGCCTACTAACGGTGTCTGCCCCTCCCTGGTGTTGTCCTCAACTGAATACAGCTGAGCTTCAACCTTCTGGCTCTCATTAAGTGTTTTTTAAAAAACAAAATGGTGGTTAGGGCCTATTAATGGTGTCTGCCCCTCCCTGGTGTTGCCCTCAACTGAATAAAGCTGAGCTTCAACCTTCTGGCTCTCATTAAGTGCTGTGTTTTTAAAAATTGGTGGTTAGGGCCTACTAACGGTGTCTGCCCCTCCCTGGTGTTGCCCTCAACTGAATAAAGCTGTGCTTCAACCTTCTGGCTTGCGGCCTATAGTATCAGATATTAAACTGCATTTGGCCTTCAACTTTGGTTACGGCCTACTAACGGTGTCTGCCCCTCCCTGGTGTTGTCCTCAACTGAATACAGCTGAGCTTCAACCTTCTGGCTCTCATTAAGTGTTTTTTAAAAAACAAAATGGTGGTTAGGGCCTACTAATGGTGTCTGCCCCTCCCTGGCGTTGCCCTCAACTGAATAAAGCTGAGCTTCAAACTTCTGGCTCTCATTAAGTGCTGTGTTTTTAAAAATTGGTGGTTAGGGCCTACTAACGGTGTCTGCCCCTCCCTGGTGTTGTCCTCAACTGAATACAGCTGAGCTTCAACCTTCTGGCTCTCATTAAGTGTTTTTTTAAAAAACAAAATGGTGGTTAGGGCCTACTAACGGTGTCTGCCCCTCCCTGGTGTTGCCCTCAACTGAATAAAGCTGAGCTTCAACCTTCTGGCTCTCATTAAGTGCTGTGTTTTTAAAAATTGGTGGTTAGGGCCTACTAACGGTGTCTGCCCCTCCCTGGTGTTGCCCTCAACTGAATAAAGCTGTGCTTCAACCTTCTGGCTTTCGGCCTATAGTATCAGATATTAAACTGCATTTGGCCTTCAACTTTGGTTACGGCCTACTAACGGTGTCTGCCCCTCCCTGGTGTTGTCCTCAACTGAATACAGCTGAGCTTCAACCTTCTGGCTCTCATTAAGTGCTGTGTTTTTAAAAATTGGTGGTTAGGGCCTACTAACGGTGTCTGCCCCTCCCTGGTGTTGCCCTCAACTGAATAAAGCTGTGCTTCAACCTTCTGGCTTGCGGCCTATAGTATCAGATATTAAACTGCATTTGGCCTTCAACTTTGGTTACGGCCTACTAACGGTGTCTGCCCCTCCCTGGTGTTGTCCTCAACTGAATACAGCTGAGCTTCAACCTTCTGGCTCTCATTAAGTGTTTTTTAAAAAACAAAATGGTGGTTAGGGCCTACTAACGGTGTCTGCCCCTCCCTGGTGTTGCCCTCAACTGAATAAAGCTGAGCTTCAACCTTCTGGCTCTCATTAAGTGCTGTGTTTTTAAAAATTGGTGGTTAGGGCCTACTAACGGTGTCTGCCCCTCCCTGGTGTTGCCCTCAACTGAATAAAGCTGTGCTTCAACCTTCTGGCTTTCGGCCTATAGTATCAGATATTAAACTGCATTTGGCCTTCAACTTTGGTTACGGCCTACTAACGGTGTCTGCCCCTCCCTGGTGTTGTCCTCAACTGAATACAGCTGAGCTTCAACCTTCTGGCTCTCATTAAGTGTTTTTTAAAAAACAAAATGGTGGTTAGGGCCTATTAATGGTGTCTGCCCCTCCCTGGTGTTGCCCTCAACTGAATAAAGCTGAGCTTCAACCTTCTGGCTCTCATTAAGTGCTGTGTTTTTAAAAATTGGTGGTTAGGGCCTACTAACGGTGTCTGCCCCTCCCTGGTGTTGCCCTCAACTGAATAAAGCTGTGCTTCAACCTTCTGGCTTGCGGCCTATAGTATCAGATATTAAACTGCATTTGGCCTTCAACTTTGGTTACGGCCTACTAACGGTGTCTGCCCCTCCCTGGTGTTGTCCTCAACTGAATACAGCTGAGCTTCAACCTTCTGGCTCTCATTAAGTGTTTTTTAAAAAACAAAATGGTGGTTAGGGCCTACTAATGGTGTCTGCCCCTCCCTGGCGTTGCCCTCAACTGAATAAAGCTGAGCTTCAAACTTCTGGCTCTCATTAAGTGCTGTGTTTTTAAAAATTGGTGGTTAGGGCCTACTAACGGTGTCTGCCCCTCCCTGGTGTTGTCCTCAACTGAATACAGCTGAGCTTCAACCTTCTGGCTCTCATTAAGTGTTTTTTTAAAAAACAAAATGGTGGTTAGGGCCTACTAACGGTGTCTGCCCCTCCCTGGTGTTGCCCTCAACTGAATAAAGCTGAGCTTCAACCTTCTGGCTCTCATTAAGTGCTGTGTTTTTAAAAATTGGTGGTTAGGGCCTACTAACGGTGTCTGCCCCTCCCTGGTGTTGCCCTCAACTGAATAAAGCTGTGCTTCAACCTTCTGGCTTTCGGCCTATAGTATCAGATATTAAACTGCATTTGGCCTTCAACTTTGGTTACGGCCTACTAACGGTGTCTGCCCCTCCCTGGTGTTGTCCTCAACTGAATACAGCTGAGCTTCAACCTTCTGGCTCTCATTAAGTGCTGTGTTTTTAAAAATTGGTGGTTAGGGCCTACTAACGGTGTCTGCCCCTCCCTGGTGTTGCCCTCAACTGAATAAAGCTGTGCTTCAACCTTCTGGCTTGCGGCCTATAGTATCAGATATTAAACTGCATTTGGCCTTCAACTTTGGTTACGGCCTACTAACGGTGTCTGCCCCTCCCTGGTGTTGTCCTCAACTGAATACAGCTGAGCTTCAACCTTCTGGCTCTCATTAAGTGTTTTTTAAAAAACAAAATGGTGGTTAGGGCCTACTAACGGTGTCTGCCCCTCCCTGGTGTTGCCCTCAACTGAATAAAGCTGAGCTTCAACCTTCTGGCTCTCATTAAGTGCTGTGTTTTTAAAAATTGGTGGTTAGGGCCTACTAACGGTGTCTGCCCCTCCCTGGTGTTGCCCTCAACTGAATAAAGCTGTGCTTCAACCTTCTGGCTTTCGGCCTATAGTATCAGATATTAAACTGCATTTGGCCTTCAACTTTGGTTACGGCCTACTAACGGTGTCTGCCCCTCCCTGGTGTTGTCCTCAACTGAATAAAGCTGAGCTTCAACCTTCTGGCTCTCATTAAGTGCTGTGTTTTTAAAAATTGGTGGTTAGGGCCTACTAACGGTGTCTGCCCCTCCCTGGTATTGCCCTCAACTGAATAAAGCTGTGCTTCAACCTTGTGGCTTTCGGCCTATAGTATCAGATATTAAACTGCATTTGGCCTTCAACTTTGGTTACGGCCTACTAACGGTGTCTGCCCCTCCCTGGTGTTGTCCTCAACTGAATACAGCTGAGCTTCAACCTTCTGGCTCTCATTAAGTGTTTTTTTAAAAAACAAATTGGTGGTTAGGGCCTACTAACGGTGTCTGCCCCTCCCTGGTGTTGCCCTCAACTGAATAAAGCTGTGCTTCAACCTTGTGGCTTTCGGCCTATAGTATCAGAAATTAAACTGCATTTGGCCTTCAACTTTGGTTACGGCCTACTAACGGTGTCTGCCCCTCCCTGGTGTTGTCCTCAACTGAATACAGCTGAGCTTCAACCTTCTGGCTCTCATTAAGTGTTTTTTAAAAAACAAATTGGTGGTTAGGGCCTACTAACGGTGTCTGCCCCTCCCTGGTGTTGCCCTCAACTGAATAAAGCTGTGCTTCAACCTTCTGGCTTTCGGCCTATAGTATCAGATATTAAACTGCATTTGGCCTTCAACTTTGGTTACGGCCTACTAACGGTGTCTGCCCCTCCCTGGTGTTGCCCTCAACTGAATAAAGCTGAGCTTCAACCTTCTGGCTCTCATTAAGTGCTGTGTTTTTAAAAATTGGTGGTTAGGGCCTACTAACGGTGTCTGCCCCTCCCTGGTGTTGCCCTCAACTGAATAAAGCTGTGCTTCAACCTTCTGGCTTTCGGCCTATAGTATCAGATATTAAACTGCATTTGGCCTTCAACTTTGGTTACGGCCTACTAACGGTGTCTGCCCCTCCCTGGTGTTGTCCTCAACTGAATACAGCTGAGCTTCAACCTTCTGGCTCTCATTAAGTGCTGTGTTTTTAAAAATTGGTGGTTAGGGCCTACTAACGGTGTCTGCCCCTCCCTGGTGTTGCCCTCAACTGAATAAAGCTGTGCTTCAACCCTCTGGCTTTCGGCCTATAGTATCAGATATTAAACTGCATTTGGCCTTCAACTTTGGTTACGGCCTACTAACGGTGTCTGCCCCTCCCTGGTGTTGTCCTCAACTGAATACAGCTGAGCTTCAACCTTCTGGTTCTCATTAAGTGTTTTTTAAAAAACAAAATGGTGGTTAGGGCCTACTAACGGTGTCTGCCCCTCCCTGGTGTTGCCCTCAACTGAATAAAGCTGTGCTTCAACCTTCTGGCTTTCGGCCTATAGTATCAGATATTAAACTGCATTTGGCCTTCAACTTTGGTTACGGCCTACTAACGGTGTCTGCCCCTCCCTGGTGTTGCCCTCAACTGAATAAAGCTGAGCTTCAACCTTCTGGCTCTCATTAAGTGCTGTGTTTTTAAAAATTGGTGGTTAGGGCCTACTAACGGTGTCTGCCCCTCCCTGGTGTTGCCCTCAACCAGGGCCGGTTTTAGGCAAAGTGGGGCCCTAGGCAAAAGTTTAAAATGGGGCCCCAAATGCTAACATATTGCACCAACAGAAACATTTTGGTTGTAGCTACATGCGCTGATTTCAGGCCACTAAACGAGCGTGATCAACAATATTGAAGTCATTCGCCACTTGTTTCTAGCCTCTTTACACTGGCTGGGGAGAGAATGATCACTAGTAAATCAATCTGTCCCCATACAGTATCATCTTAGCAGAATATCTGCAGTTTTAACTGGGCGATGTGCTGATGAGAACAATGATTTTTGTTCCGGCATATACTGTACATACATACACCGTACATACACACAGATACACATACCGTACATACACAGACATACACCTTACATGCATACACACATACAGTTATATACACTGATAGTATACACATACCGTACATACATATACCATACATACACACAAATACACATACATACACCCGTACGTACACACAGATACACATACATATACCATCATACATACACATACCGTACATGCACACATGCATATACCGTACATTCACACAAATGCCGTACACATATACCGTACATACACACAGATACACACATATACCGTACATACACAGATACAGTTATATACATATAGTACAAACATACCGTACATACATATAAAATACACCCAAATGCACATACCGTACATACATACATATACCGTACATGCATACACACACATATACCGAACATACAGATACACATACACGTACCGTACATACACACATACAGTATATACACATAGTATACACATACCGTACACACATATACATATACTGTATGTACATGCACATAAACATACATATATACCATATATCCATACAAATTTATTTCACATACACAGATACACACATACTGTACATGCATACACACACAGCCATACAACTATACCATATACATACACACATATACTGTACATACACAGATACACACACACACACACACACAGATAGAAACATACACATAGATACACACAGATGCACACATACATATACAAGCATATACACACATACATACTAATCTTGTATAGGTGATCAGATGAGCCCTGCAGGTCAGTTCAGCTGGAGAAGGCTGCAGACCCCACTGTGGGGGATGGGGCACAGAGCAGACAGCACCTGATGATAAATTCCCAGTAAGGGAGGAAAAGACTCAAATTCAAAAAGTTCCATGACTAAAATTATAAAGAGATAAGTTATAAAGAGCACTATAACTGCACATTACTTTTCAGGTCACTTCACCGCATACATTTTGCTGCCGTGCTGTCCCCTGCAGTGAGCTCCTCCCCCATCTCTTCTCTGTGAGGAGACGCTGCAGCCTGCTCTGAACAGAACAGTGGAGGGAGCAGAAGACCCCCTGTAAGTCCTGCTCTTCCTCCACTGATGTCTCTATGTGCTGTGCAGCCGGGGCCCCTGACTGTAGGCGAGTACTCACCATTGGGACGCTCCATGCAGGGGGACAGACGGCAGCCAGTGAGCGCTCTCCTCAGTCTGGTCACTGTGAGGTAAGGAAAGCGTTCATTGGCCAGCGTCTTTCCCTGCATGACACGCCCCCTTTTTGATCTCCTGCACTTCGCGCCCCGCTCTCTCCCCGACACTCGGTGTTCCATGATTACAGGAGGGAGTGAGAGGGGCCCGACCCTGCATGATACCGGGCCTGCCTGCAGGGCCCCCCCTCCACCTCTGGGCCCTGGAGCAGTGCCATCAACAGTATGTCTGCCCCTGGCTGGGGGCCCCTAGGGCAGCGGGGGCCCCAGGCAGCTGCCTAGTCTGCCTGCCCCTAACGCCGGCCCTGCCCTCAACTGAATAAAGCTGTGCTTCAACCTTCTGGCTTTCGGCCTATAGTATCAGATATTAAACTGCATTTGGCCTTCAACTTTGGTTACGGCCTACTAACGGTGTCTGCCCCTCCCTGGTGTTGTCCTCAACTGAATACAGCTGAGCTTCAACCTTCTGGCTCTCATTAAGTGTTTTTCAAAAAACAAAATGGTGGTTAGGGCCTACTAACGGTGTCTGCCCCTCCCTGGTGTTGCCCTCAACTGAATAAAGCTGAGCTTCAACCTTCTGGCTCTCATTAAGTGCTGTGTTTTTAAAAATTGGTGGTTAGGGCCTACTAACGGTGTCTGCCCCTCCCTGGTGTTGCCCTCAACTGAATAAAGCTGTGCTTCAACCTTCTGGCTTTCGGCCTATAGTATCAGATATTAAACTGCATTTGGCCTTCAACTTTGGTTACGGCCTACTAACGGTGTCTGCCCCTCCCTGGTGTTGTCCTCAACTGAATACAGCTGAGCTTCAACCTTCTGGCTCTCATTAAGTGTTTTTTAAAAAACAAAATGGTGGTTAGGGCCTATTAATGGTGTCTGCCCCTCCCTGGTGTTGCCCTCAACTGAATAAAGCTGAGCTTCAACCTTCTGGCTCTCATTAAGTGCTGTGTTTTTAAAAATTGGTGGTTAGGGCCTACTAACGGTGTCTGCCCCTCCCTGGTGTTGCCCTCAACTGAATAAAGCTGTGCTTCAACCTTCTGGCTTGCGGCCTATAGTATCAGATATTAAACTGCATTTGGCCTTCAACTTTGGTTACGGCCTACTAACGGTGTCTGCCCCTCCCTGGTGTTGTCCTCAACTGAATACAGCTGAGCTTCAACCTTCTGGCTCTCATTAAGTGTTTTTTAAAAAACAAAATGGTGGTTAGGGCCTACTAATGGTGTCTGCCCCTCCCTGGCGTTGCCCTCAACTGAATAAAGCTGAGCTTCAACCTTCTGGCTCTCATTAAGTGCTGTGTTTTTAAAAATTGGTGGTTAGGGCCTACTAACGGTGTCTGCCCCTCCCTGGTGTTGCCCTCAACTGAATAAAGCTGTGCTTCAACCTTCTGGCTTTCGGCCTATAGTATCAGATATTAAACTGCATTTGGCCTTCAACTTTGGTTACGGCCTACTAACGGTGTCTGCCCCTCCCTGGTGTTGTCCTCAACTGAATACAGCTGAGCTTCAACCTTCTGGCTCTCATTAAGTGTTTTTTTAAAAAACAAAATGGTGGTTAGGGCCTACTAACGGTGTCTGCCCCTCCCTGGTGTTGCCCTCAACTGAATAAAGCTGAGCTTCAACCTTCTGGCTCTCATTAAGTGCTGTGTTTTTAAAAATTGGTGGTTAGGGCCTACTAACGGTGTCTGCCCCTCCCTGGTGTTGCCCTCAACTGAATAAAGCTGTGCTTCAACCTTCTGGCTTTCGGCCTATAGTATCAGATATTAAACTGCATTTGGCCTTCAACTTTGGTTACGGCCTACTAACGGTGTCTGCCCCTCCCTGGTGTTGTCCTCAACTGAATACAGCTGAGCTTCAACCTTCTGGCTCTCATTAAGTGTTTTTTAAAAAACAAAATGGTGGTTAGGGCCTACTAATGGTGTCTGCCCCTCCCTGGCGTTGCCCTCAACTGAATAAAGCTGAGCTTCAACCTTCTGGCTCTCATTAAGTGCTGTGTTTTTAAAAATTGGTGGTTAGGGCCTACTAACGGTGTCTGCCCCTCCCTGGTGTTGCCCTCAACTGAATAAAGCTGTGCTTCAACCTTCTGGCTTTCAGCCTATAGTATCAGATATTACACTGCATTTGGCCTTCAACTTTGGTTACGGCCTACTAACGGTGTCTGCCCCTCCCTGGTGTTGTCCTCAACTGAATACAGCTGAGCTTCAACCTTCTGGCTCTCATTAAGTGTTTTTTAAAAAACAAAATGGTGGTTAGGGCCTACTAACGGTGTCTGCCCCTCCCTGGTGTTGCCCTCAACTGAATAAAGCTGAGCTTCAACCTTCTGGCTCTCATTAAGTGCTGTGTTTTTAAAAATTGGTGGTTAGGGCCTACTAACGGTGTCTGCCCCTCCCTGGTGTTGCCCTCAACTGAATAAAGCTGTGCTTCAACCTTCTGGCTTTCGGCCTATAGTATCAGATATTAAACTGCATTTGGCCTTCAACTTTGGTTACGGCCTACTAACGGTGTCTGCCCCTCCCTGGTGTTGTCCTCAACTGAATACAGCTGAGCTTCAACCTTCTGGCTCTCATTAAGTGTTTTTTAAAAAACAAAATGGTGGTTAGGGCCTACTAACGGTGTCTGCCCCTCCCTGGTGTTGCCCTCAACTGAATAAAGCTGAGCTTCAACCTTCTGGCTCTCATTAAGTGCTGTGTTTTTAAAAATTGGTGGTTAGGGCCTACTAACGGTGTCTGCCCCTCCCTGGTGTTGCCCTCAACTGAATAAAGCTGTGCTTCAACCTTCTGGCTTTCGGCCTATAGTATCAGATATTAAACTGCATTTGGCCTTCAACTTTGGTTACGGCCTACTAACGGTGTCTGCCCCTCCCTGGTGTTGTCCTCAACTGAATACAGCTGAGCTTCAACCTTCTGGCTCTCATTAAGTGTTTTTTAAAAAACAAAATGGTGGTTAGGGCCTACTAACGGTGTCTGCCCCTCCCTGGTGTTGCCCTCAACTGAATAAAGCTGAGCTTCAACCTTCTGGCTCTCATTAAGTGCTGTGTTTTTAAAAATTGGTGGTTAGGGCCTATTAACGGTGTCTGCCCCTCCCTGGTGTTGCCCTCAACTGAATAAAGCTGTGCTTCAACCTTCTGGCTTTCGGCCTATAGTATCAGATATTAAACTGCATTTGGCCTTCAACTTTGGTTACGGCCTACTAACGGTGTCTGCCCCTCCCTGGTGTTGTGCTCAACTGAATAAAGCTGAGCTTCAACCTTCTGGCTCTCATTAAGTGCTGTGTTTTTAAAAATTGGTGGTTAGGGCCTACTAACGGTGTCTGCCCCTCCCTGGTGTTGCCCTCAACTGAATAAAGCTGTGCTTCAACCTTCTGGCTTTCGGCCTATAGTATCAGATATTAAACTGCATTTGGCCTTCAACTTTGGTTATGGCCTACTAACGGTGTCTGCCCCTCCCTGGTGTTGTCCTCAACTGAATACAGCTGAGCTTTAACCTTCTGGTTCTCATTAAGTGTTTTTTAAAAAACAAAATGGTGGTTAGGGCCTACTAACGGTGTCTGCCCCTCCCTGGTGTTGCCCTCAACTGAATAAAGCTGTGCTTCAACCTTCTGGCTTTCGGCCTATAGTATCAGATATTAAACTGCATTTGGCCTTCAACTTTGGTTACGGCCTACTAACGGTGTCTGCCCCTCCCTGGTGTTGCCCTCAACTGAATAAAGCTGAGCTTCAACCTTCTGGCTCTCATTAAGTGCTGTGTTTTTAAAAATTGGTGGTTAGGGCCTACTAACGGTGTCTGCCCCTCCCTGGTGTTGCCCTCAACTGAATAAAGCTGTGCTTCAACCTTCTGGCTTTCGGCCTATAGTATCAGATATTAAACTGCATTTGGCCTTCAACTTTGGTTACGGCCTACTAACGGTGTCTGCCCCTCCCTGGTGTTGTCCTCAACTGAATACAGCTGAGCTTCAACCTTCTGGCTCTCATTAAGTGTTTTTCAAAAAACAAAATGGTGGTTAGGGCCTACTAACGGTGTCTGCCCCTCCCTGGTGTTGCCCTCAACTGAATAAAGCTGAGCTTCAACCTTCTGGCTCTCATTAAGTGCTGTGTTTTTAAAAATTGGTGGTTAGGGCCTACTAACGGTGTCTGCCCCTCCCTGGTGTTGCCCTCAACTGAATAAAGCTGTGCTTCAACCTTCTGGCTTTCGGCCTATAGTATCAGATATTAAACTGCATTTGGCCTTCAACTTTGGTTACGGCCTACTAACGGTGTCTGCCCCTCCCTGGTGTTGTCCTCAACTGAATACAGCTGAGCTTCAACCTTCTGGCTCTCATTAAGTGTTTTTTAAAAAACAAAATGGTGGTTAGGGCCTATTAATGGTGTCTGCCCCTCCCTGGTGTTGCCCTCAACTGAATAAAGCTGAGCTTCAACCTTCTGGCTCTCATTAAGTGCTGTGTTTTTAAAAATTGGTGGTTAGGGCCTACTAACGGTGTCTGCCCCTCCCTGGTGTTGCCCTCAACTGAATAAAGCTGTGCTTCAACCTTCTGGCTTTCGGCCTATAGTATCAGATATTAAACTGCATTTGGCCTTCAACTTTGGTTACGGCCTACTAACGGTGTCTGCCCCTCCCTGGTGTTGTCCTCAACTGAATACAGCTGAGCTTCAACCTTCTGGCTCTCATTAAGTGTTTTTCAAAAAACAAAATGGTGGTTAGGGCCTACTAACGGTGTCTGCCCCTCCCTGGTGTTGCCCTCAACTGAATAAAGCTGAGCTTCAACCTTCTGGCTCTCATTAAGTGCTGTGTTTTTAAAAATTGGTGGTTAGGGCCTACTAACGGTGTCTGCCCCTCCCTGGTGTTGCCCTCAACTGAATAAAGCTGTGCTTCAACCTTCTGGCTTTCGGCCTATAGTATCAGATATTAAACTGCATTTGGCCTTCAACTTTGGTTACGGCCTACTAACGGTGTCTGCCCCTCCCTGGTGTTGTCCTCAACTGAATACAGCTGAGCTTCAACCTTCTGGCTCTCATTAAGTGTTTTTTAAAAAACAAAATGGTGGTTAGGGCCTATTAATGGTGTCTGCCCCTCCCTGGTGTTGCCCTCAACTGAATAAAGCTGAGCTTCAACCTTCTGGCTCTCATTAAGTGCTGTGTTTTTAAAAATTGGTGGTTAGGGCCTACTAACGGTGTCTGCCCCTCCCTGGTGTTGCCCTCAACTGAATAAAGCTGTGCTTCAACCTTCTGGCTTGCGGCCTATAGTATCAGATATTAAACTGCATTTGGCCTTCAACTTTGGTTACGGCCTACTAACGGTGTCTGCCCCTCCCTGGTGTTGTCCTCAACTGAATACAGCTGAGCTTCAACCTTCTGGCTCTCATTAAGTGTTTTTTAAAAAACAAAATGGTGGTTAGGGCCTACTAATGGTGTCTGCCCCTCCCTGGCGTTGCCCTCAACTGAATAAAGCTGAGCTTCAAACTTCTGGCTCTCATTAAGTGCTGTGTTTTTAAAAATTGGTGGTTAGGGCCTACTAACGGTGTCTGCCCCTCCCTGGTGTTGTCCTCAACTGAATACAGCTGAGCTTCAACCTTCTGGCTCTCATTAAGTGTTTTTTTAAAAAACAAAATGGTGGTTAGGGCCTACTAACGGTGTCTGCCCCTCCCTGGTGTTGCCCTCAACTGAATAAAGCTGAGCTTCAACCTTCTGGCTCTCATTAAGTGCTGTGTTTTTAAAAATTGGTGGTTAGGGCCTACTAACGGTGTCTGCCCCTCCCTGGTGTTGCCCTCAACTGAATAAAGCTGTGCTTCAACCTTCTGGCTTTCGGCCTATAGTATCAGATATTAAACTGCATTTGGCCTTCAACTTTGGTTACGGCCTACTAACGGTGTCTGCCCCTCCCTGGTGTTGTCCTCAACTGAATACAGCTGAGCTTCAACCTTCTGGCTCTCATTAAGTGCTGTGTTTTTAAAAATTGGTGGTTAGGGCCTACTAACGGTGTCTGCCCCTCCCTGGTGTTGCCCTCAACTGAATAAAGCTGTGCTTCAACCTTCTGGCTTGCGGCCTATAGTATCAGATATTAAACTGCATTTGGCCTTCAACTTTGGTTACGGCCTACTAACGGTGTCTGCCCCTCCCTGGTGTTGTCCTCAACTGAATACAGCTGAGCTTCAACCTTCTGGCTCTCATTAAGTGTTTTTTAAAAAACAAAATGGTGGTTAGGGCCTACTAACGGTGTCTGCCCCTCCCTGGTGTTGCCCTCAACTGAATAAAGCTGAGCTTCAACCTTCTGGCTCTCATTAAGTGCTGTGTTTTTAAAAATTGGTGGTTAGGGCCTACTAACGGTGTCTGCCCCTCCCTGGTGTTGCCCTCAACTGAATAAAGCTGTGCTTCAACCTTCTGGCTTTCGGCCTATAGTATCAGATATTAAACTGCATTTGGCCTTCAACTTTGGTTACGGCCTACTAACGGTGTCTGCCCCTCCCTGGTGTTGTCCTCAACTGAATAAAGCTGAGCTTCAACCTTCTGGCTCTCATTAAGTGCTGTGTTTTTAAAAATTGGTGGTTAGGGCCTACTAACGGTGTCTGCCCCTCCCTGGTATTGCCCTCAACTGAATAAAGCTGTGCTTCAACCTTGTGGCTTTCGGCCTATAGTATCAGATATTAAACTGCATTTGGCCTTCAACTTTGGTTACGGCCTACTAACGGTGTCTGCCCCTCCCTGGTGTTGTCCTCAACTGAATACAGCTGAGCTTCAACCTTCTGGCTCTCATTAAGTGTTTTTTTAAAAAACAAATTGGTGGTTAGGGCCTACTAACGGTGTCTGCCCCTCCCTGGTGTTGCCCTCAACTGAATAAAGCTGTGCTTCAACCTTGTGGCTTTCGGCCTATAGTATCAGAAATTAAACTGCATTTGGCCTTCAACTTTGGTTACGGCCTACTAACGGTGTCTGCCCCTCCCTGGTGTTGTCCTCAACTGAATACAGCTGAGCTTCAACCTTCTGGCTCTCATTAAGTGTTTTTTAAAAAACAAATTGGTGGTTAGGGCCTACTAACGGTGTCTGCCCCTCCCTGGTGTTGCCCTCAACTGAATAAAGCTGTGCTTCAACCTTCTGGCTTTCGGCCTATAGTATCAGATATTAAACTGCATTTGGCCTTCAACTTTGGTTACGGCCTACTAACGGTGTCTGCCCCTCCCTGGTGTTGCCCTCAACTGAATAAAGCTGAGCTTCAACCTTCTGGCTCTCATTAAGTGCTGTGTTTTTAAAAATTGGTGGTTAGGGCCTACTAACGGTGTCTGCCCCTCCCTGGTGTTGCCCTCAACTGAATAAAGCTGTGCTTCAACCTTCTGGCTTTCGGCCTATAGTATCAGATATTAAACTGCATTTGGCCTTCAACTTTGGTTACGGCCTACTAACGGTGTCTGCCCCTCCCTGGTGTTGTCCTCAACTGAATACAGCTGAGCTTCAACCTTCTGGCTCTCATTAAGTGCTGTGTTTTTAAAAATTGGTGGTTAGGGCCTACTAACGGTGTCTGCCCCTCCCTGGTGTTGCCCTCAACTGAATAAAGCTGTGCTTCAACCCTCTGGCTTTCGGCCTATAGTATCAGATATTAAACTGCATTTGGCCTTCAACTTTGGTTACGGCCTACTAACGGTGTCTGCCCCTCCCTGGTGTTGTCCTCAACTGAATACAGCTGAGCTTCAACCTTCTGGTTCTCATTAAGTGTTTTTTAAAAAACAAAATGGTGGTTAGGGCCTACTAACGGTGTCTGCCCCTCCCTGGTGTTGCCCTCAACTGAATAAAGCTGTGCTTCAACCTTCTGGCTTTCGGCCTATAGTATCAGATATTAAACTGCATTTGGCCTTCAACTTTGGTTACGGCCTACTAACGGTGTCTGCCCCTCCCTGGTGTTGCCCTCAACTGAATAAAGCTGAGCTTCAACCTTCTGGCTCTCATTAAGTGCTGTGTTTTTAAAAATTGGTGGTTAGGGCCTACTAACGGTGTCTGCCCCTCCCTGGTGTTGCCCTCAACCAGGGCCGGTTTTAGGCAAAGTGGGGCCCTAGGCAAAAGTTTAAAATGGGGCCCCAAATGCTAACATATTGCACCAACAGAAACATTTTGGTTGTAGCTACATGCGCTGATTTCAGGCCACTAAACGAGCGTGATCAACAATATTGAAGTCATTCGCCACTTGTTTCTAGCCTCTTTACACTGGCTGGGGAGAGAATGATCACTAGTAAATCAATCTGTCCCCATACAGTATCATCTTAGCAGAATATCTGCAGTTTTAACTGGGCGATGTGCTGATGAGAACAATGATTTTTGTTCCGGCATATACTGTACATACATACACCGTACATACACACAGATACACATACCGTACATACACAGACATACACCTTACATGCATACACACATACAGTTATATACACTGATAGTATACACATACCGTACATACATATACCATACATACACACAAATACACATACATACACCCGTACGTACACACAGATACACATACATATACCATCATACATACACATACCGTACATGCACACATGCATATACCGTACATTCACACAAATGCCGTACACATATACCGTACATACACACAGATACACACATATACCGTACATACACAGATACAGTTATATACATATAGTACAAACATACCGTACATACATATAAAATACACCCAAATGCACATACCGTACATACATACATATACCGTACATGCATACACACACATATACCGAACATACAGATACACATACACGTACCGTACATACACACATACAGTATATACACATAGTATACACATACCGTACACACATATACATATACTGTATGTACATGCACATAAACATACATATATACCATATATCCATACAAATTTATTTCACATACACAGATACACACATACTGTACATGCATACACACACAGCCATACAACTATACCATATACATACACACATATACTGTACATACACAGATACACACACACACACACACACAGATAGAAACATACACATAGATACACACAGATGCACACATACATATACAAGCATATACACACATACATACTAATCTTGTATAGGTGATCAGATGAGCCCTGCAGGTCAGTTCAGCTGGAGAAGGCTGCAGACCCCACTGTGGGGGATGGGGCACAGAGCAGACAGCACCTGATGATAAATTCCCAGTAAGGGAGGAAAAGACTCAAATTCAAAAAGTTCCATGACTAAAATTATAAAGAGATAAGTTATAAAGAGCACTATAACTGCACATTACTTTTCAGGTCACTTCACCGCATACATTTTGCTGCCGTGCTGTCCCCTGCAGTGAGCTCCTCCCCCATCTCTTCTCTGTGAGGAGACGCTGCAGCCTGCTCTGAACAGAACAGTGGAGGGAGCAGAAGACCCCCTGTAAGTCCTGCTCTTCCTCCACTGATGTCTCTATGTGCTGTGCAGCCGGGGCCCCTGACTGTAGGCGAGTACTCACCATTGGGACGCTCCATGCAGGGGGACAGACGGCAGCCAGTGAGCGCTCTCCTCAGTCTGGTCACTGTGAGGTAAGGAAAGCGTTCATTGGCCAGCGTCTTTCCCTGCATGACACGCCCCCTTTTTGATCTCCTGCACTTCGCGCCCCGCTCTCTCCCCGACACTCGGTGTTCCATGATTACAGGAGGGAGTGAGAGGGGCCCGACCCTGCATGATACCGGGCCTGCCTGCAGGGCCCCCCCTCCACCTCTGGGCCCTGGAGCAGTGCCATCAACAGTATGTCTGCCCCTGGCTGGGGGCCCCTAGGGCAGCGGGGGCCCCAGGCAGCTGCCTAGTCTGCCTGCCCCTAACGCCGGCCCTGCCCTCAACTGAATAAAGCTGTGCTTCAACCTTCTGGCTTTCGGCCTATAGTATCAGATATTAAACTGCATTTGGCCTTCAACTTTGGTTACGGCCTACTAACGGTGTCTGCCCCTCCCTGGTGTTGTCCTCAACTGAATACAGCTGAGCTTCAACCTTCTGGCTCTCATTAAGTGTTTTTCAAAAAACAAAATGGTGGTTAGGGCCTACTAACGGTGTCTGCCCCTCCCTGGTGTTGCCCTCAACTGAATAAAGCTGAGCTTCAACCTTCTGGCTCTCATTAAGTGCTGTGTTTTTAAAAATTGGTGGTTAGGGCCTACTAACGGTGTCTGCCCCTCCCTGGTGTTGCCCTCAACTGAATAAAGCTGTGCTTCAACCTTCTGGCTTTCGGCCTATAGTATCAGATATTAAACTGCATTTGGCCTTCAACTTTGGTTACGGCCTACTAACGGTGTCTGCCCCTCCCTGGTGTTGTCCTCAACTGAATACAGCTGAGCTTCAACCTTCTGGCTCTCATTAAGTGTTTTTTAAAAAACAAAATGGTGGTTAGGGCCTATTAATGGTGTCTGCCCCTCCCTGGTGTTGCCCTCAACTGAATAAAGCTGAGCTTCAACCTTCTGGCTCTCATTAAGTGCTGTGTTTTTAAAAATTGGTGGTTAGGGCCTACTAACGGTGTCTGCCCCTCCCTGGTGTTGCCCTCAACTGAATAAAGCTGTGCTTCAACCTTCTGGCTTGCGGCCTATAGTATCAGATATTAAACTGCATTTGGCCTTCAACTTTGGTTACGGCCTACTAACGGTGTCTGCCCCTCCCTGGTGTTGTCCTCAACTGAATACAGCTGAGCTTCAACCTTCTGGCTCTCATTAAGTGTTTTTTAAAAAACAAAATGGTGGTTAGGGCCTACTAATGGTGTCTGCCCCTCCCTGGCGTTGCCCTCAACTGAATAAAGCTGAGCTTCAACCTTCTGGCTCTCATTAAGTGCTGTGTTTTTAAAAATTGGTGGTTAGGGCCTACTAACGGTGTCTGCCCCTCCCTGGTGTTGCCCTCAACTGAATAAAGCTGTGCTTCAACCTTCTGGCTTTCGGCCTATAGTATCAGATATTAAACTGCATTTGGCCTTCAACTTTGGTTACGGCCTACTAACGGTGTCTGCCCCTCCCTGGTGTTGTCCTCAACTGAATACAGCTGAGCTTCAACCTTCTGGCTCTCATTAAGTGTTTTTTTAAAAAACAAAATGGTGGTTAGGGCCTACTAACGGTGTCTGCCCCTCCCTGGTGTTGCCCTCAACTGAATAAAGCTGAGCTTCAACCTTCTGGCTCTCATTAAGTGCTGTGTTTTTAAAAATTGGTGGTTAGGGCCTACTAACGGTGTCTGCCCCTCCCTGGTGTTGCCCTCAACTGAATAAAGCTGTGCTTCAACCTTCTGGCTTTCGGCCTATAGTATCAGATATTAAACTGCATTTGGCCTTCAACTTTGGTTACGGCCTACTAACGGTGTCTGCCCCTCCCTGGTGTTGTCCTCAACTGAATACAGCTGAGCTTCAACCTTCTGGCTCTCATTAAGTGTTTTTTAAAAAACAAAATGGTGGTTAGGGCCTACTAATGGTGTCTGCCCCTCCCTGGCGTTGCCCTCAACTGAATAAAGCTGAGCTTCAACCTTCTGGCTCTCATTAAGTGCTGTGTTTTTAAAAATTGGTGGTTAGGGCCTACTAACGGTGTCTGCCCCTCCCTGGTGTTGCCCTCAACTGAATAAAGCTGTGCTTCAACCTTCTGGCTTTCAGCCTATAGTATCAGATATTACACTGCATTTGGCCTTCAACTTTGGTTACGGCCTACTAACGGTGTCTGCCCCTCCCTGGTGTTGTCCTCAACTGAATACAGCTGAGCTTCAACCTTCTGGCTCTCATTAAGTGTTTTTTAAAAAACAAAATGGTGGTTAGGGCCTACTAACGGTGTCTGCCCCTCCCTGGTGTTGCCCTCAACTGAATAAAGCTGAGCTTCAACCTTCTGGCTCTCATTAAGTGCTGTGTTTTTAAAAATTGGTGGTTAGGGCCTACTAACGGTGTCTGCCCCTCCCTGGTGTTGCCCTCAACTGAATAAAGCTGTGCTTCAACCTTCTGGCTTTCGGCCTATAGTATCAGATATTAAACTGCATTTGGCCTTCAACTTTGGTTACGGCCTACTAACGGTGTCTGCCCCTCCCTGGTGTTGTCCTCAACTGAATACAGCTGAGCTTCAACCTTCTGGCTCTCATTAAGTGTTTTTTAAAAAACAAAATGGTGGTTAGGGCCTACTAACGGTGTCTGCCCCTCCCTGGTGTTGCCCTCAACTGAATAAAGCTGAGCTTCAACCTTCTGGCTCTCATTAAGTGCTGTGTTTTTAAAAATTGGTGGTTAGGGCCTACTAACGGTGTCTGCCCCTCCCTGGTGTTGCCCTCAACTGAATAAAGCTGTGCTTCAACCTTCTGGCTTTCGGCCTATAGTATCAGATATTAAACTGCATTTGGCCTTCAACTTTGGTTACGGCCTACTAACGGTGTCTGCCCCTCCCTGGTGTTGTCCTCAACTGAATACAGCTGAGCTTCAACCTTCTGGCTCTCATTAAGTGTTTTTTAAAAAACAAAATGGTGGTTAGGGCCTACTAACGGTGTCTGCCCCTCCCTGGTGTTGCCCTCAACTGAATAAAGCTGAGCTTCAACCTTCTGGCTCTCATTAAGTGCTGTGTTTTTAAAAATTGGTGGTTAGGGCCTATTAACGGTGTCTGCCCCTCCCTGGTGTTGCCCTCAACTGAATAAAGCTGTGCTTCAACCTTCTGGCTTGCGGCCTATAGTATCAGATATTAAACTGCATTTGGCCTTCAACTTTGGTTACGGCCTACTAACGGTGTCTGCCCCTCCCTGGTGTTGTGCTCAACTGAATAAAGCTGAGCTTCAACCTTCTGGCTCTCATTAAGTGCTGTGTTTTTAAAAATTGGTGGTTAGGGCCTACTAACGGTGTCTGCCCCTCCCTGGTGTTGCCCTCAACTGAATAAAGCTGTGCTTCAACCTTGTGGCTTTCGGCCTATAGTATCAGAAATTAAACTGCATTTGGCCTTCAACTTTGGTTGCGGCCTACTAACGGTGTCTGCCCCTCCCTGGTGTTGTCCTCAACTGAATACAGCTGAGCTTCAACCTTCTGGCTCTCATTAAGTGTTTTTTAAAAAACAAATTGGTGGTTAGGGCCTACTAACGGTGTCTGCCCCTCCCTGGTGTTGCCCTCAACTGAATAAAGCTGTGCTTCAACCTTCTGGCTTTCGGCCTATAGTATCAGATATTAAACTGCATTTGGCCTTCAAATTGGTTACGGCCTACTAACGGTGTCTGCCCCTCCCTGGTGTTGCCCTCAACTGAATAAAGCTGTGCTTCAACCTTCTGGCTTTCGGCCTATAGTATCAGATATTAAACTGCATTTGGCCTTCAACTTTGGTTACGGCCTACTAACGGTGTCTGCCCCTCCCTGGTGTTGTCCTCAACTGAATACAGCTGAGCTTCAACCTTCTGGCTCTCATTAAGTGCTGTGTTTTTAAAAATTGGTGGTTACGGCCTACTAACGGTGTCTGCCCCTCCCTGGTGTTGCCCTCAACTGAATAAAGCTGAGCTTCAACCTTCTGGCTCTCATTAAGTGCTGTGTTTTTAAAAATTGGTGGTTAGGGCCTACTAACGGTGTCTGCCCCTCCCTGGTGTTGCCCTCAACTGAATAAAGCTGTGCTTCAACCTTCTGGCTTTCGGCCTATAGTATCAGATATTAAACTGCATTTGGCCTTCAACTTTGGTTATGGCCTACTAACGGTGTCTGCCCCTCCCTGGTGTTCTCCTCAACTGAATACAGCTGAGCTTCAACCTTCTGGTTCTCATTAAGTGTTTTTTAAAAAACAAAATGGTGGTTAGGGCCTACTAACGGTGTCTGCCCCTCCCTGGTGTTGCCCTCAACTGAATAAAGCTGTGCTTCAACCTTCTGGCTTTCGGCCTATAGTATCAGATATTAAACTGCATTTGGCCTTCAACTTTGGTTACGGCCTACTAACGGTGTCTGCCCCTCCCTGGTGTTGTCCTCAACTGAATACAGCTGAGCTTCAACCTTCTGGCTCTCATTAAGTGCTGTGTTTTTAAAAATTGGTGGTTACGGCCTACTAACGGTGTCTGCCCCTCCCTGGTGTTGCCCTCAACTGAATAAAGCTGAGCTTCAACCTTCTGGCTCTCATTAAGTGCTGTGTTTTTAAAAATTGGTGGTTAGGGCCTACTAACGGTGTCTGCCCCTCCCTGGTGTTGCCCTCAACTGAATAAAGCTGTGCTTCAACCTTCTGGCTTTCGGCCTATAGTATCAGATATTAAACTGCATTTGGCCTTCAACTTTGGTTATGGCCTACTAACGGTGTCTGCCCCTCCCTGGTGTTGTCCTCAACTGAATACAGCTGATCTTCAACCTTCTGGTTCTCATTAAGTGTTTTTTAAAAAACAAAATGGTGGTTAGGGCCTACTAACGGTGTCTGCCCCTCCCTGGTGTTGCCCTCAACTGAATAAAGCTGTGCTTCAACCTTCTGGCTTTCGGCCTATAGTATCAGATATTAAACTGCATTTGGCCTTCAACTTTGGTTACGGCCTACTAACGGTGTCTGCCCCTCCCTGGTGTTGCCCTCAACTGAATAAAGCTGAGCTTCAACCTTCTGGCTCTCATTAAGTGCTGTGTTTTTAAAAATTGGTGGTTAGGGCCTACTAACGGTGTCTGCCCCTCCCTGGTGTTGCCCTCAACTGAATAAAGCTGTGCTTCAACCTTCTGGCTTTCGGCCTATAGTATCAGATATTAAACTGCATTTGGCCTTCAACTTTGGTTACGGCCTACTAACGGTGTCTGCCCCTCCCTGGTGTTGTCCTCAACTGAATACAGCTGAGCTTCAACCTTCTGGCTCTCATTAAGTGTTTTTCAAAAAACAAAATGGTGGTTAGGGCCTACTAACGGTGTCTGCCCCTCCCTGGTGTTGCCCTCAACTGAATAAAGCTGAGCTTCAACCTTCTGGCTCTCATTAAGTGCTGTGTTTTTAAAAATTGGTGGTTAGGGCCTACTAACGGTGTCTGCCCCTCCCTGGTGTTGCCCTCAACTGAATAAAGCTGTGCTTCAACCTTCTGGCTTTCGGCCTATAGTATCAGATATTAAACTGCATTTGGCCTTCAACTTTGGTTACGGCCTACTAACGGTGTCTGCCCCTCCCTGGTGTTGTCCTCAACTGAATACAGCTGAGCTTCAACCTTCTGGCTCTCAGTAAGTGTTTTTTAAAAAACAAAATGGTGGTTAGGGCCTATTAATGGTGTCTGCCCCTCCCTGGTGTTGCCCTCAACTGAATAAAGCTGAGCTTCAACCTTCTGGCTCTCATTAAGTGCTGTGTTTTTAAAAATTGGTGGTTAGGGCCTACTAACGGTGTCTGCCCCTCCCTGGTGTTGCCCTCAACTGAATAAAGCTGTGCTTCAACCTTCTGGCTTGCGGCCTATAGTATCAGATATTAAACTGCATTTGGCCTTCAACTTTGGTTACGGCCTACTAACGGTGTCTGCCCCTCCCTGGTGTTGTCCTCAACTGAATACAGCTGAGCTTCAACCTTCTGGCTCTCATTAAGTGTTTTTTAAAAAACAAAATGGTGGTTAGGGCCTACTAATGGTGTCTGCCCCTCCCTGGCGTTGCCCTCAACTGAATAAAGCTGAGCTTCAAACTTCTGGCTCTCATTAAGTGCTGTGTTTTTAAAAATTGGTGGTTAGGGCCTACTAACGGTGTCTGCCCCTCCCTGGTGTTGCCCTCAACTGAATAAAGCTGTGCTTCAACCTTCTGGCTTTCGGCCTATAGTATCAGATATTAAACTGCATTTGGCCTTCAACTTTGGTTACGGCCTACTAACGGTGTCTGCCCCTCCCTGGTGTTGTCCTCAACTGAATACAGCTGAGCTTCAACCTTCTGGCTCTCATTAAGTGTTTTTTTAAAAAACAAAATGGTGGTTAGGGCCTACTAACGGTGTCTGCCCCTCCCTGGTGTTGCCCTCAACTGAATAAAGCTGAGCTTCAACCTTCTGGCTCTCATTAAGTGCTGTGTTTTTAAAAATTGGTGGTTAGGGCCTACTAACGGTGTCTGCCCCTCCCTGGTGTTGCCCTCAACTGAATAAAGCTGTGCTTCAACCTTCTGGCTTTCGGCCTATAGTATCAGATATTAAACTGCATTTGGCCTTCAACTTTGGTTACGGCCTACTAACGGTGTCTGCCCCTCCCTGGTGTTGTCCTCAACTGAATACAGCTGAGCTTCAACCTTCTGGCTCTCATTAAGTGCTGTGTTTTTAAAAATTGGTGGTTAGGGCCTACTAACGGTGTCTGCCCCTCCCTGGTGTTGCCCTCAACTGAATAAAGCTGTGCTTCAACCTTCTGGCTTGCGGCCTATAGTATCAGATATTAAACTGCATTTGGCCTTCAACTTTGGTTACGGCCTACTAACGGTGTCTGCCCCTCCCTGGTGTTGTCCTCAACTGAATACAGCTGAGCTTCAACCTTCTGGCTCTCATTAAGTGTTTTTTAAAAAACAAAATGGTGGTTAGGGCCTACTAACGGTGTCTGCCCCTCCCTGGTGTTGCCCTCAACTGAATAAAGCTGAGCTTCAACCTTCTGGCTCTCATTAAGTGCTGTGTTTTTAAAAATTGGTGGTTAGGGCCTACTAACGGTGTCTGCCCCTCCCTGGTGTTGCCCTCAACTGAATAAAGCTGAGCTTCAACCTTCTGGCTCTCATTAAGTGCTGTGTTTTTAAAAATTGGTGGTTAGGGCCTACTAACGGTGTCTGCCCCTCCCTGGTGTTGCCCTCAACTGAATAAAGCTGTGCTTCAACCTTCTGGCTTTCGGCCTATAGTATCAGATATTAAACTGCATTTGGCCTTCAACTTTGGTTATGGCCTACTAACGGTGTCTGCCCCTCCCTGGTGTTGTCCTCAACTGAATACAGCTGAGCTTCAACCTTCTGGTTCTCATTAAGTGTTTTTTAAAAAACAAAATGGTGGTTAGGGCCTACTAACGGTGTCTGCCCCTCCCTGGTGTTGCCCTCAACTGAATAAAGCTGTGCTTCAACCTTCTGGCTTTCGGCCTATAGTATCAGATATTAAACTGCATTTGGCCTTCAACTTTGGTTACGGCCTACTAACGGTGTCTGCCCCTCCCTGGTGTTGCCCTCAACTGAATAAAGCTGAGCTTCAACCTTCTGGCTCTCATTAAGTGCTGTGTTTTTAAAAATTGGTGGTTAGGGCCTACTAACGGTGTCTGCCCCTCCCTGGTGTTGCCCTCAACTGAATAAAGCTGTGCTTCAACCTTCTGGCTTTCGGCCTATAGTATCAGATATTAAACTGCATTTGGCCTTCAACTTTGGTTACGGCCTACTAACGGTGTCTGCCCCTCCCTGGTGTTGTCCTCAACTGAATACAGCTGAGCTTCAACCTTCTGGCTCTCATTAAGTGTTTTTCAAAAAACAAAATGGTGGTTAGGGCCTACTAACGGTGTCTGCCCCTCCCTGGTGTTGCCCTCAACTGAATAAAGCTGAGCTTCAACCTTCTGGCTCTCATTAAGTGCTGTGTTTTTAAAAATTGGTGGTTAGGGCCTACTAACGGTGTCTGCCCCTCCCTGGTGTTGCCCTCAACTGAATAAAGCTGTGCTTCAACCTTCTGGCTTTCGGCCTATAGTATCAGATATTAAACTGCATTTGGCCTTCAACTTTGGTTACGGCCTACTAACGGTGTCTGCCCCTCCCTGGTGTTGTCCTCAACTGAATACAGCTGAGCTTCAACCTTCTGGCTCTCATTAAGTGTTTTTTAAAAAACAAAATGGTGGTTAGGGCCTATTAATGGTGTCTGCCCCTCCCTGGTGTTGCCCTCAACTGAATAAAGCTGAGCTTCAACCTTCTGGCTCTCATTAAGTGCTGTGTTTTTAAAAATTGGTGGTTAGGGCCTACTAACGGTGTCTGCCCCTCCCTGGTGTTGCCCTCAACTGAATAAAGCTGTGCTTCAACCTTCTGGCTTGCGGCCTATAGTATCAGATATTAAACTGCATTTGGCCTTCAACTTTGGTTACGGCCTACTAACGGTGTCTGCCCCTCCCTGGTGTTGTCCTCAACTGAATACAGCTGAGCTTCAACCTTCTGGCTCTCATTAAGTGTTTTTTAAAAAACAAAATGGTGGTTAGGGCCTACTAATGGTGTCTGCCCCTCCCTGGCGTTGCCCTCAACTGAATAAAGCTGAGCTTCAAACTTCTGGCTCTCATTAAGTGCTGTGTTTTTAAAAATTGGTGGTTAGGGCCTACTAACGGTGTCTGCCCCTCCCTGGTGTTGCCCTCAACTGAATAAAGCTGTGCTTCAACCTTCTGGCTTTCGGCCTATAGTATCAGATATTAAACTGCATTTGGCCTTCAACTTTGGTTACGGCCTACTAACGGTGTCTGCCCCTCCCTGGTGTTGTCCTCAACTGAATACAGCTGAGCTTCAACCTTCTGGCTCTCATTAAGTGTTTTTTTAAAAAACAAAATGGTGGTTAGGGCCTACTAACGGTGTCTGCCCCTCCCTGGTGTTGCCCTCAACTGAATAAAGCTGAGCTTCAACCTTCTGGCTCTCATTAAGTGCTGTGTTTTTAAAAATTGGTGGTTAGGGCCTACTAACGGTGTCTGCCCCTCCCTGGTGTTGCCCTCAACTGAATAAAGCTGTGCTTCAACCTTCTGGCTTGCGGCCTATAGTATCAGATATTAAACTGCATTTGGCCTTCAACTTTGGTTACGGCCTACTAACGGTGTCTGCCCCTCCCTGGTGTTGTCCTCAACTGAATACAGCTGAGCTTCAACCTTCTGGCTCTCATTAAGTGTTTTTTAAAAAACAAAATGGTGGTTAGGGCCTACTAACGGTGTCTGCCCCTCCCTGGTGTTGCCCTCAACTGAATAAAGCTGAGCTTCAACCTTCTGGCTCTCATTAAGTGCTGTGTTTTTAAAAATTGGTGGTTAGGGCCTACTAACGGTGTCTGCCCCTCCCTGGTGTTGCCCTCAACTGAATAAAGCTGTGCTTCAACCTTCTGGCTTTCGGCCTATAGTATCAGATATTAAACTGCATTTGGCCTTCAACTTTGGTTACGGCCTACTAACGGTGTCTGCCCCTCCCTGGTGTTGTCCTCAACTGAATAAAGCTGAGCTTCAACCTTCTGGCTCTCATTAAGTGCTGTGTTTTTAAAAATTGGTGGTTAGGGCCTACTAACGGTGTCTGCCCCTCCCTGGTATTGCCCTCAACTGAATAAAGCTGTGCTTCAACCTTGTGGCTTTCGGCCTATAGTATCAGATATTAAACTGCATTTGGCCTTCAACTTTGGTTACGGCCTACTAACGGTGTCTGCCCCTCCCTGGTGTTGTCCTCAACTGAATACAGCTGAGCTTCAACCTTCTGGCTCTCATTAAGTGTTTTTTTAAAAAACAAATTGGTGGTTAGGGCCTACTAACGGTGTCTGCCCCTCCCTGGTGTTGCCCTCAACTGAATAAAGCTGTGCTTCAACCTTGTGGCTTTCGGCCTATAGTATCAGAAATTAAACTGCATTTGGCCTTCAACTTTGGTTACGGCCTACTAACGGTGTCTGCCCCTCCCTGGTGTTGTCCTCAACTGAATACAGCTGAGCTTCAACCTTCTGGCTCTCATTAAGTGTTTTTTAAAAAACAAATTGGTGGTTAGGGCCTACTAACGGTGTCTGCCCCTCCCTGGTGTTGCCCTCAACTGAATAAAGCTGTGCTTCAACCTTCTGGCTTTCGGCCTATAGTATCAGATATTAAACTGCATTTGGCCTTCAACTTTGGTTACGGCCTACTAACGGTGTCTGCCCCTCCCTGGTGTTGCCCTCAACTGAATAAAGCTGAGCTTCAACCTTCTGGCTCTCATTAAGTGCTGTGTTTTTAAAAATTGGTGGTTAGGGCCTACTAACGGTGTCTGCCCCTCCCTGGTGTTGCCCTCAACTGAATAAAGCTGTGCTTCAACCTTCTGGCTTTCGGCCTATAGTATCAGATATTAAACTGCATTTGGCCTTCAACTTTGGTTACGGCCTACTAACGGTGTCTGCCCCTCCCTGGTGTTGTCCTCAACTGAATACAGCTGAGCTTCAACCTTCTGGCTCTCATTAAGTGCTGTGTTTTTAAAAATTGGTGGTTAGGGCCTACTAACGGTGTCTGCCCCTCCCTGGTGTTGCCCTCAACTGAATAAAGCTGTGCTTCAACCTTCTGGCTTTCGGCCTATAGTATCAGATATTAAACTGCATTTGGCCTTCAACTTTGGTTACGGCCTACTAACGGTGTCTGCCCCTCCCTGGTGTTGTCCTCAACTGAATACAGCTGAGCTTCAACCTTCTGGTTCTCATTAAGTGTTTTTTAAAAAACAAAATGGTGGTTAGGGCCTACTAACGGTGTCTGCCCCTCCCTGGTGTTGCCCTCAACTGAATAAAGCTGAGCTTCAACCTTCTGGCTCTCATTAAGTGCTGTGTTTTTAAAAATTGGTGGTTAGGGCCTACTAACGGTGTCTGCCCCTCCCTGGTGTTGCCCTCAACTGAATAAAGCTGTGCTTCAACCTTCTGGCTTTCGGCCTATAGTATCAGATATTAAACTGCATTTGGCCTTCAACTTTGGTTACGGCCTACTAACGGTGTCTGCCCCTCCCTGGTGTTGTCCTCAACTGAATACAGTTGAGCTTCAACCTTCTGGCTCTCATTAAGTGCTGTGTTTTTAAAAATTGGTGGTTAGGGCCTACTAACGGTGTCTGCCCCTCCCTGGTGTTGCCCTCAACTGAATAAAGCTGTGCTTCAACCTTCTGGCTTTCGGCCTATAGTATCAGATATTAAACTGCATTTGGCCTTCAACTTTGGTTACGGCCTACTAACGGTGTCTGCCCCTCCCTGGTGTTGTCCTCAACTGAATACAGCTGAGCTTCAACCTTCTGGCTCTCATTAAGTGTTTTTTAAAAAACAAAATGGTGGTTAGGGCCTACTAACGGTGTCTGCCCCTCCCTGGTGTTGCCCTCAACTGAATAAAGCTGAGCTTCAACCTTCTGGCTCTCATTAAGTGCTGTGTTTTTAAAAATTGGTGGTTAGGGCCTACTAACGGTGTCTGCCCCTCCCTGGTGTTGCCCTCAACTGAATAAAGCTGTGCTTCAACCTTCTGGCTTTCGGCCTATAGTATCAGATATTAAACTGCATTTGGCCTTCAACTTTGGTTACGGCCTACTAACGGTGTCTGCCCCTCCCTGGTGTTGTCCTCAACTGAATACAGCTGAGCTTCAACCTTCTGGCTCTCATTAAGTGTTTTTTAAAAAACAAATTGGTGGTTAGGGCCTACTAACGGTGTCTGCCCCTCCCTGGTGTTGCCCTCAACTGAATAAAGCTGTGCTTCAAACTTGTGGCTTTCGGCCTATAGTATCAGAAATTAAACTGCATTTGGCCTTCAACTTTGGTTACGGCCTACTAACGGTGTCTGCCCCTCCCTGGTGTTGTCCTCAACTGAATACAGCTGAGCTTCAACCTTCTGGCTCTCATTAAGTGTTTTTTAAAAAACAAATTGGTGGTTAGGGCCTACTAACGGTGTCTGCCCCTCCCTGGTGTTGCCCTCAACTGAATAAAGCTGTGCTTCAACCTTCTGGCTTTCGGCCTATAGTATCAGATATTAAACTGCATTTGGCCTTCAACTTTGGTTACGGCCTACTAACGGTGTCTGCCCCTCCCTGGTGTTGCCCTCAACTGAATAAAGCTGAGCTTCAAACTTCTGGCTCTCATTAAGTGCTGTGTTTTTAAAAATTGGTGGTTAGGGCCTACTAACGGTGTCTGCCCCTCCCTGGTGTTGCCCTCAACTGAATAAAGCTGTGCTTCAACCTTCTGGCTTTCGGCCTATAGTATCAGATATTAAACTGCATTTGGCCTTCAACTTTGGTTACGGCCTACTAACGGTGTCTGCCCCTCCCTGGTGTTGTCCTCAACTGAATACAGCTGAGCTTCAACCTTCTTGCTCTCATTAAGTGCTGTGTTTTTAAAAATTGGTGGTTAGGGCCTACTAACGGTGTCTGCCCCTCCCTGGTGTTGCCCTCAACTGAATACAGCTGAGCTTCAACCTTCTTGCTCTCATTAAGTGCTGTGTTTTTAAAAATTGGTGGTTAGGGCCTACTAACGGTGTCTGCCCCTGCCTGGTGTTGTCCTCCACTGAACAAAGCTGAGTTTCCACCTTCTGGCTCTTTTTTTTTTTTTTAAATTGCTGGATGGGGCCTAATAGCTCTGTTTGCTCCTCCCTGGTGTTTGTCCTCAACTAAAAAAAGCTGAGCTTCAACCTTATGGCTTTCGGCCTATAGTATCAGATATTAAACTGCATTTGGCCTATTAGTGTGTTTGGGCCCTTAAAACAGTGTCTGCTGCTCCTGGGTTTGCTACTCCACTCAACAAAGCAATGCCGCCTGTTTAGTCCTGTTACCAATTTTGAACTGCATTTAGCCTACTTTATTCTTTGGCCCTATATCTGTTTCCTCCTCATCTTGCCCACTGCCCAGCCACTGCTACATGAGTCTTTGATACCACAAAGGTTATGTAGGCAGTGAATAAAGATCTAGGCTTCTAGTGCATGTGTGCAATCCATATTATAGGACATACTGTGGAATAGGTGCAATACTAGGTGAACAATATTTATATTTACTCCTAGGAATATAACTTTCGGCATCTATGTCATTTACTTGTCATCTCTGTGATATTTGGCGGTGTTTTTTTCTGTGCAGCTTTACCCCATTTTTAATTTATTAATAATGAAAAATGTATATGTTGTTTGAAGGATATATTTAAATAAAGGAAATCCTTTTTATATTCGTGGCTAAATGCTTCTGTTTCTCTACATTGGATGTTTGCTACATGAGTCTGCTGGTACATTGACCTAGACCACTACATTCCCCTTGCACTCTACACAGCCAGAATCTGACCCTGCTGAAAGTCAGGTTCCCCTTCCCGCATGTTATACCACCTTACACAGGGACAAAGAGGAAGGTGCAGATGAAAGTGCAGGTTCCTTCATCAGGTGGGGGGGGCATACTCGTTGGCGACGTCACTGGCACATGGCCCCTCAGAGTACGCAAAAGTGTCGCTGCTGGTGGGAGGCGCCCCCGCCGTGCAAACACACCGCTGTACTTTGAGGGGCCCTGTGCCAGTGCCAATGCCAACGAGTGGGCCCCCCTGCTTGCTTAGGATCACAGCACTTGCAAACTTGACATACTTACCTCTCACTGCTCCACCGCCGTGACGTAGTCCATGTTTCCTGTGCCCACTAAAACCTTGAACCAGCCCTACCCCCCACAACTTTTGCCAAATCACCCCCAATTTCCAGTGCCCAACTATTATTATAAAGTTAATTTAGATTGACAAGCTTCAGAAAACAAGAATGGATGTTTTTGGCATTAAAATGGGCACTGTAGGTGTTTTCCTGGCCTCCACTCACTGCCGGCTATGCTTCCCCATTGACTTGCATTGGGTTTCGTGTTTCGGTCGATCCCCGACTTTTAGCGATAATCGGCCGACTTCACTCGACTCGACTCTGGACTAAGTCGGGTTTCACAAAACCCGACTCGATCTTAAAAAAATGAAAGTCGCTCAACTCTAATCCCGCATAAAAGCACAGTCAGCCACAGTTTTTTGCACCTCTGAAAAGGACAATGCTGAACAGAGTCCAGAGTAACTCTGCTGCCTCATTATAGTGAATGGACCCCCGGGGAGCTTTCATCTGAATCACATCACTCTCTGAGATTTAGATGGAAACTATGTGCTCAGTGTAAAGCACAGGATAAATTTGATCCAAAATGTTATGTAAAACGTTCCCATTAAAAGCTTCAACTCAATTCACAAAAAAAGCCCCCACTCAGGTCCATCATATGTTGACGGAAATATAGGGGCTTCCACATTACTGGTTGTATAAAAGCTCTGTAAAAGCGCTGTGGCAATGAATACAACAAATTCTGAACTCCCAAATCCAAATGCCCCACTCTCTTCTGAGCCACACAGAGTGCCTAAACCATATGTTTGGCATTTCTGTAGCGATGAGACTTGCCTAATTTACGGGTGCGTGTCTCCAGTGCATGAGCTGGGCATAATGTACTGGTCACTATAACGTACTGATCACTGCAACGTACTGGTCACTACAACGGCAGTTTGCAATTTTCACTGAGCAACATCCACTGCTGCTTGTTTCTGGAAAACACTTATGGAGTTACAATCATAACTACACCTGTATATAAATTCCCAGAGGGGAGTAATTTCCAAAATAGGGACACTTAAAGGGGGATTATGCCCTTCTAACATTTAGGGGATCTGTATATGGAGTTAATAAAATATTCTACAATAATTTGTTCTCTAAGAGTCAAGTAGCGCTCCTTCCATCCCGAGTCTCGCTGTGTGGCTAAGCAGTACTGTACAGCCACATATGGGGTATTGCCACATTCAGCAGAAATTGTGTGACACATTTTGGAACCATTTTAATCCATTTCCCTGTGTGAAAATGTAAAATCTGGGGTGTTCTGTCCTTCTAACAGGACAGGGGTTCGTTTCAAGCATTAAAAGGTTAACTATTATTATAGTTCTGGTTTTGTTGTGTTATAGCACCACCCAGTGGTGGATAAATTTATAACCTGTGTTTTCCATGAATAATAGAGTGTTGCATTGTGGGTTTCAGCAAAGCATCATGGGATTGGGAAATTCCCCAGCCTTTTCTCTTGTATTTCCTGTTCACTCTGTTATTCAGCTGTGTTGGAACTACTTCATTTACCTGCCACCCTGGTTAGTTTATCCGGTAAGATTGCTATCCTTGTTTTTGTAATATATTGTTCTATAGAATGTGATTACTGTATAGCAACTAGTACCCGGGAAATCTATTATCTGTGAGTTACTGTATATAGCTGCATGTAGAAGTTGCATCATCCTGTATGCTTTCCCCGTTAGTTATAGTATCAGTTGTGCTGTTATGTGCCCAATACTTACTCAAATCATTTGTATTCTTATAGTTTTATCGCATTTCAATACCTGTTACCAATAAACAAGTTAGACTACAGAAAACAGTCTGCTTACTTTGGAAGACAGAAGTGGTTTATGCTGTATGTTGGATCACACACCGTATCAACGTGTATGAAGACAGAACAGTAAAACGGGTGCTAAATACCAGTGGAGGCCAGTAAAACGGAGACTTAATAACAGCGGAGGCCAGTAAAACGGAGACTTAATACCAGCGGAGGCTAGTAAAACGGAAGCTAGGCGCCGGGATTACAGTAAAGGGAGGCTAGACGCCAGCGATAGCAAATAACTCTTACGAGCCGCTTGTACCATACCGCACTGCCTGCAGATACCGCAGCGGCCGCTATACAGTCACAAGTACCGAGAGTGCAGCCCACCAAGCATGACACGTCTCAGTCCACGCTGAAGTCATTCCTACCCGCTCTGAGACATCCTACAGCCTGCAAACGGACACAAAATGTCTGCAAGTCGAGCATCTTCACTCAGGACGAGGTCCCAAACAAGCCGCTCTAGCAAGTCTTCCTCGAAAAGGTCTGTCACCCTCGCCCGAGCAGAAGCTGAGGCGGCGAAAGTAAGATCCTCCTTCGCTGCACAAGAGATGCAGTTAAAGCTAAGACAAGCAGACCAAGAAGCAGAAAGAGCCCGCCTGCAAGCAGAGCAAGAAGCAGAAAGAGCCCGCCTGCAAGCAGAGCTAGAAGCAGAAAGAGCCCGCCAAGAAGCAGAAAGAGCCCGCCTGCGAGCAGAGCAAGAAGCAGATAGAGCCCGCCTGCAAGCGACCTTAGAAAGGCTTTCCGCTGAAAAAGAAGCAGCAGCCGCAATAGCCAAAGCTGAGTTTTTAGAAGCCGTGGAGTTTCCTGAATCCGAGCGAGGCAGCGACATACGCGGACCAGACCTTGATCATCAGGACCCTGCTCAACGCGTCTCAGAATATGTCCGCCAACATCCCAAAGTGGAAGACTACTCTGATCCGTTACGCCAACCAGCCTATACAGATTACCAGAGATCCTTCCTCCAAACACCGTACTGGAAGCAGGAAAGTATACTGCGAAACGACATTGATCACCACTACCGTCCTACGGAACAGAAGGTACGGCTTCCGCCCAGACTGACAGGGACACCCTTCGCCACTGAACAGGTTTATACAGACTTTCCTATGCCAGAAGCTCCTACCAGGTATGAGGATGCACCACAAACACCGCATAACAACAGCACACCAGCTCACGTCGGCACAGACTCAGCCACTATGAACTTTGCAAGGTTCTTTACCCGCCGGGAGCTGGTGACCAAGGGACTTGTAAAGTTCACTGATCGAGCTGAAAGCTACAGAGCATGGCGAGCTTCTTTTCAGAATGCCATCAGAGACTTGCATCTTTCCAGTAGTGAAGAGTTAGATCTGTTGGTTAAGTGGCTTGGGAGCGAGTCAGCTGAACATGCCAAAAGAATCAGGAACATTAACATAAAGTACCCACACACAGGACTTCGTATGGTGTGGGAGAGACTCGAAGAATGTTATGGGTCAATAGAAGCTATAGAAAATGCTTTGTATAAAAGAATTGATGATTTCCCCAAGATAGCAAATAAGGGTTATCAAAAGCTCAGGGAACTGAGCGACTTGTTAATGGAGGTACATGCTGCTCAGGCAGAAGGTGATCTACCAGGGTTGGCATTCCTGGACACTGCCAGAGGTGTCAACCCGATTGTCCAAAAGCTCCCTTACAACTTACAAGAAAAGTTACATAGTTACATAGTTATTAAGGTTGAAGGAAGACTGTAAGTCCATCTAGTTCAACCCATAGCCTAACCTAACATGCCCTAACATGTTGATCCAGGGGAAGGCAAAAAAACCCCATGTGGCAAAGAGTAACTCCACCATGGGGAAAAAAATTCCTTCCCGACTCCACATACGGCAATCAGACTAGTTCCCTGGATCAACGCCTTATCAAGGAATCTAGTGTATATACCCTGTAACATTATACTTTTCCAGAAAGGTATCCAGTCCCCTCTTAAATTTAATTAATGAATCACTCATTACAACATCATACGGCAGAGAGTTCCATAGTCTCACTGCTCTTACAGTAAAGAATCCGCGTCTGTTATTATGCTTAAACCTTCTTTCCTCCAGACGTAGAGGATGCCCCCTTGTCCCTGTCTCAGGTCTATGATTAAAAAGATCATCAGAAAGGTCTTTGTACTGTCCCCTCATATATTTATACATTAAAATAAGATCACCCCTTAGTCTTCGTTTTTCCAAACTAAATAGCCCCAAGTGTAAAATAACCTATCTTGGTATTGCAGACTCCCCAGTCCTCTAATAACCTTGGTCGCTCTTCTCTGCACCCGCTCCAGTTCAGCTATGTCTTTCTTATACACCGGAGACCAGAACTGTGCACAGTATTCTAAGTGTGGTCGAACTAGTGACTTGTATAGAGGTAAAATTATGTTCTCCTCATGAGCATCTATGCCTCTTTTAATACATCCCATTATTTTATTTGCCTTTGTAGCAGCTGCCTGACACTGGCCACTGAATATGAGTTTGTCATCCACCCATACACCCAGGTCTTTTTCATTGACGGTTTTGCCCAGAGTTTTAGAATTAAGCACATAGTTATACATCTTATTACTTCTACCCAAGTGCATGACCTTACATTTATCCCCATTAAAGCTCATTTGCCATTTATCAGCCCAAGCTTCTAGTTTACATAAATCATCCTGTAATATAAAATTGTCCTCCCCTGTATTGATTACCCTGCAGAGTTTAGTGTCATCTGCAAATATTGAAATTCTACTCTGAATGCCCCCTACAAGGTCATTAATAAATATGTTAAAAAGAAGAGGGCCCAATACTGACCCCTGTGGTACCCCACTGCTAACCGTGACCCAGTCCGAGTGTGCTCCATTAATAACCACCCTTTGTTTCCTATCCCTGAGCCAGCTCTCAACCCACTTACACATATTTTCCCCTATCCCCATTACTCTCATTTTATGTAACAACCTTTTATGTGGCACCGTGTCAAAAGCTTTGGAAAAGTCTATATATACTACGTCCACTGGGTTCCCCTTGGTCCAGTCCGGAACTTACCTCTTCATAGAAGCTGATCAAATTAGTCTGACATGAACGGTCCCTAGTAAACCCGTGCTGATACTGGGTCATGAGGTTATTTCTCTTCAGATACTCCAGCATAGCATCCCTTAGAATGCCCTCCAGGATTTTACCCACAGTAGAGGTTAAGCTTACTGGCCTATAATTACCGAGTTCAGTTTTTGCCCCTTTTTTGAATATTGGCACCACATTTGCTATACGCCAGTCCTGTGGTACAGACCCTGTTATTATGGACTCTTTAAAGATTAAAAATAATGGTCTATCAATGACTGTACTTAGTTCCTGCAGTACTCGGGGGTGTATCCCATCCGGGCCCGGAGATTTGTCAATTTTAGTTATTTTTAGACGCCGCTGTACTTCCTGCTGGGTTAAGCAGGTGACATTTAATGGGGAATTTTTATCACTAGTCATTTTGTCTGCCATGGGATTTTCTTTTGTAAATACTGATGAAAAAAAGTCATTTAGCATATTGGCTTTTTCCTCATCCTCATCCACCATTTCACCCAGACTATTTTTAAGGGGGCCAACACTGTCATTTTTTAGTTTCTTACTATTTATATAGTTAAAGAATATTTTGGGATTATTTTTACTCTCTCTGGCAATGAGTCTCTCTGTCTCAATCTTTGCTGCCTTGATTTGCTTTTTACAGAATTTATTTAATTTTCTGTATTTATTTAATGCCTCCTCACTACCTACTTCCTTTAATTCTCTAAATGCTTTCTTTTTGTCCCTTATTGCGCCCCTTACAGCTCTATTTAGCCATATTGGTTTCCTCCTATTTCTAGTATGTTTATTCCCATACGGTATATACTGTGCACAGGTCCTATCCAGGATGCTAATAAATGTCTCCCATTTTCTTTGTGTATTTTTGTGTCTCAGGATATCGTCCCAGTTAATTGCACCAAGATCCTCTCTCATACGTCGGAAATTTGCCCTCCTGAAGTTTAGTGTCCTTGTCACCCCCCTACTACCCATCTTATTAAAGGTTACATGAAAACTTATTATTTTGTGATCACTATTCCCCAAGTGACCCCCAACCCTTATATTTGATATGCGGTCTGGCCTGTTGGTTAATATTAGGTCTAGCAGTGCCCCCCTCCTTGTTGGGTCCTGAACCAGTTGTGAAAGGTAATTGTCTCTCATAGTTGTCAAAAACCGATTACCTTTGCTGGAACTGCAGGTTTCTGTTCCCCAATCTATTTCAGGGTAGTTGAAGTCCCCCATAATAATGACTTCTCCTTGAGTCGCAGCTTCATCTATTTGCTTTACGAGGATATTCTCCATTGCTTCCATTAGTTTTGGAGATTTATAACAAACCCCTATCAGTAATTTATTATTTTTTCCCCCTCCCCTTATCTCCACCCACAGGGACTCTACATTTTCATTAAATTCACCTATATTATCACGCAGGATGGGTTTTAAGGAAGATTTTACATATAGACACACCCCTCCCCCTCGCTTATCTGTACGGTCATTTCTGAACAGGCTATAGCCCTGCAAGTTAACAGCCCAGTCATGGCTCTCATCCAGCCACGTCTCAGATATCCCCACCATATCATAATTATGCTCCAACAACATTAGTTCTAATTCGTCCATTTTGTTGGCGAGGCTTCTGGCATTAGTATACATGCACTTTATGTTACTCTCTGTACCTCTATTCTTTCTTAAATTACTAACTGTTCTAACCCCACTCCCCATGCAACCGCCACCCCCAACTTCCTTATTTGTGCCCAGGTCTCTATCTGCACTATCTTCCCCTCCTATAAAATGAATACCCTCCCCCCCAATCCCTAGTTTAAACACTCCTCCAACCTTCTAACCATTTTCTCCCCCAGCACAGCTGCACCTTCCCCATTGAGGTGCAGCCCGTCCCTAGCGTAGAGCCTGTAGCCAACTGAGAAGTCGGCCCAGTTCTGCAGGAACCCAAACCCCTCCTTCCTACACCAATTCTTGAGCCACTTATTAACCTCCCTAATCTCCCGTTGCCTCTCTGGCGTGGCACGTGGTACAGGCAGTATTTCGGAAAATACCACGTTGGAGGTCCTTGCTTTCAGCTTGCAGCCTAATTCCCTGAAATCATCTTTAAGGACCTTCCACCTACCTCTAACTTTGTCATTTGTGCCAATGTGCACCATGACCGCTGGGTCCTCACCAGCCCCTCCCAGTAATCTGTCCACCCGATCAGCGATGTGTCGGACTCGAGCGCCAGGTAGGCAGCACACCGTCCGACGATCCCTGTCTTTGTGACAGATTGCCCTATCTGTTCCCCTAATAATTGAGTCCCCCACTACCAGCACCTGTCTGGCCTGCCCTGCTCTCCTTTTTCCCTCCTTACTGGAGCAGTCACTCCTCTGGCTTTCAGAGGACATGCCTGGCTGCAGCAATGCTACCCCTGTACTGGCACCCCCCTCATCTGCCAACTTAGCAAACTTATTGGGGTGTGCCAGATCAGGACTAGCCTCCCTGGCACTCTTCCCTCTGCCCCGCCTTCTATCTGTCACCCAGCTAACTGCCACACTGTCCTGCAACTCCATCCTACCATCCCCCTCCTCATCTATCCCATTGAGCGTCTGCTCTGTGAGCAGAAGACTCCTCTCCATATTGTCTATGGATCTCAGTGTTGCCAGCTGCACATTTAGATCCAGTATCTGGGTTTCCAAATGCACAATGAGCTCACATCTCGCACAGCAGTATGCACCCTCGACCGGCTGGTCAAGGACTGCATACATGTGGCAAGATGTACACTGGATGGCATTAACAATTGTGGAGCACATTTCCTAATGGGGATTGCACCACACAGAAACGTTAATTAAAAATAAATACAAAGTATTAATTAAACCAAAAAAAAAAAAAAAACAGAAGCAATTCCTCCCTTGGAAACTCCCTGATTCCAAAGTCACTGAATCACAAGTCACACACTTACCGCCGTTCACACTTACGCTCAGGTCACACTCAGCTCGCTCACACTCGCTGTGCTGAAGATTTATAGATTTTTTTTTTCTCTCTATCTCCCCTCAACAGCAATCCACCTTGCTGTTCAGATGCACTTCCAAAAAGTGGGTCAGTCACGGGTCCCGTTACAAACAGGCTCATAAGGTACCATTTCCTCCCTTTGGGGTGTTTGTAGACTTTGTTGCTCAGCAGGCTAAAGTTAGAAATGACCCTAGTTTCGATTTCACTATGTCATGTACCACTGCCTCTGGTGTAAAACCCAGTAAAACACCAGTGGCAGTCCACAAAACTAATGTTACCTCCACAGGTTTTCCTTACAGGGCAAGTAAGTCCTCTCCAGAAGAGGACACACCGCAGGATCTCAGCAAATACTGCCCCCTACACAAGAAACCTCATCCTCTCCTAAAATGTAGAGCCTTCAGGGAGAAGTCTCTAGAAGACCGTAAGAGTTTCCTAAAGGAAAACAAGATATGCTTCAGATGCTGCGCGACAACCTCACACTTCGCCAAGAACTGTGAAACCAGTGTGAAATGCACAGAATGTAGTAGTGTGGAGCACAACACGGCCTTACATCCTGGACCACCCTCAGGGGTATCGTCACGAGTAGAAGAGTCTGCCGAAAAACAGACGGACCCCGACGTGGACACCCCAGTGGTCACTTCTCGGTGCACAGAAATCTGCAAGGAACTCGTAGCAGGAAGATCCTGCTCAAAGATCTGTCTTGTCAGAGTATTCCCAGCGAGCCAACGGGATAAGGCGATCAAGGTATATGCAATCTTGGATGATCAGAGCAACAGGTCTCTAGCTAAATCCTTTCTCTTCGACACCTTCAACATTGCTGGTCCCGGCTCTCCGTACTCCTTGAAGACATGTGCAGGTACTGTCGAGACGGCGGGGAGGAGAGCAACTGGATTCAAAGTAGAGTCTATAGACGGTCAAACCTGCTTATCCTTGCCATCAATACTGGAGTGCAACCAGATTCCAGACAACAGGTCTGAGATACCTACACCAGAGGTAGCAGCTCATCACACCCACTTGAGATGTATAGCTCACCTGATACCAGAGCTCGACCAAGGAGCTCCTATTGTCTTACTTCTCGGAAGAGACATACTACGGGTCCACAAGGCTAGAGGACAGATCAACGGCCCACAAAACGCCCCATATGCTCAGAGACTTGACCTAGGATGGGTCATTGTGGGAGATGTCTGTTTGGGTGGAGCACACAGGCCGACATCAGTCAACAGCATGCTCACCAATACCCTTGAGAATGGACGCCCGTCTCTCTTCCAGCCATGCGAGAGTAGTTTCCTGATTAAAGAATTGCCACACCACACCCCTCCACCTTGTCCGTTAGCTGATCCTTCCTGTGAAGACCATGCATGCGACGGTGAGCAAGATCATATAGGGTGCACAGTTTTCCACAGGAAAAGAGAAGACAACCAGGTAGCAATGTCCATAGAGGACAGACTGTTCTTGGACATCATGGAGCGAGAGATAGTAAGAGATGAATCAAAGAGTTGGGTCGCACCTTTACCATTCAAACCACAGAGGCAACGCTTACCCAACAACAGAGAACTTGCCTACAGTCGATTTGTTTCCCTTACGCGCAAACTGCAGAAGGCACCAGAAACAAAACAACACTTCTTTACCTTCATGGAGAGAATATTCCAGAGTGGCCACGCGGAAATTGCACCTGTACTTCAAGATTCCGAGGAATGTTGGTACTTACCTATTTTCGGCGTGTATCATCCGAAGAAACCAGGTCAGATAAGAGTGGTATTTGACTCAAGTGCCAGATACGAAGGGGTTTCTTTAAACGACGTCTTCCTGTCTTGTCCAGACCTCAACAACAGACTTCTGGGAGTACTTCTTCGTTTCCGCAAAGATGCAGTAGCATTTATGGCCGACATACAACAGATGTTTCACTGCTTCCTTGTTAAAGAAGAACACAGAAACTACTTGAGGTTCTTCTGGTACCGCAATAATGACCCCTACAAGGACATCGTGGAATATCGTATGAAGGTTCACATCTTCGGGAACAGCCCTTCCCCTGCTGTTGCTATCTATGGCCTTAGACATTCAGCCAGAGAAGGTGAAGCGAAATATGGATCGGATGTAAGATCTTTCGTGGAAAAGGATTTCTACGTAGATGACTGCCTGAAATCCACACCCACAGAGGAGTTGGCAGTCAGTCTCCTGAAAAGGGCACAAGAAATGCTCGCTTCATCCAATTTGAGGTTGCACAAAATTGCTTCCAACAGCCAGAAACTAATGGCAGCCTTTCCCTCTCAAGATTACTCAACCGATTTAAAAGACTTGGATTTAAGCACGGACTCCCTTCCCATGCAGCGGAGCCTGGGTCTACTCTGGGATTTGAAAAAGGTGCATTCACCTTCCAGATCAGTGAAGAAGAGAAACCCTTCACGCGTAGAGGCGTCCTGTCCATTGTGAACAGCTTGTACGATCCTCTGGGATTTGTAACCCCTGTAACTATCCAAGGTAAAATGATGTTGAGAGACTTCACCCAAGAGACATCCGATTGGGATGATCCGCTTCCCAGCGATAAAAAAGAATTGTGGGAAAGATGGAAACATTCTTTAGAAGCTCTGTCAAGTCTCTACGTGGCACGACCATATGCTTCTGTGCCTTCATCAGAAATCAAGGTGCAAAGGCTTTGTATCTTTTGTGATGCTTCAACCAAGGCAATTGCAGCAGTGGCGTATTTGAAAACAACTGACATCAATGAACAATGCCACGTAAGGCTTGTTATGAGCCGGACAAAATTGGCCCCACTCCGTGAACACACAGTACCCAGACTGGAACTCTGTGCAGCTGTGCTGGCAGTAGAGTTAGCTGAGCTTATCTCGACAGAAATGGACCTGGAAATCAAAGAAGTCGAGTTTTACACCGACAGCAAGGTAGTGCTGGGGTACATCTGCAATGAAACTCGTCGCTTCTATGTCTATGTCAGCAATCGGGTGCTAAGGATCAGGAGATCTACCGAACCTAAACAGTGGCACTATGTGTCCACGCACCACAATCCGGCGGACCACGCAACCAGATCCGTTGAAGCAAGACAACTTAAGGACACAACCTGGTTCACCGGCCCTACATTCTTATACCGTTCGACGCCATATGTGGACGAGTCAAACATCTTTGAATTGGTGGATCCAGAGGCAGATGAGGAAATCCGCCCTCAGGTATCCGTTCTACGTACGGTGACTAAAGACAATCACCTCAAATCCCACCGCTTCAACAGGTTCTCAACTTGGGACTCACTTGTTCGTGCCCTCGTTTGTTTAATTCATGTGGCTCAATCCTACAAGTCAACGTCACCCGCCATCCAGAAACCTTGCAAAGGTTGGCACCACTGCAAGTGTGCCTTTACCGTTCCAAGCATGGAAAATGCCAAGAACGTTATAATTCGTACCATACAACGTGAATGTTACGCCAAAGAAATAGATAACCTTAATAAAAGCCAACCTGTTTCCAGAGATAGTGTCTTGAGGAAGCTTGATCCAATCATTGACCAGGATGGGCTGTTAAGAATTGGAGGTCATCTTCAAGAAGCTGAAGTGGAATTCGGGGAGAAACACCCTATAATAATTCCTGGACATCATCATGTCACGACCCTGCTTGTGCAACACCACCACGTCTTGGTGAAACATCAGGGACGGCTGTTTACTGAAGGAAATCTACGAACTGCTGGACTATGGATAGTCGGAGCAAAACGATGCGTGAGTAAACTCATTTACAATTGTGTGATTTGTCGCAAACTCCGTGGCGGGACTCAAAAGCCGAAGATGGCCAATCTCCCACCAGACAGACTTAGTACAGAACCTCCCTTTACCAACGTCGGACTGGACGTATTCGGGCCATGGTCTGTGGTTGCACGGAACACTAGAAGAGTCCAGGCCAATGCCAAACGCTGGGCTGTTATGTTCACCTGTATGTCCATTAGAGCAGTCCACATTGAAGTAATTGAGTCCATGGACACTTCAGGGTTTATAAATGCACTCCGACGTTTCATTGCCATCAGAGGTCCCGTGAAGCACATACGCTCCGATAGAGGTACCAACTTTGTAGGAGCAGTGAAAGAACTTCAAATTCCTTCCAACCTAGACACCACCGGTGTGGAAAGATACCTTAGTGAGCAGGGATGTACCTGGACTTTCAATCTACCACACTCTTCTCACATGGGAGGCGCTTGGGAGAGGATGATAGGAATAGCACGCAGAATCCTTGACTCCATTTTCTTGCAAGCAGGTAGTGCAAGACTCACACATGAAAGTTTGACCACATTCCTAGCAGAAGTTTCGGCCATCATTAATGCCAGACCATTGACTTCACTTTCTAGTGACTCTGAGGATCCGACCATTCTCACTCCTGCCATGTTACTTACTCAGAAGGCCAGCGTTCTCAGCGCTCCACCTGGAGAATTTAGCAACAAGGACCTCTACAGACGACAGTGGAGACAAGTCCAAAGTCTCTCCAATACCTTCTGGGACAGATGGAGGAAGCAGTACCTCTCCACCTTACAACCAAGGAGGAAGTGGCAGACCGACAAACCAAACATCAAAACCGGTGATGTCGTTCTCATGAAAGACAGCCAGTCACACCGTAATGAGTGGCCACTAGGCCTCATCACTAAAGTATTCCCAAGCAAAGATGGGAAGATCCGTAAGGTCGAGGTCAAAGTAGGCAAGTCTGGGGAAAGCAAACTATTCCTCAGACCAATGGCGGAACTTGTCTGACTGTTTTCGCCAAAAGAACCTGTAGGTGGCATCGGTTGATGCCAAGCGGGGAGTGTTCTGTCCTTCTAACAGGACAGGGGTTCGTTTCAAGCATTAAAAGGTTAACTATTATTATAGTTCTGGTTTTGTTGTGTTATAGCACCACCCAGTGGTGGATAAATTTATAACCTGTGTTTTCCATGAATAATAGAGTGTTGCATTGTGGGTTTCAGCAAAGCATCATGGGATTGGGAAATTCCCCAGCCTTTTCTCTTGTATTTCCTGTTCACTCTGTTATTCAGCTGTGTTGGAACTACTTCATTTACCTGCCACCCTGGTTAGTTTATCCGGTAAGATTGCTATCCTTGTTTTTGTAATATATTGTTCTATAGAATGTGATTACTGTATAGCAACTAGTACCCGGGAAATCTATTATCTGTGAGTTACTGTATGTAGCTGCATGTAGAAGTTGCATCATCCTGTATGCTTTCCCCGTTAGTTATAGTATCAGTTGTGCTGTTATGTGCCCAATACTTACTCAAATCATTTGTATTCTTATAGTTTTACCGCATTTCAATACCTGTTACCAATAAACAAGTTAGACTACAGAAAACAGTCTGCTTACTTTGGAAGACAGAAGTGGTTTATGCTGTATGTTGGATCACACACCGTATCAACGTGTATGAAGACAGAACATGGGGTTAGAAGTATGTTTTGTGGTAAAAATGTAATTATTTTCTTTTCACTGCCCAATGGTATAAAATTCTGTGATACACCTGTGGTGTTGATATGATCACTGCACCCCTAGATTAATTCACTGAGAAATATAGTTTGTAAAATGGGGTCACTTAGAAGGTTTTCTGCTTTTTTGGGATCACAAGGGCTCTGTCAAAGTGACATGGCACCCTCAAACTAGTGCAAAAAATTTGCACCGCGATATGGCGCTCCTTCCCTTCTCAACTTTGCACTGTACCTCAAAAGTAGTTTTTGATCACTTATGAGGTGGTATTATACTCAGGAGAAATTGCCTAACAAATTGTAATGTTCACTTTCTCCGATTACCCCTTTTGAAGATTGCAAATCGGGGTCAAAGCAACATTTTAGTGGAAAATATAGTAATACAGTATTTAATTTACTCAGATCAATGTTATACAAGTTTGTGAATCACCTGAAGGTTAAAAATACTTACTACTACCCAAGATGCATTCCTTGAGCTGTGTCTTTTACAAAATGGGATCACTTGTGGGGGGTTTCTGCTGTTTTGACATGCCAGGGGCTCTTTAAATGTGACATGGTATCCGCAACCTATTCCAACCAAAATAGCACTCATTACCTTTCCAGCCCTGCTCTGCGCCCAAGCAGTTGTTTTGCCAAAAATATGGGCTACCTGCGTACTCGGGAAAAATTGCACAACAAATTTTGGCATCCATTTTCTCCTGTTACTCTTGTGAAAATAAAAAATTGGGGCGAAAGTAATATTTTTGTGGGAATAAGTTTCTTGAAAGGTGTACTTTCCAAAATACGGTCATTTGTGGGGGGTTTGCACTGTTTAGGTATCTCAGGGGTTCTCCAAACGCGACATGGCGCCTGCTATCAGTCCCAGACAATTTTCAAAAAGTCAAATGCCACTCCTTCCCTTTTGAGCTCTGATATGCGCCCCAAACAGTAGTTTCCCTCCACAAATGTGGTATCTGCATACTCAAGAAAAATTGCACAACAAATTTCATGGTGCATTTTTTCCTGTTACCCTTGTGAAAATGAAAAATTTGGGGCTAAAGTAACATTTTTGTGGAAAAAAATTAAATATTCATTTTTTTCATACCACATTCATTCCTGTGAATCACATGAAGGGTTGATAAACTTCTTGAATGTGGTTTTCAGTACCTTGAGAGGTGCCGTTTTTAGAATGGTGTTACTTTTGGGTATTTTTTGTCCTATAGACCCCTCAATGTCACTTTAACCCCTTTCTGACATTAGACGTACTATCCCGTCGAGGTGGGGTGGGCCCGTATGACCACCGACGGGATAGTACGTCATACGCGATCGGCCGCGCTCACGGCACATTAACCCCCGGCACACCGTGATCAAACATGATCGCGGTGTGCCGGCGGTATAGGAAGCATCGCGCAGGGAGGGGGCTCCCTGCGGGCTTCCCCAAGACCCCCGGAGCAACGCGATGTGATCGCGTTGCTCCGAGGGTCTCCTACCTCCTTCCTCGCTGCAGGTCCCGGATCCAAGATGGCCGCGGCATCCGGGTCCTGCAGGGAGGGAGGTGGCTTACCGAGTGCCTGCTCAGAGCAGGCGCTGGTAAGCCTGCAGCCCTGCACAGCAGATCACAGATCTGACAGAGTGCTGTAATGTCCCCCCCTGGGACAAAGTAAAAAAGTAAAAAAAAAATTCTCCACGTGTGTAAAAAGAAAAAAAAAAAAATCCAAAATAAAGAAAAAATTTTTTTAATATTCCCATAAATACATTTCTTTAGCTAAATAAAAAAACAAACAATAAAAGTACACATATTTAGTATCACCGCGTCCGTAACAACCCAACCTTTAAAACTGCCCCACTAGGTAACCCCTTCAGTAAACACCGTAAGAAAAGAAAAATGAGGCAAAAAACAACGCCTTATTATCATACCGCCGAACAAAAAGTGGAATAACACGCGATCAAAAAGACTGATATAAATAACCATGGTACCGCTGAAAACGTCATCTTGTCCCGCAAAAAACGAGCCGCCATATAGCATCATCAGCAAAAACTAAAAAAGTTATAGTCCTGAGAAATAGTTTTTATCGTATAAAAGCGCCAAAACATAAAAAAATGATATAAATGAGATATCGCTGTAATCGTACTGAACCGATGAATAAAACTGCTTTATCAATTTTACCAAACGCGGAACGGTATAAAAGCCTCCCCCAAAAGAAATTCATGAATAGCTGGTTTTTGGTCATTCTGCCTCACAAAAATCGGAATAAAAAGCGATCAAAAAATGTCACGTGTCCGAAAATGTTACCAATAAAAACGTCAACTCGTCCCGCAAAAAACAAGATCTCACATGACTCTGTGGACTCAAATATGGAAAAATTATAGCTCTCAAAATGTGGTAACGCAAGAAAGATTTTTTTGCAATAAAAAGTGTCTTTCAGTGTGTGATGGCTGCCAATCATAAAAATCCACTAAAAAACCCGCTATAAAAGTAAATCAAACCCCCCTTCATCACCCCCTTAGTTAGGGAAAAATAAAAAATTTTTTTTTTTTTATTTATTTCCATTTTCCCATTAGGGTTAGGGCTAGGGTTAGGGTTAGGGCTAGGGATAGGGTTAGGGCTAGGGTTAGGGCTAGGGTTAGGGCTAGGGTTAGGGTTGGGGCTAGGGTTAGGGCTAGGGTTGGGGCTAGGGTTAGGGCTAGGGTTAGGGCTAGTGTTGAGGCTAGTGTTAGGGCTAGTGTTAAGGCTAGTGTTAGGGCTAGTGTTAGGGCTAGTGATAGGGCTAGGGTTATTGTTAGGGTTAGGGCTAGGGTTGGGGCTAGGGTTGGGGGTAGGGTTGGGGCTACAGTTAGGGTTGGGGCTAAAGATAGGGTTAGGGTTTGGATTACATTTACGGTTGGGAATAGGGTTGGGTGTGTCTGGGTTAGAGGTGTGGTTAGGGTTACTGTTGGGATTAGGGTAAGGGGTGTGTTTGGATTAGGGTATCAGTTATAATTGGGGGGTTTCCACTGTTTAGGCTCATCAGGGGCTCTCCAAACGGGACATGGCATCCGATCTTAATTCCAGCCAATTCTGCGTTGAAAAAGGAAAACAGTGCTCCTTCCCTTCAGAGCTCTCCCGTGTGCCCAAACAGGGGTTTACCCCAACATATGGGGTATCGGCGTACTCAGGACAAATTGGACAACACCTTTTGTGGTCCAATTTATCCTGATACCCTTGTGAAAATACAAAACTGGGGGCTAAATACCATTTTTGTGAAAAAAAAAATAATTTTTATTTTCACGGCTCTGCGTTATAAACTGTAGTGAGACACTTGGGGGTTCAAAGTTCTCACAACACATCTAGATAAGTTCCTTGGGGGGTCTAGTTTCCAATATGGGGTCACTTGTGGGGGGTTTGTACTGTTTGGGTACATCAGGGGCTCTGCAAATGCAACGTGACGCCTGCAGACCAATCCATTTAAGTCTGCATTCCAAATGGCGCTCCTTCCCTTCCGAGCTCTGTCATGCGCCCAAACAGTGGTTCCCCCCACATATGGGGTATCAGCGTACTCAGGACAAATTGGACAACAACTTTTGGGGTCCAAATTATCCTGATACCCTTGTGAAAATACAAAACTGGGGGCTAAAAAATCATTTTTGTGAAAAAAAAAAGAATTTTTATTTTCACGGCTCTGCGTTATAAACTGTAGTGAAACACTTGGGGGTTCAAAGCTCTCAAAACACATCTAGATAAGTTCCTTAGGGGGTCTACTTTCCAAAATGTTGTCACTTGTGGGGGTTTTTAATGTTTAGGCACATCAGGGGCTCTCCAAACGCAACTTGGCATCCCATCTTAATTCCAGTCAATTTTGCATTGAAAAGTAAAATAGCGCTCCTTCCCTTCTGAGCTCTGTTATGCGCCCAAACAGTGGTTTACCCCCACATATGGGGTATCAGCGTACTCAGGACAAATTGCACAACAATTTTTGGGGTCCAATTTCTTCTCTTACCCTTGGGAAAATAAAAAATTGTGGGCAAAAAGATCATTTTTGTGAAAAAATATGATTTTTTATTTTTACGGCTCTGCATTATAAACTTCTGTGAAGCAATTGTTGAGTCAAAGAGCTCACCACACATCTAGATAAGTTCCTTAGGGGGTCTACTTTCCAAAATGGTGTCACTTGTGGGGGGTTTCAATGTTTAGGCACATCAGGGGCTCTCCAAATGCAACATGGCGTCCCATCTCAATTCCAGTCAATTTTGCATTGAAAAGTCAAATGGCGCTCCTTTCCTTCCGAGCTCTGCCATGCGCCCAAACAGTGGTTTACCCCCACATATGGGGTATCAGCGTACTCAGGACAAATTGTACAACAACTTTTGGGGTCTATTTTCTCCTGTTACCCTTGGTAAAATAAAACAAATTGGAGCTGAAATAAATGTTGTGTGAAAAAAAGTTAAATGTTCATTTTTATTTAAACATTCCAAAAATTCCTGTGAAACACCTGAAGAGTTAATAAACTTCTTGAAAGTGGTTTTGAGTACCTTGAGGGGTGCAGTTTTTAGAATGGTGTCACACTTGGGTATTTTCTATCATATAGACCCCTCAAAATGACTTCAAATGAGATGTGGTCTCTAAAAAAAAATGGTGTTGTAAAAATGAGAAATTGCTGGTCAAATTTTAACCCTTATAACTCCGTCACAAAAAAAATGTTGGTTCCAAAATTGTGCTGATGTAAAGTAGACATGTGGGAAATGTTACTTATTAAGTATTTTGCGTGACATATGTCTGTGATTTAAGGGCATAAAAATTCAAAGTTGGAAAATTGCGAAATTTTCAAAATTTTCGCCAAATATTCGTTTTTTTTCACAAATAAACGCAAGTTATATCGAAGAAATTTTACCACTATCATGAAGTACAATATGTCACGAGAAAACAATGTCAGAATCGCCAAGATCCGTTGAAGCGTTCCAGAGTTATAACCTCATAAAGGGACAGTGGTCAGAATTGTAAAAATTGGCCCGGTCATTAACGTGCAAACCACCCTTGGGGGTGAAGGGGTTAAATGTGATGTAGTCTTTAAAAAAATGTTTTTATTAATTTTATGGAAAAATGAGAAATTGCTATTCAACTTTCAACCCTTCTAACTTTGTAACAAAAAAATGTTGTTTAAAAAATTGTGTTGATGTAAAGTATACATGTGGGAAATTTTATTTATGAACTATTTTGCGCAACATAATTCTCTGGTTTAAGGAAACAAAAATTAAAAATGTAAAGATTGCGAAAATTTCAGATATTTTCTGAAATAAATGAAAATCATATTAAACAAATTTTACCACTACCATGAAGAAAAATATAATAAAACGAACCCAAGATGAAAAGTAACTGTCTATTGTTCTCCCACATGCTCACAACCCCAGTGGGGAAGCCTATATAAGAGACACTATTACAGAAAAAAAGGACACTCCCGCTATAGGAATAAACCAGAAAAAATTGGAGTGCATGTCCAAGAAAGTAATTATATCAAATTTTATTAAGTTACACGAATAAGAAAAAACATGTATCACAATACTTTTATAAAACGGTACATAAGAATTCAGACAAAGGTAGGTAGTACAGACCGAAAAAACAGTGCTGTTCACTAACTGATGCCATAAATACAAAAAGTCATATGCATAATGCAAAAAATGGGGCGGGCACCGAGTCTAGGATCAATGGGGCCGTATAAGAAAGTGCAGTAAGCCCTGTACACAGGCTCGTATATTCATTATTCATAGAGTCCACCCATCCCTATCCTCTTACCCAAAGTGCTGGCATCAGGAATGAACGGCACTGTTGCCCCCAACGATGCCGTTCATTCCTGACACCAGCACTTTGGGTAAGAGGATAGGGATGGGTGGACTCTATGAATAATGAATATACGAGCCTGTGTACAGGGCTTACTGCACTTTCTTATACGGCCCCATTGATCCTAGACTCGGTGCCCGCCCCATTTTTTGCATTATGCATATGACTTTTTGTATTTATGGCATCAGTTAGTGAACAGCACTGTTTTTTCGGTCTGTACTACCTACCTTTGTCTGAATTCTTATGTACCGTTTTATAAAAGTATTGTGATACATGTTTTTTTCTTATTCGTGTAACTTAATAACATTTGATATAATTACTTTCTTGGACATGCACTCCAATTTTTTCTGGTTTATTCCGTGAAGAAAAATATGTCACGAAAAAACATTCTCAGAATCACTGGGATACGTTGAAGCGTTCCAGAGTTATTACCTCATCAAGTGGCACTGGTCAGAATTGTAAAATTTGGCCCAGTCACAAAAGCGAAAACAAGCTCTGGCACAAAAGGGTTAAGTAGCCCTCCTACTCTGCACTCATTACCTGTATTAATTACACCTGTATGAGTTAATTACCTATATAAAAGACACCTGTCCACATACTTAATCACATTACAACCTCTCCACCTTGGCTAAGACCAAAGAGCTGTCTAGGGACACCAGGGTAAAAAATGTAGACCTGCACAAGGCTGGGATAGGCTACAGGACAATAGGCAAGCAGCTTGGTGAGAAGGCAACAATTGTGAGAAAATGGAAGAAACACAAGACAACTGTCAATCTTCCGCGGTATGGGGCTCCATGCAAGATCTCACCTCGTGGGGTAAGGATGATTCTGATAAAGGTCAGGGATCAGCCTAGAACTACACAGGATGACCTGGTAAAAGGCCTAAAGAGAGCTGGGACCAAAGTTTCAAACATTACCATTAGTAATATACTACGCCGTCATGGATTAAAATCCTGCACAGTATGCAAGGTCCCCTTGCTCATGACAGCACTGACCAGGTCCATTTGAAGTTTGCCAATGACCAATCTAGATGATCCACAAGCAGCATTGGAGACGGTCATGTGGTCAGATTAGACCAAAATAGAACTTTTTGGAATCTTCGCCACTCACCGTGCTTGGAGGAAGAAGAAGGATGAATACAACCCCAAGAACACTGTCCTAGCTGCAAATTCAGTGTGCCGATCTGGGTCGTCGTCGTTGAGATGCTGCAGCAGCTGGATTTTGTAAGGGCACCATTTGTGAGTAGCTAATATCCGCCGAAGGGATGTTCAACTGATGCCAGATCGGCATGCTGAATTTGCAGAATGGGCAAAACAAAAAATGGAACAGGACCCTCAGTTTAATCCCTTAACCCCCAAGGGTGGTCTGACCACTGTCCCTTTATGAGGTTATAACTCTGGAACGCTTCAACGGATCCTGATGATTCTGACACTGTTTTCTCAAGACATATTGCACTTCATGATAGTGGTAAAATTTATTTGATATTATCTGCGTTTATTTGTGAAAAAACCGGAGATTTGCCAAAAATTTTGAAAACTTTGAATTTTTATGCCCTTAAATCACAGAGATATGTCACACAAAATACTTAATAAGTAACATTTCCCACATGTCTACTTTACATCAGCACAATTTTGGAACCGACATTTTTTTTTTGTTAAGGAGTTATAAGGGTTAAAAGTTGACCAGCAAATTCTCATTTTTACAACACCATTTTTTTAGGGACCACATCACATTTGAAGTCACTTTGAGGGGTCTATATGATAGAAAATACCCAAGTGTGTTTAAAAAAAATAAATGAACAATTAACTTTTTTTCACAAAAAATTTACTTCAGCTCCAATTTGTTTTATTTTACCAAGGGTAACAGGAGAAATTGAACCCCTAAAGTTGTTGTACAATTTGTCCTAAGTATGCTGATACGACATATGTGGGGGTAAACCACTGTTTGCATGCATAGAAGAGCTCGGAAGGGAAGGAGCGGCGTTTGACTTTTCAATGCAAAATTGACTGGAATTTAGATGGGATGCCATGTAGCGTTTCGAGAGCCCCTAATGTGCCTAAACATTGAAACCCACCACAAGTGACCCCATTTTGGAAAGTAGACCCCCTAAGAAACTTATCTAGATGTATCGTGAGCACTTTGACCCACCAAGTGCGTCACAGAAGTTTTTAATGTAGAGCTGTAAAAATAAAATAATCATATTTTTTCACAAAAATGATCTTTTCGCCCCCAATTTTTTATTTTCCCAAGGGTAACAGAAGAAATTGGACCCCAAAAGTTGTTGTGCAATTTGTACGCTGATACCCCACATGTGGGGGTAAACCACTGTTTGGGCACATGGCAGAGCTCGGAAGGGAAGGAGCGCCATTTGACTTTTCAATGCAAAATTGACTGGAATTGAGATGGGACGCCATGTCGCGTTTGGAGAGCCCCTGATGTGCCAAACATTGAAACCCACCACAAGTGACCCCATTTTGGAAAGTAGACCCCTTAAGGAACTTATCTAGATGTGTGGTGAGCACTTTGACCCACCAAGTGCTTCACAGAAGTTTATAATGTAGAGCCATTAAAATAAAAAATCATATTTTTTCACAAAAATGATCTTTTTGCCCCCAACTTATTATTTTCCCAAGGGTATCAGAAGAAATTGGGCCCCAAAAGTTGTTGTGCAATTTGTACTGAGTATGCTGATACCCCATATGTTGGGGTAAACCCCTGTTTGGGCACACGGGAGAGCTCGGAAGGGAAGGTTTTACTTTTTCAACACAGAATTGCCTGGAATTAAGATCGGACACCATGTCACATTTGGAGAACCCCTGATGTGCCTAAACAGTGGAAACCCCCAATTCTAACTGAAACCCTAACCCAAACACACCCTTAGCCCTAATCCCAACCCTAACCACACCCCTAACCCGAACATGCCCCTAGCCCTAATCCCATCCACACCCCTAACCCCAACACACCCCTAACCCTAATCCCAACCCTAATCACACCCCTAACTCCAACACACCCCTAACCCTAGTCCCAGCCATAACCCTAACCACACCCCTAACCCTAATCCCAACCCTAATTCCAACTGTAATTGTAATCCAAACCTTAACTTTAGCCCCAACCCTAACCCTAACTTTAGCCCCAACCCTAACCCTAACTTTAGCCCCAACCCTAACCCTAACTTTAGCCCAACCCTAACGCTAACTTTAGCCCAACCCTAACTTTAGCCCCAACCCTAACTGTATCCTTCAACCCTAACTTTAGCCCCACCCCTAACTTTAGCCCCAATCCTATCCCTAACTTTAACCCCAGCCCTAACTCTAACTGTAGCCCCAACCCTAACTGTAGCCCCAACCCTAACTGTAACCCTAACTTTAGCCTCAACCCTAACTTTAGCCCCAACCCTAACTTTAGCCCAACCCTAACCCTAACTTTAGCCCCAACCCTAATCCTAACTTTAGCCCAACCCTAACCCTAACTTTAGCCCCAACCCTAACCCTAACTTTAGCCCCAACCCTAACTTTAGCCTCAACCCTAGCCCTAACTTTAGCCCCAACCCTAGCCCTAACTTTAGCCCCAACCCTAGCTGTAGCCCCAACCCTAACTTTAGCCTCAACCCTAACCGTAACTTTAGCCCCAACCCTAATTTTAGCCTAACCCTAACTTTAGCCCCAACCCTATCCCTAACTTTAGCCCCAACCCTAACCCTAACTTTAGCCCCAACCCTAATTGCAGCCCCAACCCTAACCCTAACTGTAGCCCCAACCCTAACTGTAGCCCCAACTCTAACCCTAACTTTAGCCCTAACCTTAACTTTAGCCTCAACCTAAACCCTAACTTTAGCCCCAACCACAACTTTAGCCCAACCCTAACCCTAATGGGAAAATGGAAATAAATACATTATTTAAAATTTACTTTTTCCCTAACTAAGGGGGTGATGAAGGGGGGTTTGATTTACTTTTATAGCGGGTTTTTTTAGCAGATTTTTATGATTGGCAGCTGTCACACACTAAAAAACGCTTTTTATTGCAAAAAATGAGAGCTATAATTTTTTCCATATTTTGGTCCACAGAGTCATGTGAGGTCTTGTTTTTTGCGGGACGAGTTGACATTTTTATTGGTACCATTTTCGGGCACGTGACATTTTTAATCGCCTTTTATTCCAATTTTTGTGAGGCACAATGACCAAAAACCAGCTATTCGCTAATTTCTTTTTTTGGGGGGCATTTATACCATTTCACGTTTGGTAAAATTGATAAAGCAGTTTTATTCTTCTGGTCAGTATGATTACAGCGATGTCTCATTTATATCTTTTTTTATGTTTTGGCGCTTTTATACGATAAAAACTTTTATATTAAAAATAATTATTTTTGCATTGCTTTATTCTGAGGACTAAAACTTTTTTATTTTCTCGCTGATTATGCTGTATGGAGGCTCGTTTTTTGTGGGACAAGATGACGTTTTCAGTGGTACCATGGTTATTTATATTCGTCTTTTTGATCGCGTGTTATTCCACTTTTTGTTCGACGGTATGATAATAAAGCGTTGTTTTTTGCCTCGTTTTTTTTTTTACGGTCTTCACTGAAGGGGTTAACTAGTGGGACAGTTTTATAGGTCGGGTTGTTACGGATGTGGCGATACTAAATATGTGTACTTTTATAGTTTTTTTTTAATTTAGTTATAGAAATGTATTTATTGGAACAAATATATATATATATTTTTTACACATGTAAATAGATATATATTTTTTTCTTTGTAACATTGCCCCGGGGGGAAGGGGGGGGGAGGGTTGGGGAGATCATACTATAGTGTCAGATCGCTGATCTGACACTGCAGTGCACTGTGTCAGATCAGCAATCTGACAGGCACTGCAGGGAGGCTTCCCGGCGCCTGCTCTGAGCTCTTGAAAGCCACCTCCCTGCAGGACCCGGAAGGAGCCCCGGGGCCATTTTGGATCCGAGACCTGCAGGGAAAGAGACGCTCGGAGCAACGCGATCTCATCGCGTTGCTCCGAGGGTCTCAGGGAAGCATGCAGGGAGCCCCCTCCCTGCACGATGCTTCCCTGTGCTGCTGGAAAGCTGCAATCATGTTTGATCGCAGTGTTCCGGGGGTTAATGTGCCCGGAGTGGTCCGTGACCGCTCCTGGAGAAAAAGGTGTTTGGTGTTATTATTCATATTTTCTGAAAAAAGCCAAGAAAGCAAAAATTGTGCCAGGGTATGTAAACTTTAGAGCACAACTGTATCTTTGGAAGGAAAAACTGGGACTGGTTAGAGCCTATACCATAGAGTATTGTTGTCCGCTGATAAATTTACAAAGTCAGTGACCCTATTGATAAATCTCACCCAGTATTTTTTCTTTTGATGTTTCGTAAACTTCATCTCATTTATTATATTGGAATAAAGTGTCTACTTTGATACCAGATAGCCATTCAGTACTTGCGAATGAGCCACACCACCAGGTACAGACTATAAGGCCCCTTTCACACATTAGGTTTTTGCCGTCAGGCACAATCCGGTGAATTTAAAAAAAAAACAGATCCGGCAAAAGTTGCCACCGGATCCATTATTTTCTCATAGACTTGTATTAGCGCCTGATTGCGACAGATGGCCTCACATTTCATCCGTTTTTTGCCGGATCCGTCGAAAATTAGTTTTCTGGCGGCCGGAGAAAACGTACAGAGGAACGTTTTTTTCTGTCCGGCAAAAAAACGCACAGCGACGAATCCGGGGAAAAACGGATGAAACGTGAGGTGAAATGATGGAATCCGGCGACCGATTCCATTTTTTTAAAGAAGTCATGCATTTTCCATTCTGGAAAATCTCTCGCATCCAGTGGAAAAACAGATCTGTCGCATCAGATTTTCACAATTTGCAATGGATCTGTTTTTTCAAAATTAGCCGGATTGTGCCTGACGGCTAAAAACTGATGTGTGAAAGGGGCCTTACTGTACTGTTGTGTAAAAAAAGAAGACACTTTTCTACAATCTTGTACAAGGTGGCAGCTTATTTATTTTTCATTTTCTAGGTCACTGGCTATGAAATATGCAGTTTTCATCATAGGCCACTGAGTGCTTTCCCTATCCCTGGTCTTTTTGTCACTTTTCAGCTTGCGCTGCAGACTCAAGTATCGAGACCAGTAGAAGGCAATACAGGGTTACAGCTACATTAAAAAACTGGTTGCAGATAACAATAGGTGATGATGACAGCTTGATGCCCCCTTCCCTTTCTCCCTGCACAGTGAGGTCTGCACAGGACACTGAGCATGCCCACAACACTTTCCCCTCTCCTTTCTCACTCCACAGTGAGGTCTGCACAGGACACCGAGCATGCCCACAACAGTTTCTTCTCCCCTTTTTCCTTGAACATGAGGTCTGCACAAGACACTGAGCATGCCCACAACACTTTTCCCTCCCCTTTTTCCTAGAACATGAGGTCTGCACAAGACACTGAGTATGCCCACAACACTTTCCCCTCCCTTTTCTCTCTACACAGTGAGGTCTGCGCAGGACACTGAGCATGCCCACAACACTTTCCTCTCACCTTTCTCCCTACACAGTGAGGTCTGTACAGGACACTGAACATGCCCACAACGCTTTCCTCTCCCCTTTCTCCCTGCAGTGAGGTCTTCACAGGACACTGATCATACCCACAACACTTTCCTCTCCCCTTTCTCTCTACACAGTGAGGTCTGCACAGGACACTGAGCATGCCCACAACACTTTTCCCTCTCCTTTCTCCCTCCTCAGTGAGGTCTGCACAGGACACTGAGCATGCCCACAACACTTTCCCCTCCCCTTTTTCCTTGAACATGAGGTCTGCACAAGACACTGAGTATGCCCACAACATTTTCCCCTCCCTTTTCTCTCTACACAATGAGGTCTGTGCAGGATACTGAGCATGCCCACAACACTTTCCTCTCCCCTTTCTCTCTACACAGTGAGGTCTGCACAGGACACTGAGCATGCCCACAGCACTTTCAACTCTCCTTTCTCCCTCCTCAGTGAGGTCTGCACAGGACACTGAGCATGCCCACAACACTTTCCCCTCTCCTTTCTCCCTCCTCAGTGAGGTCTGCACAGGACACTGAGCATGCCCACAACACTTTCCCCTCCCCTTTTTCCTTGAACATGAGGTCTGCACAAGACACTGAGTATGCCCACAACACTTTCCCCTCCCTTTTCTCTCTACACAGTGAGGTCTGCGCAGGACACTGAGCATGCCCACAACACTTTCCTCTCCCCTTTCTCTCTACACAGTGAGGTCTGCACAGGACACTGAGCATGCCCACAACACTTTCCCCTCTCCTTTCTCCCTCCTCAGTGAGGTCTGCACAGGACACTGAGCATGCCCACAATGCTTTCCCCTCTCCTTTTTCCCTCCTCAGTGAGGTCTGCACAGGACACTGAGCATGCCCAGAACACTTTCCCCTCTCCTTTCTCCCTCCTCAGTCAGGTCTGCACAGGACACTGAGCATGCCCACAACACTTTCCCCTCTCCTTTCTCCCTGCAGTAAGGTCTGCACAGGACACTGATCATGCCAACAACACTTTCCTCTCCCCTTTCTCTCTACACAGTGAGGTCTGCACAGGACACTGAACATGCCCACAACGCTTTTCCATAGCAGTCACCAAAACCTGTGTGTGAAAACTACTTCATAAATTATTTAAATTTTTTGGTATTTTTGCCAGGTTTTCTTACAGAATAAAGAACATTTAATAACAGACTGAAACCATTGTACAGCAACATGATACAGAGCTAAGAGATTTTACTCCCTCATTTGATGGAAATCCATTTATCTTTGCCACTTTGCTTTGAAATAGTATTCCCCAGAAACACAATTATCAGAATGAACTGCTATTACACATAGCCGGCACTGTACCTAGAGCCGCCTTGTGCTTTATGACTTTGTACCAAACATATAATTGAACCAATAAATAAATCTACTCTACAGAGGAGTGTTTCTTTGATTTATATGAGCAATGGGTCTTTTATTTCATTTTATGCTTCACTTGAACACAAAAGCTGAAACAATTAGGTTTTATAGTGAAATGTTACCGGAATATATGACTTAAATGCTAGTGAACAGATTTTAGCTGTTTTACTATTTTATTCTGTTACTATGATTGAGCCATTGGCAGTAATCTTACTAATGGTAATATTGGGTAGACATGTGAATAATATATACTTTCAGACTATCTTGAAAATGTTATTCGGTCATGGGTTTGCAATAGCAGTGTATGCTTTTAAGATGAAGATTCCCAAAAAGATGTTGAATAAATGGGAACACTAAAGCCCCTCCATAAATGGCACGTGGAAGTGAGGGAAATACAGCAATCTTGCCAGGACTGGCTGAATATCTAATGTGTATGGTGTTCTCCTGGCTCTCAGCAGACAGATGAGGTTGGGATTGAGTAGGATCGGGCATATTGGATTATAATGCACAATCCTATAGTTTCTCCAGGTAATAAGGCTCACTCCACTTTCCCTATTAAAAACACACGTCCGCTTAAGCCAAGCAGGTGTGAGAGTAAGTCATCTAAGAACAATGGGCAACCTAAAGTTTGGTGTAGGCAAGATTCATAGACCAATGCCCCCTCCCACTGATGGACACAAACAGAAAAGTGCCCCTGTGTGAGAACAGTATATGGGACGTTTGCAGCCCAATAGTGCATCAAAATGCATAATTTCACCTGCTTTGGTGGTGGAAATGGGCCTCCTTACCTTTTGGGCCGCTGTGATATGTTCGCTCCTGCCCTCTCCCCATATCTCTCGACAGCAGAAATGGGTAAATATACAAACTATTCTACTCTCATTGGATCATATGTTCCCAATGAGGTAAGAGGAACCAAGGGTGTAGCCAACTCTTCACCTCTATAAAAAGCCTGGTTGGTTGAGCTTACAAAGTCAGGGCAGAGGGGTGTGGTTTGCAAGGGGAAGGGAGCAGACCTGTTTCACAGGAGCTCCTGAGAATCCCCTTAATTAAGCAACATTAGCTTGCTTTAAAGTGGACTTTTATGAGCTTATTGAAGCTGAAGACCTGTGGGAACATACCTGGAACATTAAATAAGAACCAAAACATGGTCTTAACTAAGAAAAACCCTTTCCAGAACAGAGATCGTTTCCTGCCTTGTCGATGGGGAAGAAGAGAACTAAAATGGCTGCCGATGCAGGACCAAAGATGAATGCCCACACTAGACTCATCACCTCCAGCCTGACTGGACGTAAGACACCCGGAGCGACATCGACTGAGCCAGCAGTGAGAGAGAAGAAATCCGACTTACAAGCGGCTCACACATTAGCCGCTGAGAATGTTCCAGACAACCGACAGACAGCAGCGTTTCCGGGGACGAGGAGGAGGAGCGACGTGACATCGTTGAGGAAAGGCACCAGGAGTCCCCTTGGTCACCGAGACATGCGGAGTGGAAAGAAGAATACTCCGACATCCTCTCTGCCAGTTGCCAGAAAGGAGGTCAGACGCGGTGAAATCGCTGCAACGACGAAGCAGGAAATGAAGATGGCGCCGCTGCTGAAAAGACAAGGAGAATCATTGCGGACTCTGACAGAGGCGAGTCTCCCCGGAGCCTTGCTATACTGCCGGGGACCGGGGAAAGAATCACTCCAGCCTGTGACACCCACGCTGAAGAGGAAGGAGGATGAGGGCTGCGCTGCCATTCAACATGTCTCTGATGCTGTGAGTTCAATCCTGCTCCAACACCACCACGGTATACAGCAGCCCCATTAATTTCAAAAGAGCTGTGCCACCCCTAAACCCCCTTATAAAAGCCTAAAAACTTTGGGGCATATGTAGGGGGATAAGGACTATCCAGTGCCACCAGATAGCAGCTTAATGGATGCAAGAGATTTATTTGAAAGCTATAGCAGCTGGATATCATGCTCTAAACTAGAGCCAAATAACGAAAGGGGTCTATATGATGTCTCAGTAAATGCCACTGCTGAGAAGTATGACAAAAAAGGATTATGTAATGTCTCCATAGATGACACTGCTGAAGAAACACAGCTGATTGACACCATGGGTCCTTCTGCAGAGACCAGCGAGATTGCTGACAAAAATGCGGTAATATCTCTTGATAGTTCCCCTTGCCCTAATGGGTCAAACACCAATGATTCCCTCCATGTCTCAAATTCTGAATCAGACGCCTTTTTTGGCTCGCATGAGGAACTAAAGAGTGTCCACTTGGAAGACTTTACTGACGTGGCAGAATCTTCCTCTCTTGGGAGGAGGGACTCTCTCTATAATAATAATAATAATCTTTTTTTATATAGCGCCAACATATTCCGCAGCGCTTTACAGTTTAACAGTTTCAAACACAACAGTCATGGGTAACAACGTTAACAATACAGTAATAAAGCAAAATAAGACAAAATAAGACAACCCTGCTCGTGAGAGCTTACAATCTACAGCGAGGTGGGGGAGATACAAAGTACAGGTGTGTATTTACAATGATGTATTTACAATGATGGTCCAGCCATCTTCAGGGGGTGCGGGGGTAGATGGAGATAGTGAATGGGCTACACACACACAAACATAAAATGAGTTTGATTAGGGAACGTGATAGGCCACTCTGAACAAATGTGTTTTGAGCGAGCGCCTAAAACTATGCAAGTTGTGGATGGTCCTAATATCTTGGGGTAGAGCATTCCAGAGGATTGGCGCAGCACGGGAGAAGTCTTGGAGTCGGGAGTGGGAGGTACGGATTAGTGCAGAGGTTAGTCGAAAGTCGTTTGCAGAGCGCAGTGGTCGGCTAGGCCGATAGACAGAAATGAGGGAGGAGATGTAAGGGGGTGCTGCACTGTGGAGAGCTTTGTGGGTGAGAACAAGTACTTTGAATTGTATCCTGTAATGAATGGGCAGCCAGTGTAACAACTGGTGAAGAGCGGACACGTCCGAGTAACGATTAGCCAGATGGACGACCCTGGCTGCTGCATTAAGGATAGACTTGAGAGGGGAAAGTCGCGTGAGGGGGAGGCCAATTAATAGAGCATTGCAGTAGTCCAGGCGGGAGTGGATTAGGGCGACAGTGAGAGTTTTTGTTGTCTCCATGGTGAGAAAAGGGCGGATTCTAGAGATGTTCTTTAGGTGTAAGCGGCACGAGCGGGCAAGAGATTGTATGTGGGAGGTGAAGGAGAGATCTCTATGAAGGAGATTCTTCTGATACCTCATCTCTCCATTCCTATTCAGAAGATTCTAGTGATCCCAGTGAGCCCGATCTCCCAGAACATTTTTCATACTCCTTAAATACAGACAACTCTAATTTGAAGCAAATTCTCACGATTCTGAGATACGCCCCTCCAACCTACCTTTAGTGGACAATATTCCCGCCTCTGAAGATTCTCCATCTGAAGAATTTATAATCAAAATTTGTAAAGCCTTTCTAACATCGGTGGAGATTTCAGGAATGGGATTAGATTCTGATGTTGATTTGACAGTTTTATCTCGGACTAATACAAAGATTTCTGACTCCCAACAAACAGATGAAACAAAGGCCTCTGAGTCCTTTATCAAAAAACTACTCATAGACACTCTATCACATATTCTTAAAATTCTCAAACCGAATTCTATTAAGGGTATGTTTCCACGTTCAGGAAACGCTGCGTGTTTGACGCTGCACAGAGCCGCAGCATCAAACACGCAGCGTCCAGATGTTACGGCATAGTGGAGGGGATTTTATGAAATCCCGTCTCCACTATGCGTGGTAACACGCATCCGGCGGCCCTGCGATTCCGGACATGCGGTGCGTCTTTTAAGATCGCAGCATGTCCGTTTACCTTGCGGCGCCGCCGCAAGGTAAGACACAGGGCCCTATGTGTGGGGTGCGATGATTCCGGATATGTGCAATGAACACATCCGGCATCATTGCGTCACAGAAGGGGGCGGAGCTTAGGGCGGCGCGGGTTTGCCACTCCGTCCAAACCGCCGGCCATCCTGAAGGTGGACACGTACCCTTAGGCTCCTAACACTTCGATACCCTTCTCAAAAACACACAACAAGACAATCAAAAATTCAACAGCTACACCTTCAAAAAATGTCAAAAATTATTCTCTGATCTCAGACTCCCTAGAAAAGATTAAAAAAAGATATTCGCTCTTTTAAGGACGGCTTAGCTAATTACGAAGATTTTAAAAGAAAGAATAGCCTAAAAATTAGAGGAATTCCGGAATCGGTCCAACCATCTCAATTAAAAGATTATATCTCTTCAATGATATCTAATCTGTTACCTAAGGGTACCGTCTCACATAACGATTTACCAACGATCACGACCAGCGATACGACCTGGCCGTGATCATTGGTAAGTCGTTGTATGGTCGCTGGGGAGCTGTCACACAGACTGCTCTCCAGCGACCAACGATGCCTAGGTTCGCTGGTAACCAGGGTAAACATCGGGTTACTAAGCGCAGGGCCGCGCTTAGTAACCCGATGTTTACCGTCGGTTACCAGCGTAAAAGAAAAACAAACAAACCGTACATACTCACCATCTGATGTCCGTCAGGTCCCTCGCAGTCCGCTTCCCGCTCTGACTGTCTGCCGCCGTACAGTGAGAGCAGAGCGCAGCGGTGACGTCACCGCTGTGATCTGCTCTCACTTTCCGGCCGGCAGACAGTCAGAGCGGGAAGCGGACGGCAAGGGACCTGATGGACATCAGATGGTGAGTATGTACGGTTTTTTTTTTTTTACTTTTACGCTGGTAACCACGGTAAACATCGGGTTACTAAGCGCGGCCCTGCGCTTAGTAACCCGATGTTTACCCTGGTTACCAGCGAACGCATCGCTGGACCGCTGTCACACACAACGATCCAGCGATGACAGCGGGAGATCCAGCGACGAAAGAAAGTTTCAAACGATCTGCTACGACGTACGATTCTCAGCAGGGTCCCTGATCGCAGTAGCGTGTCAGACACTGCGAGATCGTAACGATATCGCTAGAATGTCACGAATCGTGCCGTCGTAGCGATGAAAATGCCACTGTGTGACGGTACCCTAATATCAAAGTAAAGAACTTGGTTGAGAGGGCTTTTAGAATTCCCAGACCACTCTCTCTCCCTCCAAATATAGCAAGAGACGTTATTGTGTCCTTTTACCTTGGGTGGGTGAGGAATGATCTTCTCGCTCTGACTAGAAATTCAAAAATCCTCGCATCTCCATACGACAAAATAACTCTGTTCACAGACTTGCCCAAGGCCACAATTCAAAAAAGGAAATCATTCCAATACACAACTCGAGAACTCCTACGCGCAGGAATACCCCATCACTGGACCCAGACTTCCACCATACAAATAAAATATGCAATGAAACTAATAGTTATCTCTTCACCAGAGGAAGGAATTGTCTTTTTGGAAAAAAACGGAATACTACCCCCATCGACCTCACATAAACTCTTCTCTTCATCCTCATCAGACTTATATTCTACTTGATAAACGGGTTGCTGATTTAGTACAATTCCCACGGGGTCTTCTTATTCCAGACTACAAAGTGCAGCGGACAGTATTGAAGCAAATAGTAAAATCTTATACCACTTGCTACTGTTTAAATTGTACCAAACTTTCCCTCCACAGAGTCTCAGGGTCACCCATAGGTGTTCCCAGACACGACAAGCTCTCACATGTTACATATATTACTCAAAGTATTTGTATGATTAATACTTTTGATTTTCAGGTGCTGTAATAATGTGCAACAGTTAACTATGTATATATCTACAGAAATGTATGATTGCTTGTCTCTCCCCTATTTCCATAGGGATATTTCCTTTCATCCCTCCTTTCCTTCATTCCCTACCCTTCCCTTCCCTATCTTCCCCCCTTCTCCTCCCCATTTCCCTCCCTCCCCAGAGTTATTAAAAAAACTTTCAATAAAAATTATTTGAAAAACAAAGTCAGGGGAGATATCTGTTAGGCCTCATTCAGATGTCTATGTTTCACAAACTTGTTCTATCCATATGTGTCAAGGATAGAAATCTATGCTGCTATTCATATGATTGTTTTTTCACAGTCCGTGCGTCAATGCAAAAATCACAGAGACATGTCCATTTTTTAATGTCAGCACAGATGCAAGTGCCAATTCAAGTCTATATGACAGCACATGAATGGTATCAGTGTGTAGTCCGTGTGCTGGCCATGTTTAAAACTGCCAAAGATAGGAGAAGCTCTGTCATTTATTTATTTATACATGAAAAACAGTGATGACAAGGATTCAAAACACTGATGAAGCCAGTATCATTTTTTTGAGTACTTGAAAAACATGTATGTCTGTAAGAGGCCTTAGGTGAATAATCGTTTTGCTCCGGTTATCTTGTGTCAATGGTCAGACTTCCAGAGTGACAATGCTACTATTCCCTGTCTTCTGGGCCCCAATGCAAAATCAGAGCCCCTACCTACAGGTGCTTCTCATAAAATTAGAATATCATCAAAAAGTTAATTTATTTCAGTTCTTCAATACAAAAAGTGAAACTCATATATTATATAGAGTCATTACAGACAGAGTGATCTATTTCATGTGTTTCTTTCTGTTTATGTTGATGATTATGGCTTACAGCCAATGAAAACCCAAAAGTCAGTATCTCAGTAAGTTAGAATAATGAACAAAAAACACCTACAAAGACTTCCTAAGCATTTAAAAAGGTATATTAGTCTGTTTCAGTAGGCTCCACAATCATGGGGAAGACTGCTGACTTGACAGATGTCCAGAAGGCAGTCAGTGACACACTCCTCAAGGATGGTAAGCCACAAAAGGTAATTGCTAAAGAAGCTGGCTGTTCACAGAGTGCTGTATCCAAGTATAACAATGGAAAGTTGAGTGGAACGAAAAAGGCTCACAAGCAACCGGGATAACCGCAGCCTTGAAAGGATTGTTAAGAAAAGGTCATTCACAAATTTGGGGGAGATTCACAAGGAGTGGACTGCTGCTGGAGTCATTGCTTCAAGAGCCACCACACACAGACATATCCAGGACATGGGCTATAAGTGACACATTCCTTGTTTCAAGCCACTCATGACCAATAAACAACACCAGAAGCATCTTACCTGGGCCAAGAAGAAAAGAACTGCACTGCTGATCAGTGGTCCAGAGTCTTTTCAGATGAAAGTAAATTTTGTATTTCATCTGGAAATCAAGATCTCTCAGAGTCTGGAGGAAGAGTGGATAGTCACACAATCCAAGCTGGTTGTGGTCTAGTGTGAGGTTTCCACAATCAATGATGGTTTGGGGAGCCATGTCATCTGCTGCTGACGCAGCCGTCTACCAGGAAATTTTAGTGCACTTCATGCTTCCCTCTGCTGACAAGCTTTTTGGAGATGAAAATTTCATTCTCCAGCAGAACCTGGCCCCTGTCCACACTGCCAAAAGTACCAATACCTGGTTTAAAAACAACAGTATCACTGTGCTTGATTGGCCAACAAACTCACCTGACCTTAACCCCATAAGGAATCTATAGTGTATTGTCAAGAGGAAGATGAGACACCAGACCCAACAATGCAGACGAGCTGAAGGCTGCTATCAAAGCAACCTGGGCTTCCATAACACCTCAGCAGTGCCACAGGCTGATCGCCTCCATGCGATGCCCTATTGATGCGGTAATTGATCAAAAGGAGCCCTGATAAAGTATTGAGTGCATTTACTGAACATACATTTCAGTAGGACAACATTTCAGATTTTAAAATCATTTTTCAACCTTGTGTTATAAAGTATTCTAATTTACTGAGATAATGACTTTTGGGTTTTCATTGGCTGTAAGCCATAATCATCAACATTAACATAAATAAACACTTAAAATAGATCACTCTGTAATGACTCTATATAATATATGAGTTTCACTTTTTGCATTGAAGAACTGAAATATATTAACTTTTTGATGATATCCTAATTTTGTGAGAAGCACCCGTATCATCTCCCATTTACAATTCTGAGAACTTTTTATCTGGCACCAGGACCAGAGTGCCATCCACTGCTCTTACAGTCGAAAAAATATCAGGAATCACCCCCAAAATCTGTACAGAGAGATGCAAACAGGGCTTTTCCATAAGGATTTTGAAGAAGATCAGCACCAAAATAAACATCAAAAACCTCTTCTAATATGCTTTGAATACTCATCGTATTGATTTCAATGGAAAATCCATTTTGTGGTTCGGTCAGCATGAATCAGCAGGTTCCCTTTAAGTGATGGTATCTCAGGATGTTGGAGCGTTCGTTGATTATGAATATTTTTTATGTATTGCTTCCAGACTTGCAGGAAGAAACTAGATCCTAAAAGAGAAAGTTGTTCCCAAACATTCAAAAAGATCTTTAAGTGTGCTATAAATGTGCCTCCAGCAATGTGGTTAGATTTAGTTTATGGCAAGACAAACTCTTGGTTTGCTGCAAAGCCATGATTCCGTATGGGAAACAAAGTTACATGTAACCTTATGGCCAGTATAGGAGAAGGTTATTTGGCGTGCACTCAGCCCAATGAGGCGAGGTGCTGGTGTAATGGACCAGAGGCCCTGATATAGTAAATTATAACATTCACCGCACTCTCTCTAGATAAGTGTCAAAATTGTATCAGTTTATTAACCTGAATTGAATTGGGAGCGTAACAGAATATTACAGCATATGCGATTAGCAACGTTTCGGCTCGACCTGAGCCTTTATCACGTTATCGCTGTGAAAAAAATACATAAACACATAAAATAAATAACATAAACGAAATGGTACAATATCCATAAACAAGATATCCTAGATAAGGAATAGGAAAACAAAAACATGTCCACCAATAAGGACATAAGAGGATGTCCGAGGAGGTGAAGAGTCAGGGATTGAGAATCTGAGTAGGGTGGAGAGGGTCTCGTGTATCCTGCAAGTAGGGATGGTAGAGTGAGTACCAATAGTAAGGATAATGGAGAAAAGGATAAATCATAATGAACATATACAAACATTGCATTACATCAGGGTAGCATGGTATTATAAATCACAACATCATAAGGCAATGGCGCAGCTATTTTACCTTATTCCAATAAAGGATAGTATGTGAGAAGGGATAAGTCCCAGTGCTGCAGCACAGATTCTGCAGAAAACAGTGAACAAGGGTTAGCCAGTGGAGAATATAAGAATAGTGCCCAAATAAATTGTCCAGGTTACCTTTCAGTAATGTACTGGTGTATAGGTAGGTAGGTTTGTGGCTGGGACGGCGTGTATTGGTTAAATCACCGCCGTACCGGAAGTGGACGGCGCAAACCGGAAGTGACATAGCGCTACTGTGTGGGGCCTCAGTGCGCATGTCTAGTGCTTGTTATGGCAACCTTGTAACTAAGCGCTGCTGATAGCTAAGATCAGAGCGCTGTGTAACAGAGTGGATGACCTAATCGGGGCATATAGTAGCCTGGGGATAATGCAGTGGCCGCAACAATGCTAGTGGGTACTGGTAACTGTGCCTAGATGTTGTTTTATAATGCAAAAAAGGACTATAGTACAGATGCAGGATATCCGGGGGAGGAGAAAAAAAAATAATAAAAATAAAATGAAAATAAGAAGATAATAATACTAGGGGGCAGAATAGGACAAAACAGGGGACTGGGGGCAACTCACCCACATTAGAGTTGCGGGTCCTATGGGGTAGTAATTTAGCGAGTCTGAAAAAGAGAATACAATCATTAAGTTGTTTAGCAAGGCTCATATTAACCAATCAATATCCCTATTAAGCCCTCTGGGGGCCAGAGTGTCGAGTTTGTATATCCAGAAGGTTTCACATGCTCTGAGAAGTTTAACATGGTCTCCCCCTCTCCTAGGGCGGGGGACCTGTTCAATTACCTGGAATTTTAGCTGTGCCACTGTATGTCTAAATTTGGTAAAATGATCTGGTATAGGCAGCCAGTTTTTGCCGCATCTGATAGTAGATTTGTGGCTAGAGATTCTGTCTTTTATGTGTTGTGTGGTCTCCCCTACGTAGAGGGGACCACACATGGACATTTGATTAAATATACGACAAAATTCGAATCACATGTGTAGAAGCCACGTACTGGATAGGATTTGCCAGTTCTAGGGTGGGTTATGGTACTGGACTTGATGACATTCGAACAGGCTGCACAATTAAGGCACGGGAAGGTGCCATTGCGTTGGGTGCCCAGTAGTCTCTGTGTTGTGTTAGGCCGCTTGCTGCCAATGTCTGCTCTCACAAGTTGATCCCTAATCATGGGGGGTCTTTTATTGCCCATCAGGGCTGGTTCTTTGAAAGGAGGTATGTCAGGATATGCTTTGGCTAAAAGTGGCCAGTGTCTCCTAATGATTGAATGGATTTTGGGAACCAACGGGTGAAACACATGTACAAACGGGATCCTTTCACTTGTATTGCTCGGGGGCCGAGGAGATGGAGGTGACAAAATGCGTGCTTTCTCAACGGCGAGAAGTTTAGAGGGATAGCATCGTTCTTGAAATTTAGATGACATGGTGTCCAGTCTATCGTTGAGTTTGACAGGATCAGAGACAATGCGGGCTACTCTGTTGAGTTGGGAACGAGGCAGGCTGTTTTTCAGTGAACGCGGGTGACAGCTAGTGTAATGTCGGAGGCTGTTGCAGTCGGTGGGTTTACAATACATATCCGTGGAGAGACCTCCACTGGTATCCTTCACGACTGTGGTGTCTAAAAAGGGTACTGAGTCGGTGTTGTAATGGATGGTAAATTGGAGCTCTGGGAGGATGGAATTCAGGTAAGAATGAAAGGATAATAATGTGTCTGAGGTACCCGTCCAGATAAGAAAAATGTCATCAATGTAGCGGTGATAACATAACGCATGTTGTAAAAAGAGTTCGTTGGTAAACACATGGGTTATCTCGAAATGGTTCATGAATGCATTTGCGTAAGCTGGCGCAACATTCGAACCCATCGCGGTCCCGCACTTCTGGATGTAGAAGGTGTCCTCGAATAAAAAGTAGTTCTCATACAACACTAGGGTGAGTAGGTCTAGACAGAATTGAATAGCATCTTCTGGAATTGTAGATTGGTACAGCAGGTGTTTAGTGGCCTCAATGCCTTTCGTGTGTTGAATTGCCGTAAAGGCTATTGACATCAAGCGTAACCAGGGTACTGTTGGGTGGTACTGTTCCCAGCTGTTTGATAATGTTTAGAAAATGACCGGTGTCTAGGAGAAAGGATTGGGTGGTTTTAACCATGGGTGTCAAGATTCTCTCCAGAAAGACAGATAGAGGAGATAGGACAGAGTCTGTTGAGGCCACAATTGGGCGACCTGGGGGATTTAGTAGTGATTTATGAATCTTCGGTAACACGTAAAATACAGGTGTTATCGGATGGGGGTTAGTCAGGAAAGTCGCTGTTTTCTGATCGATAGTGTGTTGGATCAGATATGTGTCGATTACATTTTTAATTTTGCGACTAATGGCCGCCACCGGATCCCTAGGTATGATACTGTAGGTGTTGGTATCTGCTAGTTGGCGATTGATTTCACCGATGTATTGTGTACGATTCATTACTACAATTGCTCCCCCCTTGTCAGCTGGCTTCACTATAATTGATTTATTGGTGTGAAGAGAGGACAGAGCCTGTTTCTCAGTGGTAGAAAGATTAGAGTGCAGAGGGAATAGACCAAGACGTTGTTGGTGTATAAGAGAATCCACCTCTTTATCCACTAAAGAAATAAATGTTTCAGCTGCGTGGTAGGTCCTAGGAGGGCAAAAATTACTTCGATTACGGAGTCCAAGGGTGGTGATTGACAACGCTGGTGGTGTGTCATCTCCCCTTGTGGGTACCGGGGTACGTGAAATGTCCGTATTAAGGCAAAAATGAGTCTTTAATCTAATCGTCCGGTAGAAGTTCTCCAAATCTTTTTTCAATTGCAGAGCGTCCCAATTAGGTGTAGGGGAAAACGAGAGCCCCTTCTGAAGTACTGAGAATTCTGTGGGGGAAAGAAGATGGTCGGATATAATGATTACTAGGTTCGTGGTCTCACCTGTGATCTTGTTGTCATTCTTTCGCTTTGCTCTCCTTGTGGGTCTCCTTCGTGATGTCCTCCTCTCCGTCCCTTGGATAAAAAACGTCGACGGCTGGAATTGGTCGAAGAGTCGCTGCCGGAACTGTAGTATCCATCTCTGCGTGGATAGCGTGATTGGCGCCAGGTGGAGGTAGAGGAGTCGGTCCATTTGTAGACCCTGTTGCTAGCGTAATCTTTGGTGTCACGTTGGAATTTGGCTCTTTTGCGTTCCTGTAGGACCCTCTAGTGTTCAGCCAAGGTTTTCTCTGTCTTTGTTTTCAAAGTGGACCACTCAGTTGAGGAGAGAGTGGATGAAAGCTGTGTCTCTATATTCTGAATATTCTGTTTGGTCTCCGTTATTGCTTTCTGAAGGAACTCTATTGTTAGTATAATGATGTCTAAAGAGCACTTGTTGAGAATCCTCTTATATTTTTCACAGTATTCCGGATTATCCGAGAATAAAGTGGGATGCAAATTGCACCTTAGACCCCTGGGTATTTTGTTTTACCTATAATATTCAGCTAGGGTTGTGCAATGAAGGTCATAGGAAATTAGCCTACGCCTTTCTTTTTCAAAATCCCTGGTCCTCAGTTCATGTACTGGGGTCCTGAGAAATTCGCTAGATCCTGTCACATGGGACAGTATATCTGAGCTTGTGGCCACATCAAATGCAAAAGTGTCGGTAGACATGGGAACGTTGCAAAGATGTAATAGGAATGGCCGGTGCAACTGCCAATACAATAGTATAGGAGAAGGTTATTTGGCGTGCACTCAGCCCAATGAGGCGAGGTGCTGGTGTAATGGACCAGAGGCCCTGATATAGTAAATTATAACATTCACCGCACTCTCTCTAGATAAGTGTCAAAATTGTATCAGTTTATTAACCTGAATTGAATTGGGAGCGTAACAGAATATTACAGCATATGCGATTAGCAACGTTTCGGCTCGACCTGAGCCTTTATCACGTTATCGCTGTGAAAAAAATACATAAACACATAAAATAAATAACATAAACGAAATGGTACAATATCCATAAACAAGATATCCTAGATAAGGAATAGGAAAACAAAAACATGTCCACCAATAAGGACATAAGAGGATGTCCGAGGAGGTGAAGAGTCAGGGATTGAGAATCTGAGTAGGGTGGAGAGGGTCTCATGTATCCTGCAAGTAGGGATGGTAGAGTGAGTACCAATAGTAAGGATAATGGAGAAAAGGATAAATCATAATGAACATATACAAACATTGCATTACATCAGTGTAGCATGGTATTATAAATCACAACATCATAAGGCAATGGCGCAGCTATTTTACCTTATTCCAATAAAGGATAGTATGTGAGAAGGGATAAGTCCCAGTGCTGCAGCACAGATTCTGCAGAAAACAGTGAACAAGGGTTAGCCAGTGGAGAATATAAGAATAGTGCCCAAATAAATTGTCCAGGTTACCTTTCAGTAATGTACTGGTGTATAGGTAGGTAGGTTTGTGGCTGGGACGGCGTGTATTGGTTAAATCACCGCCGTACCGGAAGTGGACGGCGCAAACCGGAAGTGACATAGCGCTACTGTGTGGGGCCTCAGTGCGCATGTCTAGTGCTTGTTATGGCAACCTTGTAACTAAGCGCTGCTGATAGCTAAGATCAGAGCGCTGTGTAACAGAGTGGATGACCTAATCGGGGCATATAGTAGCCTGGGGATAATGCAGTGGCCGCAACAATGCTAGTGGGTACTGGTAACTGTGCCTAGATGTTGTTTTATAATGCAAAAAAAGGACTATAGTACAGATGCAGGATATCCGGGGGAGGAGAAAAAAATAATACAAATAAAATGAAAATAAGAAGATAATAATACTAGGGGGCAGAATAGGACAAAACAGGGGACTGGGGGCAACTCACCCACATTAGAGTTGCGGGTCCTATGGGGTAGTAATTTACGCTCCCAATTCAATTCAGGTTAATAAACTGATACAATTTTGACACTTATCTAGAGAGAGTGCGGTGAATGTTATAATTTACCTTATGGCCAGTGGCGTAACTTGAAGCCTGTGGACCTCAATGCAAAAGCTCCAACGGGGCCCTCAATTATTGCAGGTCTTTAATATTAATGGTCTTTTGCATATGGCTGAAAGCGACCTTTTATCCCCTCTAGGCTTCAGGGCCCAGGTGCGATTGTAACCCCTGCACCTATTTTAGTTACACCCCTGCTTATGACAATTGTAACAATTCAACCATCACTCCTGGGCGACCAAAAGTCAGGATTGATTTCTTTCACACAAACCAGTTTCGTTTTTCCCATGCCAGTCACAGCTCCACAGTCACGTGCGTGTGTGCGCACTTTTAGCACCTACATACTAGAAGGTAATTTATACTTCCGGGTGTTGGAAAAAATTAGAAAATTAGATAATTGCTCAAATGTAAAAAACGGTGACATTAACAGGGAGTGCAAAAAATGCAGAATGTAGAGGACACATACAAGCATTATTATGTGAGATCCGAGCCTTACTGCTGCATATAAGAACAGTACATGCTCAATCTCAGCAGCTCCGAGCATCCAGTGAGCAACAACACTGCCATCCAGTGGCCATAGGGAGGACTACACGTATTTCATGTATTCTCTTATCTTCTATACTTTGTTGTAAATACATTTTATTAATTGCATCATGCAATATTCCTCAATGTCAACATCTTAGGTTGATGTCAATAAACTGAATCTTCCTTTGTTCACATTCAGAGGTTGAATGTCCTGATTAGAGGGGTTGTTCACTGCTGAACAATGCCAGCTGAATCAATGCAAAGACCCCAATTACAATAAAAAAAAATGTATGCCCACCTCCTGCTGCAACTCCTTTCCAATGAGGTGAGTGTCACTGTTCCCAGACAGTGACATGACTTCTTATGTCACGTGTAAGCCGCAGCCAATGAGCAGTTGCTCGTCAGCTGCAGCCTTTACAACTCTATTAGAGCGCAGCCAAAGTCGCTCATTGGCTTCGTTACACCCAGTAGTGGACAACCTCTTTAAACATGTTCTCTTAACATTGTTATAAAATAGATAAAATACGTAATATACA